>NC_134352.1:66841735-67476082 GCF_964195595.1 Calonectris borealis | reverse complement strand
ACTTCAACATAAATAAAACTCCTGAGCCAGGAATTTAGCCCTCTTTCTTTTCTCTACCAAGTCTGGTATAACAAAAAAACTGCGGGAAGGGGATGTTGTTCTGAAGTTAGGTGTTTGTGTGTTTTTTTTTGTTTAAACAAATAAAATGCCTGTTTAACCTAAGTAGACGATTTTCTTTTTTATTCTAGCAAAGGAGTATGTTCTGTTAGCTGTTACGCTACTGCTTGAAAACTGTTTGCAGTAAAATGATTAATATCTTAGTTGCAGTTCTGCCAAACAGTGGATTTCATTTTCATTAGAAGTAGGTATTTGTAAAATAAACCACGCTTTAACAGTCATACATGAAGAAATTAAGGAATATTCAGATGCTCAGAGAGCCGAGCATGACCATCACCAAAGCACAGAACTGCTCAGATACTGTGAACCTGCATTTTCCTCAGCTCCCTTTTCCTTCCACGTGCACCTTGACTACACCGAGACCACCACTGCTCCACACAGCGACACACGCCACAGTAAGATACACCTCCCGCTCTTTCCCACCCACGGAGCCAGACACCACAGCCAAGTAAAGGCCCCGGCCGCCCCCTGCCCAGTCTGGCGCGCAACCGCCTTCCCGCGCCACCCTCCCCCACCCCTAACGGCCCCAACCGCCTAACGGCTCAACGCCCGGGGCGCGCGGTACCTCACCCCAGCTACAGGCACCAGCACGCGCGCTCTGTTGGGGAGCCGCGCTCCTATTGGCCGGCGGGTGAGGCACGTGACGGAGCAGCAACTGCACGTGGCGGTGGAGTTATTAGGGGCCTCGCTGGGGGTTGCCATTTTCTTTCAATGCGGAGGTTCGCTGGCTGGGGAAAGGAGGTAGGAGCCGGGGTGGGTGCCTCTCTCATGCAAGCGGGAGGCTCTCGCCCGAGAGGACCCTTCCCCTCTCCCCTCCCCTCCCCTCCCCTCCCCCCCCCCCCCCCGACGGAGGATGTGGACAGTGAGTGCTGGGACAGGCAGGCTCAATAGTGTCCCCTGCACGGGCGCTGTGGGACCTGCTGAGGGCAGGCAGGGGGTCGCTGCTAATGTGTTTTGTCTCCTGCAAGCAGATCTGGCAGGGCACAGCATGAACCAAGAGGACTGGAATGCAGAGATGGGGGATGAGGCATCATCAATCCTTCCACCCCTTGAGCAGGTATGGGGTGGCAATTGTTGGGCGGTAGCATGTTTGCTTCTCTTCCCCTTCCTCCCACCCCCGGCCCTGTGGCCTAGGTGGCTCTCGGGGTGTGGTCCCCTGTTTCTGTGATTCCTGAAGCACCTGGAAGAACTTGCCTTTAACTTGCGTGTTGAAAAGACAGTGTTTTTTTAACAAATAGTAGCAATTTCAGTCTCAGAATGTTGAGGTGCCTTGCTTCCCTGGAGGCTCCTGGGGCATGGTCAGTGTAGCCAGTTAGTGTTACTCTTCCAGCTGCTTAATGCTGTCTCCTTACTTTGGGTTGTGAGAGGATGTGTACTTTTTGGAAAAGTATGTGGCATAAAAGTGGCACATACTAGTAACTCATTAATTATGATACATGGGCTAGGAATTGAGTACCTGTGTGGGTAGGCTAGTGGACCAGCAGAGGCTGGAAGGGAAGTAGCAAAAACTTACGTAGGGTAGAAACTTATAATTGCAGATCAGTTGTGGTAAGGGGTATTCAAGTAAAGTTTTGCAACTACTGAAAGGGGTGGTTCCTGTTGTCTGCCCTTTCTGTCTTCTGATGCATTCTTGTTCCCTTATGTATGTCAAATCTAGTATTTCTGAAGTTGTAAGATAAACTGAGAACAGCACTGGTTTTTGGGTTAGCTGGCTGCAATTTCTTGCACAAATCAGATTGGTTTGATGGTCTTTATTACTGTCTATTGAATAGTGAAAGGGCAGTGGTTGAACTGCATTATTGGGGACTAGCAGAACCATGTCTTTTGCTGACAGTTCTTGGTGGTGGGTTAGATGTAAACTGTAACTTCTCTGTCTGCTCCTTTTAGCTGTTCTATTTGCTGTCTCCTTCTGCTGGCAGTCACTGAATTGCTATTACTTTTTAACCACAGCAACAAATAGAACATGGGTGACTCTCTCAGTTGATGTCCATTGTTCAGTTAATATTGCACTTCCTGTTGCTCCTAAACTTTATGGTATTAAATGCATAGCTACCGTAGGAAGGGTGAGGAGTGCACTTAAAGTTTAAGGATTGTAGATTGGAGTTTGAATATAATTTACAGTATGTTTTTGCAAATATGGTAGGCTGCTATAGGAGTTCAGTGTTACTGTTACTGAAGAGAGGAGGTTTCCTCCCCACCGGCAGTTTGCTTGCTGCTGTTTTGTTCAGGTACCAGTGCTTGTTGTATACTTTTGTGAGCTCTTTTAATGTTCTAACCTGAAGACTGCTTTTCAATGATGGACAAACAGCTTAGATGCCTTGACCACCAAAGCTGGTAAAGAGAAAATAAATGGAACCTCATCTTTTCTTGAGTTGTTACAGGGCCTCATTTGCTTGGAAAACTGCACTTTTAGGAAATGGGAATCTGACTTTTCAAGCAGGCTTAAATGTGTGTAGAAACCAAGACGACTTCATTGCATCTGTAGCTCTATACGTGTAAAGGGGATCTCACCATGATGGTTGTCTTCAAGTTAACGTGGTCACTGTATTCTGTAAAGGGATTCAATCCTTTGCTGTGTATTTTGAAAATGTTTTTAATACCCAGCTTTTTAGGGAAGAAAAACAAAGAGATTCATGGGTCCTGATTGGGATTATGTAGCAGCTGTGTTTCCAGATCTGGATAGTTCCCAGTCTTGCTTCCCAAGCTTTCGGGAAGCTATCACATATCCAGAAATAGGTGGAGCTGTTGCCTCCTCTCAGATGGTCTGTTTTAATTTGCTTCTGTAAATTGTCTCGGTGCTCCTCCCCTCTACGGTGCTCCTCCCCTCCACCCCCCCTTCCCCCCCCCCGCCTCTAAGCAAGCTGGGCTACTACAGAGACCCAGCTCACTTGAACTGAAACTGGAAAAGGGTGCCTGTAGAAGTTACTCTTGAGTTAAATTCCTGGCAGGAGAAAAGCTACAATTAAGTCAGGATGTAGTACATTTAAGTTGTTAAACTGTGTGCAGCTTAATGGTTTCAAGAGTTTGGCAGCAGGTGAGAAGAATTCTTAAAATACAGTTCTGGAGTTCACAGCAGAAACAGGGTGATGTCAGGTACCTACTGTCAGGCCTAGTTCTGAGCTAAATCTTGTGTAGAAATTGTTCCTATTCAGTTTTGCTGTTTTTTACACAGCAGCAAAGTGCTTTGGTGTGAAATGAAGAATAAAGTACAGGAGTGTAATGAGAGACAGCTAAAGAATAATATTTTGCTGCTTCTGATGTTGTTGAGTGACTATTGGTATCAAAAGAAACCGGAGTAAGTTTCAGGAGAATCTGTAATGAATCTTTGATTGTTGGCATTCGTCTTGATGGGTGTTTAAATTCAGCCTTGAGGAACAGGGAGGAAGAGGAGAGACAAATGGCTTACCCAGATGAATATATAAGGCTAAAAGTAACGTTGCCAAAAGAAGAAATTACAGCATACATTTTCAGAATAGTAATTTTACCAGCCTGGATTTAATTTCCTGTAGTTGCTAGCCACATTGAGAAGTGTGAAAGCTGTAGTAGTATCTAAAAAGCACAATCTTGAAGTAGAAGGTTTGGTAGTTACGTCACATTCCTCAGTCAGCTGGTGTTTTGGCTTACTGGTACATGCCTGGCTTGCATGAAACAGGAGAAAGTTAAACATGGCCTTTGCTGGAAATAAAACTGACCGTAAGAGTAAAATGTGAAAATAAGGTGCTGTTCTGAATTGCTTCAAATGGGGTGTCTGAATCTTTGAATAAATGAACAGCGACTGACATATTTCAAATATTTCTTTTTAAGATAATCTGTAAGCATCCTCTAGTAAAATCCTAGAAATGCAGTTAAGAAACTGATGAAAAGAGGTTTTTGTTCACAAACAGTCTGAAAGATTGAAAAAGAAAAATACTTCAAAAGATTATAGTATTGTTTTGAACAATAAATTTTTCTTACATTCAAGGCTTAAAATGTTTGTTGGCAAGGTGACAATGCTGATGCTTCTATAAATCAGTGACAGAAGGCAAGATAAACTTACTTAACTCCACATGTCAGCTGTGTATAATGTGGTTTTGGTGACATTCAGATGCAAACAGTATGCCATTTAGTGTACTGAAGTGTAATAAACTGAAGTGAACAGAAGAGTCTGAGAGACTGCATTTCAGAAGGTGCAGAAGGCAGCTTCTTTCAAGTGCAAGACTCAGCAACTGCATTTATGTTTATGCACTTCATTTGGCCTCAGGTTAACATGATGTTGTGCCTTTTTTCTTTTTGTAGGCTAGCTTCTCCGAAAAACCGAATGGCCCCTCGTCTGATTTCAGTCCAAGTGTAGGCTCATTCGGTATGTGATAGGCACTTTTGATTTTACTGACATTTGGGGGAGTTGATTGCTTGAGTTTAGGAGATTAAAGAAAACCACAATATTATCACTGTGATATTTTCATGTGCCCCCCATGAAGTAAGAAACATCAAATTATACGGGTAATATAACGAGTAGACTTTCCTTTTGACCCTCAACCCTTATTTATTTACTGCAGTTACATGTTGAATACAGCATATAACTTCTAATGAGAGTCAATAGGTGTTCCCTCACAAGCATTTCTAAAACAGGCTGTGCTATACATGAACAGTATAGAAAATAAATAACTGTTATATGCAATGTTGTGCAATGCTAGCGAGGTCCTGTCTGTCAGTTATGTTGAAAACAAGAAAAGGTCAGATGAAGTTGTTGAACAGAAACTTAGATCCATTTAAAAAAAAAACCAACAAAAATCACAAGACAAAACATTGATGTTTGGTATCAAGTTTTTGTAAAGCAGTCTTGGTTTAATGAAGATGATGCCTTTATAAATTTGAACAGAAGTTTTAGATATAGAAGTTAGAAGAAGTTTAGGTATAAAAGATAAAAGTTTTAAATATGCCAAGCCAGGGTTGCTCCTGAAGGTAGTCTGCACCAGGCTTTGCTTTGTGTGACTCTGTGATAGTCAAATCAGGAAACAGGTTTTGCTTAGAACTGATAGTCTGTGGGATAAGTCGGGGTGTTCTCACTCTAGTCTCTGAACTTAGGAATAGTCTTTAAGACTGCTTGAGGATATTTTAACTTTAATGAAATTCAGTCTGAGGAAAAAATTTTGAGCTTATATCATTTAGTTGATCCAACCGTGGAAGAACAACCTAAACTTTATTTTAACAAATTGTGGTTAGCACAAATTGTGTTGATATCATAGAATCATAGAACACTCAGGTTGGAAGGGACCTTGAAAGATAATCTGGTCCAACCTTTCATGGTAAAGGAAGCCTAGATGAGATTATGTAGCACCTTGTCCAATCCCATGTCAAAAATCTCCAGTGATGGGGACTCCACCATGTCCCTGGGAAGGTTGTTCCAGTGAATGACTCTTCTCACGGTAAAAAATTTCTTTCTTCTGTTGAGATGAAACCTCTCACAGTGCAACTTGTACCTGTTGCCCTTTGTCTTCTACATGAGGCTCTTTGTGAAGAGAGAGCCTCTGTTCTCTTCAAGTACTGGAATACTGTGATGTGGTCCTCCCTGAGCCTTCTGTTATGTTTATAACTGCTCATGTGTTTATGAGCAGTTAGAACTTGGCAGTATGTTTATTGCTGATGTATCTCTCCCATGCCTTTTAGTGTATAGCTGAAAGGCAGACTTATTTTCTCCAATTCTTTGTCCCCAAGATGTTGGGAAATTAGGAAGGGCTGGAACAAGATACCAGTTGTGCTACTTGAATTCCTCTGAGTTGTCCTGGAGCTTTTCCTCCCCAGGATTTTGCATTTCTCTTTGCTGAACTTCAAGGTTCTTGCCTGCCCATGTCTCTAGCATGTTTTGAGTTTCCTCTGAGTGAAACACAGCCCTGTGTTAATTCTCGGTTTTGCATGTCTGCAAACTTGCTACGGGTGCGTTGTGTCCCATTATCCGGGACATGAATGGAAGACGATAAACTGTGTTGGCCCTAGTATCAATCAGTGGGGTACTCTGCTAGTGATTGGCTTCCGGCTGGAGCTTGTGCTGCTGATCACAACCCTTGGAGCCCAGTGGTTCAGTCTACTTTGAGTCCTCTTCACTGTCCAGTTACATGGGCTGTAGTTCAGTGGTTTGTATATGAAGATGTTAGGGGAGACAGTGTCAAAAGCTTTACTGTCTTGTTGTTTTCCTTTTCCAGGTGCTGTTGAAAGACCTAACAGAAATCAGCATATGCAGGATCATTTTGGAGGGTATTCTAGGAGTAGAGGTAGGATTACATGGTCGAAATTTGGAGGTGATTAAGCCTTCCTTTTGGACAAAACATTTAGAACGGAGGACCTTGCAACTGGTGTATGAGTAGATTCTGGAAACTCAAATTTTACTGTGTTGGTATCAGTACTGTTGCTGAGTGGTGCTATTCCTTATGAAAAACAGTAGTTAAACCTGTCCTAAGCTTTGTAATTTTAATTCACTTTCTTTGTCTTATAAGAGGACACCTTCGTCATGTTTTTTTGTTGAGTGGGATGTAGGCTGCAGACCTAAGGCCCCTTCCAGCCTGAATGATTCTGTAATTTTACTGTTGAGTTTAAAAAAAACCAAACTGAAACAACAACAAAAAAAACCCCAAACCCACCCAAAACCAAAAGCCTACCCTGAAGTTAAAGATAGCTTTGAATGTTAGGTTGATTGTTTTTTCTAATTACAGATACTGATGAATGTCTGAACAGAGAGTGTCAACCAGCGAGTAGATTTGGTAGCAGAAGAAATTTTGCAAACAGAGGTAACTTTCTGGAGTGTTTGTAATTCTAGTGGCTAGTTGTATTTGTTACATTAAATTACCCCTGTTCAGGTACTCAGTTTTGTTGTATCAGAGCCAAATAAGTATTTGAGACTTAGAGAGTGATACCAGTCCTTATTTCTGCATAATATAGGCACTCAGTATCACCCCTTAGTTTTGACTGCACAACATAAAATACCCCACCGTATTTGCCAGAGGGCAGGACTCTACATTTAAAATCCATGTTTTGTTTACCTGTTGCTTTGATTCCATTCTCCCTGGAGAGGGCTATTTTTCTGATAATTTTGTTGAGTCATAATGTATTATAAAAGGCAGCTGAATATTAGTATTCACATATATGCCATGTGAGGGAGTATACCACTGCTTTTCTGTGGAAGACCTGAAAGCTTGCTTTCTTTAGTATCCATAAAGTAATATTTAATCCCTGTCCTCTTCCTGCTTATAATGGTGAGTGCCACTCTTCTATGCAGTGCACATTGAAAGAGGTTAGCAATTGCAGTTTGGCAGTACTGCCGTGTATGCTTCCACCAGGTGTTAAAGACAGTGGAAGCCATTGTCACGTAGCATCTGTCTAGATAGTTCTGTGGCTGTAAGTGGGACTGGTTATGAAACAAGGAAGATGGAAAATCTTGTCCTGGTTTGGGCATGTTTAGCAGAAGTTCTGACCTGCAGAACAGCTGTGGATCCACTTGAAGTTATGTTTATTCTTTCAAAAAATTCTACACCATTTCTGCATCACTTGGATTGGTGCCTGTTTTGGTAAGGGAATGCTAGACTTGTTTGACTAAGCAGGCAGCAACACTTGGGTGGTGCTGTGGAGTGATGACGAACAGATCTGCTGTAGCCTCTCTGGCAATTGCGAAGTAATTTGCAAGCTGTATTTAAGGTTATGTTGGATGTTTGTGTTCTAGACTGTCTTTTGCATGTGAGTCTTTAAGATCTGATTTTTTTTTAATTTGGAAAAACTCAAATGACACATGAATTGGTATGCACCAAGCATTGATGGAGAAGGTGCTGTGGTAGGAGAACTTCTTGGTCTCATTTAGCAGTAGATGCTCTTCGTCATTACAAGATGATGGAACAGGTGTTCAGTTGAAGAATGAAGACTAAGCCCTAATTGACGATATAAGTTGACTGCTTGGATCTTAGACAAGACCTAAAACTGTCCAATCTGAAATGAGAAATACCTTGTTCATGCATGTGGCTCTTTACTTCCTCTCCCGCCTCATGAGGAGGGTGATTAGGGAAAGGAGTTAGAAGTAACCCCTAAAACACTAAGTACTTGGCAGTGCCTGTCCCAAGCAACTGAATAAGCAATCCTGTGTAATAAAAAAATAGAAATTGATAGATCTGAAAGGCAGGTTTTCAAATCCTCGCTCTATAGGAGGCAGCAATTGCAATACTACTTCACCTATAGTACTGGTTGTGAAAACTGAGAAGATACAAATGCTATCAGTTGTCCTGTGACTGAACCAGAGGACTGAACTGATCTGCATTATAACCAGAGAGTTTAAAGTTAGTAGCTTATATAGCGTATATGCCTGTAAAGTCAAATACTTCAAGACTTAATGTTTGATTTACTTCTTGCAGGAAGCAATACTACAGGAAAGCAGAAGACTCTTCTCATAATACTTTTTGGCAAAAAAAGTTTCCTGTCTTCATTTTTTCATATGTTTAGGCAAATCACTTAGTTTTATTGTACTTTTTATCTGAATTGCTAAAATAAGGACTGCAAAGAATAATTGCCAAATAAAATGCGCTTGATCTGCACATGCAAAATTGGGCAAACTAAGTTGTTGTGTGTTGTACTGCAGGTTTTCAAGAAAGGAACATTGTAGAAGATTCTAGTACACAAAATAGAGGTTTTAAAGGATTTCCTGGTGGCTTTGGACGAAGTGAGAGTAAGTTTTTTATATTGACTGGTTTGTGTGGGAACAACATATATTTGGTCATTCTTTCTGGGTTTGCTTGCTCCCTAAAAACTACAAGTGTAAAGGTGAAAGCTATGAAATAGCTTCTGTTCTTCAGCTGAGTTGTGGAGCATGGATGCCGTCTTTGAAAAACAGCATCACTGGGAATAATACTGCATAGGTTGAAGTTACAAAGAATCTGTTGGGGTTGTTGCACTGTGGAGTTTTTGGAGTAAATAGAATTAGGTTTAAGCGTAGTATTTCATTATACCCATTTTAGACACTATATCCACTACACTGTGTATTACTTACAGGTGTTAAAGATGAGCAAAGAGACAGACCTCAGTCTGGCATTTTTCTTGGCTCTAGAGGAAGAGGAGTATCTGGAGGTCATGCAGGTGAGACTTCTTAGTAGGGTGGTGAACGTTTCAGATTTCCTCATTGCTGATCTGTGGCAATACCTTCTTAGCTTTGCTAAATGCTGTCACTGTGATTGTTCTCCCTGCCTGGATTAAGAACCTACTGCAAATGTTAGATAGCTTGCTTGCATGCCCACACAAGACATGTTTGTAACTTGGATAAATTTTAATAATTGGATTTTCAAAGCTGTTGTTTCTGTAATTTTTTTCTTGGTCCTACTGCTACTGGGTCAGTTAATGCACAGTGAAGCAGAGGTGCTAACGCCAAAATTCAAAGCAAGCCTTTAAGAACTTGCTCAGTTTTGAAATAGTCACTCTAGACTTTTTCCACCCCTTCTATAAAGGGAAGTATTGTTTTAGGTTTGTCCAGGCTGACAGTAAGGTTTGTAACTCTGAGAGGCCAGCTCTTCCTGATGACTTTTAGTGTTGGGTTTTTTTGTTGTCCTCAGAGGATTTTTCCCTCGCGGTTCTGTCCTCCTTTTCCACGGATGCTACTGTAACTTGTAACCTATGTATTGTGCTACCTAGATCATAGTAACCTAACGCTCACAAAAGTCCCATAATTCAAATTAGAAATACCATGGGTAGTGGATGGCTGATACTCTCAATGTAAGAACACTTCGTGTGATATTGATAAAAGAATTTTTCACTGTAGAAAAGATATGATGATTAGTATGCGTTTTCAGAAGTGCTTCTTAATATCCAAAGAACAACTGATTTGCCTCTATTTGACTTAGTTCAAATTAAGTTTTTCAGATTTTTAGTTCAAATAATGATTTTAGCAACTTAAGTGTTTATGGAGGCAACATGTTAATACTCATAGTGGACATAACTGCATCCTTAACACAGGATAGTGATTCCTTACTTTTTCATGACCATTGTATAAAGTATTAGTATGTAAAGACTGCTATGGATATTGGTAGGCAACAGTTGCACTAGTCTGTATAGAGGTTCATGTGGGAAGATAACTCTTCATAAAGAGTAGTTTGTTGCATGGGAATTATGTCCTTTTATAGTAAGAGAATGTGTCTGGATCTAGAGAAAGAACAGAGCAAGCACTGCTAGGCTGTTGTGTTGCCTCCATCTCTGAATAGCGGTCATGTCACTCTAGTAGAGTTTGTAGAGGTAATGAAGGTAGAGCTGTGCCGGCTTCTCTTAGAACAGTTATGCTTTTTGCAATTAGAGATACGGTGTAAGCATATTATATCCTCTGATGGAAAAATAGATATTTAAAAGTGATTACACACATTGTATGTTGCATCTTTGCTTGGATTCTCTGTCGCCATCTCGATGAAGCTGTGGTTTTACAGAGTTGCTTAAGAGCATTGCTGCTGAACAGAGCATTCCTGATCCAAGTCACAGTACTGGCTGCCTCTTTAGAACTTATGTTTAGAATTTATGTTTAGAGTTAATAATTCGATCTTGTTGAGAATGAGCAATCGGATTAATATGCTGCCCTGATGCTATTCTTCTGTGCTTGCACTGCTGCTGTGAGGAAGAATGCAGATGAGGGAGGGTGAAGGAGGCATTGCAGGGTCACTGTACTTCTGTGGTACTGGTCTTAAAATTGCCAGTCTCACGGTATGATTTTTATGACTGGCTTGAGCTGCACATTTGAGTAGAGACCCTATTAACAGCTTTTGTTGTTGTCTTTTCCTCTTCCCTTAGTTTTGTGTCCCGTATCTAGATTTCTAGGCTTCTTCCTTTTCCAGAGTGGCCTTATATTAAACGGGTTTTTTTACCCTCCTTTGAAATCAGCAACATAACTTCCTGCACAGAGTAGCTAGAGGCTACCACTTAGGTTTAAGGCTTTTTCTATTTTGGGTATAGTGAGAGTAAGGACTTAAACAGATTCTGGAAGTGCTGCTGTTAATAGCTCAGTCTTAATACAGTTTTTTACATATGTAAAACATGTGGTACTTCCTCACTCTTAAGAATAAATGTCTTTGTTTTTCAAGTGATAACGAAAGCAACACACCACAATACGTGGATGTCAAGGTCAGAATTTTCATGGAGTGGGTGTTATAGATGTGTGGCTGTTGAAATAACAGGATAGTTTTCTCTTCCAATTTAAATTCTCTCTTAACTCTTGAAAAATTCCTGTGATGACACTGAAGTTTATGGCTATGGCTCTTTAGTTATTTAGAAGTTGGTTATATAGCATAAAACAAGCATTTCCTGATTTTGTAGTTGAACGGTTCCTAAAACCAAGATGCTGTAACCATAAGCATGTGTGAATTTCTTATTACTCATAATATTTTGTTTATCAGTTTTAGGGGAAGAACCTCACTTAACAAAACAAGGTTATAAAACTGACATTTCTGTGGCATTAAAATTTCTTGTTATAGATGCTTTTTTGCTCATGATTCATCTCAAGTGAATATAGACAACTATATTTGCCCATGCAAAGCATATGCTGGGTTTAGGAGAGATCGTTCCTCTTGGTTGTCTTTAAATACAACTTGCTTTATCTAGACATCTTGTGGTAGCCATCTCATAATCTGGGATGATTGCATTTGATTTGATAAGTGACTTACTACGAGTCAAGTAAGGACCAGATCTGGTTTGTGAACTCCCTCAGCAAGATGCTGGATTTAATTCCTTCATATTGTTACTGCAAGGTCCTGCTAAGCTCAATGTTATGACATCCTCTCTTTCTGCCCTTTAAAACACAAATATGGGGCCTTTGTCTTCTGGCTTTTTGTAACTAAGCTTTCATTGCTTACCTAAATATTTCCACTCATTCTACCAACCATATCAGGACCCACTACTGAGTTTTCTAAGTGCCTCTAGGAATTTTTCATTAAGGTTCTCATTTAGATTTTTTCTCAAGTAAGCTTTTTTCCCTAAAAGCAATTAACTTTGGAATGCTTTCTTTAACAGCAACTTACAAAGAATGCAATGAAGAAACAGGTTCTGAAAGAGGTAAGTAGCTTCTTCACAAGTAACATACCAATTTTAATTTGCTTTTAACTCAAGGAACGTTATCTTCCTTAAAGTTGCTGGAATTAATTGGATAAAAAAGAAAGCAGTGATATGGGTAAATGCATAACCATCTCAAAACTGTTCATGCAACATGAGTTGCCAAGCAAATACTGTTAAACTCAGTATGTTTAAACTTCGTTCATATTTAAATTGCTGGACGACAGTGGTTGTTGTCACCTAAATGAAGACTAACTTTTTTGAATGGAGTGCTGTAGAATTCCTCTGTTGCTGGCTGTTTCTTCTTTGTAATGGTAAAGCTTATCTACTTGAGACACAAGTGTTAGAGAACTTAATTTGCAATAGTGAGGACATCTGAGTGATGATAGTCATTAAAGCAAACCACGAAGGAACAGTAGATTCTCAGTTTCAGATGCAGTTTCAAATAGCATCTGGGATGCTATTTCTGGAAAACAGGCTTGATGTGTTTTACTGAGTGCAAGTTAGTAAATAGAATGTCGTGATTTGTATGTGCAGGAGATCAGGTTGAAATGCATGATGAATAATGACTTTCTGACATGTATTGAAAGTGTCAATTGGGACAATCTATTAGAATGTTGACTTACGTGCGCTGTTTTTTGCAAATGACTTCAGCCTTATTTTGCCTTTCTCTTACTCTTGAAATGCAAAATGACAATAGGAAACTCCTGACTTTTGTATGAATAATTTTGGTTCCTGATCCTTCCTCATTTGAGGTCCCTGTGAAATGACTTTACTACTGCTAACCTTTCAGTGAGCATCAAATAATTAATTTTCTACCTCTGAGTTTATTAGCTTGAAAAATACCTTAAGGAATACAGAACTATAAATGTACTGCCATGAACATATTATTTTTATCCTTGTGTATTAATAAATGCATTGTTATTGAATAGGATAATTTATAATGCAATAGGTTTTGTGGTAGAATTGGTTTTTGCATTGTGGTAAAGTAGAGCCTGATTTAATTTTTGTGAGTAGCTCTTCAAAGTAAGATCCTTGAGCAAATGTGAAACAAGAATGCTTTACAAAAGTCTTACTTTATTTGTAAGTGAGTTTTAGGTCTAATAGTATAAAACGAAGTTCTAATACAATCATTTATGAAATTTCTTGCCTTCCTGGAAAGTGGAGAGAAGTCTAAATGACATCTGACTGAACTTAACTTCAATAGCTCCATACTTAAAATAGTTTTTGTTTAAGTTTTCTTTATATTCATGAGTGGTTCACTTTATATTGTTCACGTGAGTGGTTGTGTTCTTAAGGTCCAAAGGTGACTTATGTGCCCCCTCCTCCACCTGATGATGAACAAGCCATCTTTGCACGTTATCAAACAGGAATTAATTTTGACAAGTATGATGAAAACGTTGTCGAAGTGTCAGGACTTGACCCACCAGCACCATTACTGGTTAGTGAACTCATTAATCTTACAGTTTACGTTGAGCGTGATTCTGCAAGGATGTATACTGAGTCTAATATTCACTACTAATGAAAATACTAACAAAGATTTTGATTCTTGCAGACAGTACTATGTTGGAAGGAGATGGTGCCCATTTGAAAGATATAAATCTGAACTCAAAAGTACCTTGACAAACTACAGAAATGGCCCAGAGAAAGTAATACTGGATGGACAGGAAATATAGTCCTTAAATAGCAGAAAAATACCAGTTTAGATCTTTACGGAGGTTTTTGGCAGCAGTTTCCGGGAAGGCTGGTAGAGTCATCATGTTGAAGTCTGTTACTAGGGAATCTTTAACAATGTAAATGAACACCTGTTGGAAAAGTTTTCAGTTGGACGGAGAGGTGTTTTCTGAAGTAATTTCTAGCCCTGTTTTCTGTGGCTGCTGTTTATTATTTAAAAGTAATACATAACTTTGCTTCTACTCCATACCCTGTGGCTAGTGTTTAAAAAAAAAATCAATTCTTTTTAGGCAGAAGAATGAGGAAGAAGGGTGGAGGGGGTAGTAGCACCTCTGTTGAAAGAGAAGATGCAGAGTTTTTTTCCCCATCCATCTGAAAGATTTTCTCACTGATGTTAAACTGATTTTATCATGTATGGTGCTTTTTGGTCCTGGATAGGGATGTTGCTTCAGCTCCCCTTACTAGTTTTAGCACAGAGACTAAGTGTGTATCTCCTATGTGAAATGAAACTGAAGAGTTTTAGTTTGTTTTCATAGCATGCCATGATGTGAGTTCACCTGCTTGAATCCAGATATATGGCTTCTGAGCAGTTTTCTCTCAAAGCTAATAAGACCAGCTGAAGGCGTTCACTGTCCTACAAACAACTTTACTTGAATGGCATGAGCCGGTTGAAGAAACCTTTGGGGCTTTTACCTGTAGGAACCTTGTCAATCTATATGACTGGTGAGATCCCCTCAAAAGTTAATGCTTTTTAGTGTTTGGATGTCTGTATCCTATGGTAAGCATCTCAGTTTTTACAATTTAACTTCCGTGGTTAATAATTTTTTCTCTTACAGGCTTTTGAAGAAGCTAACCTCTGTCAGACTTTAAACATGAACATTGCTAAAGCTGGATACTCTAAACTTACTCCAGTGCAGAAGTACAGCATTCCTATTATACTGGCAGGACGGGATTTAATGGCATGTGCCCAGACAGGATCGGGAAAAACTGTAAGCGTTTTGTGTAGTATTCATACTACTGGAAGTGTGTGACCTTCAACTTACAGGTGGATGCCTCAGTATTCCATGTGCCAGGTGCTTCACAGCTTGTTGTCTAATGATTTGACTTGCACTGCAATGGCAGGTGTAGTATTAAGCACAAAGATGAATGATGGATGGGTTGTCGCATTTTTGGGCTGAATTTCTTCTTAATTTAAGAACTAGTGTTTTAATACAGCAGGCCAGTCTTCAGGGCTACAGTTACAGATTCGGAAGTATAGGCAGTCGTAGAAACTGCTTATGAGAAAAAAAACTCAGCAGTTGAAAGTTAGGGTTTCTTCCTGTGTTGAGGGTTTTGTCTTGGGGGTTTTTTTTGGTGTTGGTATGTGTGTTTTGTTTTGTGTGTTTTTGTGTTTTTTGCTTTTGTTTTTGTTGGTGTTTTTTTTTTTTTAAACTTATGCCAGATTGTAACAGTGTGGAGTGCTGGTTTGTCACCCTTAGTTCAATCCAGTCTGATCTGCATCAGACTCAGTTTTAGGTGATTCAGTATTAATCATGGAATAGTGTTGGGAGTTGATATTAAGTTGACAGTTGTCTCAACCTGTTAAACTGTCTAATGTACCCAAATCTAACCACTAACAGCTCTGTATGAGAATATTTGGATATTAAGTACGGCTTTTTGTCGTTCAGTATAGTGTGGCATTCTAGCTGTTACATAGCTTATTAGTTACTTTTTTTGAAAAACCTCTTATGTTTGCAGGGGGGGAAATGTCCAAAGCTTATGCTATAAATATTCTGAATGCTTTTGGGACTGCTGTACAGATTTTATTTTGGGGGTAACTAGTCTTATATGAAGTAGGGATGCTCGTGCAGCTGTATTGCAAACTGATCTGCTTTGTAGTAGTCTGGAGTATGGTGATACATGGTTACCTTACAAATCTACTGAAGGTAATCATGCAAAGCTTGTAACTAAATGTTAAGGAGGGGTTTTGATCCTGGGGTACATAATTGGCAATGTATGTCAGCATGATGTGTGAAACTGCCTGGAAAACCCAGAAGTTAGCTAGTGCATGACGGTGTTCCTGCATTATTAGACTTTTAAGGTCCAGAGAGATATTTTCGTTCTTCTTACATGAGGACAAATAAGCTTAAATGTTCTGTAGTGCATTCAAGTTAATCCTTTTGCAGTCTGATTTCCTTGAAGTTGATAGTGTGCTGTATCATTGTAGCTTTAAGATTGATACACAGCTTTTAGTGTGACTGATGAAAGCTTTAAGGCTAAACAGCATAAATACTGATGCTTTTTTTAGGCAGCTTTTCTTCTACCAATTGTGGCCCACATGATGAGAGATGGCGTAACTGCCAGTAGCTTTAAAGAGCAGCAAGAACCGGAATGTATTATTGTCGCCCCAACTAGAGAACTGATAAATCAAATCTTCCTAGAAGCAAGGAAATTTGTGTATGGGTAAGCTTTTGCACTGTTACCTGGTATTGATTATTACTTTGAATGAACAGCGCTTTATTTTTTTCATGAATGCTTTCAAAAATTTTTCTGTGCCCATTGAATGACTACAAACACTTGAATTTAGATGGTAATACTGGCTAGCAGGTTTCTTACTATATGGCTGGGGATTTAAACTCCTAATCTTCCTGGTATGGGGGGTGGGGCAGGGAGAGGCTTACTCCAGCTTGAAGAGGAGGTAAGTACTAAACTTGTGTCACATCATCTTTACTGATGAGAAAAATGAAATTTCTTAAATGAAGTAACTTAAATTTAGCTTGCCTTATGTAATTTGTATTTGCTTTTATTTTCGTCTTGACAAAAATAAAGGTATGTGTTGGGGGTTTTAGTTAACTTTCAGTAGTGGTTTCTAACTTTGTACTTCCCAGTGTTTCTGGTCTTGGACAGAAATTTCACAGCTCAAGCAAGCTCTTTTAGCTCTGCTTCTTCAAAACAGAACAAAAGGTCTAAACTTGTCATTGAGCTCTTGGATGTTGCGTGAGAGTGCATTTGTACTAGTTTGCAAGTCATCTTTCTGCTGCTAAGTGGTAGGTCTCACCAGTGCACAGGAAGAGAATTAAATCTATTGTCTGTAATGGCTTGTTACTGTTAGGAGGTGGAATGGAGAACATCGTCAGTGCAAAATCTGGTGGGCTAAATTAAATTAGACTTGCCTCGTTCAAGCAAACTTATGCTTGGAGGCTGTCTCCTGCCTTTCGGAAGTACTATCACGTTTGCATATTCCTTACTAAGCATGTTACTAAGAATAGCTTCTTAATCTCTCACATTGTTCTAACTATGTAGCTAGTTCTATTAATTATGCTATTTTAAACTAGGTACAGATTATTTCACAATAAAATAGCTTTCGAATTTAGAAAGATTTTGCTCCAGCTGCCCTGCAGTAAAAGCAAGATAACCTACATTTTAGGGGCGATTATCAGGGTGTGAATCTGTTGCCTCTAAAGAATTGCATGCATATTGTTCAGTTCAGATTCATGATATTCTTAAGCTCTGTGGTTTAGTTCACAAATAGGAATATGAAATATGTATATTAATTGATAGTGGATAAATGTTGAAATGTTAGGAGTCCAACCTGTTTCTATTCTTGACTAAAGCTTTCTGAAAAGTTCCAATTAAACCTGGTAAAAATTTATCAGGTTTATCTGATTCACGGTTGCTGCATATGAAGCTGAATCAGTATCCTCAAGAATAGACAGTTTTAATTTGGGTATGAAAATACTCATTTTATGCATGTAAAATACATAGCAGAAGGTTATAAAGATAAGCTTGTGAACTACTTCTTCAGCTGCGTAAGGTAGTTCTTGCTCGTAGTGGTGATTTTCTACAAGAGAAGAATACCTGATGTAGCTCTAGTCGGTAGATCTAAGCAAAAACCTTAGTAGGAAGAGCACTAAGTAGTTTAGCGTTTGAATGGGTTTGCAGTCTAACGCTTGAGTGGCATACTGCATGGCCAGTGTGGTTAGTTGCTTTACAAAGATCCATCTGTGTATTTTTTTTTGCACTGTCCTTTCAAGGTGTGGAAAGATTACTTCTGAAGCTCTAAAGGCACGTATTTGGTGGTTCTGCTTTTTCTAAGTATGCTGTATAAAAGGGGACAATGTCTAACACCATTTTGGCTCTTACTGCCAGTAACTCTCAGTTGAAGGGAGAGGGGAGAATGCAGGTGAAATGAAGTGTTCTTTCCAAGTAAGCCACCTGTGCAGGCCTCTATTATGTAGTATGAATAGGAACTTTGAGCTTATGGTGAGTGAGTTTCTGGTCTTGGGTCCTGCTTTTGGTTATAAGCTGTGCTGTATGGTGAAGGAATTGAACCACTCTAAGTGGAGATCAGTGACAAGTGCTGTCCCTCAGGGGTCCGTATTGGGACCGGTACTGTTTAGTTTCTTCATCAGTGACATAGACAGTGGGATCGAGTGCACCCTCAGTGAGTTTGCAGATGACACCAAGCTGAGTGGTGCGGTTGACACGCCTGAGGGATGGAGTGCCATTCAGAGGGACCTGAACAAGCTCAAGAAGTGGGCTTGTGTGAACCTCATGAAGTTCACAAGGCCAAGTGCAAGGTCCTGCACCTGGGTCGGGGCAACCCCCGGTATCAATACAGGCTGGGGGATGAAGGGATTGAGAGCAGCCCTGCTGAGAAGGACTTGGGCGTACAGGTGAACGAAAAGCTGAACATGAGCCGACAATGTGCGCTTGCAGCCCAGAAGGCCAACCGTATCCTGGGCTGCATCAAAAGAAGTGTGGCCAGCAGGTCGAGGGAGGCAATTCTGCCCCCCTACTCTGCTCTGATGAGACCCCACCTGGAATACTGCGTCCAGCTCTGGAGTCCTCAGCACAAGAAAGACATGGACCTGTTGGAGCAAGTCCAGAGGAGGGCCACAAAAATGATCAGGGGGATGGAACACCTCTCCTATGAAGAAAGGCTGGGAGAGTTGGGGTTATTCAGCCTGGAGAAGAGAAGGCTCCGGGGAGACCTTATTGCGGCCTGTCGGTACTTTAAAGGGGCTTATAAGAGAGATGGGGACAAACTTTTTAGTAGGGCCTGTTGTGATAGGACAAGGGGTAGTGGTTTTAAACTAAAAGAGGGTAGATTTAGACTAGATATGAGGAAGAAATTTTTCACAATGAGGGTGGTGAAACACTGAAACAGGTTGCCCAGAGGTGGTAGATGCCCCATCCCTGGAAACATTCAAGGCCAGGTTGGACGGGGCTCTGAGCAACCTGATCTAGTTGAAGATGTCCCTGCCCATGGCAGGGGGGTTGGACTAGATGAGCTTTAAAGGTCCCTTCCAACCCAAACTATTCTATGATTCTATAAGTAAGCTAGTTTATGATGGATCTGGTGATTTTTTACGTATTTTCATGAAACAATATTGTTTGCATACTTACGTAATTAATCCGAGTTTTCTTCTATGTAATAGAACTTGTATAAGGCCTGTTGTGATCTATGGAGGTACACAAACAGGCCATTCAATTCGTCAGGTAATGCAAGGCTGTAATATACTATGTGCCACTCCAGGAAGGCTTTTAGACATCATTGGAAGAGAGAAGGTAAGATCTTAAAACTTAATCTGAATTCCCTAAACACTCTTTTTACATACTGGTTTTCATTCTTCAAATTCGATAAAAGCAAAGATAGAGCCATGAAAACCAGTCAGTGTGTTGCATTTGTACAGGCACTTACTTAAAATACAAATGAGCTTTTCTTGGAATATCTAAATACCATGAGGTTTTTGAACGAGTACTGTAAGTCCAGTTCTCTTCAGTCCCATTCAGGGCCCACTGGAAAATACCAGTCTAAATCAAACTGGCTGCAGTGTTCTTGGCAATTAAATTTTATAGTTTAAATACACGGAACACTTTCTCTTGGTTCTCATGGAAAAATCCATAGCAGATTTTCACTTTATGTCCTGTTTGTTTTGCTACAATAGCTTTTATCTGTCTGGAACTATGCTAATATTAATTCTTTGAATGTTTTAATACTGATTTTATTCAAAATATAAAAAACTTCAAGTGTAATGTTGTATTTGAATTTTTATTTTTCCAGCCATTATAAGTTCAAATCGAAATTATAATGGTGGCTCAGTGATGTTGCACTGGACAAATGAAGTTTGGAAAAACACTTCTTGGTAATAAACTAGAGATTGGCTTTCTGTGGTTGCCAGGCTTCTAGTCAAAATGACAGTCTTGGTCGCAACAGTGAAGTTGTAACGTCCTTAATGCTTTCTGACATAATTTTTTTCAGAACAAGGTTTTGAGAATGTGTGAGGGTTATATGAAAGAACGTTTCTAAAACTCAGACATAATTTCAAAACAGATGTGCTGAATAATAGTTGGTCTGTAGGCTCTATCTTGATTTACATTGCTGAACCAAGTTCTGAAGCAGTTCAGTGTGTACACATACTATTAGAATTAGTGCAAATTAGAAAGTTAAATAGAGGTTGAGGTGCAAATAAAACATAATGCAAATAGACATTTATTTGTGAATAAATAACTTCTACTAGAAAGAAATAAGTAAAAGGTAGATGTTGGTAATTAGGACGTTCTATTAGTTTATATTGTCAGTGAACCAATACAGTTTTTCTTTCACTGAAATACTTGCAGATTGGTTTGCATAATGTGAAATACTTGGTGCTAGATGAAGCGGACCGCATGCTTGATATGGGTTTTGGGTTAGATATGAAGAAGCTGATTTCTTACCCAAGCATGCCACCAAAAGACAAACGTCAAACACTAATGTTTAGTGCCACTTTTCCTGAAGAAGTTCAGAGGTGAGTAAAGTAAAAATGGAAATGTATCTGAAGATGTGTAGAGCTAAATGTCTGAAGAGTTGTTAAGAGCACTCCTTACGTTTAAAAGCTTATAATCTTGGTAGAAGATACTGAAAAGCTATGATGTTAACATTCCTTGCTGAAGATTGCCCTTTTTTTAGGTAACAGAACTAGTAACTTGCATAGATTACCTGCTTAATTTAGGTGGGGACTCTAAAGCAACTTAAGAAGTTTGTCTGAAGGCTTTTAAATTCTGCTTCTGCAGAAGTCCTCATACTGCCAGTTTGTTTTTTGTCCCTCTCCCACCATGTCTGTGCAAGCTCAAAAACAGTGATCTTGCTGTTTCACAAGCCACACTGGTAGTGCTGACTTTGGCACCAGGGCATAATATAACCAGATATCGCAATTAATTGCTCACTTCACTAGCCTTTCTGATATGCAATTCTTATTTACATGCTTAAGTGCTATTTGTTTTCGGTAGTTTTAAAGTTCCCACAATGGGTTTAGGATATATCTTACACTTACTCGCTACCCTTAAAGTTCCACTTTCCAGACTCTGAGAGAACAGTCCTCAACAGATGGTAGTGGGATTGCTGAGCCTGGGAGTAACAGAACAAAACACCCCATTCCGTGTAGGTGGATGGAAATTATTCAGTATTTCCACTTTTGAAGAGGCAGGCATCTGAATACTCATTCTTAAATCAGAGGAGTCTAAACTTCAGTTTGAGCAGTTCACATAATTTTGGCGGCCTTTGTAGTAGGGGTACTGTTGTGACAGTATCACTAAAAAATCCAGTAAGCATATTACAGTTTGAGAGCATGTAAACTGATCAGACCATTGCAGTGGTCTGCATCACTGCATCACTGAAGTATGTTAGTACTTCAGTGAGTGACAACTTTCTTCTGGCCTTCAAAAAGCCTGAAAGATCTTTTTTGAGGTGGGGAGAAAACATCTTCGGTAGTTGACTGTCCTGAATGAAAGAGGGGAATGGGCTGCTTTCTCCCATTCAATCAGTTAATACTGACAGCTGTTGGGGAGATGAATCGCCTTTCTTTAAGTAGGATTGAATTTACTTTACTCAGTCTTAAGTCACCTGTTGTGGCTTTGGTTCCTCAGTGAAGACTTTTTTTGTAGAGTTTTTTGTATTGAAAGAAGACCTTGTAGTGAACTAATAGCGGCCTTGTTTCTGCAGCTGCGAAACAAGTGTTCAAATGATACTGTACCTGAGTGTGGTTCATGTTTATTCCATGTGTTTATTGTTTGTGTGGGAATGTGGTCTCAGTTCGCTCTGCATCCTGGGAGAAGATCAGGTGTGTCTCCCTTTAAGATGCACAGTGTGCGCTGATTGGCTCAGGTTTTGGGGTTGAGAGAAGAATCTTGATCCCATGATCTCTTTATCTGTTGTCTTTATCAATGTGTTTTTCCTGCTGTGTTTTTGCTACATACTGAGGGATGAGTAAAGAGTCCTCTAACTACCAGCATAAGAAAGAGGAGATCCCTTCAACTGTGCAAGATGTTTACTGTCTGCTTCTGTTTAATGAAAAAAATCCCATCCAGATCTACCTTTCTACTGTCAGTTTTGCAGGATTTACAAGTACTGGTAGAAGACTTCAGAAACCTGAGCACTTGGATCCAGGTTTGGAAGTGCATAATAACCTTCTTGTAACCTTTTGAAACTGGAATGCCTAAAGATGATTTTAGAGAGTGAAAGCCCTTCTTGTCTGGAGTCAGTTTCTTCCTGGATTTACTGCCTTTTTGATTCTGGAGTCAAGAAAGCTAATGCTTTCCCATACTCTGCTATCAAAACAACTTTGGATAGTATACTACTTCGGTAGTATAGGACAAGGTGCTTTCTTTGGCCTTGCTGGGTTCAGGCTTTCCTGCACTTCTATTCAGTGAGTGTAATTAGGTTTAGTTTTAACATACCATTTGGTTTTGTACCTGAATTTGAGTCTCTGCTGTTACATAAACCTTTGTTCTAATCATTAAGGCTCTTGTGCATGTGAGTAGAGAGAACCACACATTTCCTAGCCAGCTGGTGAACTTCAGCTTAGTATTTGGGGCTTTATATCTCCCATTAAAAGGTCTTTTCTTTCTTCTCTGCCTTCCTGTTTTTTATTTACTCTTCCGTTTTCAGAGAGTTTAAACTTACCCTTTACTTTCAATTTATCAGATCTTAAGACCAAACACATTTAAATCTTTAGTAACTTTTTTATTTGCTATGAAAAACACCTTTTCAATGACAATTACACCTATAAATCAGGTGGGAGATTCAAATCCTTAGCGTAGTCCTTTAACATTTTTAAGACTCTCCTCTTTTTTAGAAATTTGTTCTAAAAACTTGAGATTGCCTGTTTTCAGTTAAAGGTTGGCTTGTTCATCTGAATTTATTGTAATGGAAGCTGCTGTGTGTACACTGGGCATGAAGCACACTTGTGTATTGATATGTCGTGTTGGTTTTGGCTGGGGTAGAGTTAATTTTCTTCATAGTAGCTAGTATGGGGCTGTGTTTTGGATTTGTGCTGAAAACAGTGTTGATAATACAGGCATGTTTCAGTTATTTCTGAGCAGCGCTTACACAGAGTCAAGGCCTTTTCTGCTTCTCCCACCATCCCAGCAGCGAGTAGGCTGGGGGTGCACAAGAAGTTGGGAGGGGACACAGCTGGGACAGGTGACCCCATCTGACCAAAGGGATATTCCATACCATGTGATGTCATGCTCAGCATGTAAAGCTGGGGGAAGAAGAAGGAAGGGGGGGACGTTCGGAATGATGGTGTTTGCCTTCCCAAGTAACTGTTCCATGTGATGGAGCCCTGTTCTCCTGGAGATGGCTGAACACCTGCCTGCCGATGGGAAGTAGTGAATGAATTTCTTGTTTTGCTTTGCTTTCATGCGCAGCTTTTGCTTTACCTAGTAAACTGTCTTTATCTCAACCCACGAGTTTTCTCACTTTTACTCTTCCGATTCTGTTCCCCATCCCACTGGGGAGGAGTGAGCGAGTGGCTGTGTGGTGCTTAGTTGCCAGCTGGGGTTAAACCACAATATTTACTAACACAATTTTGTAAAACTCTCAAGTATTATGGGGCATTCCAAGGAATTGCCTGTTTTGGCGAGTTTGATCTCTCAGATAAGATCACCTATGTAAGGGATAACCGAAGAGGAATGCTGTCTAAACAAAACTTGACTTTTGCCTATGGCAGCTGGTAAATAAATGCCATGTAATAAACTGTGTTTTTCAGCACTGCTTTTGTTGAAGAGTCAGAAAGGATGGTGCTGTCTCAAGGAGGCCTGTTTTGAATTCTGGCCTGTTCTGGTCTGTCCCTCCAGCTAGTGATGAAATAGTGCCCCGAGAAAGGTTCTGTGAGCGTATGTCAGTAACCCATTTTATTACAAGCATATATGTGGAACTCCTTCTGAGATGACTAGAAAATGCAGTGTTTGTATTATGAAAAGCTGCAGCATGTAATCAGTCTCTGCACGTTCTTATTGATCAAGTTTTTTTTGTTTTTTGTAAAGCTGTCTAGAAAACAATACAGACTCCTCTAGCTTTTTTTAAAAACGCACGTATGACTACTTATATCCTCTGCCTTGTGAGGCATGATACAAGTATTTGTTGTGAGGATTGCTTACAACATAAATGAAGTTACTTGATCTTAAAGCAAAAATAAGCTACATAATAGACTTCATGTTGCTCAATTTTGTTTCTTTTCAAGGCTGGCTGGTGAATTTTTGAAAACTGATTATTTATTTGTTGTTGTTGGACACGTGGGTGGAGCTTGCAGTGATGTTCACCAAAATATTCTTCAGGTTCCTCAGTATTCCAAGAGGGATAAACTGATAGAAATTCTACAAAGCATAGGTAACTTGCCTTATTGCTAATTGTTTTCCAGAGAAGACAAAATTGCTTGTTTTTAAGCTTGTGCTCTTGCTATTGACCAGGTCACGATTCCATTCTATTATGTGTGTTGCACGCTTTACAAGACTACTGATTGAAGCTTGAGGCAGACCTTGGGGAGTTCGAGGGTTTTAGGCGTATTTGTGTTATGAGTATTTGTCAAGGTCTCATCTCTATTGAGTACTAGCAGACAAGCTTCCCAGATGGTTAGTTTCTTTATATGGTCAATTACAATACTTCAGCATCTGAGGGTATTATCTCCAGATCATAGGTGTATTAAACTTCTTATGTGAATGTTTGGGCCTATATTTTGTTAATGGCTGGGATTTTTCCATTTTTGCTCTGAATGTATCTTAAGTTTTAATGCTGAAACCTGGAAGGGAATTTGGAATTAAGTAACGTTTTGTGTACCTTGCCATTCAGTGCTCAGGATGGCGTGCCACTTCTAGCCACATGCTGTAGAAAGGGAGTGCATACTTATCACAGCGCGCAACATCTATTTCCTCCTTTAATTGAGGAGAAAAATGCAATGCACTTGTCTTCACCTAGGTTTCTGTGTTGATCTAGAAATTGATGGATTGAATTTAGTTAGTTCAACACAGGCAAGAAATTACAATCATACTTTAAAGACTTATTCAAAACCTGTTCTGATATTAGGTATTTTTATAAGTAATGGCAACTGTGAAATGCATCAGTGAAAATACATCAGATTTCAAACTGCAGTGCATCTGAACTCTTGTTTTAACATAGGTCATGAACGAACCATGGTGTTTGTGGACAAAAAGAAAAAAGCAGACTACATTGCAGCCTTTCTTTGTCAGGAAAAAATAGCAGCCACTAGCATACATGGGTAAGTATTTTTTAAGTGAAAGTCAGGTAATAGTATTAAGTGAAGGTCACTTAATACTGTATCTTAAGAGAAGCTTTTATTGAGATTTTATGTTTCACCATATCTGTGTGACTTAGCTTGCCTTGTTTCAAATAGCCCTATAATCCTCAGCAGCTCTGCCCAATTGAGAATGTAATGTTTCTGAAGGCCAGTTCTCACAGCATTTGCTGAGTATACATCTTTCTGGTTGACCACACTTCAAATGCTGTATATGAATTGGAGAATCTTATGCCTATTGCTAAAAAAAAAAAATTAGTATATAATAAATTCAGTAGAATGGGCTGTTGTTTATATGTAGTTCTTGTCATCATTTGTGTGACTAAAACCAGACCTTTTGGTGTTACTGGTGAGATGATAATTCGTAAATTCAAGTGGCAGTTGTGGACTTTCCACTCTGTCTTACAGGCTTCCTCAAAGTGACGAGGTAAGTCGAATCATGTACCATAGAGATTTCTGATGCTGTCATTTCTGCTTGCTTGATGTGTTCATGGACGTAGCATTTGTGTGGAGATCGATCTAAAGAGAAGATGGTTTTAACTTGTGTTTGTAGTCTACTCATTAGTGTTGCATACCTTCTAATTTGTTTTCTCATTTGGACAACAAAGAACATGAGTTAAACTCTGATCTGCTGTATTTAAGTACTGGATAATCTGTAAATATTCTCTAAAAATGTAAACCCCAGAGCAAATCTAGTTTTCTTCTCATGATGATAAACAAAAGGCAAATTCTATACTGTTGGCTGGCCACGCATTCTAGCATATCAGAAAAATGGCCTATACAGGAGTCTAGGTAGAGTTCATCTTTGCTATTCTGGCTCCTTGCTACAAAGCAGTAGGAAAAGCACTTCAAACTATGGCATGAAGAAACAATCAGTTAAACAAGTTTATTCTCTTAGCGAGGCAGTGAGTTCAATACATTACAGTTCTTTTAAAAATTTTAATTTCTCTAGAGACTTAGGTTAAAATAGTTGCTGTGTCTTACTGCTAATCAGTTAAAAATTCAGAAAACCTAAACTGGTAGTGTGGGGATTGTTGCTCCCTGCCCCCTCCTCCCCCGCCCTCCCCCAAGAACTACTTCTGTTCATGAATCATAACCTTTTAACTTGTATCTGAAATAATACTGCACATGTTTTGAGGCATCCATTCTGACCATTGCTTTTTTTGTAGAGACAGAGAACAGAGAGAGAGAGAAGTAGCTCTTCAGGATTTTCGTTCTGGAAAATGTCCAGTTCTCGTGGCAACTTCAGTGGCAGCAAGAGGTCTGGATATTGAAAACGTTCAACATGTTATTAATTTTGATCTTCCTTCCACCATTGAAGAGTATGTACACCGAATTGGACGAACTGGTCGTTGCGGAAATACAGGCAAAGCAGTTTGCTTCTTTGATAACAGTTCAGATGGCCATCTTGCACAATCTCTAGTTAAAGTGCTTTCAGATGTAAGTTTCAAATCTTAGTGCTTAACTTTTTCTGTTCTTTAGGATTTCACTTTAATGTACTGAGCAACTATTATTTCTTTGGTACAGTTATGGAATTCTTAATACCAATTGGTAAAGCAGTCTAAGTCTCTAAACTCACTTTCCTAATTATGTAGGCCCAGCAGGAAGTTCCTGTTTGGTTGGAAGAAATTGCTTTTGGTTTTCAAGGAGAAAGAGTCTTTACATCAGTTAATACCCAAAAGGTAAGTCTGGAAATGAACTGGAAGTCTTGGCTTTTACAACTTTGTCTCACTATAGAAGTGTGTTTAGCTGCATATATCCAGAGTAATGCCATTGAAACTGTTTGGACTGTAACTGTGTCTGTTACCTTAGTTGTGCATCTTCATAATGCTCGGTATTTCTGAAACTAATTTTGGACAACTTGCTTGACTTGGACTTCTACAGTGTGGCTTTACTAGCTGTGTTAGTCTTGATCTGTAGCGTCAAGAATTACTCTGTGGAAGAAAAGGTTTGTGCAAATGTACGCAAAGGCTGTAGTTCAAGAAGTTTCTCTACTGCACCTGTAGGGTAACAGCAAATAGTTGCTAGTTATACGATCACTGCTTGTTATAAATGGCTCAATCAAGTAACTCATTTGACTGAAAACTTCAGCTAATTATAGTTAGATAAATGCCCCAATCTAGTCCATGTCAGAATTGTTCTTAGATGAGGAGGAGCCTTCTGGTCTCTCAGTGTTGCTGATACCAGATGTTAAAATACAGCTTAAGTAAATGAGACAGCCTGGGTGGCATAGCTCTCAAATCACTCTGCAGTCACTAGTTTAGGATTTAAATTCTATGCCTACTCCTTTGAATTATTTTCTTTTTTTCCAACTGATATTTGATACGTCCTGCATTTATCTACTTGGATTTTAATGCCTTCATCAAAAGCCCTTCCCTGATCTCTTGCTTCCATAAGAACTTTATCACACCTCAGTTGCATTGCAAATGTTAATATTCTCTTAGAGACCACAGAGAAATAATTACTCTCACTGCTTATGCAATGTTTGAAACTCGAATTCAAGCTTAGACCTTCCTTTCATTAATTATATTTCTCCATATCATAATTATTGAAAGTATTGGGTGTTTTGGGTGTATTTACCTGCTTGATAGTTCCCTAATCAGATCTGAATCTTTTTTCTTTGAGTCTTCATGGGACCTCAGTTACACACTTAAACTTCTGCTTCCTTCTCACACTTGCAGCCTCAGTGGATCTTTCTTCTATATTCCTGTTCAAGGACACATTTTTAATTTGTATAGATTGCTTTCAAAGGTGGATCTCATCAATCTTTGAGTCTAGATTGCTTCCAAATACACATCTCCAACCTTTGTGGAGTGTCTCCCAGCATTTCATAAAATCTCTCATTTCTAGGTCCAAGGCTGTCCTTCATGTCCTTTTTGACCTCTGAGTTACCAAATCTGGCTGTGACTCTTTGTCCACATACTTGTGGATAGAATAGTTTCAGGGGAAACCTGTCTGTTTGCCTTGGGAGTACTGCTGTCTTAATGACATATATGCAGTGCACCAACTCTTGATTGAAGATCATCAGGTTCCAATTCCTTTCTTCTGAGACCTTCTGAGAGAAGAAACTGCATTTGTAATCAGCCCTCTTTTTCTCTTTGAAATTAACTATTAAAGCTGTTTTTTGCTGTTTTACTATTACGAAAGAGAGACTTGTATCAATAAGTGTTCAATAAGGATCCTGATGCTCTTTCTCCTGGGGAAGAAAGGTAACATCTTACTTGTTTTTGCAATATTCACTTTCTTTTTCAAAGGGAATGCATGAAAGGGCCATTTGATAATCAAATGATGAATTTGAAAGAGGGATCTGTTGGACGCTCTTATCTGAGTATTTTGGGACAATCTTATAGATGACTGGTCTTCATCCTTTTTCCAAAGGAAAAGGATTTTGCTGGGAAAGTAATGCAGACAGTCATTCTTAAATAAGAAATGGAGAAGGAGGTTTTTCTTCAAAGTTGTATGAACGTATTTGTGTTGGGTAAGAGAAGAGGTTGGGATTTGAACTTCGGGAAGGATAATTCCCACATCTGGTAAAATCTGAGTTGATTAAAGTGCATTAATTTCACACTGGGGTCTAAAAACCCTATGTATAGAAGTTTAATGGTGAAAGAGCTTCTGTATTTATTTAAAAAATATGATTGAGAGACATGCGTGCAGAAAGCTAAAATTGTTTTGTAGTGACTTTTACTGTTAAATGATTGAAAGTGTTAATGAATCTAAACTAGTACCGGTTCTGTTTCCTAGAATTACAGAGGCAGAGGCAACATGAATCCAGGAGGAATGAAGATGTCGTATTCTTCAAGTGCATTTGAGTCATGGGATTAAACTACTTTAATACCAAATTAGATTGTATTCTGTTGTGCTTTAAGTGAACTGTTGCACTTAATGTTCCTTACTGTTGAGCTTATGGAACACTTAATGTTTGAAAGAGTAGCTCGTATTCATATCCTAAAGCTTTCAGCAATGTATATGTACTCTGTTATGATGAACCCGGTGATGATTATCACTTAATGTAGGAAGTCAAAAGCAATTTTATAGGAAACACTGCAGGTATTAAGCGTTAAAACTTTCAGTAAGTGATGCTTGGTAGCTAGTATGGTGGTGTAAAAAGGTGGGGGTTTTGCAAGTGAAAAATAGTAGAGCCCTTGAACTTTGTTACCAAAATTTTGCATGGGAAGATAGTATTGTGAAGACCTAGTTTGGGAAAGAGCTTTATGTAGAGGGCTCATCTAAACTTAATGTTCATTCCTTTTTGTAACAGGTCAGTTATAAAATTTGAATCTAGTGACGAGATGACTTAATCTTAAGGATCTGTTAAATATCTTGTAAACAGTTACTTAATAAAAGCTTGAGGAGTGCGTATTGATGGTTGCTTCTACATCAGATATACAAAAAAGCATATGTCATGGCAGTTACATGAACTGGTATTATTTTGACATGCATGGAACATGTGCGTCTTGATATGGAACTAAAGGTTAGTGGCTACATCCACAACTTAGTTGAAATACCTGTTTTTACAGAGCTGTCTTCAGAGAAGGATGGAGCCCTATGTTGCTTCTAGTATAATGTTTTTGCCTTGGACAGACATAAGTACTCTTTTGTTAATCTTGTGTGGAAAAGTATGCTTTAGAACAAACTTGGTGGCTCATGTCCAAAAGAGTTTCTCAGACTTGTAGAAGTTACAGAGAGTAAGCAGCCATTAACAGTTCAAGCAGATTGGCTTAAAGTTACTTTTTCTTTGAAAATTTTTTTTTTATTTACCAGTGCAGTATGCTACAAAGGTGCATATTATTGTGTCCAAAAGGAAAATGGCAAAGTAAATTGTAATAGTAATTTGTAATGTCTTGCACAGCTGAACAAGCTTGCAAGCTTCTCTCATGTTCTCTGGTATTTAGCACACAATGCTGAGCACTATTTCTTGTACAGTCTTCCCACTTAAATACAGGGAAATAATACTTTTAAGCTCTGCTTACAAGACTGAAGGTTTAAACGCCCAAGTTTGTGAGAATCAAAACTGACTTGGGCAATACTATGGAATCTGTTATTGTGGAAAAGTGGGCTGCTGTTCTTTTTTTTTTTATGAATATCTTTTTAAAAGTATTTATCTACTCAAATATCTATTTACAAAAATACTGTTACTTTTGTAGACTGTAGTTTTACAGCGAGTATGTGTGCACACTTGCAGTATCTTTTCCACGCACATGTTTGACTGCCATTTTACTATGTCATTACTCCATTCTTTATACTTTTTGCATCTTGTCTTTCCATGCAGGGACTTGCTTGATTTATTTCCCCATGTTTCTAGGTAAAAAGAGGTTGCACAGGACTTCTACTTGAACTTGCCTGCATGCAGTCCTGAAGTATAGTATCTCTTTGATTTGAAAGATAGTGGCATTATGCACTGGACTACATTAATTCTTTTTTTTCTGCTTCAGCTAGAAGTGCTGTAGGATATAGAATTTATCAAAAATACTAACCAAAATAATTTATTTGAGACCAAAAATGCAATAACCAGATGACTTTATCAATGTAATAATTGGTAGTGCATTGAATAGCGCGTGCATAAATCCAGAACCCGTGGTAAAGTCTCTCTGGAACATTCGGTGGCACAATGTTTGCAAACTTTTGTGCTTGAAGTTCCCTTTTACAACAGTCTGTAAATAAACTTATAACACTGTTCAATACACACCGTATTACTCTGGGCAAGGCAGACTTTTTTGCATTTCCTTTACATGGAAATGTTTATTTCTTAACCTGTGCGTTCTACAACTTGTCTGTTTTTCTGCATGTTCAGAACTGCCCCTTTCCTAAGGGAATAAAACTGGCCATTTCTTTCATTTAAATAGTTTCTGAAGGTGGTAGGAATTGCCACAAGCAAATGTTCTCATATTGTTTTTTTTTTCCTGCTACATCATTTAAAAAAACAAAACCAAAACCAAACCCAACAAAAAACCAACTAACAAAACCTGTCCCTAGAATGGTAATGAAATAAATTTAAAAGGAAAATAAGTCCGATTTACTACTTTTTATGAGAGGGTGAGAAATTGGAGAACCAAGTCTGATGTCAGATAATTTTGTCTGATCAGAATTATAGAATGCCCATTGAAAAGGGAGTGAGGGAGAATTAGGATTAAGGAAAATGGAAAACTTCAAGAATAGTATTTGCAGAAAACTACAGTTCCTTTTGAATATTCAGGGTTTTTTTAAGCCTCTTGTGACTGTGCAGGAAAACATTTCAATCTTCTCAGCTGGAGGAAAACACTGACAAACAAGGCAAGTTGGGTTGGGGAATGAACTGGACTGCCAGCTGCCTCTCTGTTACTTTTATTCTTGCACTCGGGTAATTCTGCATTTATATGGAGAACATGTTGAAAGTCTTACTGGGAAATACTGCGTTAACACCCTCTTCACCCAGAAGGGTCCTGTTGTCCTCCAGGTGGCAGTCAGGATGAGCATTCTTACAAGATTTCACTGAACTGATTGAAACCTGAGAACAACGTACCTGTAATGCCTTTTACATGCTTCTGCTGCCTACAGTTGTGCTAACCTCAGGTCCTTGAATGCTTTTTCCTATCTTTACCTCCATGTTTATAGAAAAACCACTGTTTGTACTGGAGCATAGTTCAAGATTAAGCTGGGAGTTCTTGACAAGCTAGTGTTGCAAAATGCAATCAAGCCGCCTTTCCTTCAACAGTACTTCGAATGCTACATTTTCTTAATTCTGTCATGTGTGAATAGTAACAGACTTAATGCAGTGCCTGAATTTGTTTTTGCTCATGAGTTGAGTTTCTTATCAGAGTCTGAGAGGACTGCAGTCATGAGGGTGAAAAGGAAGGAAAGTCTGTAGAGGTGACTTGCGACAGCTGTGTTTTGACTCTGGATCCTGATCAGAACAGCAGTTCTAGGAGTGGCAATGAGTAAGTGAAGCCGAGGGTTTCTTTGTATAGCTGAAAAATGAAAGAGAAATATTAGAGAGAACCTTTCACAAGTGCTAGCTTTGATAAACAGATTTTTTCTGAAACAAGCTCTGCCACCATAACTAGCATAAATACCAGTTCCTGTAGACATTCTCCTTTTTTTTTTTTTCTTTCCTGTAAGCATTTGGAGCTGCTGGAGGGTTGGTAGTGGGGAGGTTGGATATTCTGTGAACCAGTTTGTGTCCCATCTGTGCTGGAACAGATGTCTGCTCTGATACTGTAAACCCAGTAGGGGTGGTGCGTATGGCTGTTTTTTGTTACTGGACAATCTGTGATCATTGGTGTGATTATGCGGTTTTCTGAACACGTGGCAGAATTCATCTAGCACTTGGTTTTTCATTGCTTGTTTCTGGGATGCCTGAAATGATTCTTAAAATTGTTTGATACATTTAAATATATATAAAACAGATGACCCTAAACACCATGATCATCTTACTGCATTGCTACAATAGGAACACACAAGTTGTTCTTAATACCCTTTATTTTCTGGGGCTTGCACGAAATGATAAAAATGTGTGGTTTCAGGTTCCATTTCTTGGATTTCCATCTCAGCTATGTTTGAGTCTCCTGTACTGATAAAAAATCTTTGATTTTTCTTTTCACAGTTACCTAGGCTGTACTGTGATACAACACTGGGGTATGAACCTCATTGGTGTATAGCTGTGGTTGCAGACAGTACTGTCCTTGTATTAATGAATGTTCTGTCACTACCCTGTAATTAAACTACATTCCCCTGAGTACTGGTAATCTGGATACAGATTTACAAACCAAGTCAGTCAGGCATGGTATCTTAAAAGTAAATGGGCACAATGTCTCTGGAAATAATGATCATGACTCAAAATACTCGGAGGTAATTAAGTTCTTAGAGTTAAAAGTTACTGGTGTCTTAGTACAGAGGAAGGCTAAGAAATTGCACAAATGACTGAATACTATTCATGAGTAAAAATGGAAGTGAAAAGCATTTTAGTAAGTTTCAGGCTTATAGCAGTTAGGCAAGATGAACTCGGGTTCCCTTCCAACCTGAACCATTCTGTGATTTTGATTCTGTGAGAACAAATCAAACCACCAGACAAAAACTCAAAGTTGAGAAGAAGCTGGGAGTTCTAGCGCATCACAGGATGACTGTGAACTGCTAGTTTTAAGCAGCTGGGAAAAAAATACAGGATGCATCAGGATCAGGAGGAGGTGAGGGAGCGCTTGCTTCTCAGGCTGGCAGGTAATAAACACTGTGCTGGGGGGGACCAGCAGAGGTATTCCAAGAACAGAGCGACCTGGGCACGCTGGAGGAACAGGTCTTGTGGAGTGCAGCTTGGACAAATGCTGAGCTCTAATAGCGTTTAAAATGATACCTTAGAGAGTCTGAGTGCCTTTCTTACTTGATTCATAATGGACCAACGCCTTCTAGGTAGTTTTCCAGACCAGACAGGATAAAGCCCAGAGCCACATGCTCCAGTCTCCTTGCTGATGCTCTGAGCAAGAGGTTAGACTGGGGACCTCCTATGATCCCTAATATTTCAGGTAGCAATAGGAGTGAAGAAGGCTGGGGAGAGTCTCTTCTGAATTTAGGGTGTGATTGTAGTCATCAGAGTCTTAAACTGAAATAGTAGTGCATCCAGCAAATGATTTCTAGGGTAGTCAGAGAAACAGAGCAGACAATAGTAATCCAGAGAAGTGTAGTTGGGAATTTTTTTCCAAGTGAAAGTGAGATTTTATTTTTATGGGACATACCTAAAAAAACATTGACAGCAAGTGTTCTGCTTTTGATGCTAATGGGATGCCAGTCTGAGTACAAATGATGTCCAATTCTTGTCACTAAAGGAAAATGTAAATTAGTGGTTTACAGCCTTTGATCTGTAGCTGCTCATGGGCTATGGACTAGTTCTAAAGGATCTGCAGGTAGAAGCTGAGAAAAGCAGGTGTTCTGACTGTGTTTAAATTTGCTGTTTAAGGGCTGCATCTCCACTCAAAAATTAAGGGCATAGGAATTGAAGGATTATAAACAAGAGTTCAGACCAACAGAAAGATACAGTAGTATGTCCTCGAAATTATTTAATACCAGATTGATTTAAGTCCTTCACAATGTTTTGGCAGATAGGAAAGCAAACTATCGTGAAGACTTTATAAATAGCCTGTTCTGAAAATGTCTTTTTAATTGTTGGTAATATTGTTGGAATTTGCATTCTCCTGCACATTAGCTTAAAAAATACCAGAGAATGGACCTGTCTCTCCTTATTGATCTCAGTCGGGGCGGGGAGTAGAAAGCGAGCTTGCTGGACATTGGCAGTGTGTCAGCTGGCTTTATACAAAATCTACATTCCTCTTTGATTTAAGACAAACTGTAAACTTTTAATGCTAGGTCGTGGTAAGTGGGGTTTTTTCTGTGTTAGCCAGCTCAGTAATTTGAGCGTGCTGTTTAGCAGTTCCAGGGAATTCCCTGGTGACACAAGAGGGGGATATTGTGACATCTGTCACAACTTGGTCCTCAGTAACACCATATATGGATGGGTCTTGGCCAGATGTGAATGTCTGTACATGGTCCTGTACATAAGGAGTTGTCGAAGATGAACTGTTTAGTTCTGTCATTGCAAATTTTACTCTTTGTGACTGTGTGTGTTTAGTTTCAGGCTTTGGCAATGATGTTTCTTACAAACTCTCTGTTACTTGAGATTTTTATGGTATGATTGTTTCCATCTGTTAACTACAGTAGCCAATAAGCAACAGTAGAAGAAATCACATGCCTATGGAATGTGGACCAAGGACGTGGGAATCTTACATTTAAGTGCATTCTTTTCAAATTTATCTGATCTTTGTATTTTTTCTAATCAACTTAAGGAAAATGTTGGAATCAAGTGGGACAGTAATTCTAGGCTATAGTTCAGTAGGGCTTGAAATATAAATATTAAGTGTTTTTCATTTCATGCTGCTTATTTTCTTCAAAGTAACTGTACAACTGTACAGTACAGTCTTTGGCACCTCCGAGTTTGGCTTTTATTTCTTTTTATTAAGCAGAAATGAAAATACTATGGTGAGGAAAGATACTTAAAGGAACTACTTTGTGTTCAAGACTCGGGAGTCAGCTCATTGTTCAGAGCTGACTGGACAAATTATTTGGGAGCCAAACACTACTGAAAATACCTGTCTTCCTCTTTACGCTTCTAAATAGTTACAGAAATCTGACTCATCTGTCAGAGCCTGATTCTCATATGTAAATGAAGAATAATATTTTCTTTGGACCTCACTGTAAATGTGCCTGCTGGTATTGTCTGAGAAAACTATGGACAGTGGGTGTCGTTAACTGATTTCAGTGTAATAGCTTGTCACCACTACTGCAGTGTAATACTATCAAGCAGAATTTCCTTGCACTTTCCCCTCCTTTTTTAACTGAGTCAGCTAAAATAGGTTTCAATATCTAATCCTTACTAAATAGCTCTGAACTTTAAAGAATACTATGTTTTGCTCTTCCTCCACCCTGCAGCATGAAATACGGACATAGTCAGAGGAGATGGGATGGTTGCTTACACAGATTCCTCCCCCTCCGAAACATGAATGAGGTTTAAACTGAAACAAGTTGACTCAATTTTGGCCTTTCGGTGCACTTTCCTTATACCACTAGTAGCAGGGAGGTGAAAACAGGCAGGTGACTTACCAATAAATCTTTGTCTTGATAAACCAAAAAAATCCAATCAATCAACTTTTCTCCTCCACTCCCCCGGCTTCAAAATGCTGTTTTTCTCCTTTTAAGACCATTATCATATATCAGTTGAAACCGTGAAACTAACCCTGCAGCTCTATTCCAGGGGCTTTTCAGTTTAAACATGCCAGTCTCATAATAAACTAAAATATATTAAAGGAAAGACTTGTTTTTCTTTAGGAGATTCTGTATTTTGAGGTCATATGCAGCATACTCAAATGTATTAAGTAAAAGGTATCATCACTGGAATGAACAAATTCCTGAGAACTATAAGCTTTTTTGTAGCAGTTGCACAAAGACTGCAAGTACATATATATACACACACACACAATATATATAAGAATAGAAAGCAATGATTTATTGGAAGGTGTAGATAACTGGTAGCATGTTAGTCCTAAGTAAATGTTACTATGCCCTTCATAAGACATCTGGTAAGTCATGAGGAAGAACCTGATCTCAGACCACAGCAACAAAAATGCTCAGTTTCACCAAGTAAAGACTTGTCCTGACTCCTTGGGAGATACAATTATGGATATCCAGATAGGGAGGGAGGAGCTCAAATCATTCTATGAACTTTTTAATGAGAATTTCAGGGACTTGAAAATAAGTAATTTGTATCAGAGGCATTTCCTAAACTGTTTGTCCTATTCCAGAAATGGGGTGACTTAGCAAGTATCTGCATAGTCTCAAATTCGGGTTGGTCATGCTTGCTTCTGTAACTCCATGTCTGTAAGGTAGGGATGTTTGTTTAGTTTTATAAAGAGCAGTTGTACTGCATATCGTATTTTTCAGTCACCAAGATTACCTCAGATTTGCAGGGTTAGAGATTCACTAAGTGAAGTGGTTTACCTCTTACTGTCTTCCACTCTGAAGAGTTTCACAAAATACTTCATAACAATGCCAGCATACTTCAGAAGAAAGCCTGTTCATAGCTGCTACAGTGGCTGGTCCCAAGCTGCCCAGCTGGAGACTGACAGTCTACAGTCCCTCTGGTTGTTCTAGGTAGAACCCTCAGTGAACTAAAATGTCATCATTAGTGATGGGAGTTCATAGTGCTCACAGTCAGCTGTTAATGACAACAGATGCTAAATTCAGCATGTGTCTGGGGCTGCCAAGCAAAATGGCAGTACCTTGTTGCTGCTCTGGCTGAGATGCCAGAGTTCTTGCTGAAATTCTTGGTGGTCTGCTGCTGCTTGATTGTACCAGCTTACCCTTAGCTTTCTTTCTGGGTGCTGGTCCTTCAGTATGAGGGGGTCATAGCTGAACCTCCCGTGAGTTTTTCAGTACAGACGAGGTGGTTTCAGGATTGGCAGCAAAGCTTCATGTCTGAAGTGCCCTCACTTTTATCAGCATACATCATCCAGTTGATTTGAGAGGCAGCAGAAAGTAGAATATATACAAACATGGTGTGTGGGCCCAGGCTAACAGCCAAGCTCCTGCCCAGCTAGTGACTTACTCCCTGCTGCTCCACCTCAGCAGGTGAGAACAAGAAGAAGCAGGAACAAGAAAGCTTGTAAAGATAAAGACAGATTGCTTAGCAATTACCATTGCAAGCAAAACAGACTTGACAGAAAATTAACTTTATTGCCAATTAATTATATATGTTTAATTACTGATGCAGATATTGGGAACTGTTATGGTTTAACCCCAGTTGGCAACTAACTGCCACACAGCTGCTCGCTCACCCTCCCCCCCAGTGGGATGGGGGAGAGAATTGGAAGAGCAAAAGTAAGAAAAATCATGGGTTAAGAAAAATTTAATACTAGAAATAATAATAATAATAATAATAATAATAATGAAATTGTAATGAGAAGTAAAACAACCAGAGAGAGACGGGAGGGGGGAACCACAAGTGATGCCACCATTCACCACCTGCCAATTGGTGCCCAGCCAGTCCCTGAGCAGTGATCGCTGCTCCCAGGCCAACTCCCCCCAGCTTATATACTGAGCGTGATGTGATATGGTATGGAAATACCCTCTTGGCCAGTTTGGGTCAGCTGTCCTGTCTGTGCTCCCTCCCAGCTTCTTGTGCACCTCCTCACTAGCAGAGTAGGGGAAGCTGAAAAGTCCTTGACTTAGTGTAAACACTGCTTAGCAACAACTAAAACATCAGTGTGTTATCAACATTCTTCTCATGCTAAATCCAAAACAGAGCACTATTGCAACTACTAGGAAGAAAATCAACTCTACCCCAACCGAAACTAGGACGGGAACCAAAACGACAAACATTGAAACAGAGGGAAAATTACTTTTGTCCCCCTTTTCTAAGCTCAACTTTACTCCAGGGACTTCTCCTCCTACTTCTTGCCACCGCAGGTCACACTAGCTCCCATTAGAGTGGCAACAAGGGGTGTGGGGAGGATTGGGGAGGGGGGATGTTGTGGTCAGTGTGTAGGGGCTTCACTCTGCTCCTTCCTTCTCCTACCTTCCTTTGCTGTGGCCCAGGTCCTCCACAGGCTGCAGAGGCTATCTGCTCTGGCGTGGGTCCTCTGTGGGCTGCAGGAAACACCTGCTCCACCATGGAGCTCCTCCTCCTCTGGCCTTGGTGTTCCTCTGATGCTTCTTGCTCATTTTTGTTCCCTCTTATCACAGAATCATAGAATGGTTTGGGTTGGAAGGGACCTCTAAAGGTTGGCTAGTCCACCCCCCCTGCAGTGAGCAGGGATATCTTCAACAAGATGTCTCTTCCTATGCCTGTCTGGCGTTTCTGCCCTTTCTTAAACACCTTTTCCCTGAGGCACCACCAGCTTGGCTGGGGGGCTCAGCTCCGCCCTGCCCTGGGCCTGCTGGGGCCGGCTGGAACTGGCTGTGTCTGGCACTGGGCGGCCCATGGCTCTCCTCGCCCCTGCCACCCCCCGATACCCGAACCTTGCCACTGCAGAGTACTCCCAGCCGGGGAAGGCATATGGTGGGGCAGGAACCGCGTTGTTTTAAGGTGAGGGAGCTGAGAAGTAAGGGCTCTGCTGTTTTTTTGAGGGCCAGCTCAGCAAGGAGCTTTGCCTAGCAGAGACTCAAGAGTTTGCAAATCTGACAAATAGCACAATTTGCCTTTGAAGAGCCTATTTTGGCTCTTGGAAGTTTCATATGTATCACCTGTGTGGTGTTGCGCGTCGTACCCTTTAATATGGAAAAGTGCAGTGCTGTTGGGCGTGTTGCCTTTGAAAGATGCTGGCTCCAGAAACAGTGCGAGTCCTTCCAAAGCCGAACATGGTGTATGTGGGAAGAGAGGAGTATCTGTATGTCAAGCCGTTCTCAGCTACGTACCCTTTTTTTCTTTTTTTTTTGGTCTTTGTTAAAATGTACCTTTGTGAGAAACTAGCTTTCAGTGCAGGAGGCTGTTACTACAAACTACTGCGACTCTCCCCCGCGTTGCGGAGTAAGTCATGCTGGTTGTGGTCGTCATTGGGAGTCTGCTCGCTGTGGTCTTGGGAGGGAAAATTAGAGGAAATGGCATCTTGTAGTGCTGCTATTAAAGCCATGTGGGATTTTCAGTAATTCCCTCAGTCTGTTTGTACAAATGGGTTTAATCATGTTTCTCTGCCTTTGTAATTGTAGTAAAAGGTTTGGGAAGCTTGAATTGCCATAGGATGAAAACATTTGAAAAATTTCTGTAGTAAACCTCCAAAGGCAGCACTTGGGGGATAAAGCATCCTTTCTTTGCCACATTTTAATAGACTGCATTAGAGCGGATGTCATGGTGTTGCAATACTGTGAAGGAAGATGTGATGGGGAGGAAGTATTGCGCAGTTCTCTATTGGGAAATGGGTAACGGCTTTGTGGCCTTCTTAGGAAAACACCTGGTTCTTTTCTTGAGGAATAAATCCTCTCTAGAACAGAGATTAAGATGATTCACAAATAAATATACTTGGCCGTTAAAACCTTTCTGTGTATATTAAATGTGGGCAGTTGGTCACTGCACAGCATAGCAATCAGCACATTTCTTACCCCTTCTGTGTTAGGTTTGGACAGTTGTAGGTCTGCCTCTAAAACTATGTCAAATTAAAGTGGTACAGTTGTTGCATGTTCTTGTTGCTTATTCAGTGATAAGGTAGTCATATGCTTGGCCGAAGTATTGGATTGAAACTAAGGCTGTAGTCATAAATCAGGTATTTAAGAGTATGGTTTTGAGGGTGCTGCTGTTGTGGAATTTCTATGTTATCCTAAAATGAAAGTTCAGAAGGACATAGTTAATTTTTCACCCCTTAAATGCAGCCTTGCATGGAGGTTGATGCTAGTAGATTTCTGATGACAAATCATTTACTGAAAAAGTTGTGTATACTCAGAAATTGATAACAGAAACTGACTATTTTCACTGGATTTTGCCCACACACAAGCTAAATCAGTAGCTAGATCAGAAGGACACTCATGGTTTTTATTTGTGTGTGGTTCTGCGATGGCTTAAGTCAATGAAAGTCAGTACCCAGCCGCTCCTCTTTACGTATAGGGAAATTAGGTGGTTCAGGTCATTGGCGCAGGAAAAAAATTAACCTAACAAGTGATGTAGGACCAAGTTAGCTTATACGGGGTCTAGTGAGCACAGGTACTGGCATAAGAGACAGGTAAGGAATGTCAATGAGGTAAAGGAGGGACTGGGGCAGTGCCAGCTTTTATTGGCTTGCATTGCTGTGGAATTGTACCTTTTAAAAACTGGTAACAATGCATCTTCATAAGCAGAAGAAAGTTTTATCCTGCTGGTAACAGGAAAAAAAATTATTCTTACAATGACAGTTTCCATTTTATGTATAGCTACACAACGATGTGTATTTGGTGATCTTGTAAAGCAGTCAGAATGTAGCTCAGTTTGCAATGTAACTTTAAAACCATGCTACTCATCTGCTATGACATTAACCTGCCAGATCTGAAGTTGTAGCAATTTTAATGTTACTGTGCAAGGAAGCTGTAGATTTCTGAAGCAGTTAGAATTTGCAAATGTGAATACAAACTATTAATTTTATTTGCTGTTGTGTATATCGGGAAAGCGTTTTTTCAAAGATGTGCTGCTCTCCTTTCAATAGTTAAAAATGTAAGATAGATAACATTTAAGAACTATGTTTCTATACAAGTAATGAAAATAGTTAAATAAAAATGAAATACGAAGTTACAGATTGCTTTTATGTTAACCCTTTTTTTAGCTACAAAACCTTTCTACAAAAAATGCGGCATGGCTACCTTTGAACTTCTGTAAAAATAAATTAAAGTCTCAATCAGGTGGTCTTTTGCAGGCTATATTAACATTAGCATTAAAATTGACTTGAGAACATAAACAAAAAAGACTCAGTATAAGAGTCTTTGATTTAGAAACCAAAGATGTAATGTTTTTCTGCTTCCTTTTGCAATTACGTTACAATTACAAGTTTATAGGAAAATAAAGTTACGGCTTTGGTATTTGAATTAGTCAATACTTTGCGTCAAGTGCGGGGAAAGTGCTTGGTTTTCAAGAGAATGGCTTATCAAGATCTGACTGAAGCCTTTGTAGCAGGATAGGGAAAGAAAGAAGTATTGCTATAAGGATTATAGGGAACCTGTGTGGTGTGGAAAGCTGTAGGCAGAGTGGGAATAGGTGGAAAGGGTAGAGTTAAGAGGAGAGTTAGGTTTGATCTTGCTTTGGCTAGACGTTTGTGAGGCAAGTAGCAAATTTATCAGAGCAGCTCAGGCAATGCTACCTTCTCAACATATGTCACTGCCATGTGCATCTTGATGTCTTCCTGGCCAACAGCAATGAGCAACAGCTTTTCAGGATGCTGGTGAAATGGTTAACGTGGACATGGCCAGTTTGCTTCTCCTGGTCATTATTATTTTGCCATTCATATGGATCTCCCTGGTTCACTCATTTCTGCCCTCAGTTCACTGATGATTGGGCTGGCAAGGATGTTTAGCCTGGAACTGCTTTCAGTACATAACTCTCAAATTATTTAAGATTATCAGAAATGGCTGAACAAGTGAGATGTAATTAGAAGTGTCTTACCTTTTTTTTTTCCTTCCGTAAATGAGAATCTGACCAAGTTGTCCCTGAAATTTTGAAATATTTTGGTTCTTTTCTTGTGCAACTCTAGCACTCAGGTATTTTTGATTTTACAAGTTTTGCATCCCAATTGGATGGATCAAAAGAAGATATACATGCAGCTCAAAATGTGGCAGAGTTTTTAAGTGCTTCTTGAAATTCCAGTTCCAAATGCTTGAGGGTTTCCTCTGTGTGTCGATTTTTAGAAGATGTTACCTTCTCACGTTTTAGTAGTTGGTTTGTGTGTGTGTCCACTTTTCTTAAGATATCACTGGGTCTTCAACTATTTTGTGGTTAAAACCAACTTTGTCACTTCTTGAAGTAAAATGTTTTCCATCAAACTTGCTTTCATCAAGACTGCACGATTAAATGCTGCAAGGTCACTTGCAGACTGGCTAGTGAAAATGCACCTCATTTTTCCACCTAGCTACACAATTCTCTGTTCTGTGCCAAAGTGTTAATTTATACAGACTCACTGTAATTATACAGTGATTAGTAACTTTATCAGGTGTGGTCATACATAATACAGAAGATAAATGCTTTTCAAAAGTGAGCTACTGTAAGGTAACAAATTAATGTGCGATGAGGGTCAGATTTTTAGCAGTAGTTTTGGAGTGTCCTGTCTCATCCTGCCAACAGGGACAGCACAAATGCCTCCCTTCAAGAAGGGGTAGCATCTGGGTTTAACCAGTCCCTGGAGTAGTCATCCCCGAATCACCAGCCAAAAGAACACTGGTAGAGAGGAGTGGAAACAGAGAGTCGTTCTTTCGAAGGCACTTTCTTCCCCTGTGTTTCAGGAATAGCAGCTTCACTTTCCTCCCACCCTCAGGACAGAAGAGTTTGTCCTTTTAGAGCATTCGTGTGCAAACTGGATAAAAGCGTCTGTAAGTATGGATATGAAAACACATTTTTGGCATGATTTCTATTATACTCTAAAGGTTTCCTGTCTCCTATGGCAGATCACTTTTGGTAAATCACATCACCTTTTTTTTGTAAGATGTTTTTCCCTTTACTATTAAATCATTACAAATGGTGGTAGCTGGAACAGTTATTGCCGCTTTCGTTAAGTGCCCTCTGCATCCTGGAATCTCCTAAGTGCTACAGCCCAGTCCACACCAAAACATTTAAGACTATGGGAGCCTTAATTTAAGCATGTAAGTAGTCCTGAGGCAGTCAGAAGGATGACTCAGGGTTTTCAAAAGTTAAGCACTTGCTCAACTATTTTGTTAGGTCTGGTGCAACTTTTCATCGCTTTGAAAGATTGAGCAGCCATCTTTCAGTAAGTCAATAAAACCAATGTATTAATCTGTCAGCACAGGCAACCATTAGTAAAAGTCCAGAATACAGGTCCAAATAATTTAAAAAGGATAAGGGTCTAGTCCTGCCCTTTCTTTCACGCTCAGTAAAGAAAAAGAAATCTGATACGTCAAGGAGAGGTTAGGTTACAGTTTGAGTCTGTTTCTGTTGAATCACTTTTCTGTTTTATGTGTTACCTAGTAGTAGAATAAATGGAAGTTTTCAAAATACTTGGTCTACATGCTGACGTATTACAATACCTCTAAATAGCAGCAGGAATTTAGAAACATGAAAGCAGTTCACAGTGCAGCCTTATACTGAGGTCATGCATGATGGGGAGATGGCAACATCATTCAAAAAATAAAAAAGGAATCAACAGGCTACCTGGCTGAATCTGATGATTAGCCGAAGAGGGTGAAGGCTAACGAGTGCTCTGAAAGTTGGAGTGGATGCTGAGCTTGTGTGAGCAAGTGGCTGCTGTGAGGAAAAGAGGCATGCAAAAACACGAGCTGGACAAGTGACGGCAGTACGAACGAGTCAGTGAGGTGGGTGTCAGCGTGCCAACAGCTTGGCCTGAGTCATAGGGGTTGTGCTTGGAGGATTTTGCTCTCAGCCAGACTGCTCATTTACAGACTGGGATCAGCAGGGAGACGTGGGATTGGGTAGTTGTGATAGGCAAAAAAAAACCCAAAAGCTTAAATTGTCAATGCTGACAGGTAATTACCACATGCAATTGTGGGTGCATGTGCAGGGTGAGGGTCTGAAACTGAACTTCTGAACTCGTGAGTACAGCCTGCAGCTAGCTACAGCTGTGTGGGCTGCTTGTGACTTCTTGTAACACCTGAACTAAACAAAAGGAGCATTTTCTGAATCCTCCTATTAATGAATAGGCATGAGCCAGTGAGTAGGCTGATCCTGCTTTGTGCTTTTGCATGTAGGCATCACATGGAAAAGCCAGGGGCTTGGCAACCGGAACGAAGGTGAACATCCTGCAGGGAGAAAGATCTTGGAAGTGGGGTGAGATCCTGGAGATGGGAGAGATACACAGAGACAAACACTGAGGGGGGCTTGGGGACCATGGCTGGTAATGCTTGGGGCTGGTAATGGTGAGCAGCTGTGGAGCAGGGAGCCAGCACCACCTTCCCAGACCAGCAGCCGTCTCCTTTATGGGAAGGGATGGTGGGCCTAAGTGAGTGGGTCAGATAATCGATTAGGGTGACAGCTCAGATACCACTTTTAAAATAAACCTCTGTATCCCGATCTGCTACGGCTTGTCTTGCCTGTGACACTAGTGTAGGATAAACACATTTATCCTATTCAGGATCTCTTCCTGAATTGGGGCCAAGACCTCTGGATGACATCTGTATTGATTAAGATATTAAAATGCCGTATTTGCTCTTTGAGAGTATCCACTTAGAAAGGACTGTCAGTGCTTAGTAAGAGGCATATTACTGGAGACTTTGGATTTCCATTTGCTAACTTCACAGTATCCCTCTTAATTGCAATATTCATTCTAATTCTCATTCCTTTTATTCCTTTTTACATTGCTGATGGCTGCATCTTTCTTCTAAGTCATTAACTGGAATAAATTTGTGTCGTGGCTTAACCCCAGCCGGCAACTAGACACCACACAGCCCCTCGCTCACTCCCCCTCAGTGGGATGGGGGAGAGAATCGGAAGGGTAAAAGTGAGAAAACTCGTGGGTTGAGATAAAGACAGTTTAATAGGTAAAGCAAAAGCTGGCATGCAAGCAAAGCAAAACAAGGAATTCATTCACATTCCCATCAGCAGGCAGGTGTTTCGCAGTCTCCAGGAGATCAGGGCTCCATCACACGTAATGGTTACGGTGTGATGGTAAATGGTTGGGAAGACAAATGCCATCATTCCAAATGTCCCCCCCATTCATTCTTCTTCCCCCAGCTTTATATACTGAGCGTGATGTTATATGGTATGGAATACCGCCTTGGCCAGTTTGGGTTAGCTGTCATGGCTGTGCGCCCTCCCAGCTTCTTGTGTACCCGGCGGAGCTTGGGAAGCTGAAAAAGTCCTTGACTTGGTGTAAGCACTGCTTAGCAACAACTAAAACATCAGTGTGTTATCAACATTCTTCTCATGCTAAATCCAAAACACAGCACTATTCCAGCTACTAGGAAGAAAATTTACTCTATCCCAGCTAAAACCAGGGCGATTTGTGAGCTTTAAAAGGGATCATAACTTCAGTTGTTTCTCTCACAGTGCTGATGCCCTAAGTAATGCCTGAGGTACATTGGTACTGTGAGCGTTCCTTGGTGACAGCTGTTACCTAATTCGCTTGTTTCACTGTGCATGTTTATGCAATTTAAAGACATTGTTAAATGGACTCATCTGCATCAAAATTTTGCTGTGTACATCATTAAGTAGACGACTACTTAATGCCCTTTGAAAGTACTGTGAGATTGTGCCGATGCACCCTAAAATCTACAGTGTGGGAGTTGCAGGCTGTCGCTTTGCTGGGGACAGCAAGGTTGGGTCAGCACCCGCGTCACCCCCGTCGCCGGCTGGCTGTCAGCACCCGCCTGCGCCCCGCGCCTCTGCGTCCTGCGGCCGCCGGCTGGAGCCCCGCCCGGCAGGTGGGGTCGCCGCGGCGGGCGGAGTGTGCGAGGGGCGGGCGGGAGGCGGCCCGGCGGCCTTGCCCCAGCCCCCCGCGCGGCCGTGCTTCAGCCCCCGCGGCCTCGGGCACGGCGGCAGGCAGCGGTAAGGGGTACGGCGGCGCGGCGGAGTCGGGGCGGGGGGGGAGGGGGAGGGTGGGCGCGTTGGAGGCTTCGCCCGTCGGTCCCGCGCGGGTCCCCGAGGCGGTGGCTCAGCGGGACTGTTGGGGCTGTGCTGCCCCCGCCCCGCCGGCCCTTTTCGGGGGGCTCCCGCAGCCGGGGAAGGCAGGGCATCCGCCCTCGGCAGACCCCGCGGCGGCATTTCTGTCCCCCGGGCACTGTTTGCCGCCGGCGGCGGGGCTCGGCGCCGGTGAGGGTGAGGGGGCGCGCCGGTGCGGAGGCAGCCGGAGTCGGGGGCAGTCCGACCGCTCCCCGTCAGTCCTGGTGCCGGGGGCGGTGGTTCCTGTCCTTCAGAGTTACAGGAAAAAGCGTTACTTGTGCAGAGCCTGGTAACTTCCTATTTTGTTACATCCCTTCGCAGTCGCCTGTTGAGCGAAACGCCCGTTCTGCAGCTGCGGTAAGTGAAAAGCTGTTCCTTAGCAGAAGTCCCTCTGCTCATTTTTGTTAATATGGAGCGTGGAAAAATGTGAAGTTCTTCCCCGGAGTATTACTCGAGTGGATCTTTACCAGCAATGATGCGTCCTTGCATTCACATCTCTCCAGATGCTCATCGCAGACTTGAGGCAGTGCACGCTTCTATGTCTCTCCAGGCCAAGCAATTCCTTTCAGTTTCTTTCAAGTCCATGAGACAGTAAGAATTGAAACTTCCTATTTAGCTGATGGCTCTTTTTTGCGAAGAATATAATACAGATGCTTGACAGTAGTTTTCTTTGTGTGTGCAATGGCAAGAGTTAGTTCTCAAAATGTCTGCATCAAAGGCAGTAAAAGCTCTTTCCTAACTGCTGGCTGCTTAAATTGTTTGTATTCATTCAGATTTTCTCAAAGTGGTGTATCAGATTTAAATACACTGGCCCCATGCGTCTTCTATGCTTGCACAGTTTCTGCCACCTGGGAAAAAATAATTTTGTAGTATGTATGTGTACACATCTGTCATCATACACATCACCTACGTGCACTCACACTTACATTGGGGAAGCTGCACTGAACTCATCTATAATGGACTGTGTGACTGCTGTCTTTTGAAAAGGATTGTCTAAAATAGTTGAAATCCAACTTCTCGCCTCTATCTGTGAATTAAGACACTGGGTAAGGGAGTGTTTTCATGCTTGAAGAAAGCTTCGTGTACTGGGCAAAAGAATGGAGTGGTGAGTTCAGATTGTTCTGTCAGCGGCTAATCGGTAACAAAACAGGTCTCAAAAGGGATAAAAATGGGGGGAAAAAAGTTTTAGGTTTATATCATAGAGGTTGCAGTATTGAATGTTAAAGGTCTTGATTCTTCTATAATCATGTAAGTCTGGCAATTTTTGCATTATTTGGTGCTTGTAGGGAACGTTTTCAATTAAAAAATGCTGTACTGGGAGATCTCAAAATGTAGCTGTTTCTAGCAGGTCCCATGGAGCCTGGTTTCACACTCCTGTGCCATGTTTCAGCTAGCAGTTTTGACTAAGGTATAAAAATATTGTTAGTATAGTTTACAGTGTAGGTAGTAAACAAAAGAAAACCAGGGTATATAACCTTTATGAAATGATCTGAATTAGCAGGGTGATATGGGAATTGTCTTATGCAGGTCAACACCAAGATAAATATATTTAAGAATAAAGAGGATGCTCAACACTACAAAAAACTCTTGGAAAGTAGTAACGTAAAGACCGTTTTAGATGACTGTCTTCTTTTGGGGAAAAAAAGGGCTAACGTTCTGCTTAGGTGTACAGTAATAGGAATAGCAGGTAAGTGTCTGGTATGATTTTATGTTCCTATAACAAGGTACATGAGGTGTTTAGCACCCAGCAGTGAAAGGTGAAGGTTAGCTGTGCAGAGGCTTCCCTGTCATGTTATACATGTACTGCGTTAGTGCAATGGAGACTGTAGCTCACTTCTGTAAATCTAGCTCTGACTATTCAGATATTGTGTCCACAATTCAGGAAGGGTGTGAAATACTGGCGAACCTTCAAAAGAGAATATAAAAAAATAACCAAAGGAAATCGAAAACAAACCTTTTAAAGAGGACTTAATGTATGCTCTTTACATTTATATAAGGTTGAGATGAATATGGAGAAGGATATTTGGTAATGGGAGTGTAAGCAAGCTTCTTAATCACTGTGAAAAAGATGCGAGATGAAATGGTGTGTAGCTATTGTTTATATTCCAAACTGACTCCGAAAAGCAAGAATAAGTGATGCAAGAATAAGCGCAAAACTCACTATTAGCTGAGTCTGAGTTTATAATGTTTTCCAGAATATATGATTAAATCTCTTTTTCAGAAAGGTGTGTTATGTGAAGAGGTAAGCTGCGGGGTCACGGTCATCTTCTCCGAGTGATAAAGTATGAAAGTGAGGTTTTGCGCTCATTTTGATCTCTTTCCTTCTTGTGCCTGTGGGAGCACAGGATTACTTGCATTGCCCTCTGCGTTCTTGTAACACTTGCAGCACTATAGTAGGACAGGGTTTATAATTATATCCTGCGTTTTGGGACTGTAGCAGGTTCCCTGAACAGTTGGGGGAAGTTTTGATTTGCTTTCTTGTGAAACACAGTTTGCTAACATTATTTAAGTGGATGTGTGTTTTACTCTGCAACATCTGGAATTGGTCGTAGTTTAAGAGGCAAGGCTGAACAAGATGAACTAATGCTCTGAAGTAGTACAGAAAATCTTCCTTCTGATTTTCTGACAGGTGTGTATTCTGTACAAACCTCAGGTTAAAACCACCCAAATCCGGCAACTGTAAGAGATTTGGATCTGGCCACCCTCTCTCAATGAGAATTCTACGTTTCTTTAAAGCTCAGTGCATGGATCCTCCTGCCCTGACCATCTGTTTTTCTCACGAAGTTGCTTACCGTGGCAAGCAGGTAACAAGAGGCATCTTGTTTTCCACCTTTGTTTGAGTGACTCTGCTCAAGCGTGGGGCACAAAGGCAACCATCCTATCTAATAATGCTAACTGAAAACGTCTGACACAAACTATTCTCTCAAAGTAGACTCTTGTAGGCAAAATAGACTTTGTAGTCCCTCAAACACAGCCTAAGAAGAAAGCTCCAAGACCAGACCTGTACATGAAGCCTGTTTAAGCCTTAGCTTGACTGTTCGTTCTTTCTCAGTGAAAAAAGAACAAGGAATGACAGTGCCAGTATAAAAGCTGCAGTTCTCTCTGGTAGTATCACCAGCATTCAATTCTAGTGATACTGGTGGCCTGGCCTTTCTTTTAGTAAGCATTATCAAATCATGTAGTTAAAATTTAAAAAGTGACCAATATGTAAAAATAAAGAAATTAAATCTTGTTTTGTGTTTGTAGCTTTAAGCTTTTTCCTTAAAAATTAACTTTTTATTATGAGGTATAATATTTTAATTAGCAACCAAATACTTGTTTTGCAGCTTTTTTATCTAGCTGAGCATTTTATACCTTAGGGTATATCTAGAGGCTTATCTGTTATGCTTGTTCAGAGAATAATGAATTTTATTCTATTTACTAGAGATGGATTGATTATTTTTCTGTATTAGTATCAAGCTGTATTTAGGTAAAAATTGGAATTTAAATACAAGGTACTGCATTTTATATTAAAATGTATTAATATTCAATATGCTGTTAAATATTGTTCTATAACAAAAGAAAGGGTTTATCAAAACACATTTTGTATCTGTGACTGTAGGGTATACTAAACAAAATAACTGTTATCAGCAGTTATTAACTGAATTGACCTTTCCTGGTCACGATGTCCTTCAGGATTTTAGAACAAAAGTACCTTATCCTTTTTTGCTTATTTTTCTTTTTTAGAGGAAAGAGGAAAGAGGAAAGAGGAAAACGGCTTTCCTGCTTTTTCAGTTTCCAGTGGATTTGCAGCTTTTAAATTAACAAGTCATTCAACTTGATGAATACAGCCTTTGTTTCTATTTTTTTTTTTGCCCACTATGGCATTTTTAGAACAAGTTTCTGTGGTCAAAAGTTAGCACAGCATTTCAAGGGGCTCTGCTCCACGCTGCTCCTTCAGATGTGTCTGTAAGCTTAGTGGTTTCTGTTTTCTCAATAAATATGTATTATTTGAATTTATTTAATTTAAGTGATCCTAATTATGATAGCATTATGTTTTAAGGTAGGCTGTCATAATTTCAAATTTAAATAGGTTTATTTTTCAAAAGAAAACGCACCGAAGTCCTGTTTAAATCAAGTTCTATTTAAATGTTAAAATTTTAAATCTTATTCATCCTGGTCTGAAGTTCAGCTGACTATTTTTAGCTCAGTTAAGGACTGTGGGTTATGAAACCAGTGTGCTCAGGATCTTTCACTACAGTGTCTGTCATTTTTCCCATGGATGAGCTTGTCAGTGCATGATTTGTAGGGATTAGAGAGTTGGGAAAAGCCATTAGCTGTCCCTCGCATTTACTTCTTCCTCCCGTATGTTTGCATGTCATTCTCCTCTCTGACCTATGTACAGAAACCTCCGTTTTTCTTCTTCTGATGTTCACTGGTACTCGCCCTTGATGGAATCCTGACCAATCCTGGAAACTGATGCTTCTACACCCTGTCATCTAGGAAGGAGACTGAAGTTCATATTTGGATCGTTTGCCTGAAATGTCCTCTTTCCTTCTAGGATTTCTGTAAATGTGGATGGATTTGAATCTTGGAGTTCTAAAAAACCGGTGGTTATGGCTTTTCCAGTTGCATCTGTGCATAACGTTGCAGTCAGGTGGCCCAGTGTGGCCGAGCGTGGGCTCCTGGCATTCAGCATTGGCTGGTCTCGTATAGGGCAAGGTCTGTCCTTCCATATGGTAGCTGGCATGGCAAAGCTGTAGCAATTGCTACTAAAGACTAAATAAAATACAGCAATGGTTATTCAGCTTCTTTCCTCTTTCATAGTTGTTAGAAGAGTGTCGGACTTAGTAGGAAATGATGCCCTATCAGGTTCCAGCAAAGATGTTAGAAATTCTTGAAGATGACTGGGCTTATGTTTTATATAGGCTAAAGGCATACTGCCTTTCCATTTATAGATGTACCATGTTCTTTATTCATGGTATAACTGCATGCAGAAGTATGTGTTTGTGTAGTTAAAAACAATCTTAGAATTGGATCTGAATGGAAAAAGCTTTCCTGTCCCAAAATGGGGGAGAAGGGTGATTAAGAAATAGTCCTAAATAGAGTATGGGGAAAAGTTACTTTGGATAATTTTTTCCTCTGACTTCTTTAAATTTTTAAACCATAGGTCTTGAAAACCACTTAAATTTCAAAATGAAAATGTAAGACCAGAGGTTTTGATATTGAGAAAGCCTTGTTTCCTCAACTGTGTTACACAATTTTCTATTTATTTTATGAGACCTTTGTTGAGATTGCCCCTTCCTCCAAGAAGTCTGGCTTTGGTGAATCAGTTTTTTAAATAGTTGAAGAAGACAGTTCTGTTCATGCTATTTGCTTAGTCATCAGAATTTAGCTTTTATAGGTGTCTTTAAGTGAAGCACTTCTGAATTTATGATGTGACTTTCATTCAGGAATGTTCTTCCATCATTTCTACATGCGCGATCTCTTAAGTAAACAGCCAAAGAGCTATTTAGTCACAAATCAGTATAGTGACAACGACGTAAGACATGAGCATGGTTGTAACCTTCTGAGTCACTACCCTGGTCTCTGACATTGTATTAACTAGCAGCTGGCATGTCAAATAACCGACTGCTAATTGGTGTTGGAGAAAGCGGAAGGAGAAGCAACATAGCATCAGGACTGAACCAAATTAACATCTCAGAGCTAGGAAGAAATGTCACAGAGGTCTCTCCCCCCAGTCCTCTCCTCTATTTCACCAACTCAGATGCCTGTCAAATCGTGTAGCAAGTTGCTTACATTTGCTAACGTAGCACAAATACATTTTTTGCTTAGTTTTCTGCTATTTTATCAAGTGGAAGTGACTTACTGTGTGATGAGCACTAGAGGTGCACTAGAAGAGGGGGAAAAGGTAGGTATGGGTACAGAACAAAGAGCGCTTACTGAGTGTGGATGGGATCTTTGGCTGTTTAAGCTTTCTGGTGAGCATGTGGAACTAGAATTTTTCAAAGGCTTGTAACTTGCCGTCGCGGCCAGATTTGCCATGCCTGATCTTTTAGTGCTGTGCTCCGCTGTGGTGGGATACGTTGTGGTGGAATATGTGGTGGTATGTGGTATTTTTGGCACAAGCATAATTCAGAAATGTTTTCATGATTTCCCAATGCTTTTGAGTTCCAGTTCCTTGCTAAAAAAGTGTGGGATTGCTGGAGCTAGTCAAAGGAATACAATAAAAAAAAAGTTTTCCTTATTCTTGGAAATAGCTGAACTACTTTGGCTGAAATGCAGCCTCTTCTGTCTCATATCCCCTCAAAAACAGTGAACCAGCATATGTAGAATAGCAGCAGAAACTGTTAGAGCTTTGCCAAGTTGTAAGCAAAGAAAGACAGTGGGAAGTATTTGATAAACTTAATAGGCTTTTTCCTGTTTTCCTTTTTTTTTTTTCTTTTTTATATAGCAGACTGTTCTTCATCTCCCTGCTAGAGTTTTTGCACCCTTTGAAGTGTTCTATGCTTTAACCAAGGCTGTGGTTCTGGCTCATACTCTCTTTTCATTTTTCTCACAAACTCTCAGCAAAGTTCTATAAAATAATTTCATTTCCAGAAGAAGGGTAGCTGCTACCAGATGAAGTCATAAAGTGTCCATGTCAACTCATGGTTGCTTTTTTTGCACCGGATCTGCTATTGAAATGGACTGTGAATTTTATTAAAAACATTTCATAGATTGATTCTTTCCTAGGCTGGAAGGGACTTTGCATATCCTACTTGGGGAGAACCCTGATCTTCGTTTTGTTCTTGGTATTAGCTGACTTTTTTTTTTTTTCCGAGTAGTCCACGAGGTAGGAAAACCTATTAGCAGTTTTTACTTAGAGCAGTGTAATCAATTTCAGTATTGACAGCTGCTTTGTGGTGACACTGCTTTTCTTTCTTTTTGCTTGATTCTTTTATAGTTGCATATGTTTGAAATGATGCTGCTGCCTATATGATCTGGAAGCAGTTGTTTCTTGACATACTGTTATCTAATCGTACAGCAACTTTTACTGTTTTTTGTTACTGTGTAGTTATGTTTGGTGAATCTAAGGAAGAAGTCAATCACTAGGGAAAATTCTTTAATTAGTCACGGCCATAATATGTAAACCTTATATTCCATGGTTGATGCAGACAAGTGGAAAGCCTGTGTTTTGAAGTATCGGTTTTATTTCATGAAGTGTTTACAATACAGAATATGCACTCAGCTTTTATTACATGTTGCTAGCTACAGAAAAGAAAGAATAGAACTTTATTATTTATGTTAAGTGCCGTAAGCTCTTTCCTGTAAACAGTTGTGTGTATGCTTATCTTCACATGCCATACAGAGGATTTGGTATTCTTGTGAATGAGTGTATCCTCCAAGAGTAAAGCCATATTCATAGAGCTGTTGCAAAAACATTTTATTTGACTAATAAAATTATTTACTTTTTAAAGCTTTAAAAAAAATGCCAGGGTAACATCTGTAACTCATTATTGGTTTGTCTTTGGCTTACCATTCCTCCTCTGTCAGATAGTTTTGATTAGGCACATCATCTTATAGTTCTCTTGGTTATTTTGCTTGGTTTTGTTGATGATGATAATCATCTCTGAAGCATATTGGTTTTCTGCAACCACTAGTCTAGCTAATGAAGTACTGACTACATCAGTGTTTACCAGAGCTGTATAGCAGTCATTGGTGTGTGTTCCCATGAAGTTGGCAAAGCTTTTTTTAGAGTCATCATTATAATTTTTCTTTATTTTTGAATGGAAGGTAGTTTTCTTGTAGCCATGACTTTGGGAGTGATTTTTTTACTTGGGTATCTTTCTTAAACTTTAAAAAATATAATAAGAATAAATATACACTTTAGTGCTTACGAAATATATTCTTAGCTCTAACAGAGTGGAACTTCTAGTATCTCATCAACATTGCTATAGACTATATTAATTCTCAAATTTAGAAATAACTATCTAAATGTTTTAAATCTGCATCTATTTTTAATTCTGCACCTACTGGTACAGAATACTTGGAACAATTGCTTAAGGTTCTTTGTTTTTATTGCCACCAATAGTGTCGTCTTTACTGGTTTGAGAACAAGAACTTACACCCCAGATAATTAAAGTAGTAATAGATTCTTTTTTTGTAATTGCTTTGTTTTTTGTTGGTATGCATCTTGCTACAGCTGTATTTTAGGAGTGTGTCACTGTCCCTCATTTCTCTTTTTATCTGTCGTGGTTTAACCTGGCAGGCAGCCAAATACCACGCAGCTGCTCACTCACTCCCCCCGCCCCCCCCAGTGGGACGGGGAGAGAATCGGAAGCGTAAGAGTGAGAAAAACTCGTGGGCTGAGATAAAGACAGTTTAATAGAACAGAAAAGGGAAAATAATGATAATAAATAATGATGGAATGTACAAAATGAGTGATGCACAATGCAATTGCTCACCACCCGCGCTGACTGATAAGCAAGTAGCGATCGGTACTTCCTGGATCACGCCTACCCTTCATATACTGAGCATGACATCACATGGTATGGAATACCCCGTTAGCCAGCCGGGCTGGCTGTCCTGATTATGTTCCCTCCCACCTTGTGTACCTAGCTCAGTCAGTAGGCACGGGAGCTGTCCTTGGACTAGGAGGGCACTTAGCAACAACTGAAAACATCAGTGTGTTATCAACATTCTCCTCATACTGAATCCAAAACACAGCACTAGGAAGAAATTTAACCCTATCCCAGCCGAAACCGGGACAGTATCCACCCCTTATTCCATACCATTTACGTTATGCTTAGGTCTCACATTTTTCGATACATTTCAGTTAATCACCACTATCTTTTTTATATATATACATATATAATACATATACATACATATATACATATAATACATATACATACATAAATATATACAAATGTCCATTGAGTTCATTTAGTCCACGACTTTGGGCTCCATCTGTCATAACAGTCTTTCAGGGCCAGAAAAATGGTGTGTGTTGTTGGGCTGTTGCATCCTGAAGCCAGTTCTCATTTCGGTACTGCTGCACTCGTTCAGTTCTATCATCGTTGCACTTTGCTCAGTTTCATCAGAGTTAGTTCATTCTTTGTTAATCTGGATGATTCTCACTGCTATACCATTGATAGCAACCATAGAAATAATGATATACAATATCATATAACAATTGACATCATAAAATTCAGTTCATTGGCTATTTTCACCCAAAATCAAATCCCCTTGAGGTACACACTGGACGTGCCCATCCTTTCGCATCACCCACCAAGTGCACCCAGGTCCTTGAGCAAAAGCAATCCCATGGATGGGTTTTCCCTTGCCAGAGGCAGGAGTAACCCAGACTGTCTTCCCCAGCATATTCCTTATGTGCACGACAGGGACTTTATCTCCATCTACAGTACGTAAGAGTCTTGATTGGGCAGGGCCAGCTCGATTAACAGACCCCCTACTGTTGACTAACTAGGTGGCTTTTGCTAAATGTGTGTCCCAATGCTTGAATGTCCCACCACCCATTGCTCTCAGCGTAGTCTTCAGCAGTCCATTGTATCGTTCGATTTTCCCGGAGACTGGTGCATGGTAGGGGATGTGATAGACCCACTCAATGCCATGCTCTTTGGCCCAGGTGTCTATGAGAGTGTTTCGGAAATGAGTCCCGTTGTCTGACTCAATTCTTTCTGGGGTGCCATGTCACCATAGGACTTGCTTTTCAAGGCCCAGGATGGTGTTCCGGGCAGTGGCATGGGGCACAGGGTGTGTTTCCAGCCATCCGGTGGTTGCTTCCACCATGGTGAGCACATAGCGCTTGCCGTGTTGGGTTTGTGGGAGTGTGATATAATCAATCTGCCAGGCCTCCCCATATTTATATTTCAACCATCGTTCTCCATACCAAAGAGGCCTTACTCGCTTGGCTTGTTTGATTGCAGCGCATGTTTCACATTCATGGATAACCTGTGCAGTAGCGTCCATGGTTAAGTCCACCCCTCGATCACGAACCCATCTATATGTTGCATCTCTTCCTTGATGGCCTGACGCGTCATGGGCCCACCGAGCTATAAATAATTCACCCTTATGTTGCCAGTCCAGATCCACCTGAGCCACTTCAATCTTAGCAGCCGGGTCCACCTGCTGGTTGTTTTGATGTTCTTCAGTGACCCGGCTCTTGGGCACGTGAGCATCTACATGACGTACTTTTACAGTCAGGTTCTCTACTCGGGCAGCAATATCTTGCCACAATGCGGCAGCCCAGATGGGTTTACCTCTGCGCTGCCAGTTGTTCTGCTTCCACTGCTGCAACCACCACACAGGGCATTTGCCACCATCCATGAGTCAGTATAGAGATAAAGTACTGGCCATTTTTCTCGTTCAGCAATGTCCAAGGCCAGCTGCATGGCTTTCACCTCTGCAAACTGGCTCGATTCACCTTCTCCTTCAGCAGTTTCTGCAACTTGGCATATAGGACTCCATACCGCAGCTTTCCATCTCCGATGTTTTCCCACAAGGCGACAGGACCCATCAGTGAACAGGGCATATTGCTTCTCGTTTTCTGGTAGTTTATTATACAGTGGGGCTTCTTCAGCACGTGTCACCTTCTCCTCTGGGGATATGCCAAAATCTTTGCCTTCTGGCCAGTTCGTGATCACCTCCAAGATTCCTGGGCGACTGGGGTTTCCTATTCGGGCCCACGTAGCATCGGTTGCCTGATGTGTAGAGGGGACCCTCCCCTTGAACATCCAGCCCAGCACCGGCAGTCGGGGTGCCAGGAGGAGCTGTGCTTCAGTACCAACCACTTCCGAAGCAGCTCGAACCCCTTCATATGCTGCCAATATCTCCTTCTCAGTTGGAGTGTAGCGGGCCTCGGATCCTCTGTATCCCCGACTCCAGAACCCTAAGGGTTGACCTCGAGTCTCCCCTGGTGCTTTCTGCCAGAGGCTCCAGGTAGGGCCATTCTCCCCGGCTGCATCTTGTCCTGCCCGGACTGGCCCAAGGGCTGCTGCCTGAACTATCTCCTGTTTAATTTGTTCAAAGGCTTGTGTTGCTCAGGGCCCCATTTGAAGTCGTTCTTCTTCCAAGTCACTTGATAGAGGGGGCTTACGATCTGACTGTAATCTGGAATATGCATTCTCCAAAAACCCACAACGCCTAAGAAAGCTTGTGTTTCCCTTTTGCTAGTTGGTGGGGACATGGCTGTTATTTTGTTGATCACATCCGTTGGGATCTGACGACGTCCATCTTGCCATTTTATTCCTAAAAACTGGATCTCCTGTGCAGGTCCCTTGACCTTACTTTGTTTTATAGCAAAACCGGCCTTCAGAAGGATTTGAATTCTTCTCTCCCCTTTCTCAAAAACTTCTTCTGCTGTGTTGCCCCATACAATGATGTCATCAATGTATTGCAGGTGTTCTGGAGCCTCACCCTGTTCCAGTGCGGTGTGGATCAGTCCATGGCAAATGGTAGGGCTGTGTTTCCACCCCTGGGGCAGTCGGTTCCAGGTGTACTGGACGCCCCTCCAAGTGAAAGCAAACTGTGGCCTGCAGTCTGCTGCCAAAGGGATTGAGAAGAACGCATTAGCGATATCAATGGTGGCGTACCACTTGGCTGCCTTTGACTCCAGTTCGTATTGAAGTTCTAGCATGTCCACCACAGCAGCACTCAGTGGCAGCATGACTCGTTCAGGCCACGGTAGTCTGCTGTTAGTCTCCACTCTCCATTGGACTTTCGCACTGGCCATATGGGACTGTTGAAGGGTGAGCGAGTCTTGCTGATCACTCCTTGGCTCTCCAGTCGACGAATCAGCTCATGGATGGGGATCAGGGAGTCTCGGTTGGTGCGGTATTGCCACTGGTGCACTGTTGTGGTAGCAATTGGTACCTGTTGTTCTTCAACCGTCAGCAACCCCACAACAGAAGGGTCCTCCAAGAGACCAGGCAAGGTGGACAGCTGTTTAATTTCCTCCGTCTCCAGGGCAGCTATACCAAAAGCCCACCGGTACCCTTTTGGGTCCTTGAAATACCCTCTCCTGAGGTAGTCTATGCCAAGGATGCACGGAGCCTCTGGGCCAGTCACAATGGGGTGCTTCTGCCACTCGTTCCCGGTTAGGCTCACTTCGGCCTCCAATGCAGTTAACTCTTGGGATCCCCCTGTCACTCCAGAAATACAAATGGGTTCTGCCCCTTTATAGCCTGATGGCATCAGGGTACACTGTGCACCGGTGTCTACGAGAGCCTTATACTCCTGTGGGTCTGATGTGCCAGGCCATCGAATCCACACAGTCCAGTAAACCCGGTTGTCCCTTTCCTCCACCTGGCTGGAGGCAGGGCCCCTCTAGTCCTGGTCATAGTATCCGCTTCTCACTTCTTGCAAACGTGAGTCAAGAATTTCTTCATTACAATCCAAAGTAAGATCAGCCCTTCTACTCTGTCTGGGGAACTGTTCACTGGAAACTGGACCGTTGTGAGACAGGGTTTTCCTGACAACTGGAGCAGCATTTTTCCTGGGAGAACCCCCTTGTGTGATTGTTTTTCCTTGCAACTCACGTACCCATGCCTCTAGGATCAAGGTAGGTTTTCCATCCCACTGCCTCATATCCTCTCCCTGGATACCTCACGCAGGTAAAACCACAGGGTGCCCCGTGGTGTGTATTTTCGATATCCTCTCTCTTGAGGAGAAAAACGCTGACTCCTAATGGCTGAGATACTGGTCCGTACAGGTGGAGAATAGGACATATCCTCTTTGAGTTGCTGGACCTCCCAGGATAGTTTCTCCACAGCCGAGACAAGGGAGGAGGAGACAGTTTCCTCAAAATCCCGAAGTCTGCTAACTAAGACATCCACCGTTGGTGCTTCTTCCTCTGCCCAGGACAGTACTGCCAATGAACTGGCATACGATGCTGGTGCGCTCCGTACCAACTTCCGCCATGTGGGTTGCGTGCACTGGACGTCATCTGGATCTTTGGGTGTTTGGTTGTCGTCCAGGTCACTATAAACCACCTCCAGCACGCCTAGTTCTCTCAGGTACTGGATACCTCTCTCCATAGTGGTCCATTTGCCTAGGCGATATATAACATCTTCCTTGAAGGGATACCTTTCCTTCACGCCTGACAGCAGTCGCCTCCAGAGGCTGAGGACCTGTGTCCCTTTTCCAATTGCTTCGTCAATGCCTCCTTCCCTAGCAAGGGATCCCAGCTGTTTGGCCTCCTTCCCCTCTAATTCCAGGCTACTGGCCCCCAGCATCGGAGCAGCCAGGTAACAATGTGCTCGCCTGGATGACGGCTGAAATCTTTCCGCATATCTCGCAGCTCACTCAGGGATAGGGATCGGGTGGTTTCCGTCTCGTTTATGAGTTCTTCCTCTTCCTCCTCCTCTCCTTGTGATGGCCCTGCTCTTTCATCATCCCTTTCTAAACGACCTGACCTCTGCTTCCAAGATTTCCTCTTCTGTACAGGGGCAACGGATACCAGCAAGGGTTGGTCCTCTGGTTCAGCTGTAGTGCCTGTTGCTGGGGTTTGGGTAGCTGCAGTGCCTGTCGCGGGGGCTGGAGTAACTGTAGTGCCTGTTGCTGGAGCTTGAGTGGCTGCAGTGCTTGTCGCAGGGGTTGGAGAAGCTACGGTGACTGTTGCCGGGGTTTGAGTAGCCACAGGGGTTGTCGTGGGGTTTTGAGTAGCTACCGTGTCTGCTGCCGGGGTTGATCTCCCGCTGCCCACCGCCTCTGAGACTCGCCGCTCCGCCCGCCCTGACGAGGCAACGCCGTTTGCCCTCCCTCTTTTCTTGTTCCTGAGGGTTGATCTCTGGACAGTATTCCTGAATAGTTGTTTAACCCTAAACAAGGCCTGAACCACATTCAGGAGACATAGCAATATGAACATGCTTGTTTGAACATCCCAAGGATATTCAAAATTCTCAGGGAATATTGTGGACATCTTTGTGAAGAGGATAGAAGAAAAAGGAGTTTCTGACAATATGGAAGGGAAGATGAACAAGTGGGAGAAAGTGTCCCATCCTGTCTCCCCCTTAAATTCATTCTCTGAGGAGAAAAAAGTGCAATTACTAATAATTTCTAAGAGGTGGTTCCCAATCAGTACCGAGTACAGATACCAGATTAGACTTATGACCAATGATTTTATCACCTCATAAAACAGCAGCAAAATGATAATCTTGGCCCAGTTCCGACTGATGATAAACAGCACAAAAGGGAACACATACTGCAAGCAAGGTATTACATGACCCAACATTGAGAGCCAGCCCCACAACTTTGACAGCCAATACATCAACATTGTGACCAATCAATATAACGAATGCTTATAACAATTTTTCCTTAACACACTTTGGTCAGATCTATCGTTATCTCAACCCTTCGAGCCCCACGTTGGGCGCCAAAAAGGACTGTCGTGGTTTAACCTGGCAGGCAGCCAAATGCCACGCAGCCGCTCACTCACTCCCCCCGCCCCCCCAGTGGGAGGGGGAGAGAATCGGAAGGGTAAGAGTGAGAAAAACTCGTGGGTTGAGATAAAGACAGTTTAATAGAACAGAAAAGGGAAAATAATGATAATAAATAATGATGGAATGTACAAAATGAGTGATGCACAATGCAATTGCTCACCACCCGCGCTGACCGATAACCAAGTAGCGATCGGTACTTCCTGGATCACACCTACCATTCATATACTGAGCATGACGTCACATGGTATGGAATACCCCGTTGGCCAGCCGGGCTGGCTGTCCTGATTATGTTCCCTCCCACCTTGTGTACCTAGCTCAGTCAGTAGGCACGGGAGCTGTCCTTGGACTAGGAGGGCACTTAGCAACAACTGAAAACATCAGTGTGTTATCAACATTCTCCTCATACTAAATCCAAAACACAGCACTAGGAAGAAATTTAACCCTATCCCAGCTGAAACCGGGACATTATCCCATGTATCTTTTTCATTTTTTTCTCCTGTTTTCCACTGTCATAGCCTCAAAGTATCAAATACTTCCTGAGACAGACTGAAAAGAATATTTAAGATGAGTTCTGGCATTAACTGAGCACAAAGCATTTTTTAACTATAGTTTTCTCTTTTAGATTACTGTAAAACTTTATTTTGTAGCGAAACCAAGAAGTTTTTGTGGAGGGGACCATAACGTAGGGCAGGACCTTTCTGCCTATATCCCACCTATAGATCTCCATCCCAAGCAGTGACCTGCTGCACATCTGCTTCCTAGCATTGTCCGAACCTGTGGGAGGAGGAGATGCCTTGTTTGCTCTGAAAGCTGCTGGTGTACCTGCTCTAGGGAGATAGCACTTGCCTCCCACCAGGACCCCTCCTGAGATACAGGTTTGCATGGAGAGCTGAAATTCCAGCAGCTGCTCAGATAAATCTGAAAACCTAATGTGAAACAGGGATCCTAACTAACTGCAGCAATAGTAATGCCCACCTTTTGCGTATGAATGTAGTAGCTAGAGCTACTTGTCCAGTAAGTAGGAATATTGGGCCCTAGGCCCTCATCTGCTGAAGGGGATCTGAAACTTCTATTTTCTACAGGCACATCTCCTACTTACTAGCTGTCATGGTTTAACCCTAGCCAGCAACTAAACACCACACAGCCACTCGCTCACTCCCCCCGCCCTCTGGTGGGATGGGGGAGAGAATCGGGAGAGTAAAAGTGAGAAAACTTGTGGGTTGAGATAAAGACAGTTTAATAATTGAAATTAAATAAAATAAAATAGTAGTAATAGTAGTAGTAGTAATAATAATAATATAATATAATACAATATACAAGGCAAGTGATGCATGATGCAATTGCTCACCACCCACCGACTGATGCCCAGCCAGTTCCTGAGCAGCGATCGCTGGCCCGCGGCCAAGTCCCCCCAGTTTATATACTGAGCATGGTATGGTCATATGGTATGGAATACCCCATTAGCCAGTTTGGGTCAGCTGTCCTGGCTATGCTCCCTCCCAGCTTCTTGTGGAACTGGCAGAGCATGGGAACCTGAACTTGACTAGTGTAAGCACGACTTAGCAACAACTAAAACATCAGTGTGTTATCAACATTCTTCTCATGCTAAATCCAAAACACAGCACAGCTACTAGGAAGAAAATTAACTCTATCCCAGCCGAAACCAGGACACTAGCCAAAGGAGTAGTCTGGGTTGCAACATATTTTGCCCTTCATGTTGGAGTTGGGCTGCTTTACAGACAGGGGTTGTTACAGACAAGCTGATGAAGCGTGGGCTGGATGAGCAGACAGTGAGGTGGATTGAAAACTGGCTGAACAAATGGGCCCAGAGGGTAGTAATCAGTGGCACAAAGTCTAGTTGGAGACCAGTGACTAGTGGTGTACCCCAGGGATCTGTACTGGATCCAGTCCTGTTTATCAACTTCATTAATGATCTGGATGATGGGGCAGAGCATACCCTCAGCAAGTTTGCTGATGACACAAAACTGGGAGGAGTGGGTGATACGCCAGAGGGTTGTGCTGCCATCCAGAGGGACCTCGGCAAGCTGGAGATATGGGCTGCCAGGAACCCCATAAAGTTCAACAAGGAGAAGTGCCAAATCCTGCACCTGGGGAGGAACAACCCCAGACACCAGTATAGACAGGGGGCTGACCAGCTGGAGGGCAGCTTTGCAGAAAAGTCCCTGGGGGTCCTGGTGGAAACCAGGAAGAACATGAGCCAGCAATGTGCCCTTGTGGCAAAGAAAGCTAGAGGTATCCTGGGCTGCGTTAGGAGGAGTGTAACCAGCAGGTCAAGGGAGGTGGTCCTTCCCCTCTGCTCGGCACTGGTGAGGCCACACTTGGAGTACTGTGTCCAATTCTGGACTCCCCAGTACAAGAGAGACACGGGCATGCTGGAGAGAGTCCAATGAACAGCCACAATGATGATTAAGGGACTGGAGCATCTGTCGTATGGCAAAAGGCTGAGAGAGCTGGGACTATTCAACCTGGAGAAAAGAAGGCTCAGAGGGGATCTCATCAACATCTGAAGGGAAAGTGCAAAGAGGACAGAACCAGGCTGTTTCCAGTGGTGCCCAGTGACAGAACAAGAGGCAGTGGGCACAAACTGAAACACAGGAGGTTCCCTCTGAACATCAGGAAACACTATTTCACTGTGAGGGTGACTGAGCGCTGGAGCAGGTTGACCAGAGAGGTTGTGGACTTTCCGTCCTTGGAGATCTTCAAAAGCCGCCTGGACATGCTCCTGGCAACTGGCTCTGGGTGGCCATGCTTGGGCAGAGTGGTTGGACCAGATGACCTGCAGAGGTCCCTTCCAATCTCAACCACTCTCTGATTCTGTGAGTGATGACAGCAGTACTTGAGGCAAGCGGAGTGTTTGATTTCTGTCATTTTCCCCCTGGAACCCTAGATTCAGCTGTACCTTTAGAAGAAATAATTCTACTTCTTTGCTTTCCTCCTTCTTACCTCAGAGTTTTGGGTTTTTTTGGCTGCACAACAGTTCAGCTTCAAAGAGCAAGCGAGAGAGTGGTGCCTTCCCTTGCCTTTACAGAGTATCCTCAAGTCTGGTGCCAGGGGCACTTAGCTGGGATAAAAACAATGTGAATTCACCCTCTCTTGGGTGGATGATGACCTGGACTGTTGCCCGCTTCCTGAACAATTGCTTTGTTAGGTGGTGATACACAAGAGATGCAGATCATTCCTTCTCCTGCAACAGCCTTCCTTTTCAAAAGAATTCACTCTGCTAAATGAATCTGCTCAGAAGATGGCTAGTCAGGCTGGATTTCAAGTGGATGTAGATATATTTCTTACCAATTCTTTACACGGTCCTTGGAAGGTGAATCACTTAGGTGGGTTGGATTGCCCTCAAAGGATTTCAGGTGCACTTACCTCTCTCTTCTTTATAGGAAATGTGTACACGTACCTTAGGAAAACTGCGTCAAATTTCTCCCATAGTGCAGGAAAGTAACAGACAAAGCAATACCTAACGTGAACGCAAGCGAGAAATGCTGAATAGCATTATTAACTCTTATACAAATGCTTACAAAGTATTTTTACTTGAAGTATATATTTTTTTTTTATTTTATGACAGCATTTCCTGCCTATAGTTACTGAAAGGGAAATGTTCAACTGTTTGATTTGGATGTTCGTCCTGCTCTGCAGTTCTATAGCAGGTATGTTTCTTGATTATTAGCACCTGTCTTGCCATAAGAAAGTTTTCCAAAAGGTGACCTTCTCTAAATGAAATTTCGAAGAGTTCTGAAAATGAAAAAAATGTATTTTAAAAATAGAAGTTATTAGGTGATTGACTAAGTAGTGTACAGCATAGAGAGAAAAATTAATTTATGGCACTCTTGATGTCCTCTTGTGGAATGTTAATTGTGATTGTGATAGCTTGGATTTGTCTTCTTTTGTATTTAAAGTATTAAAAAAGAAGTATTTTAAAACTTACTTTGTTAACTGTTTCCCTGTTGCACAGGATATAGAAGGGGAACCTGCATCTGGAAGTCATGTTATAGTTCAATTCTTGTTGGGTTGTAAAGACTGGTAACTTTGGAGATCTGCTGATGGAACAAATTAATGTTTATGTAACACATGAACACTTAAAGTGCAGTTAATGTCTGCTGGTTTGGGGCTGTTTTAAGTCAAATATTACCTATTCAGAGATTCATGCAATGACTACTAATGTTCTCATTCCTAATTTTAAAAGTCACTAACAATGTGTGACTATTGATTTTTTTTTTTTCCCCCTTTTTTAATGTGGTAGTTCCACAGTCAGTTTAAGCCGGCACAGGTAACTCCTGAAGTTGGAAGAGCCAGTAGTTCCGCACTCCCTCCGCCTGTCATGTCCCTCTCCTTCTGCTGGGGTGTGTGTTTGTGTGGCTAGTTGTGAAGCATCTGATCTGGATGGAGAATGATGTTATTTTTTGCCAGGCTTTTATTTTTCGTCTGTATCAGTTTCCTTTTCGTTCACTGTGCAGGCGCTTCTTCTGGCATGCAAAGGGGATAACAGCAGTGAATGAGTGGCTGAGGATTTAAAATGCTTCTTGTGTCAACAGTGCCACTTTAAATTGATTAAGTTGAATAGTATAGGTTAGAATAGGAAATCACAAGGACAGATTGAAATAAGGACTTTGTGACAATAATTGAAAGTTCACCTACAATTTATTGCATACAACTTAACACACAACAGTAATTTATTATATAATGGTATTTGTGTCTTGAATTACTTGGGGATTACATGGAAGAAGAGTGCATATGTTTGTAGAAGCTTGAACAATATATGAAACAGTGCAGGTAATTGCTTACAACTGATAGACAGTAGAATTTGTGCAGTAGAGTGTAAAATAGCCATTAGTATGACTTTGAAACATAAACAAATTCCTTTGAAACAAAAAGGGCACAAAAAGAAACATAGAAAGCAATTTACAGTTAATACACCCAAAAAGGAGAGAATTACGAGAAAAGAGAGAAGAAAGTTTAATATTTGATTCACTTTCATTCCTACATTCTAGCAAAGAAATTCTACCTGTAAAAGTTGGGTTTTTTTTGTTTTATTTAACAGATTTATTTATGAAATTTGGCTTCAAGAAATAAGTAGCTGCAAAAAATAAACAGTTAACTCCTTGCAGGACTCTTAAGGGGTGATTCTTGCACTGTTTGGTAACTTTGTTGCGGAATTCATTCCTTCAGCCTGCTTCTATGTTTTCCTTTTACATGCATTTTGTATACCATTCCTGCACTGTATCTGGGAATATAATTCTATGAGGAATAAAAGTACTAATGAGATATTGAAATATATTGCAGCTTAGTTGTAAATTTTAAACTTAGCAGTTTGATGTATTTTCTGATACAGTAATTAGTAATGATGATAACTAAATGGTATGCATACCTTTTACATATAGGAATGTTTTTTAAAAACAGATTTAAAAGACAAGAGTCTCTTTTCCTCATTTTCAGCTATTAAAAAACACTTGAGTTGAAATTTCTCCATTATTTCTGGGAAGGTATAGAAACATCATTCTTGTATAATACCTATGGTAATATAGTAATTAATGTGAATTGAATTTCCGAACAGCAATATCTGATTTGAGCATTTTATTTGAACTCCATATGGAAAAAATCTAATTAAATGATCTGTAGACAACAAAATAAGTTATCATTTTTCCAGCTGGTATTTTAAAAGAAATTAGGTTATGTGATATCTTTGATTTTGTTTTTAGATGAAAACTCTATCAGAGATGCTGACATTTTTCCTTCATCTCCTGAAATTGAAAGGGGGTCCACCCTGAAACTATTTTGTATTCTCGGAAAACGCTACACACCTCACAGAAATGCAAGCCACATCATCTGGAAATTGAATCATGAATTGATTGCTCAGGAAAACTATAACATTGTGAACGAGACTGTATCTAGTATAACCATCCATAATTTCACTTACAGCAAAGCTCATGTGAAGTGTTTCACTAAGTACTTGGGCAAGGAACAACTTCTGGTTCACACTGAAGTTAAATCTGGCTGTAAGTAGAAGTGCAAAGAAATTAATTTTAACATGTTATAAAAACTTACTGTAAAAATTTGACTTTTAAAGCAACTATTTTTTTTTTTAGCTGTGGCGTTGTAAGACAGCTGTATTCAAGCATGTCCTTTTTTTCTGAAATAACACATGAAATTGCAGGCATTCCTTACTGACACTGGTTCATAACCTCTCTGACACTGACTCTTGGCCAGCTGAAGTGAGTGGAGGTTTTCTGTTAAATTCAGAGGGTACTCAGTCTGTCTCTGAGGTTATGTCTTTTGTCTAGCCTAGCCAACTTTAGCTTTCTCCAGGGAGGATTTCCTCTCTAATCCTCTGTTCCAAAGAAATTATAATTACAATCTCTTATGGAGAAGGTTACAGGATAAATATGTATACAAATTCTCTAATTTATTGAACAGATTAAGTCCAGATTATACTAACGTATGCCTGGGGGTCCCATTGTAGTAAAGAAGCAATAAACGGAGAAAAATACATCTGTGGAATAAAAATCAGTAGAAGGTATTGCCTGTCTGCAAAGTTTAGTGTGCCATAAGCTTGTCAGTAAAACAAAGATCTTTTGAGTGTTATATTAGGTGGGACAGAAAAGTACTATTTTGGAGAGAAAGCTTTTTCAACCAGTTTATTTCACTGGGCACTGTTCTCTTCCTTTCAACTCCAGTTTCTTCTATCGAGTGAAGAAGTCTGCCTTTAACAAAAAAGTCTTTGAGAGTGTTACGTTTTTATGGATGACTCCAGACTATAGAGATTGCAGAGGATTGTTTGCGCTATCTTGCTTATAAGATAAAGAGAGTCCAGAATTAGTGATCTCTTCACTAGATATGTTTCCCAGGAAGTTATCTTCTGCATTCTGAGGTCATGCACGCTCCTCAGATTAGGGGTTAGACATTCTGGGAAGGAACCAAGAGGAGTTTTTATCTTTCAGAGAGTGCCTTTTCCTGATCTTTTGTGCTGTTTCTTTGTTTTCCTCTTACTCTGTGGACTGGCCTTGAGCTACAGGCATGTTGCAGGGGGTATACTTAGAGGTTCAGGACAATGTATGTAGTGGTTTGATATAAGATAGGTAATGAGTTACTGTAAAAATACCTTCAGGCCCACTTAGTTGAGTACTTCTAAGAAGTAGTTGGATAAAACCTCCCTGTCTCCCCAGGGGAAGAAAGAGTGGTTTTGATTTTGGTTTTGTGAAGAGTTTTGAGGGCAGTAAGAAATTATAAAATGAAGTGCTATGCAAGACACTTAGTGAAGTTTGCCATAATCTGCTTTTTGACCAACAAAATCAGTTGTACATTAAAATTACTTATTTTTACTGGACATTTTTTTTTTTTAACCTTTGTCATTATAGTTCCACCGGACACACCAGGAAATATTTCCTGCATTTATTGCTTTGATACTAAACTTACCTGCACGTGGACTTCAGGAAGAGAAACAAATCTTATGACAAAGTATACTCTTTACCGAAAACTGTAAGTACAGGATGTATTGAGAACTGGGTTGCTGGGGTGAGATCACCAGCTCCCTTCCCCTCATATCCTGACTTCTGTTTACAGAAAACGTGGACACATCATGGAGTTCAGAGTCATGGCATTTCCTCAGTAAATTCAATTGTTTTGGGGTTGGTAATAGTTGAAAAAAGTTACAATCTGATACCTTTTTAGTACGCTGTATAAAGGAAATGAGCATTCTCAACTCAATATTCAGTAGACAGATGTTTACATCAGAATCGATATTCTTTTGTTTCCTTGAAGTAACATTACTAATTGGATCAAAAACTGAGTGAGCCTAGGTAAAAATGGAGAATGGAGGCACTTTGTGGGAGTGTTACCCAGCAACTTTCTGTGTAACTATCTATCCTCGTTTTGGATGGGTAAAAAAGATTGCTTCCTCCTCTACTTTAAACAATTCCCAGTTAAACCTATTAAAGCCCCTGTTATTCTGCTTGATACCAGTAGGGTTTAACCTAGGGACCTTTGGAGTCATAAGGTTTCAGTGAAAGAATCCAGTTAGTTGTCCTTTTTGAATTGCTCCCATCTGGGGATTTGTATTTACAAATTATGTAGTGTCATGCTTTTTAGTGTTTTTGTGACCCCATTATAGAAGCATAAATATTTGATTCTTTCAAATTCCGTTAAATTTTAAACATTGTTTAGGAGTTTACTTTTTCATGAGTTACTGTGAAAATGGTAAAATCAGTGTTGTTCCAAGACAGATCTCAGATACAATTTTGAAGGTCACAGATTTTGTCCCAAATATACTTGTCAATCTGTTCTTCATAATAGTGCTGCTTTTCTGCCTTATCAAGACTCTAGGTAATATGGTTTCATGAAGAGTTTTCTAAAATGTCTAAAATTATTCTTGAGAACTGGAAGGAATTCAGACTCCAAAGGAGACATTTTCTTATTGTAAGTTATGCTAGTGTATGGTATCTTTTTTATTTAAATGGTAGGGCAGAAAAACATCTTTAGTTTTATCTCCCATTTTCGCCTTCCACCTTCATGAGGTGGAACTTTCTTATTCCTTCTAGTGCTTCTACATTTTATAACTTAACTGAGTTTGTGAAACCATAAACTAGAACAGCTATTGAAAATAGGTTTCAGTATTGTTCCTTCCTGTACCAGCACAAATTCTTCTTTAACCGCACAGTGAATTGGATCACAGAACTATTTCCAGCAAAATCTAACCATGAATTTTAATCCAGATAACTCCCCAGCTGAGTTTACCATATGGCTACAAAAGCACTGGTACAAATGGCAGAGAGCTGTGGATGGAAACAAACAGCTATGCATGTTAGGGAAGGTGGGACTGCTTCCTTTCACAGCAGTGCAGGCTTACGCTAGCTTAAAAATGTTCATTTTTTGAGTTACACGGAAGATCTGCTTGCTTATTGCATAATATGAAATATTTAACACAGGCCTCATATATGAGTTTTTATTTGTTGAAGTTTCTCTGTGGGTCAGTAAAATGAAACAAATTTTGTTCGTTTTACATCCCATACTACTTACTATGAAAGTATGTGCTGTAAAGACAGCATATTATCAGTGTGTTCTTTCAAGAAAATCTGTTAAATTTCTCTTGCCTTGTAATAGCTTGGCAGTGGTACAATTTGGCTTTTCTTTTTTCTGTATTTAAAAGATGAATAAAGGTTTGTTATCAAACTAGCTATATCTATCTATCTTTTTAAAGGAGGTCTCGTGTGGAATTACGTGATTTCACTTCTCTCTGAGATTTTAATCAAAAATAATAATAGCATGTGGATCCCCTATTAAGGCATTTTTACTCTTCGTTACTGCTCCTGGAAAGTTATCTTACTAATTGCAATTAAAAAGAATTGAGTCTGTGCAGGCTATTTATATGCATTTGCAGGAGCAGTGCAATTAGGAAAGAGTATTCATTTGCACAAACATCATCTAAGGAGGTGTTCACTGGTAAAAATGTCCTGCATCCTCAAAAACATATAAATAATAATCAAATAGTAACCCAACAGTCATTTTGACTTATTCTAAGAAAATCCTCTAATTTATAACTCCTTTGATTTTTCTCTTTTGTTTTTCAGGATGACAGAAGGAAGGGTGACTCTTCCAAATACAATGGGCTCCTGCCAAAGCAAAACAGAGTCATGTTCATTTTATTATCCAGATACTCCATATAGTAGTTCCTTTTGTTTTCAGGTGAAAGCTGAAAATGTTTTGGGTGAAGTCTTATCAGATTGTGTTCCTATAGCTATGGAAAAAATAGGTAATTAAAAAAAAGAGTTAAATAAAGATAAAGCAGTGTATGTTGAGCTGACTGCACTCTCCCCAATTCTTTTTCTCTCCCTATAGCATACGGGTTAGAGAACTCTGAAACAAATCGTGTAATCAAAGTTGGTTTTCATAGAAGGAAATAATAAAAAAATAATTTTTCAATATAATAGTTTTGAAACAATTATTTGGGTTTCATTTGATTTTAAAGTGGTTTCAGTTTTGAAGTGCTATCTAATTTTAATTGTTAGCTAAAATTATGAAGTCTCTGAAATTAGATTTAGGGTTTAATAAAATGTTTCATCTTTCCCCATTTTTTTTTAATCAAAATTTGGATGCTTCCAATTTAGTTGAAGCAAGTCTCTTATTATGCTTTAATTGATGGTCGTTCTGTGTAAAATTCTTTAAACTGGTTGGTGGTACAGCAGCAATTTTCAGCAATTTCTTGGTCTTACCGAGAGGTGGTGAAAAATGATAGTGTGCTGTATTCAGACTATGAAACGTCTAACTACAACAATATTTTTTAAGCTAATGTCTGACGTATCCATTATCAATTACTAAGTTTTCAATTATTAGCAAGTAAAGGCCATATACTAAAACTTTTTGTCAAACTAAGTGGTACTTGGGCTGTACTTTTGTATTTTTGAGTGGTACTAGATGTCAGTGCAATATCTGCTGTAAATGAATAGTGATATTATTTCTCCAGGTCCGCCCATCATTTACTCTGCTGTTCTACTTTCTAGTTAGAAATGTTAAAAAAACACCTGTTCTGTGATTCCCGGGAGCAATAATAATATTTTGTCTACCTCTTCTCTCTTCATTTTGGTGTAGTTAATCAACAACCCTTTTAACAGTATTTTTGCTGCAGCACTCCGTCAGCTCCAGCCATACGCTGCTTTACTCCCTGTGTTCAGACCTGCTGTGGCTCCTCATTACTTTCTACATCCTCTGTACCAGCCATCTCTTTTCTCAGTGCTAATCTATTCTTTTCCCATCGTCTCCTTCACACTTCTCTCCCCTTCAAATCCTTTCCAACTGAATTCTTCCCTGATCTGCAGTTTGGACTTGACTTTGGCATCCCAGCTCTGCTTTGTTTCTTTTCCCTGCTGTTGTCCTGAGTAGTATTCTGCAGTGCTGATACAGATGAAAGACATCTGCACATCTGTTTGAGAGCATGTTTGTCAGCATTAAATCAGTTATATGTGCAATCTTTGTTATAGATAACTTCCCATATGTAGAGTTATGTCCTTAAAATAGACCATCATGTGAATACTCTGATAGAAGGTACATTATTAGGATAATAATTAAACTTCTTGGAACACATATAGATGGAGAAATCCTGAACTTTTATAGAAGCATTTTCCCCTGTTAATCTTCTTGTTTCTCCATTCTAGAGAAATTTGAACCTCCTGAAATACTCTCAGTTAAAAAAATCACTGGTATAAGGCAGTTGCTTACAGTAACCTGGAAAATGCCTGAGAAGATTATCCCTTCACAAGATTTAATTTGCGAGGTTCAATACAGAAACTTGTATTCAAACTCTTCGGTAAGCTACGTAAATTTTCTTCTGAATGTTAGCTTCTTTGTGACTAATTTCTTAATATTATAGAAGGCTAAATAGAAAAAAGGCAACATGTAGTTGGAAATAATGATTAACACCTTGTTGTTTTAGTGGAGCATAATTAGATATGCGTTATCTTAAAATCATTGTTCTGTTGTCTAGAATTAATTGTTCTCTTCATTTTGGCCAATGTCTGTTTTGGCACATACCATACTTGGGAATATATTTCTGTGGAAGGCTAAGGGATGACCTTAGGCTAAAGGATTACACACACAGTCAGTCAAAATATTTTATTCTCCTGTCACGTTCTGGTGATGAAAACAGCATTTACTCCCAAACACAATAGTTGAATCAGATTAAGATGAACTAATGATACATTCATTTTCAAGTGAATTAGTATAAATCTTGGAAGATGGAAAATAAAGGAAGTTATTTTTCTGAGTTTGTCTTTCTGACACTTAAATGGAACTGTTATAGAAAAAACAGTATTTAGTCATTTGCTTCTTTCAGATGGCCTATTCCAATGATCCTCAGTATGGAAGCGTTTGCAGTCTGACTGTTTCCTCTTCCAAATTTAAGAATGGGCCAGGTTGCTTGCCTTGTTTTTTTAAGTTCATTAAGCTGAGATCTCTGCCTTGACCTTACTATTTTATACTTTAAATGTGTAATTCTGGGAGAGAATAATTCATCAGGGTGACTAATAGTAGTCCTCAGAGCTTTAAAAAAGTTCCTGTTGCTAAAGATGTTTCTAATTAGCATCCTCCTCACATTCTCATGGCAAGCATCTTTACTGTAGATATGACACATTAGTTGTTGGATTCAGAATATAATATTTGGGATGATCTGATGGACAGGATGGCTCAGGTCCACCCAGGATATTAGAAACTGAACTAATATTTATTTAAAAGACCCGTTCAAGATGTTTATCCCTTTGGAGTCAAGACACTGGTGTCCTTATGATGCTTAAAGACATATGAAATCCTTCCCAAATGTTGAAAATATTCACATTTTTGCGAAGTTACAGCATTATTGTGTATTGTATCTATTTCTCAGCACCTGCGTAAGAAATCATCTGTCTACTTTTTCACTATCAAATACAGTTTACATCCATTTTCTTCCTCAGAACTTACCTGCATTTTCCCACAGACATTCTAGACAAAAAATAGTAGCCATGATCAGTAAAGACAAAAATTCAGTGAGTTTAGTTCTGTAGGATCTTAGACAGGCATGATTCGTAGTTTTGTCTGTGGCCAATCCAATAGCAATGGCCAACAAAGACAGCCTCAAACCACCAGTTAGATATAGGAGCTGTTTTTCTGTCCGTCAGCACATATATGCAAAAAAAAAATTGTTTGAGCAAATGACAGATATTTTCTTGACCTTTTAAGCCTTCCTACCAAAACAATCCAAATAGTTTGCTGTGAACTGTTTTTACTGAGTGAAAAACAGATGAGCTATTTTTCTACTTGTATATACTAAGTTTCTAATTATAATTAAATATTGGTAACAGCCTTTTGGCAAGTCTGGGGTGATTGCAATTCTATGTCAGGTTCTGCAGGAGGCTGATAATAGTTTTGAAGCCCTTTTTATTGCTGGCTGGCTCAAGAGTCTGTCACCTAGCAGTGGTTTGTAGTGGCTTGAATTCATTCTCATAGAAGCAGTTTTCTATTTTTGACAATGAATTTCTTGAGATCAGAATGGACTAAAATTTTCAGTTTATTAGGCAGTGCACTTTCCATTATGGTGTTCAAAGGAGTGGGTGTCTGCATTTTTTATTGTTATAGTTTGATTCACTTTTCATTGGAAGGTTCAACTAGTGGAAGACAAGAATTTCTTCACAGACTTGTGGCCCAGTTGTTGTAAATCTACGTGACATTTCTACTTCAATTTGGCTCCCAAGAGGGGATCTCCTTATTCTAAAACTTACCTTTGCTGACCTTGTTAGAATTTAGCTGGCTTGAACATTTATTTTAGTGTCTTTCTGATTCGGTTATCTGAAATTTGAGAGGAGGAGAGTTGTTAATTATTGATTAATTTTTGCAATTTGGAAGAGAAGACATTAATGTTGGTGTAGTGATTATTTCAATCCTTCTGTACACAAACACTTAAGTGTTCCTGTAATTCCTGTTGTTTTCTTCTGCTTCCCGTTGTCAGTCCAGTTGAGTTGATGCATCAACTCCAATTCCTAGTTTTCATATCTTCTTTCATCTTTTGTTTTGGAACAACAATCTAGCTTTTGACTTCCATCGGTGAGATGTGAGGCTCCTTTTAAGACGAGGAAATTACTTACTTTGTCGTTACTTTTCCAAGAAGATGATTGCGTATCAGTTATTTCTCATGCTGTCATCTTCCTTCAACACTTTAAGGCTCCATCTTCTTTTTTTCTTTTGGTACCAGAATTTTCTGTGTTTTTATTGGTCTTTTCATTTTAATCATATGCTGATAATCTTTGGGATGGCCTACAGCCACACTGTTATATGGCTAAGAGCTAGAAGACCCTATAACTCAGAAAAGAAAAACAAGGAATGAAACAAGTACCCAGCTGGCTTACAAGCTGCAGGTGATCACTGATTCTCCAGGGATGCTTCTGCTGTGAGGTGGAGCTGTATCCAGGACGTTATGGTGATACTGGCTTTAGCAGTACCCAGTTGCTTCCCACCAGTGGGAACTGCAGTCATCCAGCACCTCCTGTGCCAGCACAGCTGCTCTAGAATTGCGTGTGAACTGCACACAGTTCAAGATATAGGTTGGTCGGTACAGACCTAGTTTTGGCTCACGCTTTTCAAACCCTGGAGTTCTACAGGAAGAATGAAGATGCTATACAGAAAAATGAAATATGAAACAAGTAATTTTGAGTTTCAGAGGAGTGAGGTGGGAAACATGAAAACTGCATCCTTTGTGTTTTTTTAAAAACTAAGTCATATATCTGCATGCAATTTTGTAGCAAATAATTTTTGTTCATGTATCTGCTTTCAGGAATTTGTCACTGTCCCACTAAATTCTGCAGAGAAAACAGGATCATGTAATCTCACAGGTCTGTGGGACTCCACAGAATATTCAGTTGCCATTCGGTGTATCAGTGTTGTCTCAATATTCTGGAGTGAATGGAGTAGAGGGAAAACAGTAAGCACAGAAGAGAAAGGTAGGCTAACTATTTAGTAAGTTTTTCTTTGGTTATACTTTGGGGCATTAGGATTTAATAATGGAAAACTGTATTTTCAGCATATTATCAATCTATTGAATTTAGAATTCTGTTGTTTAAACAGAACATGTGTATTTTGTTTAAATATAGAAGAGGGAAAACTGAACGACGAGCAAGGAGTGGAGGAGATTTGAAAGGTGATGCAGAAAACATAGGGCTAAGGAAGAAAATGGGTGATAGATAGACAGTGAAGAGAGGAAAAATTAAGAGTATACATGGAGACTGAACATTGGTAAGAAGGATAGTAACAGAAACGTAGTGTAGCAAGTATGTCCAATAAAATGAATTATAAGTAGAGAAATTAAATTAGCAGTTATAAAACAAGACTAGAAAATCTCCTCTAGAACTGAACAAATAAAAGAAAGTGGAAGGAAACTTATGAAAAGAGAGAAGCTGTACTAATTAGGGAAAAATTACACAAGAGAAAACTTTTTAATAAATTGCTTTCAGACTGTATTTTTGAAACCTTTTGATTGTTTTTACCATATTACACCATCTTTTTAATATAACAACAAATTTCAAGATATTTTTATGTCTTTAAATAGCTCCTTCAGAAAAAGTGGATTTGTGGAGGGTAGTTGAGTCTTCACAATCAGCTGGAAGTAGATCTGTACATCTTATGTGGAAGGTATATACTCTTTTTGTGAATTGATAATCATATTGGTATCCTGCAGCTGATGTTGCTTTTGAAGTATTTTAGTGTTTTAAGACAGATAACTGCCAGGGGTTTTTGCTGTCATCAGAAAAAAACTCAGTGAACTAAAGCAGGATTGAAAAGGCTTTTGTTTACTGAACGGTAGATGAATAGGGTTTTGTAATCTCTGCAGAAAGGAAGGGTTTAATTGTGTTCAGATCACTGGAAAATCTGACTGAAAGTTCTTAAAACTGCTCTTAAATAATACGGCTTACCAAAGCTGTGTTTAAATTAACCTTAATCTTCTAGTAGAGTGACCAGAGGCTCTTTGCATTTCAAATCTCAGTATTTGACTTTTGAACCTTTCCTTCAATGAAGTTGTTGCAGCTGACTGTCCTGAAGATGGGACTGAAGAAAGTACCTTGCTTTTCTAAATACAGTATAATCATTTTGTAATTTAATCTAGACTCTTTAATACAGTATGTACTTTTGGTTATACGAATAACACTGTGAACTACTTACTACTGCATATTTTTTAATAGCCATTAAACAGCTTTCCACCTTCTGGGAGAATTCTAGGCTACAAAATACAGTATTTTCCAGAAAACAATGCTGCACTTAAAATCACAAACATCTCTACTGATAAGAAAATTATTTTATTTTTAAATGAAGAGGCGTATATAATATCTATTACTGCCTATAACTCTGCTGGAAATTCTCCTGAAGCTATTTTGAGGATTCCATCCACTGATGAAAAAAGTAAGATTTCTCAATATCGTGATACATTTTTCTCATTAACAAAAAAATGATCTTCCTGACATCTCTTTAAGTTCTGTTATAGTGGAAGCAAAATTGTGCAAAGGACTTTTGTCATAGATCTATATATATAGAACTGTATTATGTACAAAGCTGGGCTACAAAGTAGTCCATTACTTTTTACTAGAAGAATATTATCTGGTTGTCACATTTTGCTATCACATATAATGTTTTTGTTACAGATTATTATTGTTGGGGTTTTTGTTTTGAGATATAGTTGTTAAAATATCAGCGCTTTCTGATGTCTTATTAGAATTTCTATTTTGTTACTTTCTTGAGGATTTTTTTTTTTTTTTTTAACTTGGACCTCCCAAATAAATTTGTAGAGTCCCACCCAATTCTGTCTCATCGCTCTAGTAGGTCATAAAATTGTTTACCACAGGGCATTATTGCAGTGCATTTAAAAACATCATTCAAAGATGTGTTTAATGAAGTCCCTAAGATGCGTCAGTGGAAGCAGAGAGAGAAACATTGTGTTTTTTCTCATTTCATAGGCATTCCCCATCCCACCCGCAGCCAGTGTCAGGAAGCTGCTCTGCTCTAGCACAACAGTTGCGTTCTTTGGCCCTTAGGTTTAATTCTGATATCTTTGTGAGCCAGCAACATCCTGCTGGCTCCATGATGCAGAAGAGAGGTTGCATTTGACACACTTGAATCACTTCTCTTACATCAGTTGTTCCTGAAAGAAGTGCAAGTGTCCCCCTGGAATTTCTCAACCAAACGTCAGTCTAATTAGAAAACTGGATATGTAGACGTGGTGTCATCTTGTCCTGGAGGTTGCTGACTACCTCTCTATCCACTTCTGTATCCCACAATAAATATTTTTCTGATTTTTCCATGCTGTGATATGCTGTTTTTCCCAACATACATCTGTCTTCCCTTTGCTTCACCAGGTCTTTTTTCTCCTCTGCTTTGCCAGCTTGTGTTTTCACTCAGACGTCCATCACCTCTGTTCTGCAGGTTGATGGTTCACTTTGCTTCACTATCATTCATGACCTTGCTGACTTGATTTACTGTTTTCCTATTGCCTTTGTCATCTCAATCAAAACTTGCTTATTTGCACTACCTGTAAAATTGGTAGTAAATTGGTTTGTAAAATTTTACGAACTGTAAAATTCAGATCCTAAAAGAGAGACTGGTCTTTGATTTGGTATGTGTAAACCTCCTCAATCCCCCCCGCCCCTTTTCATTGTACCAATTCTTATATGCTTCATTTTAAAGTATTTTGAGTACGTGCATGTGACTTTTTAAAGGTATAAAGTAACTTTTTAAACTTTTTTTTTAACCTTGACTAAGTCCCATACTCTTCTAAAGAAGCAGTCCCAGCCTGCTATAATTGAGTTATTTTCTTGCTGCAGTTTTTATGAAAGTAGAATTGCGGACATTTTCTGTTAAATTTTCAGCTTCTCAGATTATTGAAACAGTGAAGACCTTTACAACACATGAAGACGTGGTTGTGGAATGGATAGCCTCTGAACCAGAAGTAACCGAGTATGTAGTTGAGTGGTATGAGGAATTGGAGACAGATCCTTTTGCTAGATCATGGCAACATGTATCAAATTCTACAAACTGGAGAACTAACAAAAGTATGTTCATGTATCAGTTACACCTGTAACAATGTACAGAGATATATATATGTATTTATGTATATTTATTTATGGGTAGATCAGAAATAACAAACAAGGATGAACTCGTCCAGCTTTTCTCGGACCATTTTAAAAAATAATAGTATTATTACATGCTTTATTGAAATCTTTGCATATAATTTAACAGCAGTTTTAACTCTCTCAAATTTTCACGCAACATGCAAGATGGTGTTTGCTCCCATATAAGACTATAGGCTAGAAATTTAACGTTTAAGCACTTCTGTGGCTTGATCTTACGCCATGAATCTTCCAGCAGGGAGGCGTATGACAGAGGTACACTATTTTAGCAGAGAAATCTAGGACCAAAAAAATGAATTTGAAGATGAGAAAAGATCATGTGCCTTCATGTGTGTTAGAGAGAAAGCAAGAAACCTGAAAGAGGCTTTGAGGGAGAATTCTACTTTAAAATAAGCAAGTGGAGCGATTGGTCAATCTGGCATGTTAAGTATCACATAATCACATTTGCATTATGACCTAAGGTGTTTCTAAGGGGTTTCAGTGGCCTTATAATGCACTGACAAATAGGTGAGGATCTGCTCACATTTTTGTTTGGGAGGATGACTTTTTTTTAACAGATAATCTCTCTAAGTAGTAATGTTTTCGCTATATTTATGTAGTTTCAATGAAAAACTAAACAATGTGCGGAGTTCAAGAGATACGTGCAAAGGCAAAACTGTGAATGTTGATGTCGATGTGAATACCCCATGCATGTTACCTTTAGCTAATGAAATGCATCTGCTTTTCTTTATACATTTGGATTTTTTTCTACAAACACAGGAATAATGGTGAAAATGTTTAATATAATATATGTAATATATGTGATAAGTGAATTTTGGATTATTGGTTCTTTGGTTCTCCATTAGTGAAATTAAATTTATCAAATTTGAAAGCGGTTCTTGTTCATATAAGGATCTTTCTGAACTCTACATTAAGGAAAAAGAATTTCCAAAGTTTTCAGAAGACAAGTACCCTGCATTTTCTGAAGTGAAAAGGAACACTTGCTTCGTTAACGATGAATATAGCTAGCTTGCCCATGAAATTTGTCTTACTGGCTCAGACAACAGTGATTTAAATACTGTTTCTGTGCTACAGTAAAACAAATCAAACAAAAATCTGCTTGAAGTAAAATTCAAGAGCAGTTTATTACACATTGAACTGAGATGAGTGAGTCTTGAGTCTTATGCTGAAAATTGCACTATTTCAGCAAATTACTGTGAGCAATAAACACTATTTATCGCTGTTCTCAATATATAGAAAAACAACTTTCCTCCTCAGCATTATTAGGAGATCTTTGTTTACCCTAAGCACAAATCACATTAGAAATGTCAAGGCAAATTCAGACTTACTGTTATTCAGGCCTGATTCTGGCACTCTTTAGTGGAATTGTTTTAAGGATGACATGTGGGCCATCATAACTTTTGCTGGGTTGCAATAGATGTAAGGGACTGAAAAAGCAGCAGAGAGCTGATATAATGCAAGGGATCTGTCGATAGCCATTATTCTTGCTGAACAAGCTGCAGAGCTTGAGGAGGAGTGCTCTAGGTAAGCCTTTACACTGGTTTCATCCCATGGGGTATAAAGCCACAGATGTGTCTCCTCAGAGTTGATGAGAGTTGCTTGTAAGTAGGGGGCACACCCTGTTGATTACGTGGCTGCTGGATTGTTCAGAGTTCAAAACTTCATTTCCAGAAGCTTGAACTATGTCTTGAAACATAAAAAATTCTACTGCAGAGATTTCACTTGTGCAGTTGTACTTTAGGTCAAGCTGGTTAGAAGCAGATCTGCAGTTGGCATAACTGGAACATCAACGTAGAGTTAAGATGGGGCTCCATTGTGCCTTTTAAGCTGTTTGATGCATAAGACAAAACTCTCTTCTGCAGAGCAGTAAACCTAAAGATATGTGAAATTAAAAATATTCCTGGAAGTATCGTTTTATACTGGTTATTTGAAAATAAAAACTTCCTCCAAAACCTTAAATTGTTACGAGATGAATAAGTGGCTTTGTGTAGAGAAGCTGTATAAGGCTGAGGTATAATTACCCATTCAAAGTATTTCTAGTGAAAAATGAGTCAGAAACCAAGTGCTGTTATGAATACTACTAAATAAAATTCATTGCGTTGAGGGCAGTAATGAGCATTTGAGCCAATAAATATATATTGCATTTGCTAAAGATTTGAAGAAAATAGAGGTCTGTAACAGTATATTTAGAACTGCACTGTGATTTATTCTACTTCCATTGTATTAATCTCACATAGAGAATTGTATGTAAATATTCCTTTTTTTCCCTTACAGAAAACTTTAAACCATTTATATGCTATAACATCTCAGTGTATCCTCTCTATGGAAATAAAGTAGCAGCTCCATATTCCATACAAACTTATGTTCAAGAAAAAAGTACGTATTTTAAACTAATAATGTTGTGAAAGGTGTGTTGTAGTCTGTCTCTGAGGGTATTATCTCTGAGCAATTTGGTACTGGCATTACTGAAGGAGAGATGTGGATGCTGAAAAAACCCAGGATTTGGGCTTCCTGATTTCTGTTCATAGATCAGCTACTGAATTGTTCAGTGAAGAAAATTTGTATCTTGTGATACAGGTACACTGCTGCTTGAATCCACTCGTTTGTTGTAAAGTTTACGTACTGTATATAAAGCACTTGGAAAGAGGATAGCCACAAACATGAAACGGTTCTTTAAACTGGCTCTCTCTTAAACGTTACAGCTCATGTAGATGTAATTAGACTTGATTTTAATGCTTGACTGCATTTATCAGTCGTAATATATGAGGAAATTCTACTCAGAGAATAAAATGGATGGTTTGAAAAGCTTTTTGCTAAATTTTATAATGTAACAAAATATTTGCAGTCCTGCACATAAAAAAATGGTAAGAAGCCATGACATTTGTGATTGGATAGAAACTGTGGATGAAATAGTGTTTTGGTCAGGGAGGGGAGGAAGGTTTCTTTATTTATAGAAGTTTAATGTGAATTCAGTGATTTATACAGCCAGCTGTAAGAATGTAGTTTACTGGTGATTTTAAGATTTCGGGTGAAAATGTCCATTTGTGTGTGTGTATATAGGTTTATGTAAGTGTGCACGCACACTTTAGTAGTACAATGCACTACTAAACAGCATTAATTACTAGGAGGAGGTAATGGAGTATTGTATGTTTGAGTAATACTTACTAGCACAATTAGAACTTTGTTTCAAGTGCTTTCCTGTTTATAGGGGGCTGTACTAAAGGTTGTCAGAGAATGGGAAGGAAGATACTTGTTTTAAAATTGAAGCACAGAGAACTCTTGCTTCAAAGTTATGATCAATACACATGAGGTTGTATTGTAAAAGTAGAAAGATTTTTCTAATGTAATGGGCAAAGACTGGGGGTGCTGGAGACCCCAGATGAATCTCAGGTCAGCCAGAGATGTCCTGCATACACAGCGACCTTCACCTGAGTGCCCCCATGAGTGCGTAAGGATGTTTTACCTCTTGATCTCTCTCTGACTTTGTGGGGATAGAACCTTTTAATGATCTTGAGGTATTTGGATGCAGTAACACTGAGAACTACGCAAACGCCAGAACAGATGAGGGGAAGTATTATCAGAAGAAATCACACGTTAAAGAGGGTGAGGAAAGTTAGGGGCTATATCAGAGCAGTAAGATGACATATTTACTTGTATATTTGTTGCCCCTAATGTAACTGGTAGGTGTGAAGTAACACAGATGGAGAACATTGCAGTACTTACACTATTTTACTACTTTTTTTCTAATTTATAATGCTTTTGTGTAGAGCCATCAGAAGGACCTGTGGCTGATACAGACATTCCGGGGAAAAATGAAGTTACAATAAAATGGAATGAGATTTCAAAGGATAAAAGAAATGGATTTATCAGTAACTATACAATATTTTATAAACCTGAAGATGGAAAAGAATTGAGTAAGTATACATTAAACATCAATGCTTTCAACAGGGTTATGACAACCTGCTGTCTGAAGATAGTTATTTTCATCGTTATTAGCACACTTTGTTATTGTATGTTATAAATATGTCTGAAAATACTGGTACTAAAATGTGGCTTACATAAAAATTAACAAATTTTTTAGGTTTAATTGAAATGGTGGGGTATTCTAGTGAATAGTACCTGCTTTAATACTACATGTGCATTCTTGCTTAGTTTCTTTGTTCTGAACTTACTTTATACAGCACTGCTTGCTCTCAATTAATCTTTTTTACTATTAGTATTGTACTACCTATGGTAGTACAGCCATGACTGTTGACCACATCATCTTTTCTGCTTCTCAGATGCAAATCTGATGGATGTCCAGGTGATAAATTTAGTCAGTGTATGGCAGCATTGTCATTCCTCTTCCCTTTCCAGGCCAGGATAGAAACTCATATATAAGAGGCTTTTTGCAGATTGTTCTCCATTAACAGTAAAAAAAATCAAATTTGCAGGATTATGCCAAATTAGAGAGTATTATTAGTCAGATACTTGCTGTTTTCCCCTTTTACGTATGTAGTAGTCTCCCTCCATCTTCAAATCTCTCTTCCATTGTGACACATCTCTGAAGCCCATGGAAGAAGTCATGACAGAAGTAGAGGAGCTAAAGTGGAGCTAAAATATACTGGAGAGTCATAGATCCTGTGCAGATTCATGAATTTGAACCTTGTGAGGGTTCGGTGAATTTTAAGTTCCGTGCATGTCCTTGGAACGATGCCTTTCCCAATCACTGAGCTTCTGGAACAGTATGGTGGAAATGTTCTGGTAAAAATGTTTTTACAGTCAGTTTTATAATAAAAATAGTAAATAATAGCGAAGAAGCTAAAATAAGCTGTCAAGAAGTAGTTTCTTTGGACATATTTTTTAGATTAATTTCTTTAAATGTGCTTGATTTTCTGTGCTTGGTATTGCTTTTCTGCTCTGGAGGCTGATAGCATAACTTTTTGAGCATATTCTTAATTTCCTACCTCAGGAGTAGTATCCATACAAGGTGTCAGTATAATCCTATCTATTCAGAACTTCTCTAGCCTAAATCTCAGCAGAATCTTTTATGAGAAATGGTTCGGTGACCTAAATTTGTTCTTCTTGTATAGACTATGAAGAATGCTGTTGGATCATTCAATGCTTCAGAAATGGCTCTTTTTCCTCGTTTGTTTTAGACATCACTGTTAGCAGACACCTAACATAATCTTTTTTTAAAAAGATCTCAAACTTAGAAATCTTGTGATGTCTTCAGTTGCTTCTGGATATCCAGTTCAGAGCCGGGGCAAGAGTATTCTTGGTAATTTTTAAATTAGAAAGAGGAAGCTGATTATTTCTGTCAGATTCAGTCCTCTACATGCAATTTTTCCTGCCATGTTGGTTTCTGAGCAAGTTAATGCTGACTGCTTTGTGTGGGGTGATCCTCAAGACATGCAGCCTCATGTTATGGAGCCGTATGTCTCCATAGTACTTCTAACATAAAGCAGACTGTGCCGATTCCAGGGGTTCAGATTAGTTTCTTTGGGAAATTAGTTTTAAATAGCAACTCAATGGAGTTAAATTTAAATGGCAAAACCCTACTGTACTGATGTTTTTTGAGACTTCTCTGATGTCACATCTTTTTTATAAGAATAGAACATGGCGTTTGTGCCAAGGTGACTTCACTGGTGGCCTTTTAACTCTAGAACTTCACTTTCCCCTCTTTGACTTAAGAGAAATTCAGTTTGTTTAATTTCAGGGCATATTGCAGCATATCTATTTCCTTGAGTGTTTCTTGACTGAACTGAATGATGACATGACTTGGCTTTGACTTTATGCACCAGAAAATGTTTTAGTCACTTTAATTTCATAATATGAACATGCTTTTAATACTGTTTGTAAATGTAGAATGTTATGATATATGCCCTGCTTAAAAAAATTTGAAAGTGAAGCACATCATACTAATTCCAGTAATGGAGAAGCTATTGGAAACATTGAGTTCTATTCAGAAAAGCATTTTGAAACTTGGAAAAAAATTCCTGTTGATTTTGGCTTTCCTCTAACTTTATTGGGGTGATATCCCAGTGCTGATAGATTGCATCCTTTTGGATGATTGGTGTCTAACTGCATGTACTAGAAATATAGTTAAATTTCACAAGCTGCAGAAACTATTTTAAGTTCTTAATTTCTGAGCCTAGGTTCCAGGAAATAAAGTTCTCAAAGCACTGTTTTCAATGATAAAATAAACTACAGGAGATCATAATTTGCCTATCTTTAATATTAGCAAAAAATGTGTATTTATTTTTAAAAGTAAATGCATAATGGTTTATTTTTTTTCTCTAAATTTTTAAGTAGCATTGATAAACATTCTTTGGTAATTTACGTTTTCTCTCTCAAAGGACTGATAAGGTCGCTTTGTATTTCAAGTTGTCTTTAAAATACTTCGTGATCTATCATTGTAAAAGATGCTAAATAAGTGTGCAGTTCCCTGATATAACACTATTTTGTGTGTTTATTGATATAAATTTTCTCCGAAAAAGATGAAACGGTGAACTCTGATGTTCTGCAATACAGACTGAAGTCCTTACAGGCTAATACGCAATATACTGTCTATATCATGGCAAGCAATGAAGCTGGTGGCACCAGCGGAGAGCCAAAAACCTTCAAGACTTTGAAATTCAGTAAGTAATATTCCAGGTTAGTTATTACTATCTTAAAAACAGGTTTGGGAGTAAAAAATACAAGACATTATTGTTTAGGCATTTGTTAATTTCTTTTTATTTTTTAAATTAGTGTTAAACAAAACAAGAAAGAATTACCAACACTAGCTGAATTTAACTCAATTTCACTGATCATCTCACAGACTAAAAGCTCAAGATTAGAAGTCAAATCCCAAAATCTTTATTTTGGTGTCAATAAAGCTGTGGAATACTATGGGTGTTAGTGGGACCAACAGTTTGTATGCTGTCAATTATGGGATGGGGTGCCTAACAGTTTATTAAAAAGCAGACACGTTTCCATCTGAGATACTAGGTTTAGAATAGCTGTGCATTGCATTGCATCTCTCCTGCTATATAAGCTTAACTAAAAAATGAGTGCACAGGTTGTGGCCAGTGTGGGGGGGAATATCGTCTCCTATTTCTTACTATTTGTTTTAGCCGTATTTTACCAAGGAGGTTGGTATGATGGCTGCAGACAGTTCAGCAATTCCTCATTTCTACTTCTGGAAGGATGTTTTCAATACATACATAAATTGTCATAGTGGTGGCCAAACTGAAATATAAAAAAGTGCATGAGCTATCCTTAAACTTGTCATGGGACTCGAAGCTAGCTTATTTTTTTGCCTGTAAATTCATCCGCTAGTTTGCTACTGAAATGCAAGGTAAGTTAGACTATGCTGAGGTCTGGTCTCTATTGCTGTTAGTACCTACCTCTGGTACTTGGAAGCTAGCTCAGAAATCTGTGCACTGTTTCAGTCAGAGTAAATGTATTTTTTGTGTATTGAAAACCTATCTCCTGCATTGAATTTACTATTTATTTTGTAGTAATAGGCAGAAGTGGCCCTATATGGCAGTTTTAGGTGACTCTAAAATAACAGGTGCCCAGAGAGGTGGTAGATTCTTCATCCTAGGTGACTTTCAAAGGTTGGCTTGGTATGACCCTAAGCAACCTGATTCTAATTTCAAAGTTGGACAAAGTGACTTACAGATGTCCCCTCCAATCTGAATTATTGTGTGTGATTCTACTAAATAACGGAAATTTTAAAATGCAATACATCAGTTCCTGAGATATCCTGAGAAGTCTCATCATGAGCTGCTTTTCTGGCTCAGTAACTGTGACTTGTTGGATTCAAACAGTCATGTTTTGACATGTCGTACAATGAGTACCATACAGTATTCTGAGTAATTTTGGCTAGTTTTGACAGAGCTCTTTAGAATTGTGCTAATTGGATGTTGAAAATCAGCTGTCTTAAGGGAATACATAAAGAAATGATAAACACCTGTGGGTTTTTTTTCCCCCTCTAAAGATAAAGAAGATGTTATTTTCATTGCTCTACCCGTTGGATTAAGCATGTTGTTTCTGTTAGGCCTTTGGATAACATGCACTTTGAAAAAGCACGCGTGAGTACATTTTTCTACCTTCTAAAACTGAATGCAATCAGTTAATTTTGACTTGTAAAAGGCAAAGTTTTTTATATCTTATAAATGCTCTTGTTGGGTTCCAAACCAATGTCAAATTAAGAAAATAAGCAATTGGAGTGACAAATAACTAAGCATACAGGTTATCTTGCAACTGCAGTTAATGTGCTATAGTCCAAAAATAAATATTAATTTTAGAAAGTGCAGTAAATCAGAACAAAAGAAATAGGAGAAACAGATCTACATATCACCTATATCAGTTTATGGAAAACGCTACATACCATTTGCAGTTCCATGGTCAATCAAGTGAGGGGAGCATACTTTAAGTCAGTTACTGAAAAGTTAATAACGCCAAAAATAAAGTTTCCCAGGCACTCTTAATATATCTGCTAGTACACCACTAGAACACATTTCACATAACCTTTTTTGCTTTTCTTAGCTACATTAATATTACTTTTGTTAGTTTGTGACGCTTCCCTTGCGCTGTAAAGAGGTCATGAAGAAACTAGAAATTACATCATGTGAAAGCATTTGGATGCTTGATCCATGAGTGTGGATCCATATCTATACACGATTCATAATCCTTTTATCTGCGGTCACAGATGTCCCCTGCCAGATTTTAAATTGCTTCCTCAGAGCATGGGGATGCTGTAACATCCCAAACATGACTATGAGGATTTTTTAAGTTATAAAATGTGCTTTTCTTTAGCATGAAAAGTGACTAGGTTGTTTGGCTGAAGCTTAATAAGAAGGTTAAAAATCTTAACTATTTTGGGGTGTTCTAAGGTGATAGAACCAAGATTGTTGTCATGCGAAGCATCAGGTAGTAAGTATAGCTGAAATAGTAAGTATAATTTCCAACTCTTTACATCTTCATCTGTGTTCTGTGTTCTGAATTTTTACAATAGTAAGAAACTATGTTTTGATTCTGGAGAATACTTTGAGATGTAGTCAAGTGTTTATATTCTTGTGTAGATCAAACTGCAATGTGAAAAGTCAAGGTATGGCCCGGTTTTCATTCACTTACATATATACTCAGTATCAATGAGTGATTCATTCTGTTTCCTGTTTACTGCTCCATTGGACAGTTATAAGCTACAGTGTCAGTTAGCATCATTTATCTGCTGTTAACGTAAGATCTGAGCGTAGCTCTAGTATGGTGCAGTGCTAGGGACACTTTCCTAGAGCAAAGCTTACCGCAGGTGGCTTTTCACTGAAGAACCACCCTGAAACATGGATCACAACAGGTTCTGTATACAGCCTTATTTTGGCATGCTATTATTTGATCTACTATAAAATAAAAAAAATTACTTTTGTGCATTAGTAATTTTTCTGCAATGTCTCTGTAATCCGAGATTTTTACATGTTGACATTAATGTGAGGGAAAACAATTTTAACAAAAAAGATTGTGTTAATATAGGAAAGACTCCGTTTGTGAAAGTTTGATACTTCAGCAGTATTTGGGCTTTCTGGAGATTTGTTCATTTTATTTTTAATAATCTATTTCTTTCATCATTTGACTAAAATTCCTTTCTCATTGATAGGTTTAAAAAGGTTTGCTGGCCTGATATACCCAATCCTGCGGAGAGCATTGCAGTGGAATGGCCTCTTGATGCATCTACGGTAAAAATTTTATGTATTCAAGAAGGGATCAAATGGAGAGAAGTCCTTCTCTGACAGTCATTTTATGACTAAATAAAAAAACCTGTTGAATTTCATTCTTCTATTTAAGTGCTATAAAATGCTCTTCATTGTATTTCAAACTAATAGCATATATGCATTTTTATAAAATATATTAATTTAATTTTTACATGATAATGAGAAATAATGTTTTGAAGTTATGAAGTGATTGGTGGACATGGTTTATTAAATAAAGTCAATTAAATTTCCTCAAGTTACTGAATCTACTGAGTCAGATTCCCATATCTGGATATCTCCTCCCTTCTCCACAAAAAATGTAATGCAACATATAATAAGATTTGGTGTATTATTGTACTAACATTTCCGTCTTTTTTATTGTTGGATATTTGTTCCTTATTAAAGTTTTGATGTTTATTTGAATGGAGTTGATGAGGTTTACATAGAAAGTGTAATCTGTGGAGAATGGGATTTAAACTTTTGTCTGAAAAATGGCTGGTTAGAGTGGAAAAGATGGAAACAGTCTGAGCCTGATTCCGAGCCTTCATTGAAACTCCATATTTTATTAAGCACAGAAAACCTAATATGAAAGTGTTTACCAAATGACAGAATAACATTGTCATTTTTAGTACTCATATAACTGCGTCCCAGCTGAAATGCAGATGAACTCTTTATTAATGCACTTTTAAAATTAAAGAGTCAAACAGACTATTATTATATCCCTACTACTATTATCTATCCCTTTATAACTTTTCAACTTCTCTCTTTGTACTGACAGAATAATTCGTTTTTGAAGGGAGTGACATCTGAGGCTAAAACCATAAACTTTGAAGACATAAGCGTTTTGGAACATTGTTTTCCTGAAGAAATCCAGGAAGGATCACTCCTAATGAATTGTGAAAACCATGTTTCTGAATGTACTGATATTAATACAAAAGGCATGATTAATGGAGATAAAAAGATACTGTATAATGAAGAAAATGAGGTTGCTAAATGTTTTTCACCATCCATGCCTTATATAATTACTGATCAAGAGGTCAGAAGTCAAATCCCTTCAGTTCTGAAACCAGCGAAGGAAATCCAACCCATAGAAATGCTAGAAGATGATTTATGTAAATCCCAACGGTCTTCAATTAAAAATGAAGAAAATGGTAATGAAGTTTTAAAGCTGGAAGATTTCAGTGAGGAAGCACTGTTCAATCCATACCTTAAAAATTCTGTTAAAACAAGGGAATTTCTCATTTCTGAGAACTTGCCAGAACACAGTAAGAATGAACCCAAAAGCCAGTCAACTGTCTTACCTCCTTTTCAACAAAATGTTGCAGGACAATCCTATATAACACTGGACGTGTTTGCGCTGGCCACATCTCATTAGCTAGAGAGACCTTTCCTTTGTGAAGTCCCCTTGTGAGATACATCTTGGCACTGCTGCTCATATGTATTCGTATGTTCTAACCTGGCTGATCTCAGTTAATTTGGATGAAAACACCCCCTTCCTTTGAACAGCTGTGAAGTAATTTTTTGCACGGTGTTTGTACCCGTCAGGGTTCACTTTCAATGTGGGATGGGGTTTTTTTTGTCTGTTTCTGTTTTTTTACCAGATAGATGTGTCAGTAGTGAGGCAAAGGAAGTAGCTTTTCTTATTTCCTCTTAGTTTTCTTGTATCAGTCTGCTAAAACAAACTGCGAGAGCATCCAGCAGTGCAAGCATCTCACTGATTTCCCCCCGGGCAACCAGTTCCCATGGCTGAGCTCTGCTGGGGGATCATGGACTGACTTGAACAGAGCCAGGATCTGCCGAATCCTTCCTAAGTTACATGGAGTAGGACTACTTTCCTGTTCTTATTTCCCTTGATTGTTTTATATCTGGTTTTATGTATAGTGTTCCTCCTGTTTCGCAAATACTTGGTAGATTTCAGTAATTGTCTTTTTGCGTCTTGACTCTTGAATCAGTGGTTTGGCTCGTAGTTTTCTCTGTCTTTAATGAGAGGGTATTTCTTATGTATATGCTATTGACTTACCTGTATTTTGGAAAAGGTGGGGTTATGCTAGCTTTGTTGCTTCCTTCCCTTTCTCTTGTGTTTTTAATCATACTCTGCATTTTGTGCTGCCTTTGTCTCTTGGTTGTTTGCTGCTTTTTAAAAGTCTGTTTACTGCAGGCTATCTTCTTGTCTTGTTCCTTTGCCTCTAATTTCTCCCAGTTTAAAACTGTGTTTCCCAGTTGAGGTTTTGATACTTTGAACAAAAAAAAAATTCAACTAAATACAGCATCTTGTGTTGGAATAAGCACTGAGTTTATATTTAGGAAATTACTTTTCTGGGAAGTATTGAAAAAACACTAAGTCTATAAAATATCCTCAGATATCTTCTGGTAACTGATTTAGGATTAGAGATTTCTGCATGAAGGCTATAACTTTTGTAATTTGTTTTATGATTTTGATAAGTCATAAAATGACTTGTAGTTTCCATTTTATACAGCAGCAGTTAAGCAGGAAACTCCATCACACTAATTTTTTTTCGGCAGGGAAGAGGCTATTGCTGTAAAATTCGTACTGAAGTATTTACTCTGTTAAATGACAGTTTAAAAAAAAAGAGATGGGGCATCAACTCTAAGTAAAATGTGTTAAAAGGGGGTGTTCAGTATGATATGTGTAGCATATAGTTATTTTAAGACTTTAAACCATTTTCACAGTATTTAAAGGCTTGACATCATCAGTCTTGTTTGCGCGTAACTACAGACTTCTTTAGGGGTGAAAAAGATACAGGAGTCATGGGGATAGAAAAAGGAGAGACAAATGTGAATAGGAATAGAAAGCCTTTCCTTTCTCCGCAGGACGAGGAGTGGGAGAATGGAAGATATATTGTCCAGCATGAATGAGGAGGCTGAGCCTTACCCTGGATGTATTGGCTATTACTTGCATTGTGTTGGGGAAGACGGTTTGCATTGCGTTGTATTGGGGAAGTCAGGGTAAAGTTTGTATTTTCATCTATAGTTTGGAAGCTGCTTTTACTTATAGCAATGTTTGTTTAGTTTCCAAGAAAGGATAAGAAAACAATTTCTGCAAATGTTCCTTGTACAGCAACACTGATTTCCACCCCCCCAAGTTTGTTGGATCACTTTCCCAACCACGGTGCTATAAGCCAAAACGTGTGTATGTTTGTTCTTAAAAGCCCTTGCTTACTTAGGTAAGTTATGCTCTGAAATGAGCATGGGACACAGCTTTGGTTGGGTCAATGCTCCTGCTGCTTCACTTGCTTCCGGACTTCTCACCCACAGCTACACTGCCGTTTCCTAGGGCTCAGAAGTCACTGACTCAGTCAGAGCAGTTTTTTTCCCCTTAAATCTCAGTATTTTGTTTTATTATCACAAGATTTAAAAATGAACACATACAGAGATATTTTGGGGCCTGTCTAGGAATTGTTTAGCAGCCATATGAAAGCTGCATACTCTGAGTTGCATGATTGAGTCAGGTAAAAAATAAAAATAATGCAATCTTTAAAGGATCATTAGAAGGCGGAGGTTCTTGCTGGGTGGTTTAGATAGGATCACCCTATGACATCTCTTAGCTTCTGGAGTGTAAGTAACAACCTGCTTTTCCTTCTCTCTTGCTATTCTGCTTTTCTCTCCTCACTTCTGATTTCCTTGCCCATTATTTTCTCTGAACAAGAGTAATGCAGTAAGTGGGCTCAGTACATCTCAGAAATCAAGGCTGCCTTTCGTCCGTGCTTTGGAATGCCAGCGTCTTGGACTTGGTTTGTTTTGCATTCAGAGTTTTACTGTTTCTGACATTTTACAATTTGTCTTTCAAACTAATGTTGTGAACCATGAAAAAAATAAAACTGAGAGCACATGGAAAAGTTTTTCCAATTTATACTAAATACACCATTTAGACATTTTAGATTTTCATATTCATTTAGAAATGTGATCCTATTTTGAGAGGGATCCAGATTGGGTATTTGGGCAGTTATTCCACTTTTATAATGTCAAGTGGCAATGGTAGGACACTACAATACTTTAACATTTTTGGTACATTTTTTTACAGAACACCTGGTTTCATTATTCCTAGAGAGTGCTTTTCCTAGATTTCATTTCATTTCACCATCACTGATCTGAAAAATGCCCGTTTCTACCCCTCCTTAAAATGCAGAAAATTAATCTCTCAGGTGTGTGGGTTTTTGCAAGGTTAATAGAGATCAGCTTGTGGCATAATTTCAAGAAGATAGTGATGCATCTTCAGAGTTGTCATTCTTCTGTGCATCATACAAATAATTTCTTTCTGACCTTAAGGTCAGAAATGCCTTCTTCCCTTATGCCCAGGGAAGAAGACCAGCCTGGCTGAACAGAGAGCTTTGGCTGGAATTCTGGAAAAAAGGGAGAGTTTGTGACCTTTGGAAAAAGGGGCAGGCAACTCAAGAGGACTACAAGGATGTCGTGAGGTTATGCAGGGAGAAAATTAGAAGGGCCAAAGCTCAGTTAGAAATGAGCTACTGCAGTAAAAGACAATAAAAAAAAGTTTCTATAAATACATTAACAACAAAAGGAGGGCTAAGGAGAATCCCCATCCTTTATTGGATGTGCGGGGAAACATAGTGGCAAAGGATGAGGAAAAGGCTGAGGTACTTAATGCCTTCTTTGCCTCAGTCTTCAATAGGAAGACCAGTTGTTCTTGGGGTACCCAGCCCCTTGAGCTGGAAGACAGGAACAGGGAGCAGAACAAAGCCCCCATAATCCAAGGGGAAATGGTTACCGACCTGCCACGCCACTTGGACACACACAAGTCTATGGGGCCGGATGGGATCCCACTGAGGGAGCTGGGGGAAGTGCTCACCAAGCCACTTTCAGTCCTTTATCAGCAGTCCTGGCTAACCGGGCAGGTCCCAGTTGACAGGAGGTTAGCAAATGTGACGCCCATGTACAAGAAGGGCCAGAAGGAGGATCTGGGGAACTACAGGCCGGTCAGCCTGACCTCGGTGCCAGGGAAGGTTATGGAGCGGTTTGTTTTGAGTGCCATCCTGCAGCACGTACAGGACAACCAGGTGATCAGGCCCAGTTACCATGGGTTTAGGATGCTTGACCAACCTGATCTCCTTCTATGACCAGGTGACCCGCTTAGAGGATGAGGGAAAGGCTGTGGATGTGGTCTACCTGGACTTCAGTAAAGCCTTTGACACTGTCTCCCACAGCATTCTCCTGGAGAAACTGGCTGCTCATGGCTTGGACGGGCGTGCTCTTCGCTGGGTGAAAGACTGGCTGGACGGCCGGGCCCAAAGAGTTGGCAGCCGGTCACAAGTGGTGTTCTCCAGGGCTTGGTATTGGGGCCATTTCTGTTTAATATCTTCATCAATGATCTGGATGAGGGGATCGAGTGCTCCCTCAGTAAGTTTGCAGACGACACCAAGTTGGGTGGGAGTGCTGATCTGCTGGAGGGTAGGAAGGCTCTGCAGAAGGACCTGGACAGGCTGGATCGATGGGCTGAGGCCAACTGTATGAGGTTCAACAAGGCCAAGTGCCGGGTCCTGCACTTGGGCCACAACAACCCCAGGCAACGCTACAGGCTTGGGGAAGAGTGGCTGGAAAGCTGCCCAGAGGAAAAGGACCTGGGGGTGCTGGTTGACAGCCGGCTGAACATGAGCCGGCAGTGTGCCCAGGTGGCCAAGAAGGCCAATGGCATCCTGGCCTGTATCAGAAATAGTGTGGCCAGCAGGAGCAGGGAGGTGATCGTGCCCCTGTACTCGGCACTGATGAGGCCGCACCTCGAATCCTGTGTTCAGTTTTGGGCCCCTCACTCCAAGAAGGACATGGAGGTGCTGGAGCGCGTCCAGAGAAGGGCAACGAAGCTGGTGAAGGGCCTGGAGCACAAGTCTTATGAGGAGCGGCTGAGGGAACTGGGGTTGTTTAGTCTGGAGAAAAGAGGCTGAGGGGAGACCTCATCGCGCTCTACAACTACCTGAAAGGAGGTCGTAGTGAGGTGGGTGTTGGTCTCTTCTCCCAAGAAACAAGGGATAGGATGAGAGGAAATGGCCTCAAGTTAACCAGGGGAGGTTTAGATTGGGTATTAGGATAACGTTCTTCGCTGAAAGGGTTGTCAAGCCTTGGAACAGGCTGCCCAGGGAAGTGGTTGAGTCACCATCCCTGGAAGTATTTAAAAGACGTGTAGATGTTGCGCTTAAGGACATGGTTTACTGGTGAACTTGGCAGTGTTAGGTTTATGGTTGGACTCAATGATCTTAAGGGTCTAATCTAAATGATTCTATGATTCTATAAGGTGCATTCTAGATATAGTCCACTCTGTTGATGTTAATTATTTCCCAGGGCAGACAGGAGCTGAGAACTTAATGAGTTCTGAGATCCTGTTATAGACTTTTTGTAGGTACACGCATGCATACCACTCCTAAACACAAAAATAACTTTAGAATTATCTTAATGCTTTTTAACCTTCTCGACACACTCCTGTCTTGCTTGTTCTGAGCTTCTTGCCAGCTTAGTCTTAAATTACTTGTATGGGCATTTTGATTTCCGCCCCCCCCTTGTTGTCTCCCTAATGACTGTTAGACTTTATATGAAGATGTGTTCAGAGTTACCACGCATTATGCGTATATGCCTGTCTTCAACAAATTGGCCTGTGTGAGAAAACTTAAGCATCCCTGTTGCTTAAGTTACCTTGGGCTCCTGAGGTAATAGGAGCCAACAGGGAAACACAAGTGAAATGAGAACAACAAAATTACATACGCAATGGAAAGCGTATTGTGCTGTTTCTGTATGCTGTTCCAGTATGTTGGACATTCACAGGTAAGGAAAGTTCAAATTTTACATTCACTGTTTGCTTCCTTTGGAGTTTGTGCAAGCAGAGTATCTTTGGCTGTAGACTTTGAAGAAGAGGTAGCCCTGTTGCTGCTGCAAGTTGGTGTAGCCTCAGCAGATGTATGCAACTACATTGCTTCCTCTGAGAAACTGCCTGTTGAAGTGTTTGTGTACATCTAAGTATGTTTGTGTATGCGTGTGCCTGAGCCCAGTGAGGTATCATAATTAATCTAATGTTTGTGCAGCAGTACCTGCAGCGAAGGAAGTTTTTTATGTAATTTCTATTGCTGCTTAGTCTCATTCATCAGCATAAATGAGATTGCAAGCCACTTGTTGCTGGGTTCTTCTGTTTTATGTTATGCATGGACTCTAACATAAGAGCCCGCAAGATCCTGGCCCTTGACCAGAAATCCTAATCTGTGTTTTTAATGTATTTGTTACTCTGCATTTTGTTTCAGTGTATGCATTGCCTTCACGTCTGAATTTCCCATGTGAGGAGGTGGCTGGCTCCTTCCATTCGCAGTTCAGTGCAAACCAGCACTTAAGCAGTGTGGATGATCGAGAAGCTTGAGACACAGGCAGGCTCAAGTCCAGAACTACAGTGACAGTGTAGGTATATCTTCAGTGCTCCCGTGGTACAGATAATTACTATGATCGATAGTAAGATAATAACTTTAAATGCCTAGCGATTGCAGCTGTGCTAGGCAAGGCAACTGTCATGGATAAATCGAGCAGATCTCTGCTGACACGAAGATCTTAGGGCAGTGATGTTAGGCTATGTTACTTACATTTCAAAATGACACTGAAAATCTGGATGGAACAAATGGTGGAGATCATGCTGTCTGCAGACTCAGACAAACTGTGGTGCACGCAATGTAATATGTGGTCATGAAAGTGAGGTTTCAGCCAGTAGTTTTTGCAGTTGAATGGTACCAAATCCTTTTGCCTTATGTTGTCAGAGATTAGAAATATCACAAGAAAGGATAATGAATCGACTCTGAAGCTCTATTTCAAAGAAATCTCATATTTTAACTTTGAAATCTCCCTTGATCATTTTGAGTCAGAGGGCTTTGTTATAACAGGGGTTTCAGGAACTTAGCTGTAATGTTTCAACTTTGCTCACCTAGATGTCAAAATACAAAACATTGAAGATTCAACAGCACAATGTTTGGGAAGTTGTTTATGTAATAAGCAATGCAATTCTAAATCTCAGTGGTCACACAAAACAGTGTTTTTAATAGTAAATGCCATGCTCCTTAGGATTATAAGAGGTAATTTGTGAATATTTATTCAATAGCTTTATGTTTTACTAGCAGCTATTCTGAAATATTCAGGTAAGATACTCTGCTAAAGGTTACTCGGAAATTAAACACATAGAGCTTATATACCATAAAGCTTTAAACTAGACTTGAAGGGGAGGGGGATAATATCAGGCTTGCCCATGACACACTGTGTCATGGTTAGAGGGATGGGGTGCTAGCGAGGGCCCTCTGCCTGTTGCTCTGAGATGTGCTGGGTACACTGGAGCACACTTGAAGTCTTATGGAGATGAGCCAGGGGCTCCTGAGGTAATAGCAGCCAACAGGGAAACACGAGTGAAATACCTCAAAGGAATTAAGGGGTGTTCCTCTAAGAAGGTGACACGGCCGACAGCCCAGCTGAAGTGCCTCTACACCAATGCACGCAGCATGGGCAACAAACAGGAGGAATTGGAAGCCACCATGCTGCTAGAAAGCTATGACCTAGTTGCCATTACTGAAACTTGGTGGGACAAACTCCATGACTGGAGCGCAGCTATGGATGGCTACAGTCTGTTCAGAAGGGACAGGCGAGGAAGGAGGGGTGGCGGGGTTGCCCTCTACTTCAAGAAATGGATAGAGTGTGAAGAGCTGTCTCTGAAGAATAGCCACGAGCAGGTTGAAAGCTTATGGGTAAGAATTAGAGACCGAGGCCACAAAGGGAACCTTGTGGTTGGTGTCTACTACAGGCCACCGGATCAAGGCGAGCCTATTGACAAAGCTTTCTTACTCCAGCTACAGGAGGCATTGTGCTCGCAGGCTCTCGTCCTGCTGGGAGACTTCAACCACTCCGACTTCTGCTGGAAAAGTAGCACGGTGAGCTGTAGGCAATCCAGGAGACTCCTGGAGTGCATCGAGGATAACTTCTCATTATCCTCGTAATAGACAGCCCTAGCAGAGGGGATGCGTTACTGGACCTGTTGGTCACCAACACAAGTGAGCTAATCGGTGATGTCAAGATCGGAGGCAGCCTGGCCTGCAGTGATCATGCACTGGTGGAGTTCGCAGTCCTGAGGGATATGGATCAGGTGAAGAGTAAAGCCAGGATCCTGAATTTTAGGAAAGGAAATTCCAGCTGTTCAAGGAGTTAGTCAATAGGACCCCTGGGGACACTGCCCTCAAGGACAAGGGAGCAGAACAGAGCTGGCAGATCTTTAAGGACCCTTTCCACAGAGCGCAAGAGCTCTCGAGCCCCAGGTGTAAGAAATCAGGAAAGGAAAGCAAGAGACTGGCATGAATGAGTCGAGACCTTCTGGTAAAACTAAAGGGCAAGAAGGAAATGCACAGGCAGTGGAAGCAGGGACAGGTGTCCTGGCAAGACTATAGGGATGCTGCCTGGTTGTCTAGGGATGGGGTCAGGAAGGCCAAGGTGCAGCTGGCTGAACTTGGCAAGGGACGCAAAGGATAATAAGGGCTTCTATAGGTATGTCAGCCAGAAAAGGAAAGTCAAAGAAAGCATACCCCCTGATGAGCAAGACTGGCAAACTGGTAACAACCGACGACGAGAAGGCTGAGGTACTCAACAACTTTTTTGCCTCAGTCTTCACTGGCAATCTCTCTTCCCTCACCTCTTGAGTGGATGGACTGCAAGGCAGGGACTGGGGGAGCAAAGTCCCTCCCACTGTAAGAGAAGGTCAGGTTCATAACCTGAACATACAGAAGTCTATGAGACCTGATGAGATGCATTCCAGCGTCCTGAGGGGATTGGCTGATGTAGTTGCCAAGCCACTCTCCATGATATTTGAAAAGTCATGGCAGTCAGGCAAAGTCCCTGGTGACTGGAAAAAGGGAAACATTGCACCCATTTTTAAGAAGGGTAGAAAGGAGGACCCTCGGAACTACCGACCTGTCAGCCTCCCCTCTGTGCCTGGGAAGATCATGGAACAGATCCTCCTAGAAGCTATGCTAAGGTACATGGAGGACAGGGAGGTGATTCAAGACAGCCAGCATGGCTTCACCAAGGGCAAGTCTTGCCTGACCAACCTCGTGGCCTTTTATGATGGAGTGACTACATCAGTGGACAAGGGAAGAGCTGTGGATGTCATCTATCTGGACTTCTGTAAGGCCTTTGACACAGTCCCCCACAACATCCTTCCCTCTAAACTGGAGAGATATGGATTTGATGGGTGGGCTGTTTGGTGGACAAGGAATTGGTTGGATGGATGCATCCAGAGGGTATGGTCAATGGCTCAGTGTCTGGATGGAGATCCATGATGAGTGGTGTCCCTCAGAGGTCCATATTGGGACCAGTACTGTTTAATACCTTCATCAAGGACATAGACTGTGGAACCGAGTGCACCTTCAGCAAGTTTGCAGACAACACCAAGCTGAGTGGTGCGGTTTCCCAGAGAGGTGGTAGATGCCCCATCCCTGGGAACATTCAAGGTCAGGTTGGACGGGGCTCTGAGCAACCTGCTCTAGTTGAAGATGTCCCTGCCTATGGCAGGAGGGTTGGACTAGATGTCCTTTAAAGGTCCCTTCCAACCCAACTATTCTATGATTCTATGAAATTATTTGACACTATAAAAACTTGCTTGTAAACAGCTGAAACAGCTGAAATGTGTATTAATTTGAGCTAGTGTTCCGGGTTGCTTTGCTCTGGTTTCAAATCAACTGCAAAGATGCTGAAAGGCTTGTTTTGCTGCTCTGTGTTAGTGTTTGCCATATTGATAGCAGGAAGCAGGGCGCATTCTCAGTGTAGATAAGTCTTGAGCCCATAAGTGTATGGACTTATTGCAAGTTTAGGTAAACGTTAATAGCAACTTATTCTGCCTCCTGGCAAGACAGAAGTAAAATATACAGTGGTCTTATAGTGTGTTTGTAGTACAGCTATTTATTAGAAAATGCGCTACCCTTGGCTCAGAAATAGAGCATATCTAAAGCAATTGTTTTGGACCGTATTCAAAGGATAACCTTTGTAAATGGAGCCAACAGAAAAACTTTAAGCATTCTTTTTGTAGTATGAACTGTTCCTAGTCATAGTGTTTATTAGGCATATTTATTACAAAATACTAGCTGTACCCTTCTTGTGTGCATGTGGTGCTTCCTTCGCAGTCTGGTAACTTAGGAGGGAGGCTCTAAGCAAAATATTGTCTTTTTAATCCTTTGTCTTTCAGTTTTCTTCACAGTTTTCCTACTTAGCAGAAATTGTTTTTTCAGTATTTGACAAAAATGTAATTGTTCTAGTGAACTTGGATTAATTTGCCTTCTCTTTTTCTGGGCTTTCCTACGATTATTTTGTTTGCCCTTTTTTCCAAGAGTAAATAATAATTTCACTGCCACCTTGCTATTTAATTCAAACTATTGTTTTATATAGGTCTTTTGAACTCAGAACATGAAGAGTCACAATCCAAAATTTGGAACAGATGTTTGACTAACATGTTCTTCTGTGAAATGAGATTTTTTTTAATAGAATATCAAAACATGAACAGAAACAGATGTGTATACGTATGGTGTAGATTTGTTCTCCTAACTCTGTTTAAAACAGGATACTGGAAAAGTAAACACAGAGTGATTATTTCATGCTGTCCATTCCTATGCTCTACTTTCTTCAGCTCTTAAAAGACAACGCATTTGTAGAAAATGCTCTCCCCAAACGGAAGGAAGAATAGTTTCAAACCAGTCATGTATCTAAGTTTGTCTGAGAGATTAGTACTTCAGGGCACAGGCTGCCCTGAGCTGCCCCAAGTATAGCTTAATAATGTCCGTTCCCAGGGTCCTGAGTTACTCGGGTATTCGGGTGAGCTTTGGGAGTGTGGAGGAGGGTGGATGGTTACCCCCCCGCTCATTTGCTGTGGCACGAGGGTGCTGGGAGAGTTGCTGCAGCCTGGCGGGTGCTCAGTAGCAGAATGGTCCATCTAAGCCTGGAGCGGGCTTCCGTTTCCCAATTCAAGCAAAGAAACCATGCTATAATATGGTGGTTTATATTTCAAAAGTGCTGGTTTAACATTGATTAGTCCTCTTGAGTAATGAGGTCAACGCTTTCAAGTTTGAGTGTCCGCCACCAGCATTTTTCTCAACACCACAGATATTGTCTTGATTTTCAGGCATTGCTCAGCCCCACACTGATGAGCTACAAGTGCTTTATCATTGCTGAAAGCCTGCTGAGCCAACTTTTAGATGATTGTCTAGATTTCAGTGTCTGACTCAATAGAACTGAAGTTTTGAAGTGAGTACTTATTTCTCAGAAAAATAGCCTTATGTACATTTCCTTGACCTGTCATTGCTATCCTCAGAGTGCAGTGCCTAGCCAAGAGTAACTTCTGCAGAATTTTCACCATCACATGAGCAACTCTATGTCTAATGGAGTTTTACGAAGAAGTAACATGTTTCATAATCATGCAAAGATTGCGCAATAGTGTTCAGGGATGTCAGAAACAATGAGCATAAGATTATAATCAGGGTAAATGCTCTGGGATGCCCACTTAGAACGTCACTGAACTAATCCTAACACTTTATTCTGAAAAAAAAAAGAGCTTGAAAGGCTTTCTAAAATGATACTATGGCAAATTATATCCTAATGTAAGAGAATGCAAAGAATTTCTTCGTATCTTTAATTCTACCAAATGAGCACAGCACGCTTCTTAAATGGATCTTCTCATAGTCAGTGTCTGCTAAGTCTGGGCATGCCTCTAGGGTATATTTCTGTTACTGTCTTTAACTCAAGCAGTTACCTGTTTTTTTTTGAGCTGGGAGGGGTTTTAGTTTTTTGTTTCCTTTTCCTGTTTGGTTTTTTCCCCCTTTTAGGAGTAGGAATTTATGCTAGCGTCAATAGTTTATGAGCTACAGACGTTTTTATTTACAAAATGTGTTTAAAAATCCTCTGAACACAGGAAGAATTAAACAGCGCGGGATACTGTATTTGCTTTTAATGTAAAGCTTTTTCATAACTAGCATACTGCCCAGGAACGCTTATATCCAGCTGCCTTCATAGCTCGCTGCCTTTGCTGTCTGCTTCTCTCTCCCATAAGCTTACAGCTCCTTCAAACACGCTCCCTGCATTTGCTTTCATCTCCAGCAATTTTTTTACAGTTTTATAGCTTGGCTTATGAAGAGGCCCTGAGTTCTGCTTGTCTTCAGGGACTGCATCTCTCTTCTGCTTTTGCTTTTGTTTTCAGAAGGCCTTAATTGCTTTTACAATTGTGTTGAAGGCTATCTGCAGTTTATGAGCTTAACAAGATTTCACACCATCTGAGCTGCGAGAAGAAGGAAGCAGGGGAGTATTGAATTGTTTTGGGTTAAAACGGACACCAGGAGTTTAGATTTTGCTAATTTTTACCTTTCTTCCAGCACACAGGGCTGGTTCTTTGTTTATAAGTACCATCTTTATAAAGTAAAGGATGATCCTGGACATAAGCTGTGTACTACATCTCCTGATATACTGGGGTGCGAGGGAGAGGAGATGCTTGATCTTGAATAAAGTGACCCCACCTTTCCCCCCATCCCTCTTCACTCTTGCCTTGCACATTCTCACTTCCTCAACCCCATGTCCTTAGAGACATGTAATTTCCTCGTGCTATGGGTTTCTGTGACTGTCACAATGCGAACAAGTTGCTGTGAAGTTACCTAAGACTTGGATTTGCTGGTCTGTAGGTGTGGCCTAGGTTCCTGGTCTGAGTTTAAGGTAGGGGTTTCACTCAGTGAAAGTGAGCTGGCAATGCTGCATCTAATACGGGATAGGAGTGTAGGTGTGCAGGGAAAATCCCTCATGTGCCCCTGCTTGCTTTCTGTGGGTTTTGTTGCCATGTCCTCAGATAAATTCTTGGACGTGTTGTCTCCAGCTTGTTGTTGTTCTGCTCCCACCTTACTTACAATCCTTACTCTTGTAAGGGCTGATTTTTTCTTTAGTGATAGGGCTGGCTAACTCGAGTTTCTCTCTGGACAGAAAGACATGTCGCATGAGGTATCTCTATTTACTCCAGCTTTTGTGGATGAGCCTCAGTTTCACTGCCTTTAAAGGAGTTTGTGCTCTGGCAGTGTTTGTTTATTTTTGGTGTTTCTATGTTGACATTTTTATTTAAATTACTCCACATGTTGCACTCTCACAGAGTCTGACCTTTTTCCTGCATCACATTCAGGCTAATTTTAAAGGCTGATACGAGTTCCTTTATTTTTCATACTTGGGTAATGATTCAATTTGCTTTCATGTGCAGACATCTATCCATGTGTTATCTAGCTAAATGGCATTAATTTATATTCATAAATAAAATGAAAAGGCTCTCTGACGCAGACAGACTGGAGTGTTACTAGTTTCACGTAAAGAAGGAAGACGTCCAGCAAACAGGTTAATAAAAATGCGTGCAGCAAATGGAGCATAACAGGGACTTGCTGAAAGATCTGTGCCCTGCGCAGGCTCTGGAGGCATCTGCTTTTGTCCTGGGGCTGTCAGCAAGTCCTTGTCCAGATAGATGTCTGGGAGGGGAAGATGCAGGGGGGAAGGAGGGAGCCTCTTCAGGGGTCTCTGACTCAAAGCAGTGTAAGCTTCACGTAATACATGACAAATGGCAGTCAGAATATGTTTTAAAGGTTATTACCCATCTGGGAAAATTAGTCCTAGTACCAAAATAGTACCCTCGCCTCGTCCATAAGAGTCCTGCAGTGGTGGTGGAGAGAGGCTGCATGCACGGTGGCGTGGTCCCCATGGCTCTTCGGTGCACGTACAGCCGCCACATGTTCTTTCTCCAGTGCTGAATCTCTTCAAAACGGGAAAAAGCTGCATCCGTTCAAGCAGGAAGAGTTGCTGCCACAGGTCTGGTCCAGAAACGTCCTTCAAGAACCCGGCGTGTGTTCCCAAAGTGCATGTGCATGTATATTGGTAACAAATGAAGGTCAGTGGTGATTACTCCTCTGGATGGCGCAGTGCAGTGATTCAGGCTGCAGCAATGCATGAGAACAGGCTTCCTGTTGGCAAATCCCCGCATGTGAGTCAGCCCACAGGGACGGGGAGCCAGTAATCTGGGACCGCTTCGTGCGGAGCGGCCGCGGTGCGGCCCGGGCCGGCGGGAAGGCGAGCCAGCGGGCAGCGGGACGCCGACCCGCCTGGCAGCAGGCGGGCGCTGAGCCGGCCCGCGGGTCTGCATTTAATGTCCCACTCAGGATCGCGGGTGATGGAAGCACGGAACAAGGGTCAGAGCTTTTGCTGACAAAGGGAGAGGCAGGAGAGACGCCAAGGGGACTTGCTAAACCGGCAGAAAAGAAATACTAAAAAGAATACATGAGTCATTTGGCGGCGGGCAGGAGCCGGGGCTGGAGCAGCCAGCCTGTCCGGCTCTTACAGGCGATATGCTGCTGCCACCTCCTGGCATGGCCCCGGTGGGCTGACCGGGCCCTGGGGTGCTGGGGCCGCGCTAGGCTGCTCAGGACCTCCCAGAAACGCACCTGGGAGGCCAGGAGTGGGTCCGTGCTGTGCTGCTGAGAGCAGCGGAGCTGTAGTGCTCTGGGTCCCCAGATGATGCCCAGGCTCCTGCCCACAGCCCAGCACCCAGGGCGCTTCCTCACTGGTCCCAGTTGGCTTTGCCGGCATGTGTCTGCTGCTCTGCTGCATCCTGGTGGTAACGCATGCCCCAGGCACTTGCAGCCCTGAAGAGCGTTTTCTGAGGAGCTATATTTTGGATTTTTGGTGCCCAGAACCTGCTGCATGACATTGTGCACTCAGGATAATGGGCTGTGCCAGCAGTTGCGGAGGATCAGCTGAGCGCTGGTGGATACGGGTGGATGGCTCCTGCAGACCTGTCCCCTCACTGAAACCTGTCGCTGGCCCTTGACTCAGCTCAGTGCCCGAGCCCGCAGCTTGACTTACATGTTAACAGTAAAAGGAAAGCCAGCGTGATGCCTAACACACTAGTGCACAGAATGTTTCCATTTTGCGGGCGAGCCTGGAGTCAGATTACTCATTCCAAATTTTGTCTTGTACCTCCTGGTTGGGTCATTCGTGCTCAGAGCCTCCCTGGCTGAGCCAGGAATTTCCTAGCTATTTGTTAAGGAGTGGGAGGGATATTTAGGCTCTGCTGGTTATTTCATGGTAGTTGGGGACTGCTGGGAGGACAGGAAGGCACTGGATCACTCTACCATGAACAGCACAAATGTCTGGAAAATACACGTAAGATGCTTTTGCAGAGAGGTTCAGTGTTACTGTGATTATCAGTGGTCGATAAACGAAGCCGTACTCTCCCAGCAGCCCTCCGAACACACCGCCCTGAGGTGCGCAGGGCTGCCAGGGCTCCTGTCTATCTCTGTCGCTCTGGGGCTGTTGTGCTGCGTTGCTGCCCAGTGCCCGTCCTGGCTGGACAAACCCGGGCTGCCCCCGGGCTAGCACGCCATTAGGCACGTCCCCAGCTCCTCTGCAGGCCCTGCTCGCCCCCGACCATGGGGATGGGAGCTGTTCCCAGGAACCTGGCAGCTTCTGGCATTCTGATGTCTACACTGTGCAAGGGTGTGTTTCCTGTGGAAAGCAGGGCATTCCCGTCATTCACTGTCCAGCCTTATTTCCGTTGTTTATTTTAAGTTATGGGAAGCAATCCTGCTCTGCCAGCAATGAGGCAGTCTATAAAGATGGAGCTGCTGCCTCCTCTCCTGCGTGTGCTTCGCCCTGCAGTTGAGAAGCACAACTGGGCTGATGCTCAGCAGCTACGAGCTCAGGTGAGAAGGACACACAAAAAACCCATGCTCCTGTAGAAACTACGTGAAACAGTGATAAGTGCAGTGAACTGACATTTTGGAAAAGGAGTCCAGGGTTGTATTTGCACCTAATTTAACACCAAAGTGTTAACTGTGATGATGTGTCTGGGATGGCTCTTTTGTGGCAGTGACAGAAATTATTTTTGATGCTGGAGGTGACACACCATGTAACACTCCCATCCCCACCCCCACCCCTGCTGTTTTACACGGGTCTGCCCACGCAAATCAGAACATTAGCTGGGAAGAGGAAGCTGTCTTTCCTCAGGTGCCACCTTCAGGAAGCAGCCTCTTGCAGACATGACCATCCTTTGACAATCCAACTGTGCTTTTTCAATGCTGAGATTAAGTTCACTAACAGCCTGTGAGGGTCCTCCACCCATGAGAAACAAAAGAACCAAACCCAGGTGAGACTGAGGGCAATGTCAGATACAGACAGGTCTGTGACTCCTTTCTCGGAACTGAGTCTGTGTGAGTAGACAGCATTATGCCCTGCTCCTCACTCCCACAGTGTTCCTTAGAACTGGATTCCTCTTCCCATTTTCAACAGACCTAAAGAAGCCTGCCTGGAGCACCAGTTCTGCACCTTCAGAGCACGGAGCCGCAAGCAGGCACAGCCACCCCTCCCCTGGCAAGACCCCGGAGCGCAGGACGTACACACCCCTGGCCAGCAGCGGGAACAGGGCCCTGTCCCTGGGACAAGGATCTGTCTCACCACCAAGGTCACACCTATTTACGGGAGCAATTACAAAGGAAGCACTAAAGAGCATTCTCCTGCTGCTGAACTTGCCCAGTATACCCAGCCAGGTGGCCTTTTGTCCTGGTGTACCATGGTCATGTCTCTCTCTGGGAACGTCTCTCCATTTCTTGCCTATTGGGTAGTGCCCAGACCCTTCCCCTTCTGTGGTCACTACTTAAGGCAGCCTCACACAACACCGACTCCAGCACACAAGGTAAGTATGGAATTTTTTTTCTTTCCTTTTCGTGTAGTATGTACTAGACAAGCGCAACATTCAGGCTCAGTTGGGTACAAAGGAAGACATTCAAAACTGACCATAAAGTAAATTGTAGAAAGCAGAGTTTATATGACAATAAACATGCAGCTTGCAAAAGAATGAAGATAGTGTACTGGTATTAAAACACATTTCCATATTCAGACAGCTTATGCAGCAATTTACAAGTTTAACCTCTGGCCAGAGTATGCAAGCCCTTTAAAGCTGGCACTCAAATTATCAGTAGCTTAATCAGCCACACTTACTTTAAGTACATAGTAAAATTTGACTTAATATTTACATTCACTAGCCATCCAGTCCAGCATCAAGGCACTTTCCTTGTTAGTATGTCTGTGTCCCATACCTCCGCTTGCCTAGATGCATATATCGGCACAGCAACATTCGATGACCAGTAACCTTGACCATAGACTCCTTAATCCCAAATAAAAGCACTTGGTTACTAGACAATCCATCGCTGTATCGAAGTGTCAGGCTGTATGTGACACTGTAAACAAGACTGGTGTGTTAAAAAAACACGGCAAGTTGACTGGATCCATTAACGAATGTGCTTTGATGTGAAGACAAGCGATAGGTGTTACCAGTTTCAATACTGTAGACAATGCACATCTACCACACCTGCCGCCGCCGCAGAAGAACAGCCGGTGCGGGGAGCAGAAGACGCTTCAGTCTGAGCGGGAGGATGTGGAGCTCTCCAGCCGCCTGTCAACAGTTGTGCCATACGTGTTTTTCATCTATTGTTACAGAAGTGTGCTTCTGCAGAGTATCAGTGACTTTATTGCATATATCCCCTTCAAGGTTGCAAATAAATGCAAGTACTGGCTAAGGCTGCATTCTGCGAGGTACCGACTGCCCACCCTCTCTCTGCACTAAAATTAAGAGGGGGGGAAGTGGACAGTTGTTGAGATCTGGCCCTTAGTCATTAATTTGAAATTTGTTTGTATCAAATCTTGTGGCCTTAAAAATGCATCCTTGCGCATTAAGTCAGCACTGCTTTCATTTTTAGGAATGGCTCAGATTGCACAAGTACTACAAAGGAAACAACAGTGAAAGCAAACACACATATGCATTTTAGCTTCATCTTTTTTTAACTGATCCTTTCACTTTTAAGTAAGAGAAATGGGAATTTATGAGTCCCATGCAAGATACTTAATTTCACCCTTCTCCAGACTTCTGCACTTATACCTCCACTTTACTGCAGTTTTCTGGATCAAGAGCTAAGCTGAAGACTGTGGGGTTGGCTGCAATTCCCAAATGGCTGTTTCATAACAAAAGACTCAACGTTTTTGTTACAAACTGCTTCCAAATTACATTAAAAGCAACTCTTGGAATTTAAAATGGTTATATGTATCCATCCTAGCAAACAGACAAGAAGTTACAGGGGATTAATGAAGTTTTACAATCCATCAGTCAGGAGAACGTTAACATTTTTAACTTTTAACAAAGGAATGTATCCAAATAACAGTTAATCTCAATTACAACAACTGTCTCAGGGAAAATAAACTAGTACATTTAGTCCCATTTAATGCACATAAATTACAATTTAAAATGTGTACGTTCTGGAGCAGGGCTGACTATTAACAATTTGAGAGTCTTTGGAGTTTCAGATCCCAGTGTGAAGTCAATACCACAGCAGCATATATTGGTGTGGGTCTTGGATATTAAAGACCTGGCACTAATTAAACAAGTTCAATTACTGAAGTTAAATCGGCATGGTGATTCCCACATACTGGGCACACTAATTCTAACCATCTGGCAGTGCTCATGATTTAGTCAAAGCTGAAGCTGCAAACCCCACCTCAGGCCATGGGGCTTCTCCAGTGCCCAGGAAAGGGAGTCAGCCCTTGCGTGCAAACTCCCTCCTCCTCCCAGGGCCAAAGTGTTTTCCAGTCCAGGTAATTAGCATTTTGCTAGGCTGCTGTAGCAGAGAGGCACGTGCTTGTCACAAACATGCCAGAATGAAGTTTAGAAAAATTTTTGCTCTGCTGTGTTTTGCACTGCCAGGTTAAGGCCTATTAGGGAGTTTAGTTTAGTTTAGTTCACTACAGTAGGGCATATGAAACATAATCCCAAGACTTTCACTACAGTGGGAGAGGGTATTCCCAGACTAACTGCCCTGAAAGCGAGCCAACACGCCCCAGAAACAACCACCTCCTGTTCTGACAGAACCACCACAAGAGAACTACGGAGATAAAGATACTCACTTTTCTTCTAAACAGTGGAGCAGTTAGCCAGCCTGCACTTAAGAGATGTTTCAAACATGCTAATACAGGAAAAATACTTTATATTTCTGCTAACCTCCCTTCACTGCCACCGAAGTAACAAGGTCTTTGCAACTATTCTCCCACCCCTACCTGAAAAATTCCAGCCCAGGAAATCAAGATAGGCTTGAAAGTGTCAATACTGAAGTGTGATTTTATTTTAATAATGCCTTTATTTGTAAAGTGCACCACAGTTATCGGGGTGGGGGAGGAAGCTTTTTCTTTAATTACTATGTTAGGGCCAAGTTCAGAGAATTTGCTGGCTATAATTACATTACAGATACTCTAAAAACCTGTGTGCAACTGTTTGATACAATTAGATTGTTATGATAGAAAGTACAAAACCAAGTTAAATCCTGAACACTGCATGATATAATACTTGGCACGCAGGTTTATGAACAAGCTGTAAAGCTGTTACTTATATGTACTGTGGCTTCTACAAGCTGTCCACCCACCAATATCTCCTGCTTAGTCTTTAGTATTTTAGCCCTAGATAAATGCACAAGCCTGAAAGATAGAATATAACTCTGCCAGACAGACAGAATTCTCTCTAGGATACACTCCTGTACGATTCTGCGAGTTTATTACCTTGGGCCCATAAACAACGAAGAAAGAAAGAAGGCAGAAGTGACAGACCAGACCTCTTGTTAGCACAGACCTTTAAAAATGAGAATCTTTTGACACTGTTTGTTTAACGTTGGAAATGGTCCACAATTAACAGCAACTGAGAACAGAATGCCTTCCCTTTACACAACAGAAAGGCAAATAGGAACTTCAGGAATAACTGAAGTCCAGACCTTTGAAGCAATGTTCAGACTAAGTAGTCTGCCAGTAGTACTGGCCTACAGTGTTTCAGAGATGAGCAGGAGATGGATTAGACGCATGTGGCTGCAGGGCAGTTCTAATAAGCACACGCACTGCTCAACAGAGACTTTCCCTTTTACTTGCAGTTTCTACAGTCACTATGAGGCTTGCATAGAAGAGATGACCCATCCCCCAGCAAAGTAACTGCTATTATTTTCCAAGAGGAAACTGTTCTGACAAAGGAATGTTTTTCAGAGGTTGAAGGAGCATGAAAGACGGTCTCTGCTTACTCGTGGCAGCAGTTTTCATTATGCCCTTGCCCTCTGGGAGGGAGGCCGAAGGTGCTGAGGTGGAGTGGGAAGAAAAGGAAGGGGAACAAGGTTTGGAGAAAAGTGTAGTTATAGTAAGCTGCAATATAGCCTTAAAAAAGTGCCTAGATAAAAAAAAATACTGTTGGGAGAAAGGAACTGTGGAATACTGAAACGTTATTAAAGATTCTGCATTCTTTATCTGTTTTAAATAGTCCAGACTTCAAGAGGTAATCTTAGGAATTTACTCTAGCGTTGAATTTCTTTGTAACAAACATGGAAGACACATATGAACATTTATATGTATACCTGTCCTTCCATGCAAGCTGGCAGACAAGGAAAGTTGAAATGATACTGACACCTGCCTTTCTGGGGCCTTTAGCAAGTGCTTTTCAGAACAGCAGCACCAGAGGTCACAGCACAAAAGGTTTCCGGTGATCTCAAAAGCATAGTTCTTTTGCTGAAGGAGAAATAAAAGCCTTGTTCTATTCTCACAATCCAGCATTTAGTGTTTTGAATTAAGGTTTTATTAGTGTCAGATTAGAAAGCTGACTAGACTACGTTAAGGTTAAAAAAAACCAACCTACAAGAGTGCCATAAAATTTCTAGTTATCATTGGAGAAGGGGTTTATTTTCATGTAATTTCTTTTTTCTTTAAACCCTGCTAGAGACACTCTCCAAGAAATGTGTCTTCTTCAATAAAATGCAAACTGTATGAACAGGGGAAAAGTGAGACATAAGAAAGAAGTACGGAATTTTAACAAGTACGTAAGTGTTATTTGTGGCTCATGATTGCTAATAGAGACCTACTACCAGTAACATTCAAATTCAGGGTATAGGTTTTGCTTTTTCTTCTGAGAGCTTCAATGACTTCAATGCTTTGTTTTTTGCTGCTTTGTTTCGAGGAGGTCCTGTGGCAATAGCAGTGAGGTTACAGCACACTAATTGTTGTAGTCAATCTGGAAGAAGGTCATATTCCCTTTCTCCTGAGCAGTTAAAAAAAAGGTAAAAACTTACAGCTCATTACTTGCCTCTCAAGCTGTATACAGCAAAGGTGCACTTATTATACAAAGGCAATTTATACGATCAGAGAGGGATGGTATAATCAGACAATGATTTGGGTACAAAACCTTTAAACGACTGTTAATCTGTGTTTTCATCTGGATTTTTAAACTTTTGAAATGGACTGAATTGCTGTGCATCAAGTTGCAAGGCACATTTTTAGGCCAAATTATTATAGTTCATGTGCACGCGTATCTAAATGTAGGCAGAATATCAATTACTATAGTAGCATTCAGAGTCGAGCAATCATGGTGTTTTCTTATTTGCATACCATAGCAAGTTCTACTTAATTTTTATAATTTTTAAAAAGGGATGAACTTTAGTTGCGTGTCTGGTAAGCTGGAAACTGAGACACTGGGCTGAGTCAAAATTCAGAAAGTCAATCAAGCTTCTGAAAAGTATATGACACAAGTATTCTTCCATATTAGAACACTAAGCTTCAGTCTTACTTTTGCACAAAGATGCTCCAAGCAACTAAAGCTGGCTTTTTAGGCTTGTACACTGTCACAAATTGAAGTATTTCTTCTAGGAGGTCTATTGGCTGATGTGATTAATTGAAACTTGCCATTTTCAATCATGTAAATCTGATATGACAAGACAAAAAAACCAAGGTAGCACAAAGGCTTGTTCAGCTATCCAGACATAAGATTTTATGTAGTGCATAAAAGTAAGTCTCCAGTATGTCTGGACTGCAAATTTTCCACAAAAACAGTCCTTATTGTACTTTGTCAAATTACTCTTCACTTAATTTCAATATTTCTACCTGCATTCAGATAAAAATACCTAGCTTAATTTATCAGAAACACAGGAGAAAGTGTGAACAGGCACTAATGAAGGCCTAAACAGAGCCAGTCTTTTCTCTCACTGAGGCATATAGCCCCCTTGTCTCACAGTCTGCGGGAGGTAACTTTTCGGCATTTCATCAACTGACAATGGATTTCCTTCCACTGTTTCAGGTCTCACAGTTTGTCCTTCAGAATTTGTCTGTAAAACATCTGATAGGGCAGCTTCCTGGGTATTTTTTTCCAGCCCAAGGCCCAACAGCTGTGAACTCTGACCTGAGATCTGCAGTTGTGCAAATCCAACAAGATCCCCCTCATTAGCAGGAGTAATTTGCCTTGTTCTTTCAAAGCATGGCCTGTCTGTGTTGGTTTCATCCTGACCACCATTTTGTTTGAAATACTGCTGCCTCTGTGTTATACTGTCACCTCCTCCAGCGTGATCCTCTGATCTCTCTTCTGAATCTAGCAGTGGCTGAGTCGACTCAGACCTTGAAAAAACTTGTACAGGTGTTTGGTCTCTGTAGCCATTAAGTACTACAGTTGAATACTGTACAGTGCTTGAAGTGTTTTGTGTAGTTTCACCTTCATCGCTGTCAGAGACGCTTTGCCTAGGAGAAGACATGCATGAGGATCCTCCAATACCACTGCTGTGCCCTTCTGACGTACTTTTTTCCTTTTTAAGCAAGTCAAAGGGTTTTAGATCTTGTTCTGAAAAAGACTTCTTGTCATCAGCTTCTATTTCTACGACGCTTACATCTGTAAAGCTGCCTTCTGGGTACATGTGATCTTTGGAACTAAAGTTATGCTGAAAGAAAGAGATGGATGTTGCCTAAGAGGAAGGTTATGTTAAAAATCAAAAACCCCATTAAATATCTGAATTTTTATTCTGTAATTGTTCCCCCTTTCTTCATGTAAGTTTTCTCCTTACTAAGTTTGGCACTATCTCCAAAGTATGTGTTACAAAATGAAGGACGTAGCTTTGTTTCCAATACAAAGTCTTAATTATGCAGCTATTCTAAAACCATAGTGGATGTGCAAGCTTTGCTCTAATTTTAGTTATTCTTAACAGCTGTAAACATTGAACCATTTGCTGTGAAGCACAGGAACATTCTATATTGAGGCCATACATACATTGCTTCCAATAATGTATTCAACATCACAGCACTTCTTCATAGAAGTTAGCCACAGTTTATTGAACAGAATTTACTATGTCATTCACCTCACATGGGGCATAAATTTTGCTGCTATTTCCTCAACCATGAGGAACTCTTAGAGCTTTCTCTCTTATTCATGACTTAACTATGCAAACAAGTCACTTCAGGGTTTTAAGAATGGGAATCATGAATTCTGTTTACTTGATCCTGATTTCCCATGAATGAGTAAAATAATTAGCGCTCGACTCTTCCAACTAGTAAACTGAATATAATTCACAATGTTAAAGCCTGCTCTATGCTGTGAACTTGTGCTAAGGGCCATGTATTTCTAATGCTGAATCTATTGATGCAATAAAGTCTTCTAACCATATTGTATCACAGTGTCATGAAACTTAACATCCAGGTTTTTTTTCCTTGAAATCCATGTGTGCTAGAAGACAGAAGACTCCCGCTGGTTAGTTTATTTGAAACCTTGTGGACTAGATGATGGATGCAGAAAGATGAGTATTACCTTAGCTGGAACTTGAGGAGACCACTGAGCAATGTTACTCTTGGATGGATCAGGGACAATAGGCCAGATATGCTTTTTAATTCTGTCAAGATTAAAAACAGAACAAAATTACAAGATGCACTCCCCAAATTCCTGTGCTGATAGCAAGTACTGCATAATCCAGGATACCACTCCCTTACACAGCAATTTTGCAAGAGTATTTATTTCCAAATAGGAATGTTTCCTGCACTTCGTTACATCTTTGTAAGAAGCTGTACTACTTAGCAAAACACACTTAAGCACTGCACTTCTAACTCCTTCACACATTGGATATAGCCATCTAACTAAGGCAAACCAAAAAATGGTAACAGTTAGTGAGGGATTTTCAAATTTATAGCACTCTAGAATCTACAGAGCAGTTATTTAGGTAAAGTCTATGATGCATGTCAGTATAAAAATACACTACTGCTTCTTTAAGATAACTATGAATATCACAGCTGTCAAAATGTAAGCAAACTTCACAGCTAAAAATAAAGTGAAAATATTTGAAGAAAAGCTTGCTTGGTGTTTTGTAACTCTGAACTCTTAAGTTTAAGAATATAATAACTGTAACTTAGCAACAGAAGTTTCTGTAGATAAATCACCCCCAACCAAACTAACTTTGAAACTGATGCATCTATCCTGCTCTTTATAAACAGGTTCCAACAACAGATCCTCTGTAGGAGAACTCTGAAGAACATTGCAAGATGGGCTTTTCAACTGACATCCATTAAGTTCTGATTTTAGGACCTGCAGGGAGGTCAGAAGGAAAAGGGCACAAAATGCTGTCTTTAATTAGAAAGAAAAGATAGTTGACTGGTGACATGGGAGCGGTGCTACTCCTTGCCAGAGAAAACACTTAGCAATAAGCTCTCAGCTAAAGCCACAGACAAGAACTCTGGGGTAAAGCGAGCAGGAGGAGGCAGGATGTTTCCCAGCAGATAGTGAGTAGGCACAGAGTTTAACGAGGTTATGCAAGGTAGATAAATAAGATTCTGCCCAGTTTTTTTGGCTGTAAAGCTTAAAGTTTGCTAACACTGTAATTAAATAACTCAAATACAGCCAGCAAACAGATCCTTTGTGCTTCACAAACTAGGGACCATCATTCCACTCTCTTATGATGACTAAGAAAACACAGATAGTATATCCTGATCAAAACCTAACAAACCTAATCCTGACCAACTCTACAAGAAAAGCAGGAATTTCCTTGCAAGATTGAGTCATGGAACATTTCGTTTGTGTCCTAATCATTAACAGTAAGAAATTAGTGTCAGAAGAGGCCCTGATTTCTTAAGGAAAACACAAAAATGTTTATCAACAATCAGTGTATGTTTTTTTTACCGTCTTCTGATCTAACTGCAGAATATTTACTTGTTTGTATTGAATTACTGCCATTGCTCTGGCAGAAATATCAGAAGCATAGGAGAAAGACTTCATTTATACTTACAAGTCACGTTTGTTGAAGCAAAACAAAACTCCAAGGAGCACAATCAACAGGAACGCTAGACACACAGGTACAACTATAGCTTCAATTTCTCCTTTCCCTGAAGAAAACAAAGAGAAGCAGTTATAGCCCACTTTGGCATTTAAGGAACTCAGCAGCAGCATACATTCCAAAGGGACAGGGAGAATCTGAAACTGAATACACCCACAGTGCTCAGTCTTAAGCTTCACCTTCAGAAGAACCTTTTCACCACATGAAAAGAGCCTGTTCATGAAAACATGAAAAGCTCCATCCCAACAATCTAATGCCTTGCATCAACAGAAACCACAGGTTGCTCTAGATGCTGTAATACTGACGGAGCAAGTAATTTTACACTTTGGGCAGATATGACTAACATCTATGTGAATCTGTCTGTGGTCCAGGCGTTTCAGTGGCCTACTGGCTGCCATAACAACATCATGGTCAAAGAAGTAATGTAAGCAAAGTCACCAGTCATCCATCAGTTTATTCTGTACATGAAAACATCCTCTGCCTGCAAACACCTAAGGTTGCATTATTGTTACGTATTCCTTGCAATGTTATACACACTAAGTAAACCTTAGAGAATGCTTAGGGAAAAGCAACACTATACAGAAAAAAACCCCAACCTGCTAAGTCTAAGGAAGTGCTTTCCACAACTAAGTTCAGTTAACGCTGTCGCTCTCACCAGTACAAATAGGAAGCACTCTCTAAAGCTGAACATACAATAAATTTAACTCTTCAAAATGAGTGTCTGTAGAGAGCTGTAGCAAACTTTAATAGTGATATGAATGAGAATGCAGAACTTGAGGAAGAGTTGTAAGAATGGCCTGTGCTGACTGGCACCTAGATTAGCAGATCAAGATCCCAGCGCACCTCTGCAGCTTCTCAGGACACCTGTACCAGGATAATAAAGGCCAATCTACCTTCAGATTAAAACAAAGACTTTGGACTCTTTAAGACCAGGGCAGGAGCCATCAGACACCAGAAGAGAAGACAAGCGCACCGAGTAAATCCTAATGATTCACACAAAGTTGGGGCAAAAGAATACTATAACCTAAAGTATACACAAAACACATCCAAACCCAGCGTATTTGCCAACATGCAAGAGCAATCCAGGAGACCTGCAGAGGATAGCTTGCCCTCTGTACAATCACAAGAAATCCTGAATAAACTACCTGTGATTGAGTACTACATAGGCTACCTGCATATCACACACCTTTGAGTATGACTGCGACTGAAACTTTTTTCTTTTAAATAAAATCAGTTTCCCCTTCTATCAGATCTTGCACAGAGCCTTGCTGTACTGTTGCAACATTACTTTCTACTTCTACTAATTATGCCACTCTTCCTTACCAAATTTTTGTGTAGTAAATGTAAAATCAGGACCACTCCTGCCTCCTTCATCAGTGTATGCCATCATCCGCACAGTATACAGTGTATCACTGGTTAGAGAAGAAAGGGTATACTCTGTCTTGGAAGGATCCACTGTCACAGCTAAAGAGAGGAAAAAATTTATACTCGTTTTCTGTATAATTTATTAGATCTCCACAAACATGGTAGCATTAGGACATCATGTCTTCTGATGTACAAGATAGTTTTAGTACAGTGCATGGCTGTACAGAAAATACAATAGACACAGAAAGACTACAAACTTCTACAAGAAATGTTGAGATACATTTGTTTCTGTTCAAGTGTTTGAATTTATTCTCATCCTTGATGATATTTTATGTGTTAATTTCCTGTGCGGTTTTTTTCCCCAGAATGTAGCTACAAACTAAACTAGTAGTAAAGGTGAGGCTTAAAGGTCTCTAATAAGCAGAATTAGAAATAGCTAACTAGAAATAGCTAGTCACTAACTAGAAAAAACTGGTTAACTAGAAATAACAAGAACTAGGGTAGGCATAAGTAATTGGCCCTTCCAATTCAAGCAAATCTAAAAAAGAAAACTTTTGATAGTGCTAGCTCCCTGTCTTATGCCTGCAGGTCATACACACTACTGAGAACTAAAATGCACTTCAAACAAGATGTTTCACATCAGTAATATATTGATCTAGAGCTCCAGAAGGATTAAAAAATCCTTTTTTTTTTTTTAAGGTTTTATCATAGTTAAATGCAGTCAACTCCTTTACATCTTGAATTGTCTAGCTTCATCTTGCTATATTACCATCTCATCCTGTATTTAAATAGAAAGATGAGAGCACAATACCCACAAATCAGAAACTAAACTCAGTACTCTGTTAAACACAGACTGGATGTTCTGAGTTCTTTATTAGGGACTTTTCTGTTCAGTATGGAGGAGAGCTACGCCTCGGACATCAGCTTTATGTCATCAGAACAGACTGTCAGCCACACTCAATTCTGGATCTTGTTTTTCAGGCACATGTGTTAGGAAGAAGACAGATAGAACATTTCAGTGCCACAAAGCACTTCTTTGCTTTCTGTTACCTGTTTCATTTCCATCGATAGTTTTGTAAAATATAGTGTAACTTCTGATAAATCCATTTTGTTCATCCACTGTGAGATGGTTCCATGTCAGAACAGCTTCAGCTTTTCCTACTTTTTTTGTCTGAACAGTTGGTCCTTTTGAAGGACCTGTAATGGGAGATGAAGATGAAGGTTCTGTTGAGCACCCTTGCATCCACAGAAGCAGTGTATTAATGAGCACTGAAATGCTACTGCATAAAAACATCAATGGAATAGCTGGATTAACTCATCTGCAAAGCATTATTTTCAGACAACATGGCAACTCTGAAGATGTTTTAAAAGAGAAACCTCCAGGAAAAAAAGATATGAGAAGCAGTAATCAGCAGATCACATGAAATCTTCAACATTGAAGCGAAGGTCTCATTATTTTTAGACAAGAAAGTCAGATAATGTGTTCCAAGATGACTATTTTGTACTTACGATCCTGCTGAAGATAAGCCTTCACAGACTGTCCACTTCCCTGACCATCAGCATAGAGAGGGTACACGGTTATCAAGTAACACTTGAATGGCTTTATATCACCTAATAAAAGGAATTTAAAACATGTTGTTTCACAGATAATCAAATTCTTCACCATCCTTCTCATTTACTTCAGATACAGGGTTCTGGGTTTTGGCTGTTTTATTAGATGCACTTGTATCTAATGCAGCTGACTATTTTTTTTCTAGAGCTCATTGATATACTGCTCCAAAATATTAACTAAAGGAACAATGTAATAGTTCACATTCAAATGTTAATTTCAATAGGCAGACTTCATAGACGTCTTTTTTTCTGATTTATTTTAAATAAAAAGCCCTTATCTGTCTGCAACTCTGAACCCCAAAATTATTGATTTGAGCTACCGATCATAATCTGAAACGAACTGTAAAGCTGATCAAGTTTCACTGTTTGAACTGAAAGAGGGATCAGAATTTGATTCTGACGAAACTCAGCCTGTTTGCTGTTTTAATGGTTTCCAAGAACGAGAAGACTAAAAACAAAAGGCAGATAAATCCCTTGCTGTTACATAATACAAATTTCAAAATGCAAGATCAGATACAGTTTTATATTTGACAAAAATACACAGATACTTCCACACTCATGATAAACTAAAAGAAGCCCTCAGCACTATCCCAGATTCCTGTCCTACAATAAAATTCTAGTTAGCATGAAGATGTTCCTCACTTTGAGAATACTTACTGGTTTTTAGAGTGTTCTACAAAATATTTATAGACTATGAGCTAAATACCTTTTAAGTATGTTCCTTGAACATTTCCTGGTTCGCTCTGCCATTCTATGACGCAGTCTGAGCTGTTGGACACCAGACACCATTCGATCACATATTTAAGAACATAACTGTTAGCAGCAGTCCACCCTACCCACAACTTGCCATCTTTAGGTAGTGTTCTAACATTCTTCACAGGAGCTGTGATTAAAGAATACAGAAAAGTAATAAATACTGACAGTTCTTCTACTAGATATTCATAATAATAGCTATTTTGTCGGATGTGGACACTTTTGGGTTATTGTAATGGTGACAATTTGACAGAACCTAAGTAAATGTAAAAGCCATTTTCTGAAATTTGGAAGCTTATATCTAAATCTTTGTATCAGAGATCCAAAATAAGCAGTATTAGGCTATTTAAAAACTAGAAATTAGACTCAGCTTCTCTGTTCTCAAACACAGTAAGTTGCCTAATTGCACAGTATAGAGATACTATGTTTCTTCCAAAAGAAAGGGTCTATTTCACAGAGAAATCAAACCTTGAGACACTTGAAAATTCCCATTCTGATCCTCACATTCATGTACCTTACCAAGTAGTCCTGGCTGCAATGCTACTCTGTTTGAAACATACCCTTAATTAGTTCATCTAAAAGTTTTAGAATCTGTGCCTCTCCCTTGGTGTTTACACTTAAAGCAGCATCTGTCCATATACTTATTTTTTGCTTCCTATCCTGGTAGGGTTTGGATTGTCTAAGAGGAGGCTGGAAGTAAGGAGAAACCAGCAGGTAGTTACTGCTACTGCACAATGAAAGGAACATAATAAAAAGGAACATGAACAGTAGGGAAACAGTGGAAGCAGATGACAAAGCAACCAGACAAGATACTGAAAATGCAGGGAAGTGAGACTGGGACAAGAGATGAAAGGAGCGGGGGGAGATCAGAACCCAGAAGGAAGAAGAACAATGGCGAGATGGTATATACATGAAGTAAAGGATGCTTGCTTCCCCAACTCCGATTTTTTTAAGAGGAAAACAAAAATGCCTGCTATGCTAAGAAAAGAAACAATAGGGAATACAGTGCACAGTAGCTCTAAGGATCAAAAAGAACAACAAAATAACACACATAGCTTCAAATGAACCTGTGAGTACATAAATCCGCATATTCCCTAGTGTACAAATGGTAGCATAATTATAAGGCATAAGGCTGTAGATACATTCAGTAATACATTAATTATGTGTCCATGTAAATGGTACCATTTTACAACACTGAAGATTTCTTCTAACAAAAGCCATGCAGATGCATTTGAAAGAAACATTTCTAGGACACTAACCTTTTGAATTACTTGCTGGGATAAGTAAAACTGATGGAGGGGATGCCCCAACTCTGTTACGGGCAATCACAGTCACTTCGTAAGTTCCATTTGGCAGCTTTAACGTAAGGTTGGTGGTATTAACATTGTATTTCTCCGGTGGACTGGAGAAAGATGATTTAGCTCTGACAGTCACTTCATACTGTAAGATTACTCCGTTGGCTTCAAATGGTTCCAATGCCTGTTAGAAACACATCTTTGATTAGACTGATACTGAACAAACGTGACTTAACCTTTATTGTCTTTGATGCATAACTTGAAAATCTGAGAGCAAGTCAAGTTACACAGATCAAACAGCTGCATATTTAAGGGAAGTGCAAATAACCTGCGTTCATTTCTGTAAAGCAGTAACTTCCAGAACTATTTCTGGTTTAAATCCTCTTTCTTGGCTCACAATCCTACCTACTAGTTTAATAAAAGCTAATCTGTAAAGATTGCAGAACATGTGTTGATAAAACCTGCATTTTATGTGATTATACAACACAGTGACACAAAAGGAATCTCACATCTTAAGCTGTGTGGAACCCAAAATGCAAAACAGCCCAAGTAGTTTTCTTTTATTACACATGGAAAAATACTTGTTTCTGTGTTATGTAATAACACAGAAAAATACTGTGTTTCTGTGTAACAGTATTAGTTTTCAGATAACTTAAGAGAAAATTGTTGAACCTGTAAAGTAGCACCCGTTTTCCAATTTTAAGCTAAATCATGTCAGAAGTGGCATGTGGCACATGAGTTACGTCAGAAAATGATGCCATATCAATATACGTGTAACTTCACACAAGCCACCTAGTAATAGGGAAAAAGTAATAATAAAAAGACAGCTGATCAAATGTGACAAAGTTCACAGACCAAAAGAAAGCAGGAGATGGGGACCATAATAGCATTCACTTTCTCGGCTTTGGACTAACCAGCCAACTAGACACAGCAGCCTACTGCATGCAAACGTGCAGTGCTGTATTTAATAAGTTTGGCCTCTGGAATGTCTCTAGGCTTAATGGATTTTGCAGCTGGAGTATCCCTGTCCAGACAGTGTTGCAAAAGCTTTAGGATACAGCAGAAGGCATAACATGACGGTTTACTTTGTTAAAGTGAAAGTTTCCAATTCCACAGACTGGTTAAGGACAGCAAGTCAGGAATCTGAAAGTGGGTTCTGTATACTCTGGATCACAGATGTGTGTCAATTAACTGATGGCCTTTACATCTGTACTTTTAATTTTTCATAACTGGTTATTATAACAAGAATACTAAAGTCACTTCTCGTATCAATAAAACCTGTACTATCCCAGCTATCTACTCAGGTTTGTTGAGGTAAATTTTGCCACTTAAAACCTCATGTTTTTAAAAGAATGCTCAATTCCTGCAGTTTATCATGTTGCTTTACCTTCCACATCAGATGCACAGTCCAGGAAGCTGGTGAGCGAGATGCATCAATGATCCTCCATATGGGTGGTCCTTTAGATGGTTCTGATGAAAGAAACAATGCTTAATAGTAGAAATATTTTTATTTAATCTGTTTGAATTCATCCCTGTGACTATCACTAGATGCTTATCTTTTCTTTTTTAATAAAAACATATACAAAAAGTGCTTCCTTAGTTCCTCAAAGAAAATAATGCTTGGTATATTAAGTGGAACATCTGCATGGAAAGATTTGCTGAAGGGATGAGCAAAACACCAGTTCTGTTCTAAGTGTACAGTATCAAACTGAGGCTCACCATGCTGCGCATCTGCCAACAATGGGCTGAAGATGACAGGGCTGAGTGAGGCACGACCAAACCTACAAAATGCAGCCTGTGTCCAGAGGCACAGCCCTGCACGTCTGTATAAAGCAAACCTTGCTACGATCTGTAGCTGCAACACTCTCCCTATCCCTCAATATCAAGTAACCTAAAAAAGGAAAGTGCAGAAAAGTTAACAAGGAGACAAACTTCTCCTGCCAGAATTCCTCAAGTTTCCTATATCCTTTATGCTAAAAAGGGTAACAGAACTGCAGTACTTTTGTACAATACATTCTGGCGTCAGTACTGTAAAAAATTCAAGCGGTATTTCCACTACAAATTTCATTTCAAAGTAGAATGAATCAATCTATTACAGTGCATGAAACAATGAGAAGTGGCCAATCCTTTGTGAGGGCCTTAGCCCTAATAAAAAGATGATCTTAAAATGCAATTACATTTATAATTTTGCTAGACTGTATTTTCTCTGAGAGTTTTTTTATTGCGTTCTTTATATTAATCATTATGAGTTTTTGGCTGGTTTACCTCCAAAAAACAGTACCAAGTCTACAGTGTGCATCTTGTCTCTTATGCTTTACATCAGGAGGGAGGGAGAACTGGGAATTGAGGCAAAGGGAGCTCTTTCTTAACAATCTCATTTGAGTACCCTGATTTGATTCACATGGAACAGAAGCATGGTACATCTTGCCTAATACAGATCATGAATACATCTTGCCTAATACAGATCATGAATGCAACACGACCTGCCTCATGTTCATTTCCTACCGTAACACCTTTGTTCTGAGGCTAAAATAAGACCTGCATATTTAATCACTAATGGCAATATTTTTGCAAAGCCAGTCACCACAACAGAACAGCAACACAGTCTAAATAGGCAGGCAGTCTTGAAACCCTCATTGCTCAGGTTGATAGTAACCACTGAAACCAAAACCATACTGTCATTAGGAGTTGAAAAGAAGTGACTAGAATATTGAAATATTTTACAATACCTCCTCCAGAGAAAGTAAATTTTGCGTAGAGCTGAAGCAATGCCATCATGTACACATAAATTCCATTTTGTTTAAACAAGTAGGGTATATACTATAACCTTTTTCTTACTTCTCTAATGTAAGATGACAGGTGAATTCAATCAAAATTCATTAGTGGGAACTCAATTAGTATAAATAAGGACAGATTTCCGATCCAGTGCAGTTAAGCTCCAAGCACAAAGTGATATTTTAACAATGAAACCTGTATTGATTTAACTCTGTTTAAAGACATGCACTGAAATGCTGCACTAAATAGACTGCTTAAGAAGAGGGTGCCTTGGAAGGCACTAAGGAACAGATAGGATATTACAGAAAGACGACCAGGAAGACTGCAAGCAGGAAAGGCTAACGCACATAAAAAAGCACATTTAAAAAAAAAAACACACCACAATCAGGCTGACTTAGAAGCTAAATGGATATCACAAAGTATTTGTAGTAGTTGGATTCCCCACTGGGTATCAAGAACACAACCAGAAGGTCCATTCATTGGCTCCATATGGGGTAGAATCAGAAACAAAAGCAATCTTGCAAGCTATCAAAGTAGAAATCAAATGGAAATGGGACCAAGCTAAAGTAGTTTCACTCCTCACAACCCTAGAATTGGAAAAGAAGAGTTTCTAACTGATAATAACCAAGTTCCTGGAAAAACAAGACATAAAATCCCCACGTCATTTAATTCTCTTTAAAGCCAAAAATCAGCAAGTGATTCCCAATGCAACTGCTACTGATGATTCAGGAGGAAACCAAACAAGCTTTTAAAATCAAATCCCTTTGAGGGCAATTTACTAATTCTAGAATCCCCAGAAATCACAGTGCATATGATTGTAACATACACAGCTACACAGCAAGCCTGCTCTGCTGGATATAAAGACCCTTGGCTACAGTCACTATTTGGAAGTGCAAAGTAGATGTTTCCTGATAAGGATTAGGCAGTAAAACAATTGCCAAAAGATATCAAAATTGCCAAAATGCTTGCGTTACTCTTCCGCATCATGATTATACATTTGTGCCTTTGCATTTAAGGATTGTTGAAACTTCACTTGATAGTTACGGTACTTAACACTTGGAAACATAACACTTCAATAAAACCATATGGAAATATAGAAGTATACCTTCTTGAATACAGTAGTGGTAAATACACCTGTATCTTGGTTGCTTGCTACTTAGACAAACACCAAATCTTTTGAATACAGAAGGCAAGCAGATGTGGAATCTTCTGGTATATGGGTCTAACAGTCTTAGACAAAGCATCTTAGACAAATATCTAAAAGTCAGTTTTATAATTTGATTGAGGGCAATAATAATGGTGTAAGTAACTTAGGTGTCCAGTGTCTGCTTGTTTCATTTAATCTTTGCAATAGGCAACTGTATAGTAAAAATCAATGAATAAAAAATTTTGGCACAGGTTTTGCCAAAATTGCAACCTTGAAGTCCCTTGTAGTCTGAGCCTGACACTTGGTAGAAAAAGGATCAGGGAACTACAGACATCATGAGCTCCTTTCCAACCTAAGTTATCCCACTATCCTATAAATTTGGAAATGTATCTAGGCATTTGCAAGAGGTGACCATGCCTCTGAAGTTGTCTGTAAGCAAACTCAGAATATGAAATTATTTTACTGTCAACTTATTGCTACAATAGCAAAAAATGCTAACTGATTAGCAAGCAATGCAGAAAAAGTGTGACTATCCTGTTATCATTAGGAAGGGTAGCCACAACAATTTGTTAAAATGCTGTTCTACCAGCAGAAAATAGACTATTTACATTTGCAGTTATCACAACTAATGGCACAGGTATTCCTCAACAGCTCACTGCACGCTGAAATTAGTTCATTTTACCTTTAGCAAGAAGCAAGACACTAATGTAGCATGTCCTGACACCAATAGACTTTCAGATTCAAGAAGATACCAGTTAGCACCTCTCAAGCATCTATTAAAGACGTTAAATTAGTTCCAGTTCAGCCTAAGTGGGCTATTCAGGATGAATGACAAAAGGAAAATAAACCACAGAAAGGTAAGTTATACATCAAAGCCGGGGGCTTTTATTTGCAGAGCAAATTAAACGGCCAAATGCATAGGTCTAGGTTGTGTTTGTTTATATACTGCATGTATTTTTGTTCTGTTAATGGAAAATGTAAGAATCCACTATTTGAGAACAGGATTCTTCATACTGTAACAAATGCATGGGTGTGATTTTAATGTCAGTATTCCAATAATTACTGCTCAGTTATTGTTGTGCAACTTTATTTTCTATGAGTTTACAGTTGCTGCAACGATTCCTAAGTCATTAAATGCTGTAAAACAAAACAAAATTAAAAAATCAGTTACAGAAAATGCTAAACATACTCAACTAATGGTTTCAGCACAAGTCAGCAGCAGAAGGCACAGTCTCTGTACTTAAGAACAAACTTGCAGGAAAGTCTTTCTAGTGGGGAAATACTGCAATGCCTTCTGTGAGCTGTGAAGTATATTAAGTTCATAACACAGTGAGTTGTAGTTACTTTAATGCCACAGTACATTTCAAGCAATGCACATGCTCATGAGCAACTGGAAGCAATCAATGAAATTAAAAAACATGCTGTGGAATGCAGTGGACACAGATCTTAGAAGCCACTGAGTGCAGTAACAGTCTCAGTGCCACTGTCCTGAAGGAATATGACTGAGTCCAGGGCGATGCAGCACACCTGCAGAAAATATAGTTCAATGGAAACAGACAGTATCATAACATCTGACTGGAGCATCACAAGGAGTTGAAAGGCCAGCCAAGTTGATGAGCTGGTTGTAGCGTGAACAGATTCGATGCACAGTAGCAACTTAGCAATGCTGAGGATTTGTTCCACAAAGCAATGAAGGCCAACATTTGACTGAGGCTCTTAAGCAGTTTTTTTTCAGGGCTGTGAACTTAAAGCTTAACCTAGTGGTTTGCTATCTTTTGAGCATCTTAAGTAGTAATTGGTTTATACTTTGAAGTTGTATATATCCTGCTTGCAAAGTCCTTTTGTGCAAGACTAAACATGATCCAAATACTGCCCCCAAAGAGCTGATGCTGGTAAAAAGCTTTGCTCATTAAATCATCATAGTAGCAATTCAGTGTTCGCCTCTATTGCAAAGGGACAGGACATTACAAGTCCAGATCTACAAGATGACAACTCCAATGATTATGTCATCAAGAAGGAAAATTGTATGGAAAGTTATTTTTTTGATTAAATATAGCCAAAATAAAATCATTATCCACACAGACTCAATCTTGCTTAAAGTCAGCAGTTTATAGATGGCATTCTCTTTCTTATACCTCCCATAGTGACAACCATATCAGTGATGAGCAGCAAGACTCTTGATTACTGTGCGCAGAATTGTAAACAAGTGGGTACAAGACAGTGCAGAAGCAGCTGTAAGTGACTGACAAGCAAGAAAGTGTTGTAGATGCAGAACACCTTGGGAAAAGTTAAGAGTGAACCAGAGTGTTTTATCTAGATGCTTTGGTGCATAAGAGGCTACACTTCCCATATGCACCGTATTTCCTATCATTGCTTCACTAAGTTTGTGAAGAAGTCTATGTACCCTGTATGACTAAAATCTTCTGCTTCATACTTACTGATACTTGTTCACCTATGACTATGGCTTCCTAAACACAGAGCTGTTCAAACTAAGGCAGTCTGTCTGCCAAAAAAAACCAACCAAACTTTTACACAGGCAGAATAGCTTCTGTGACAGAGGATAACCTTCAGAACAAAAAAAACAAGCATAAAGACTACATCTCTTCTAGAAGACTTTGACAATATAACTTTCTGTGAAGAAAGCCTTTCTTCCTTACCTCCCATTTTAGCTGTTTTCAGGGACCACCTCTAGACTAGCTTTATGGGAAGCTATTCTCATGCTCCTTGGAATGCATGGGTCAAGTCGGTCAGTACTGTAAGTAACTCAGGAGACCTTTGTTGCATGTATAATCAAGCAGCTCAAGTAAGGATACACAATTTCAGTTGGCTATTGCCAAATTGCTGAGCACTCACACATTCTGGAAGTCAATGACCTACTTTCATATATTACTTACTATCTTCAGTGGTGACCCCAGTTTTCTCTTCACTCCAGTCACTCCAGTAGCCCACTCCATCTTCCTTCATGCAACGAATTGAAAAGACATACTCTGTGTAGGGTCTGAGCCCTTGGACACTGAATGAAGTTCTTGGTGAAGCTGTATCTTCAGGAGGAACCTGTAAGTGGAAGAAAGATTTAGACACTGATCAAAAATTGTAAAGCCGAGTTCTGTGCTACTACAGCTCCCATCAAGAGGGCTCCCCACTACATACACACCCAATACAAACGACATAGTTTTTCCCCCCTCTTACTTCCAAAAGCTTCAATTCTCAACCATGGTTTGGTACAGGATCAGTCACAGTTGTATGTATTTACCAGGTATAATACAGTACATAAACTAGTAAAAAAGAAAACAGGGTATCAGAGACTGTCTTGAGATAGCTGCTTACCTATTCTAGTGTATGTCTACCTCTCCTTGCTTCCCATATAATTCCTCTACTTACTGATCTGTAATATCCCTCTTCAAATTTCAGAACTTTGCTAGGTTATCTGCTTGATTATTGATTGCAAAATACCTGCCCTAGAAGCTTCCTATAAAGCTAGAGAATCGAGGACCATTGCTTCCACTGATACAGGACAGTGTTTCTTAACTGACATTGAAAATAGTTTGTTTTAGAGTAGTTTATACTTCTGCTGATAAATGAGTTTATTTTCATAAGCTCTTTCCTTTATCTTAGATTAGCAACTGAATGCCAGAAAATATTTTTACTGCATATGTATAGAAACAGACTGTGATGTAGATAATAAATATATGTCCGTACACACACACGCTGACTCCATCACATTATTCCACTTGCAATTAAGGGGTTTTTATAGTGAGCAACCCTGCAAGAGGAATGACTGCAGATTAAACACACTTGCAGGACACTCAAGAGATTAATCCTGAGTGCAAAGAATTGCTAAAGTAGTAAAATTTTACCACAGCTAAGCAAGCTCAGTTGTTTTAAAAGTTACTATTTCAACGGTCTTGTGCACATGTTAAAAGGGCAAGACAAGTTAGAAGGACTTAATAGGACAATGTATCAACAGATCCTGGAGTTGCAGAATAAGATGTGCAGGACAGTGGTTTTTAAAATATCAAAATTTTTGACTTTAATTATTAATCTCTGCATCTAAAGCTGTAAAAGTTCCTCCAAAGGAATATACTACATCAGTCACAAGCAGCTGTGTTATGCTATCTGCTTCAAACACCATATTTTGGTAAGTCTGAAGCAGTCTTCCTTCCAACAAGTTATGAAATACAGAATACTTCTGGGCCTCTGAAACAAAAGATGGGAAGATCTTGATGAAAAGAGTGTTTCTGGAACACTGCTGCTCTGAGAGAAGGCTTCAAGAAAGGCAAAACTGAGAAGCTATTGAAAATATGTCCATAGATTGATGTAGAAGAAAAAACCCACAACTCTTGATTACATGAACATATTATAGTGCACTACAGGTAAGGCATATTCCTCACTCTTTTCCAGTTCCTTGACTGCATCAGGCTTAAGGCACATATGCAGGACAACCATACTGTATAGAATCACAGAATCATTTAGGTTGGAAAAGACCTTTAAGATCATTGAGTCCAACCAGAAATCTAACACTGCCAAGTCCACCACTAAACCATGTCCCTAAGCGCCACATCTACACGTCTTTTAAATACCTCCAAGGATGGTGACTCAACCACTTCCCTGGGCAGCCTGGTCCAATGCCTGACAACCTTTTAGTAAAGAACATTTTCCTAATATCCAATCTAAACCTCCCCTGGTCAATTTGAGGCCATTTCCTCTCATCCTATGCCTTGTTACTTGGGAGAAGAGACCAACACCCACCTCACTACAATCTCTTTTCAGGTAGTTGTAGAAAGCAATAAGGTCTTCCCTCAGTCTTCTTTTCTCCAGGCTAAACAACCCCAGTTCCCTCAGCTGCTCCTCATAAGGCTTGCTCTCCTGACCAGCTTCATTGCTCTTCTTTGGACACGCTCCAGCACCTCAGTGTCTTTCTTGGAGTGAGGGGCCCAAAACTGAACACAGGATTCGAGGTGCGGCCTCACCAGTGCCGAGTACAGGGGCACGATCATTTCCCTCCTCCTGCTGGCCACGCTATTTCTGATACAGGCCAGGATGCCGTTGGCCTTCTTGGCCACCTGGGCACACTGCCGGCTCATGTTCAGCCGGCTGTCAACCAGCATCCCCAAGTCCTTTTCCTCCGGGCAGCTTTCCAGCCACTCTTCCCCAAGCCTGTAGCGTTGTATGAGGTTGTTGACACCCAAGTGCAGGTACAGCAAGTTCAAAAAAGCATCCCAGCACTGTACAGTGTTTGCCCAAGCTTTAAATGACATTTAGATTAGTAGTTTTGCATGGGAAGATGAAAGTCCATGAATGTTCTAGATGTGGCATGTACACAATAAAAATTCAAAATAAACATACTGCAACATGATGGGGAGGACAGCAGAGAAGTCCACAAAGAAAAGACAAGGTCACTGTACTCTAGATTGTGCCAAAAAAACCTAGATCACAGCCTTCATGAACAGGCCAGATAAACTACATAGGGCCTAAGGATAATAAAGTGAATCCTCTGAACTGCAGCAGGGAGAGAACTTCTTCTGCAGTTTGACAAATGGCTGGGTTACAGCAGAAGAGTGACAAGGGACATTAGTGGTATTACCTGCATCCAGTTTGTGTCACCAGTGATCCTGTAGCGAATGTTGAATTTCAGCTTCATCACAGCTGCTGAAATCCGATTCTCCCAGGAAAGCTTCAGAACAGTAGGTAGTATTCCTGAGTTGACTGATAAGTTGTGTGGAGACAGAGGTTTAACTAGAAAAGAAGGAGTTAGAGTCAACTCTACAGCTGTATTTTATCATGCCTCTAGCAGTTGGTACACTATGCTGTAACACTACTGCTAAAGCCTTTCACAAGCCCAAATGGCTGCTACTTCACACTAGTTTCTAAAGCAGACTACTCAACAAGAACTTGCTATCTGAATTGTGATCAAATATCTCACCTTCCCTACCCTTGTCCAGCACAGTTCAAGTTCTAGTCAACAATATTTTGGCAGTGTTAACTTTTATAGTGAAGAAACATTAACATACCAATTCAGCAATATGCACAGAAGCAGTAGTTATGTACTACTAAAGCTTTATTAAGAGCCATATAGTTACCAATATCAATCGGATCAAGAACAAGAGGATCAGATTCAGCCTTCCCAAGAGCATTTGCTGCTTCTACCCAGACCTCCAGGTTAACAAAGAACTGAACATCAGTAATCGTACAAGAATTGTTTACATCTTTTGGTATACAGTCAGGAAAGTTCTCATGTGGCCTAAATAAAAGAGAAGGAAAAACAAGGTATAAAGCAGTAAGTTTGGTTTCCTTTAGAGAATCTTTTTAAGTAGATCAGAATGATCAATCAATTTAGCTTGTATGTCTCCTCTCTGCCATTATCTTTGTAAGCAGAGGGGCAGGAAGAAGTGACACGATTAGAATGGCTTGTTCAGCCACAAATGCATGATTTCATTAGAATAGAAACTAGAATAAAATCTTTTGACTTCAAGTCACACATCTTCAGAAGCATAAGCCATGGTATCGTAATTATAAAGTTGTATAAAAACCTGACTTAGCTTAAAAAAATAAAGATCAAGAATTGATACATTTAATCAAAAGCAATATGGCTAGGAATTAGAAGCATATTAATGCGCTAAAAGATGTAGTCAGTATTACTTGCATACCCTTCAAGAGTACAGTGTTACAGCTGCAACACATCATCATTTCTGTTCACCATCTTCTGTTACACTAAGAGCAAACAGTTCTAGGGGCATCAGGAGCTTTGCAAAGCATTAAGGTTTTCTATTTATCTGTACTTTCTACTACACTTGTTACTAGAACACTTTAGTGGAATGGGGTAGGTGAAAAGCTGTAGGCAGTCATTCCTGTTTCCAGAGCAGAGCAACCATTCTGTCCACTCCATTTTAAACTACAAGAGACCATTTGAAGAGTTTGAAAAATACTTAAATTAATTTGCTTTCACAGGAGAAATACTTTTGTTGAAGCTTTCATGTTAGGATTAATCATGGACAAACACATTCTGAGTTGTTAGGAAGTACAGAGTAGATAATACCTCTACAAAAACAGTCACTATATGTTGGTTTCTCTACTTAGAATCATAGAATGGTTTGTGTTGGAAGGGACCTTTAAAGGTCATCTAGTCCAACCCTCCCACAATAAGCAAGGACATCTATTTGTTTAGAATGGGATAGAACAGTCACCACAGAAAAACATAAAATATACCATTTTGGTCCAGCCACCTAATGATTAGGTGTATTGTACTTAAGCCACACTAATCATGTACTTGAAGAATGGAAAAATATGAGATAGCTGTTACTCCAAAACAACTGCAGCAATAACATTTCAAGTCTGACTTAGAATTACTTTAAAAGTGAACTACTTTAACTCTTCCCTTCTTCCCAAATGCTTCTGAAGCAACGCTTCAGAAAACTGGATTTAAGTTAAGAATTTTTGCAAAGTACCAAGGAATTTCAACACAGTTTGGTTTAGCCAAAAATATTCTTCAAAATTATTTAGATATTCTATAGATGGCTACTTACCATCTGTATTTCAACCTAAAGTGAGTGTCCAGGAATGTATGCCTTCCAGGGTTCCAGGTACAAGTCATAGGATACGTGAGTTTTGACACCTGATGCACAATGCAGCTTAAGTTCTTGGGCTTCTCTGGGGGCACTGTACAGAAAAAGTTAGCAATAATTAATCTATACATTTCAATCCAGTAAGATTCATGCTAAGTGTCCCATTAGAGCAATTTCAGTGAACATCAGAAGTATTTATAATCAGATTTATTTCTAAAGGAGGGGGCAAAAAGTGCTCGATACCATCCAGCAATAGAAGTCAAGAAGCTGAACCAGCTGCTCTGAGAAACAGTAAGCTATATAAGGAACAAGCACCTGACAGTAAGGAACAGCACAGAAGGTTTCTCATTCTTTGAGGCAGAAAACCTGGTATCAACCATCTCTCATCTAAATCCATTTTAATTCACACAGAAAAAAATGCTAATAAGCACTACAGCTGGATTGGCATACGCTGACTTTGCCAATAACCTGAGCTCTAAGGCAATTGTGATATGTCTGTTCTCCCCCACCTGAGCTAAGGAAGAGGATGCTTTAGCTGCAAACACCTACAAGATAACGGATCTTCATTAATGCACTTTAGTAGCATGTAAGACAGTTTTTCAGAGTGCAGCTGAACTATTTTTTTTCCCTTCTTAAATTCAAATCACAGCATACAAGAAGTTTGTTTCTAGCTTTTAGAATATCACTATTTAAAAGAGTATAATGCACTTGAAGAATCTTATTTCCTTTCAGGCAGAATGCTATTTTCAACAGAACTGCCTTATGAACCTTAGTTTTGTTCCTGAATAGCTGTATTCTTCTCAAACCTGTTGTTATTCTCATTGTTTACAGAATTTTTCTTTAATTGACACTATGAAAATAGTAGCTTTAAATACAAATAGTAGCTTTAAATAGTAGCTTTAAATACAAATGCATCTCAATATTCATATGTGAATTACAACTGTAGAATGTTATCTGTACTGTCATCCAGTTTATCATCTTAGGATATTGTATCTGTCCTCACCTTTCCAGATATTTTGCCTGTCACATCTTTTCTGATAAGAAATTTACTCCTCAGAAGTTGCAATAGAAAACACTGGTTTTCTGTGAAAGCATTTTGTAACTCATGCTAGAGCCACATTAGTTTAAATTGTGAACTCAAACCAGCCTTTTGTACAGACCATGCAACAACTGCAATACCTTTTGCCAACACCAGGAGGCAACATAATTCATCAGCCATTCATACTCCGACATTAAGGACACTTGAACACTTTATAAATGATCCACCAACTTATTAAGTAGTAGTGTATTAAGTTATTCATGTTACTTTCTCAAGATCTGAGTCTTGTCTCAAAGAGCACTTGCTCTGAACTATGCAAGTGCTATCATGCTTGAAAAAGGAAAGTTTATAATTAGTTAAAAGTATTTTCTTATATATAGAGGTAGAGTAATCCAAACAGTATGTTCCATCCTTAAGGCAGTTCAAGTTAGCTTTAATGATACAGATAGACTAAATATTTCTCAGTCCATTAATGAAGAAAACATTAATTTCATAGTGTTATTCTGAAAGCAGGATATACAACCTTATTGTATTTCCTTAAACACTGAAACAGAAGCAAGTAGTAAGGAAAAGTTAGTTTATTTCCTAGGATATATTTCAGTTAAATTCACATCTTCTTTCTGTAATTTAAGTCTTCCTGCTTCAACATTTTTCTGTTTTCTTCCTATTTCAATACTGAAATACTCCAGGGTATTTTCTGTTTTCTAGAAAACTTTATTCTGTGCGTATTTACTAGCTTTGGTGGCATGTAATTTGACAATGTTTTTATACAATTATGCAGGAACTGAGGGAATGGAAATGTGCACATTTTCTATTGTTCACATTCTCTTCCCTGTTTCTCAAGCAATTTTCTTATGACCAGAATAAAAGGTAAGAAAAATGGTACTTACAGCCTATTGTAACTGTAATTCCATAAATGTTCTGCTCAATCTGTCCATCTGCTAAAATGTTGCATGTCAGAGGCGTAGCCAGTGAAGAAGTATCATTAAATGTGACACTGGAAACTGTTCTATTTATTTCACGATACTGTTCTTTAGGTACCACTCTATTTTTGATTTTCCAGATAATTTGATTAGCATAGATATTGCCAAAGTCAAGACAACTCTCATTCAAAATGCATAATGCTGTGAAATTGGAACCAAGGGCCAATACAGGAGACTCTGGGATGATGTGACCACAGGACTGTACAAGTCCCCCTGAAACTAAAGAGAAAAAGAATTGCATCTTTATTAAAAATTACAGAACATTCCATAATCAATATTGCTGATAAACACTACTGTAATGTTAAAAATGCTACATGCATCTAAGCAGGAAATGAATTAGCTACTTGACAGTTATAAAACTGCAATGCATTAGTGGACCACCAAGCAGATTTAAGGGGAAAAACCAGTGTAGTGTTCCCCAGGCTTTGCAAAAGCATTTTACCAAGCAAGGAAAGTTCTATTAATAAACAAGGGCCTTCAGACAGAGACACGGATTGAATGTTTATATGTTTTGAAGGAGAAAGGTAATATACTTGAGATTACTCTTTGCAGTTAAAAAGGTGTTTTCTGTGAGGAACTTAACAACAAAAAATTGTGCTGGGGCAAGGGCGCATCCCTGCTGCGCTGGACTAGTTTTAATAAGAACTGCATGCAAACAGTTAAATACTTTAGTTGTCCATTTCAAAAGCTTCAGTGTGTATACTATAAACATATTTGGGAATTATTGTGAACTCTGCATATTTCATAGTACTCTTTTTACAAAGGAAGTTCAATACAACAATAAAATTGTCACTATTGTACAGAGGTAGATAAAGAGAGAGGTGCCAAGTTTTAAAGATGAAACAGATGACTGAAATACTGCCTTGAATCAACAGCCATACCAAACATCTTGAGGATGATCATTTGCTACACAATAGCAGTGGCCCACAGCTCTTACTTCATCAAGCCGCTCTCCATCATTAACCAGTCCTGGTTAACTGGGGAGGTCCCAGACGACTGGAGGCTTGCCAATGTGACGCCCATCTACAAGAAGGGCCAGAAGGAGGATCCGGGGAACTACAGGCCGGTCAGCCCGACCTCGGTGCCGGGGAAGATTATGGAGCGGTTCATCTTGAGGGTGCTCACAAGCCATGTCCGGACCAACCAGGGGATCAGGCCCAGCCAGCACGGATTCATGGAAGCCTGGTCCTGCTTGACCAACCTGATCTCCTTCTATGACCAGGTGACCGCCTCATGGATGAGGGGAAGGCTGTAGATGTGGTCTACCTGGACTTCAGTAAAGCTTTTGACACTGTCTCCCACAGTATTCTCCTAGAGAAGCTGGAGGCTCACGGCTTAGACAGGTGCACTCTTCGCTGGGTAAAAAAACTGGCTGGACGGCCAAGCCCAGAGAGTTGTGGTGAACGGAGTTAAATCCAGTTGGCGGCCGGTCACGAGCGGTGTTCCCCAGGGCTCAGTACTGGGGCCGGTCCTGTTCAATATCTTCATCAATGATATGGATGAGGGGATCGAGTGCTCCCTCAGTAAGTTTGCAGACGACACCAAGTTGGGCGGGAGTGTTGATCTGCTCGAGGGTAGGAAGGCTCTGCAGAGGGACCTGGACAGGCTGGATCCATGGGCCGAGGCCAACTGTATGAGGTTCAACAAGGCCAAGTGCCGGGTCCTGCACTTCGGCCACAACAACCCCAGGCAACGCTACAGGCTTGGGGAAGAGTGGCTGGAAAGCTGCCCGGAGGAAAAGGACTTGGGGATGCTGGTTGACAGCCGGCTGAACATGAGCCGGCAGTGTGCCCAGGTGGCCAAGAAGGCCAACGGCATCCTGGCCTGTATCAGAAATAGCGTGGCCAGCAGGAGGAGGGAAATGATCGTGCCCCTGTACTCGGCACTGGTGAGGCCGCACCTCGAATCCTGTGTTCAGTTTTGGGCCCCTCACTACAAGAAGGACATGGAGGTGCTGGAGCGTGTCCAGAGGAGGGCAGCGAAGCTGGTGAAGGGCCTGGAGCACAAGTCTTATGAGGAGCGGCTGAGGGAACTGGGGTTGTTTAGCCTGGAGAAGAGGAGGCTGAGGGGAGACCTCATCGTGCTCTACAACTACCTGAAAGGAGGTTGTAGTGAGGTGGGTGTTGGTCTCTTCTGCCAAGTAACTAGCGATAGGACGAGAGGAAATGGCCTCAAGTTGCACCAAGGGAGGTTTAGATTGGACATTAGGAGAAATTTCTTTACTGAAAGAGTGGTCAGGCCTTGGAAGGGAAGTGGTCAGGCTGCCCAGGGAAGTGGTTGAGTCACCATCCCTGGAAGTATTTAAAAGACGTGTAGATGAGGCGCTTAGGGACATGGTTTAGTGGGTATGGTGGTGTTGGGTTGACGGTTGGACTCAATGATCTTAGAGGTCTTTTCCAACCTTAGAGGTCTTTTCCAACCTTAATGATTCTATGATTCTATGATTGAGCCTATTACACTAATCCACTAGTAGCTTATTGCTTTAACAGCATTTAGTCTGACCAAGGCATGCTTTCATTTAGACACCATTTGGCATATGTGAAATTAAATTTCAGTTTGCTACACTGACCAGCTCCAGTGATGTCAGTGGAATCAAAGCAACCTTTCACTGACCAAAGTCGCTCTTCACTACCCCTGTACACAGATGAGTGATCAATAGCAGCAGAAGTAAGTATTGGTTTAACATACATTATTTTACCATAGTATTAAGAGCACAGACTACGTCTCTCTATCCTAACAGACCTTGCTTTCTGCCCCCACCCCACAGGTATCTAGACAAAAAGCAAGTATGTGCTCAAGCATCTGATTAAAGTAGTTCTGTAAGTCTCTTGTGTTTGAGACACAGAAGTCTTACCTTCAAGAAAACAAATATTCAAGAGCAGATATAAGCCATGGGCCACCCAGTTCCACTCAGAAAACATGCTGCACAGAATTCCTGTAACAGAGAAATATATTGTTTTTTAAATTTAAACTATTACTCTTCACTTTAGATCACTGTCAAATTTAGATTCGTATTTGACCTATGACAATTTCTCAGGTATGCACCTGAAAGCATTAGTATCTTCTCACTCTAGAGAAAGAATGGGCATATCGTTTCCATTTTACTCACTGCTCTAACAAAATCCAATGTCTACTTAAGATAACTGATGCAGTTCAAAACCTCTTTAGTTACAAATTTAACAAATGCATCAGCTTAAGGTTTTCATGTCGTATATGGAAACAAGCTTCACTGGTACTTCTGTGGGAGGTTCAGTCAGAATAGAGAGCGTAACACTGTCTCAGCTTTTAAAACAGAATCCAATGAATTTGATTGTGGTTACCATACCCACCTAGCCTTCAAAGGCACTGATATAAATTCTTTGCACAAGGTTCAGAACAACTCACTACAAAAACTGTGTGTCTCATTCACAAGAGTGACTTAAAATACATTTTAAGAATTACGAAGCACAATGCTTCCAATCAAGAACTATTGACTACTATAGAAAAAGGATTAACTAATTCTTCAAAACCTTACACGGGAGTTTGTAATTCCTCAAAAGTTGGGAATTTTTTTTAACATCTTATGTTCTTTATTTCTGTATTGCAGCAGAGCTCACTTGTTCTGTTTTGGCAATTCTACAAAACAGTTTAGAGAAAGTGAAGCATTCACAGAGCAGCTTCCACTCCCATTGTTTTGAAGCCAATCTCTTCTGGATTTCTCAACTTGTAGTTATAAAGCAGCCCTAAATTACTAAAAGCAAGCAACCGTTCTCTACTAAGCATATGAGCTATATTATTTTTAGTTATATTTATGCGCCTTTACAGGAATAGGTAGATTGGCTTGGTCAAATAAGGCATTTGGTCCACAACCTGATTTCTAGAAGCAGACTTCATACTGTTCTTATAGCTAGAAACTAAACACAGAATTTCTAGGTTACTAAGATTTGAAGTCAGATTGCCTGTAGCAATCCTGCTTCTGAAGTTTTATTTTCACTGACCTGATAGAGCTTCTTCGGAAACTGGTATTCTGTGCTTTACCCCTATAAAATACAACTCACTAAGAAGTTTAAAGGAATTCCACAGCATTCCCTAGAAAGGAAAATTTAAGAGCTACATTTACTATTATCAGAAGGAAAAGAAACTGCAATTTATGACAGAAAATACCCCTTTGCTTTGATTGCATATGGTTTACTTTACAATAATGACAGAAAGACACAAGGCATTTCATATAGATCAATAAAACTAGACAAGACATTTAAGCACTGATGTATCAATACCAAGCTAGAACTCATTCCTTAGGCATCACCATATGTGAGACTTTTTTCTTCCTTCAAATCAAGGTAGACAGTATAATGTAAAGAAAATCTCTATTCACAAGAATTAGTAACCAACAACTAAATGACAGCCAATCTCAAACCTGTACAGCAGCATCTTTGTAAGGCTCACCAACGTAGATGTATTTCAGTTAGGACTAAAATAATAGCCATCAGGATCACTCAGCAGTACCTTTATTTACATCTATACTTGTGAGTTCATTACTCAAAGCTCACCAAAATTTCTTATATAGAAATTTTATACTCGAAATATTGCTGATTAGAAGACTTCACAATTATGTGAACAAGCATTTATATTTGCCACTAGAAGTTTTTTTTTTTAAACTAAATAACAAGACTTATTTATAATCAGACTGTAGTTGTATGGAATTAAGAATCAGAAAGCTATTAATTTTTTCCTATGTTACACTTAAGTACTCTCACTGGGCTGGATATGAAAACCATTATACAGTTTTAAGTGCAATACATCTTTAGATATTTATTACAGGCATATAGTAAGAGAACGAAACCAATTGATTTTTGCTTATTATGGATATAAAGTCTTCCAATATCTGAAAAATAAGGTTTCTACCCACCCATGCCTTTCTGCATTCTAAAATCCCAATTGGTTGCACAAATTTTAATAAATTCACACGGTGAATACAACGAAACTCAGAAGAGTATTCTCTTTTGATTTAAGTCTTCAGACACTGAATAAAACCAGCACATAGGAATCTATTTTAGTGTCTTGACTTACTCTAACATAAGTACTGCTTGCTACCTAAAGCCTGTTGTGCTCTATTAAAGATAAACCTTAAGATTCATTATTTTAAGCAAGGTTCATTTAAAGCTCTTTAAATTGAACAGTTTAGTTGCAGAAGATCTGAAACTCATGAGAACCCTGAGAGCAGCTACAAGCTAGGTGGAAAGAAGCAGCAGCTCCACTTCCCTGCTAATTGCCAAAAGCTGCAGAACAACAGCAGAAGCAGCTTCTACACTGAAGTGGAGAGTGAAGCAGATATAAAAAGGGAAAAAGGAAAGTTTTTTTAAAGAACATTCAATATAGCATTTCTCTCCCATTTGGTATCATGACTGGTGCCACATTAGAATGGCAGTGTCAGCTAAGCTAAGTATTGCATCATTACAAAGTTACTAGTTTTCTTTTTGGTAATGATTTATTTCAGGTTAAACAATATTTCCACAAAACTGTTCAAGAACTGCTGGTGTTAAAATCATATTAAGTATGGCTCAGGTTAATAAAAAATACTGTGAAGCACCTGAAGAACATAAAAGCCAACACTTAAAAAGCAGTAACCAACTTAACAGAAGTAGGTGATAATTCTTTATTTTCGCTTATTTTGCTCTAAAACGTAATGTTTTTCATAAGAAATAAAATAAGATTACTTCACCTTTTTAAATAAATGCCATTTCTGTATTCAACTCTCTTCCAAACCTGGAATACAACATTTTACTTGTCCTGACGAGATTCAATTACACATGGGAAGCTGAAGTCCAAATCTCTACTACTTTGCACTCTGGAAAGTTTATTATCGGTTTTGAGGGAGCAAAGAAACCCTCCACAGTTTATAGTACTTATTCCACTGCACTGAGCTCCTGAAAGGCAAGAGCTGAGACTCATGCTCCATCACCTGCTGTGAATGTTAAGTGGAAAGCCCACCCACATATGGCACGGGAAACAAGCAGAGTTGACTATAGTGTCAAAATCATGCTACAGTTCAGCATGTATCTGCTGTTAGGCTGTTCTGATGTATTTTACTTTTTCCCCCTGCTGATCAATGCAGTTTGAAGAAGATTGAAGCTACACGCCTCTGAACCCACAAAGGGGCTATTGCAATCCCTTCTAATGTGTGCTATTTTTTAAAACATTAGTCTCTCTGGCTTTTACTAGACTGACTATTAATTGAAATAGTGGGAAAGAACCAGAGTTACACTTCCATCCATCTTGCCTAGATGAAAGCCGTAAAAAAAAAATGGTGGGGTTTATAACTAGCAAAACAAGGAACCATACTTCAGATTATAGTAAGGAAGATACTTCTATGGAAACTAGTGTTTTCTAATCTGAGCATATAAAGACACTCAGGTGCAGACAGTGCAGAAACCCTGCATATAAGCTATACCAAAACTTCAAAACATAGTGCCATCATTCAAAAGAAATGCTGCTAAACACCAATTGTTCACCATTAGCTACTTTAAGTCAGACTAAGTTGCAAGTCTGGACAACAAAAAACTCTATAGTTTCAGCGAGTATGCAGCACTGCCCAAAGTCTTCTGTTTTACAGACTAGCATAGTGTATTGGGAATCTAAGGTGAAAGTTCAACCTGACACTGAACCAACACTGAGGCAGCTAGTCAGTTCAGAAGCTTTTTTTTAAAAAAGAAAAGCCAAATCAACATTTTATCTATACTTTGTAGTTGTGGTGGACCACTAAGTGAAGGAGAAAGGGAGTCAGAGAAAGAAACTGATGTTAGAAGTTTGTCAGGTTACTTTCATAGTAAGTCTGCCAAAGTGGCAAAGGATCAAAGTTCATCAAAATACTACACAACAGTAAAAACAACATGATCAATTTAGAACTGCTGCCAGTGACAGTCCTTAACTAGCAGAACATAAATTATCTTAAAGAGCAAAAAAAACCTGTTAAAATGTTGCAATTAGATTAGTAAAGACAGACATACGAAACTTAAATGCCATGAAATCAGCCCATTTAATCTCTAAATCATATGGGACTTGTATTATTCTTCACATCCTGCTACCATTTTGAAAGGAAACCACTAAGCCTTTATGCCTGAACCTTAAACTGATGTTTCAGGCAGTGTCCTATGAAAAGCTAGTAACAACCCTAAAGTCAACCTTTATATGCACAAAGTAGCAATAGCATCGAGTTTTATGACTAACCTGTGAGTAATAGTTTTTGAAGAAATATCAGGCATTCATGTAAACCTGGTATCATTAGTTATTCTGAGGAGCAGAGTGAAGTCTTACAGATTAATCTTATTTCATAAATCATGAGAAATACCGCAAAATGAATACAGGTAGATGTCATATGATGAGTTATCACCTCTCCATTTCAGAGAGGTGACAATTACTGTACAAGTGACCTACAAATGACAACTTCAGTTTAAGAGACTGCAGTTCTTGCCAGCAAAGGCAGTTTGCAAGTCAGAAGTGTAGATATCACCATGACCGCCACAGGAAGGTGTTAGGCTAAGGCTCATCATCACATCAATCACGAAACCCCAAAGGTTGCTGGCAAACGGATTTCCAGAAATTCCTCAAAAAAATTAAGAGCTAAGCTTACAGCTGCAAGTGGTAATCTCTCAATAAGAATCTGCATAGCTCAGGAGGACAAAGCAAGGAACCAGTACATAAAAGTGATACTGCATATAGCAGCTACTGCTTGAGGATTTGTTACAAGCCAGGTATTACTTGAAGCCCATCTAAAAGCTATAACTATCCTCAAGGAATTTTGATTACTCAAGCTGTAACTGCTTTCTGATTAGGAGTATTTCATCTCCAAGCTTCCTTCCTTCCTCCAAGCTTAATTCCTTCTTGGAAATATTTATGAGACTCAAAAAACCCCAAACATCTCTAAGAGAATCTCTTGAAAATCTTACATAACATTATATGCACAGAATATTCTGAAATTCATTTTCATATTTAAAATACCTATACACAAATGATATCTTTATCCCTTTCACCTAATAGCTAAGTCATTTCTCCACATTACTCATTCCTTTGCCTCCAGAAGGAGGCTTCTCCCTACCTCTGGGGTTTGAGTATCGCACTCAGAATAAAAAACCCAAACAAAGGGGAACAGATTAAAATGATTGAAATACCTCATTAGAGGCACCAAATATTTGCTTGCAAGAATTAAGTTGTTCTTTCTGGTACCTTCTTAAACTGCAGATCACTTTCTCTGAAATACTTCAGATTTTTTTTTTTTTTGCAGTTAGCAAGTAGCTTTAGCCTAAAAAGCAAATGAATTTATACAAAATAATACCTTAGCATTCCATGTTCTCATCTTGAAATCAAACCTTCAAGACTAACAACCACCAATGCTGGTTCTCCAGTTAGACAGTTCTTGCTAATCTAAGAATCACTCTTAAAAAATTGGCCAAGAGGTTTATTTATTTTCATACAACTCTGCTACAGCTAATCCTCCAGAGAAGCAGCACAGGAGACAGTGTATCTCCATTTTGTGTACAGACTTACAAATGTGCATGTATCTCACCCCCCCTCACCCCCCCCAAAAAAAGTATATATAGGTTTTACTTGAAGAGATCACATTTCTAGACATGTAGACAAGATCCAAATATTTCTTTTTAATGCTTAACTTCCAGCAAGTAATCTCAAATTTTCATCATCCTCTCCTACTTTCCTATTGTGATACACCAACATAAAAATTAAAAAAAGTTTTGTGCTTTCAACAGATAGATACCTTTTACATATCATTATTCCTCTGAAAGTAACAGTATTCAGGAAAAGAAGTATAAATTTTATGTTCTATAAGGGAAAAGCGGGTGTAAGAAAAAAGTCCATAACTCCCAAAAGTATCTGACCTCTTCAGGTTGTGGACCCTTCCCCCCCCCCTCCCTTCTCAGTGACAGGGCAGATCACTAATGACGAAACCATAACCCCACATAATTCTATTACCAGGCTTCTCCTTCAGAAATGCCTCAGAAGTAACAAGCAGCCACCAGCTGGCAATCACCTAGTCAGCCTAAAACAACGATGAAAACTGAGACTGGGATTTATTCTCCTCTGCACTGCCAGCACACTTGGCAGACTGCTTTCCTTTGTGCCTCAGTTTCATCATGTGCAAGATGAAAATAATGACACCGTTTTTCTTTAGGAAGAGTGTCAGAGACCCACTGCAAGGATGACTAGAGCTCTGGAGCACATCGGAAGTTAGCAGACGACCCAGGCTGCTCGCTGTACGTGCTCCTCCCTAATTCCTCAGGGAATGCCTCCAGTAGTTGGACCAGGGGTGAAACAAAGCGTGCCTTCTTTTCAAGGCCAGCAGTTTTCTACCTTCTGGTCTACAGGCAACAAGAACAGAGCACCTGTGTTGAAGGCAACAAAACGCAACGTTTTTCAAGAAGAAAACGCCTGCCGATAATATGGTCAAGCTTATCAGAGAAGCCCAAAAGACACGAGTCCAGTGAGGGTCGCAGCAGCTTTATTAAGGCTGCCGGCATTAACCAGCACCGCACTAGAGAAAGACCCGGATAATCGTCAGTCTTACCCTCCGCGCCACGCCAGCAGGCCCGTAAAACCGTTTCAAGACAGGGGAAGAGTTGCGGATGGGGCACCCCCGCCAGCTGGTACTACGCACACCAGCAAGAAAAATCAGGCTCTCATACCGAGGAGGCCCCAGGCGGCCCGGCGGCGGGCGAGGCCATATTGCATTTTAAGCGCCACGGCCGGGCCAGCTCCGTCAGCGCCCGCCGAAGGGAGGCGAGATGCCGCTGCGGGGAGCGGACGGCGGCAACCGCGCCCCCGCACAGCCCGCCGGGCCGGGCCCCGCTCGGGAAGGTCTGCTCACGGCCGCGGGGCGCGGGCGGAGAAGACTGCGGCCGGACGCCCCCGCCGCCGGGGGGAAGGCGAGGGATCGGCTCGGGAAGCAAGTGGCGCAGGGCTGCCGTCCTCCCCCCGCCTCCCAGTCAGCCCTGGCCGAGCGCCCACTCGCCCGCCCCGGCGTCCCCGCCCGCAGCGCACGGGCCGGGGAAGAATGGGCCAACGCGGCACCGCCAGCGGACGCCCCTCAGGGAGAGGGGCGCACAGAGACGGCGAGGAAGCTGGGGGGGGGGGGCCGGAGGGGAGGGGAGCGGAGGGGAGGGGAGGACCGCCTAACGGCCGCGAGCCTCCCGGCCCTTACCTGCCGCTGCGGCGCTGCCGCTGCCGCCGCCACCTCACGGCGCCCCACGCCCCGCCGGCAGCCCCTAAATAACGGCTCCGCCGCGCCGCGCCATCGCGCCGCCGTACCGCACGCGCGGCCCCACGCCCGGTCACGCTCCCCCGCCCTTCCCTCCTCGCCTCCCGCCGCCATTGGTGCGCGGGGGGCGTGACGTCACCGAAAGGGGGCGGGGGGCGGAGCTTCCCGTAACGCGCCGGCCGGTGCCAGGATCCCGGGCGCGAGGGGTGCGGGCGGCCGGCGGGGGCCGGGAAGGGCGGCGGCGGTCTATGAGGGGAGGCGAGTGCTCCCTTCCGCCCGCCCAACCGCCCCCATCTGCCCGGCGCTCCTCGCTCCCCGCGGCGGTGCCTGGGCCCCCCCTCCCCTGGAGAAACGGTCCCCGCAGGGTTTTCCCCTCAAGGTGTGTAAGGACAGACGAGGGGCTGGAAAGCCCCGCTTCCCGGGGAGGGGGGGGGGCGCAGTCACCTCCGTCGCTCCCTGCGGCTCTTACCTGCGCGGTGGGCGGCAGTCGCGAGACTCCTAGCTGAGGCGAGCTGGACCGTGCCCGGGCCGCCTCCGGCGAGGCCTCTGGAAGCTTCTCCCAGCCCTTGGCCGGCCGGGCCTACGCTACCGGCGCGGCGGGGGTGTCCTCCCGGGCAGGCCTGCGGAGCGAGCAGCCTTCCCAGCGTTTTGCAAGGCTCCCCCGGGAGCACGGGCAGCTGGAGAATACTCTTATCAACAGCAGCGGTGTTAGCAAAACACTGTTATCGAAAAAAAAGGTGTTTGTGGAAGGCTGCGTTGCTGGGAAATGGTCCTTAATATAGATCGTTCATGTGATCAGGATCCAGGGAAGCCTCTGGGTTCCCTTGATGGTTATCCTTGTACATTTCTTCATGCAGTAACCCTGAAAAATGACTTTTGTAAATGGGACATAGTCATGTGCTCTAAGACGTCCTCTTCATTCCAGATTAATTTTTTCCAGTTCACGAGTGAGAAGGAGCACATTTCAATGCCACATCCACAAACTTACACTGTGCTAAAAGTGTCAAAGTAGGCTGTTTCTAGTCAGGAAAGTATCAGACATTGATGCATACCCAAGTTGCTTCCTGCCATACCCCTTAGGCTTTTGCCCATTTACTTCTTAGATTATCTTTGGGCTCGTGTGGGATATGAGCTATATTATATTTTTAGTTACATCTTTAGCGGAATAGGCAGATTGGCTAGACAAATAGGGCATCTAGTCCAATACCCTGTTTCAAACACTGGCTGGCATGAGCTGCTGCTGAGAAACGGTTAAGAACTTTCGAAAAAGATAGTGGAAGATAACCTATTTCTCACGTGTTTAGTATCAGTCTCTGATTATGTTTGGTTTACTTTCTGAGATGGCTTAATATCCCCAACAAAATTGTTGTTATTACTAACTCTGAGAATGTTGTGTATTTTATACGTAACAGAGTAAAGCTGGATTGGGACTTAAGAGGTCATTTAGTTCTTCCGCTTTCCTCAAGACAAAATGAGCTATACTTAAATAGTTTCTGATAGGTATTTGTCTAACCTGCAGATTAAATTTATTTCTTCATGTCCCTACTCACATCTGATGCTATTTCTGGCAACCTTAGATGCTTGTAGTATTGCTGTTTCTCCCTTTGGTTGTCTCCACACTTAATAGACCCAGTCCATTCCATCTTCTGTTACAGAGTTTTTGGTGTTCAAATCCAAAATTTGGTGTTCAAATCCAGGACAACTGACATCTGGGGAATACATTTCACAGTTTTTTCATTATGAAAAAAAGTACTTCAGCATTACAATTTGTCACTTCTGCTTTCTCTTCAGATTATGGTTGGTGTGTTTGTGCTTATGTTGATGCAGGATTACAGTTTGAGAATCATGTATAATTGATAGATTTCCAGTCTGTATGGATATCCCTGCTTCAGTACCCTCAAAAAAATCAGTGTTTGGCAACAAAAGGTTAAGTGGAAGCAGGCTTCAACTAGAGGGACTGCAAAAATAATGTTTGGGTTTTTTTTTTCCCTCTTGTTTTAGCATATCTTCTGTGTCCTGTAAGGTCATTAGAGTTCTGCTGCTAAATAATCATTCCAGGAGTAGACGCTCAACTATCCCCCTTCCCCCAGCCAACAGAAAGCCTCTTGTGACATTCTCATTCCGAAATCCGATAGCCTGAAGGGATTCCTGGTTTATTGCCAGAACTTGTAGAACAACACCCCCCCCTTCAAAACCAATCCCATCTCAGGCCTCACATATGACATATATTGTAACTCTTCAAATAAGCAAGAGCTCTTGTATTTCACAGGTTATTTATAGACTCAATGTAAAACTGTTTCCACAGCTGAAGTTGCACAGAAGAACAAAACAATTTGTTTGCAATTGTACTTCATTTTTCTGTATTGGCACAAAATATCATTAATATAGTAACAATTTAGTTGCTGTATTCAGTATTGTGTGAGATCATCTTCTAAGATGATTGGCTTTCCCAAAGATTTTTTGTAGGTTTAGAAAGTGATGATAGCCTGTGTGCCTTATCTCTCCTCCAGAACCTTTTGCAAATTCTAGACGCATGGAAAGATACCTCAGAAGTATAAAGAAATAGCCTTATGGACAGACTGAGGCCCATTTCTCTATCATATCAGTCAGCGGGCACAAGTCAGTCCTGTATTTTGCGCCAGCCCTAACTGCAGTAGTGACATGGATGGTGGGGTAGCCACTGTCCTCGTGGGTGATCTGAAGACAGTTGTAATAGCCCCTGTTGATCACTTAGTTGATCTTGTTGATCTTGTTAGTCCAGTAATTCTCAGTCAGGGATGCTGTTTGGCTTGCCTTATGCTACTCAGAGTAAATAATCTGACACCCGTGTTGCAAATGGGAGTAAGTGGAATTAAATGTGGTAAGATATATTTTTCTTAAATGATCACCATCTACCCCAAATGTGGTTTGTATTAATCTTTTCCTTCTTTCACAGGCGGGACTGAATGTTTTGGGCAATTATACTACATCACTCAGTGGGTTGAGTTTTGTTTTCATTCTCACAAAACCTAGGGTTTTAATTTGGCAGGAGGATTGTTCATGTTGCAGTGATTTCTAGTTCTGTGTCAGCATCTTCTCTAGTAATTAATGCTTCGTTTTGAATCTTGGTGAAGGTGAAACTCGACTGTGGTCACACACACTGGGCCAAAACCTCTGCTGGCATAAACGTTATGGTCCATGGGAGCTGCAAATGCTTACATTCTGGCATGGGGTCTTGTAGCCTGGAGTGTAAAATAAATTGTCTGGACTGTGGCCTTTTAAAATATACAGACTGTACTTTCAATAACACACCAAAAATCTGACTGTTCTTACAACATTATTAGACGTTTTCTGGTGCAAGCAGGTAAAAACAAGTTAATAGCATTACGACTGCCATTTGATAGAATCAGGACATTTGGGATCTCGGGTAAAGAAAACAATTAAGCCCTTCAAGCATGTTGTGAAGTGCCTTTTCTGCACATGCACAATTTCCTGAAAGGCCCTTTACTTTGATTTACTGCATTATATTCTTCCCTACTGATACATATTATACTGCTGTATACTGTGCAGTATATGCAGTATAGTACTGATATATAGGTAATATAAACACCAGTAATTTAAAGTTTCAAATACCCAGAGAAATTAAAAATTCTGGCCACATTTTAGAAATGTTCCTGCAAACCAGCATTTTAATCTGCACATTGAATTAAGCATTATATGAAATAAGTTAGTCTATTGAATTCACTAAATATATGAGGCAAGAATAAAAGGAAGATCTTTGAGATGAATTATCTATTTGCTCATTTATACTGCAGTTTGTGTTCCAACACAGTGCTCAGATCAGGGCTATATAGGATATTTCCAAGCTTGTGTGATCCACAGCTAGGATGTAAGTAGGTGGATATAAGGATATAAGCATGCCTTCACAGCCTATGTTTTTTCAACCCCAGGAAGAAGGGAATAGCCTGGGAATGTGGAGATGGGCAGTAACACTTGAAAAACTTTCAGTGATTGGCAAAGGTTTCTGGGTAGCTGCTGGCTGTGGGAGCAGAGATATTTTTAGAGATGCTGTTAGAGATTGCCTAGGAACAAACTGGTACCAGATCTTTATGGATCATTTCAGCAGTTTTGTAACAAGTTGTGACAAATCCTGCAGTCAATGCAAAATCTACCGAATCCTACAATAGATGTGCCACAGAGAGGAAAAGACCTTTCTGGAATGTATTGTTATCTTGGTATAAGGACATGAAGCATCCCATAGATACATTAGGGGTGTGAAAAGATTCCTCAGTCCTGGATACATGTGGTTTTGTTGGAGATGGGTCGCTGTCAGAACAGGGATTTTGGGAAAGATTTTCAAAGTCGTGGAGAAGCTGAACAACAAGACCCTTTAATGGCAATGTTCTGACCCATGACAAGTCAAAGACATTTTCTGTGAGATGGCTGAATCACTATATGGAACCATTTGTCTGGAAGGTTCAGTGACACATCCAAACCTCTTGCTGAAGTGATGATGTTATCTCAGCTTGTATCACTGTCCTGAACTTGAACTTACGAATATGGGTGTTCAGTGTTCTTACACGCAAGATGGATCTCCATCTTCTGTCATTCTTTAACAGTAAGAAGAGTCACTTTTTTTCCTCCAAGAGTGGAGAGGACTAGTCCTTTGGCTTGGGTGGCCAGAATAGTTACAGACTTTTGTGTTGAAGCCATAGTCTTATAGGTCATGAAGTCATGGTAAAGTCCCCTGAAGAAGAAGGGAGGAGGCAGGCTGGGAGGCAGCAGCAAGGAAAAAATGGATGATGTAACTGTTGCAAATGATTTAGTGAGGGTTACAGCATTTCCCAGCTTTATAACTTACCAAACATGAGCTGCTCAGTGGCAGGAAAAACCAGGCTTGGTAATTCATGACTTCCTTTTGAGGGAGATTGGTGGATATTGCTTTTTCCCTAGAGTAAATAGGTGTTTGCGATCCTTGTGACAAAGGGGTAAAAGTTCACTGAGCCAAGCAGCCATTATTGCAACCAACCAAATATGCAGAACCTACGCAAAAGCAAGCCCACTTGATACTTGATGGCACCAAACAATGAATGATGCATATGGCAACAGGGCTATCCTCATTCTTTAGCATCACTATGCCCAGTAGATTGCTGAAATCTGAGACTCAGGACAAGGTCTTGCAAAATTCAGTCAGGGTCTGTAGAGCTGTAACTGGGCTTCAGCAGTTCAGGAAAATCTTGTGATCACTGGAAGAAGTTAGAAATGGGGATAGTTGACTCCTCCACATGTGATAAGCTTGACAGGGAAGCTTTGGGTTGTTGAAGAGGACTTGACCCAGTTCTTTTGTTCTGATTCTCAAGAAGAAGAACGGCAACACCATGAAGCTGCAGCAGGGCATGTGGATTAGAAAGAAGATGGATTATAGCCCACAGAAAAATAATGGCACATCTGACAGAGTGGTGCGGAACCTAGCAATCTGCTTGTTTTTCTGAGGTGGAAATTATACAGCCAATGTCATTTTAGACCTAGGCTGGAAGCTTTGACTGATGGCACATGTTGCTAGGAGGTGTTTTTTCGCAAAAGATAGTGGGCAGGACAATCAGAAAAAAAGGGGTCTGACCTTCACTGGAGGAACAAGACCAAAAGTGAGACCAGAAAAATGAAAAGGCTTCTAAATCAAAGAAAGTAAATACGAAATATCAGTGAAGATAAAACAAAACTACTGAAAAGGATGATGCTTAAGTTAGAATGAGTAATACAGTGAAATTGCAGTTCACTGCAAGGAAGTGCTGATTCAGACTGTTAGCTAAGATGAGCTGAAGGTGTTATGACATGCTGCAGTCACTTATGCCACATGTGTGAGCTGCCCATGAGTTTACTATGCTTTTGGCAGCTGCTAGAGATAAAAAGCCTTTGGAGTGATTCTGCATACACAGCCCAAAGTTTAGACGAATGTGTCCCTGGACAAATGCTTAAGGTAGAGCTCTCGACAATGGACAAGAAGATCCAACTAGGAGTAGCAGAAGATGATTAAAAAGGAGAGGAAGATGTCCTCAGAATGAGTGGAATTGTCTTTCCTATTTGGCCACAAAGACTTTCATGAGCAGTAAGGCCAATTACAAATGTGCCAGAAAATGTCAGTCAGTCCTTCATTGCCAAGGTAATCTAGTGGTTGGACAAAATAAGGTCATGTGTGAAGAACAGCTGAGCTGAGCCTGAATATGGGCATGACAGAAGTCATGCTAGCAATAGAAAAAGGCATTCTGAAAACTCAAGGCCATGGTTCAGTCTGCTTTGTTATAGGATGTATATTCACAGCCAATTTGTGTTATACAGATGTAGTTGTGGATTCCTTTCTGATGTCGACCTCTTAAAACACACAACTAAGTGGCACTTTCTGTCTTTTGCAGTGAGCAAGGGGACAGTCCTAGTCAGTCAAATTGTGACTGGCCATGGTTATTGAGGCCTTCCTTGTGTTTTGGGCAGGCTGTAACAATGTTCCAGTTAGTGCAGAACAAAATCACATGACACACCTCTTCAGGTTGCATGATAATTGGCTTATAAGAGAATTTCAAAGGGAGCTAATGTTCTTGGTCCTCAAGTGCAGAGCTAGCAGGGAGAGCACAGGGAATGGATGTGATTGCTCCATTGCACAGTGGAGCTCTCCGTACTAAGGCCAAAACTTGTCTGTGTGAGGGCTGGTCTTAAGTAGTGGAATGACTCTGAACACACTGACCTCTTCATCCTTCCTCCAAGTGCAAGGTGTACTACTTAATTTATACAGGGAAAGCAGGATCACAGAACAACACAACATTAAAAAAATTGCCATAACTTAAAGAGTGAGGTACCAGCTAGCACATTCCTGTGCACAGAGAGAAGCTGTAGTAATAAACGACAACTTTGTGCTTTAAGTTGCTGTGTTTCATAACTGCTAGTCATGCTAATACTAGGGTGGTTGTGGTGTAAGAGCCTGTATGCAGCGGAATATAGTTCAGCTTGACTTTCTTTAACAACCATAAATTTGCTTCCTGTGAATTCACACATTGGGGTCACACCCAGCTTCTGAAGACCTATCCTGTTGTAGCATGCTGTGTATGAATTAAGCTGTTGTTATGGCTGAAAACATTGGCCTTCTGATACTACAGCTTGTGACTGCTCAGTATAGGATGGTAGAGACTTACTGAAGAACCAGTGTATATGGAGGAAATCTGCTACAGGCAAACTACTGACAAATCCCTTTTGCATTTTTCCACGCTATACCTACTGTTAGACAGAAATCAATACAGTGAGATACCACTTGATTTCCAGGAAGAGAGCTATCAGCAATGATATATACTTAATTGCCTTAAAGTGACACATTTTAAAAACGGATCTTGACAGCTTTGTGCTTGAAGTTTTCTGCTTGAACTGTTACAAAACACAAAAGGCTGGAGCCTGTTGCTACAAGTAAAGGCTGTGGGACTCATGGGGAAGTACGTTCTCATCAGTAAAACTGAAGCCAAGTTCTGTATTAAGAGAACCCCTCATTCACTGCTGCCTTATAGTTAAATTGACAGATGCTATTCAGAGCAGTTAAGCCTATCCGTAAAAAAATATATTCAGTTCTGAGTATTTTACTGTTAGAGTAATATCACCAAAAGTGAGTGCATTCATGAGAAAGAATAACAACTTCATACGATTAAAGAATGAAGGCTTGAGAATAGGAACAATTGAAAAACCAGTAACAAAATTCAGCATGCCAGGTATATTTGTGTGTGAATGTGTAATTAAGAGATACAAGGAGTATAGGAATTTGTACATTAAATTGTAGGACAAAAGGGTTATACATAGAATGAAGTAAGCAACAGAATGAAAGAGAACAAAGGAGAATATAGGCTTTTAGTAATAATTTCCCATTGCTAAGACATACTAGACTGTGGTATAGCTTCCATCAGCTACAGGTCTTAAATAATTTATATCTGGAGTAAACAATAGATTTAGGTACCAAGGAAACTTATGCATTCACTGGAAAATAAATTAGCCAATTCATATTGCAACTTTATATAATGGTACAAAGATACAGATAAAGATCTTTGCCCCATATGCTTCAGTACCTTTGAGGATCTTCTTTGCATTTTACATTGCTGGTCTCGCTGATATATATTCTCCTCTTCTTCCTCTACTTTACCATTATTCTTTACCATTTATTAAGACTTCTTCCTTTCTTTTATCTCCTTGTGCTCTTTTTTTCCTTTTCCATTGCCAACCTTACTTTCATATCTTTTCCTATTTTCTCTGCTCCCTTTAGTATTGTCTTAAATACAGCTGTTACATTTACAACTTGTCCAGAATCAATCCATCAAAATAATTCCTTCTAAGGGTCATCTTAGGGAGAAGGTTAATTGGATAAGAGTATTTGTGTGCCATATTTATACTATCACTCAGCTATATAACAAACCAAATTCTGCCAAAAATCTGAAATTACAGAGTTCCTTTTCTTCTTGTCTCACCACCTGCAGTAACAAGTGCTTTGCAGTCAGAATTTAGCAAACAAAAATGATAGTGGTCATGCGTAAGGCATAGCAAAATCAAGCCCAGTTTCTCGCTACTGAAACTCCTCGTAGTGCCAACAGCACTAAAAGCTTGCTTTAAGAGATAAGCCAGAGAGAGATGAATCATAGCCTGCAAGCATCTCCTACACTGAGCTGTGAAGCATTCTTTCTAGAGCCAAGGCCCCAGTTTAGAAACTGTCATTGTTACTTAAAATTCTGATATGAATATTTGTAATCAAACTTTAACTTCCAAGAACAGAATTTTTTAGTTTTTGTGATTTCTTTTTCGTTTGGTTGCAGCACTCAAATTTCCCAGACAATGACTAGGAGCTCATTGTCTTGCTGGTGTATAAATGTGTGGAAAAACGCAGACCTTCTCCCAGAATCAGGGATCCTAAAAGATTAAAGAAAATGGCAGACAAATATTAGTGGTAAGAGATGTAACATAAAAACCAAATCATTATTGTAATCATAGACTAATGCTCCCTCGTTCTTTACATTATCATTGTCTACTCCTTTCTTTGTCACTTTCCTGCCTCTTTTCTTTTGCTCTTCCTTTCTTCTGTAACTGAGGCCACTTGTCATTCAGCCTGTAAAGGTTGACTTAAATATATTTTGTCTATAGTTAGTGAAGCAGTCAGAGAATCTTCTTGGAGATATATATGTACTCAAGATGGGGTTCAAGTCATGTCGGCATCAATACATCCTGAAACACATAGGCTGCTCCTGTTTGTATTTTAGTGTCTTTTCTGAATAGATCCTGTATGAAACTGCTTGCTATTATTTGCTCCAAAGTTACAGTTCATAAAGTATTACTTGAATTTTATTATATGACACTCTGTGATAATCAATATCAACTAAAAGAATAATTCATTCACCAATGATATTTTGTTGAACAAGAGGTGTTAACATTTTCACTATCCTGGTATTTTATATGCAATCCTTAGCAATGTGAATAATGTATTTCAGAAATGCTTATAAATTCTTACGTCACTCATTAATTGCCTGATAAGCTTGAATCAAAAGGAGCCATTAACAAATTACTTTTGATACATAGGATTTGATGAAAATTTCTCAGATTACGTTGACATTCTCCTGGTAGGTTCCTGTTGGCAGCTTCATACTGTATATTACATGCATGTCAACATGTAACAGCAATAGCATATGCAGGTTCTTTTAAAATAAATGTTTGAAAAACATTAGTGTGAAGTTGGGTAATCTCATCTTTGGATGTGTTGAGTGCACTGTTCTCCCATGAGCTAATGGTGGATAATACGAGCTTTGAGAGGAGGGTTGGACCACAGTGCCTTCAGAGTTTTCTTTCTAAATTATTTCCTAAATTATTTTACAATTCTATAGTAATCATTAGCTTATCACCGAAGATTGGGCTATTAGTCCATGTATTGTCAAATGCATACTATTATATAGGGTTACTGGAATATGTTCAACATGTCGTTTCAGATTTTTTTTAATGTTACATTTATGCATACCTTATTACAAGCTTAATTGTGCATCAGTGAGAATATGCAGATTTATAGAGACTCAGATGACCATTAATGCTTGGAAATACAGCAATACATTCACAATAAGTACCCATCTACTTTGAAGCGATTACATGTTTAGTGTAAAGATGTATTCCGTATCTCATTTTGAAAAAAGCTGCCCCATAGTGCCTTTGTGTACCACTCCCACTCCTGGGAAAGCTCCTCAAATGTTGTGTAAGTTATGGTCTGAAGTTGTTTTGCAGATTATTTGTAGCTCAAGGTTTCTTAGAACATTCAGTGTTCCCAGGAATGACCTGGTAGTTGCTGTTTCTGTGCTCTTCTGCAGTGTTTTAGGTCTCAGGCTCTCCTTTTCCTGCCTTGTCTTCCTTCAGAGCTTTTTTTTAATTACTTTTTCCTTGCTTGCTCCACTACATTTCCTTCCCCTGACTTTTGCATCTGGCTTTATTTAGTGTCGTCCAGGGCATGTCTCAGTGTCAGGAGGCAAATTTGGCTGGTATCACAGCCTGTGATCTGTGGGAACCTTTGCCACAGACAGAAGTACTAGGAGCAGATACAGACAGGGAAGAAAAGGAAGATATGATTAACAGGCTACTGCCCTCACTGCTTGAGTTAGGACTTGGTGGTGGCCAGAAACTAGTACCTCACATACAGATGAGCTATTGACTGTATGGTGATGGGATCTTGCCCCTTGGGAAGCATCAGTTCCTGGCTCATGCTGAGTTCCTTCCAGCAAGTTCAACCACTGACTTAAAAAAGAAAAATACAATCTGACATATAATCCTTGACAAGTTGCTGACCCTTGTATCTGAGGGATGAGAGGAAACTATTCTCAGTGTTCACACAGTTCTTTTCTCTATGAGCAGTAATTCTTTGTCCACAGCCTTGGGGAAAAAAAAAGTCTGGATTGAAGACAGAAAGTTCAGTCTTATTTCTGTGTGTAAGAAGTCCGTTTTACAGATGATTGAATTCAGCTGTATCTGGGGTGAATGTGACAATTGTTTAATAATATGAAGCGTTAAATTATATCCAGCTGATTCTGTAGGGGGATTTTGCAGGCAGGAAGAAGTTAATTATCCAAAGCTGGATCCAGATCAAGATTAGGCTTATTGGCTCACACACTGTAGGCTTGATAGCTCTAAAGCGGTAACTGACATTTTTTTTTAATATCATTTGTGAGTATGTGCTATATTGTAAGAACGTCCTTTTCCAGCCAGTTCAAGAAACAATTTTTTGCCTGCTCATTAATCAATTATGCTTTTCTTGAGGAAAGGAATGTAAACCTAACATAATACCCCAACAGTTACTGCAAAAAGAAATCTAAGTAGCAGCTTTTCAGGTCATGATTTAGGATTTTTGAATGTCTTTTCATATCATGAATGCTGGCTCTTAGATGAGAGAGTTCTGTTTTTATGACTGTTTTGTTTTTTTTTTCTCAAAACTAGTCAGTCAACATGACCAGTATGTTTTCAGTGTTCTCATTGGTAGTAACGTGAAGTCATCTTGATGGTATGAATATATTGAAGAATCAGAGCTAGATTTTCATCATGTCAAGGGCTAGTTGATTTGCTTCCTGAGCTGTGAAGTGAAACTTACTGATAAAATTCTAGACCAGTAAAGCTAATGAGTGTTTTGTTATTGACCCTGTAAGGTAAGGATGTTCTCTGAGGAATTAAATCTTCAGCCACTATTAGAAAGAGTATGAATGTATATTAATCCTAATTCTGATTTCATTTAAATCAATAGGAATTTGCTATTGAGTTCAATAACAGTTGGACTGGACTCCCATTGTCAAATTTTGCAGGGTTCTGCTGGCCTCTACTAATCCCTCTTGTTTATATGAAACCTAAGTGATCAGTACCAAGAGTTTGTAATGATTTACAGGAAAATACTCAACAATATAAATTGTCATAAGAATTCTCTTATTTCATCTTTAACTTACAACTTAACTTTGTGTGACTTAACACACCAGTTAAAAGATTTTAGAAGTTATAGCCCATACTTAAAGTGAAGTTGATATCCCCTTCTAGGGATATCCCCTTAGGGAGGGTGAAACTCAGACTCATGAAGCAGTGGAAATAAACCTGTCACTGTGCTCTTAAGACAGGTTGCTGCTCAGAAATTAATAAGAAGAAAATACTTACTTGCAATTATAACAGGCAAGACGTTTTGAATTACCTATAGACATATGGGATCATTGTGAAAGATCTTGAACTATTCAGAAACTTTATAAAATGCTGCTATACAAAAGTGAAGTTATTCCAAGATCCAGTCGTATCTTTTTCTTTTTTTTGTTTTCCATGTTGTTGAAGTTAACTGAGGAGAAAAAGTGTTCTAGGATATATAAAGCCTATCTCTGGAAAGAAAAATCCTTACTTCAGCAGCAACCTTCTCATTCTATATGAGACTTTATACTGTTAATGCAGTGTATCTGTGTTAAATGAGGTTGATCTATATATGCTAGTTTTGTAGAACTAATTTTTTGCAGATGAGTCTAAAACGCAGACAAAAAATGACATCCCTCTGGCAGACAGAATTCACTTTCTGCAAGGGAATTTCATCTGTTGTGTGCACAGAAAATGTAACGCCTAAATAATGTTTTGTGAAAGTTGCCCATGTACAAATGGACACTGAAAAACAAAGTTTCCTCGGAAAAACTTAATGTATAAAAGAAGAAGTAGAGGGAAATTCTGATCTCACTGAAGTTAAATTTTTTCCATTGTCTTTTACAACATCAGTTTTCATCTTCAGTTTATCAAAAATAAGCTAGTGAGATCTAACCAAAAAATGTAAAGAAAAGTAATGGTAACAGAGGTCATCTACATTTTGAGCTTTTAACAGTACATGTTTTACCCTGTGTATCTTTTCAGTTACTGTTGATTTTTGAAATATATCTTGATTTTTGAAACGTTGGCACTAGTGTCAATTCCTTTGTGAAATGAAGCTCCAATATAATGGTGAAGTGAAATGGAAGACCAAGAAAACAAGGACAGGATGCTTAGTGCTTGACTGGCTGACATACACTCAGCTTGAAAGGAAAGGAAACACAGCAAATCCACTTCCTATTTGAGTCAGACCATAGTGCTAAAAAAAGAACTAGGGATAATAACAGCAAAGTAAGTTGTCTGAAAAGGGCCACAAATTGTCAAGGTAAAAGGGAGGAAAAGGCAAGTAACAAGGTTATTGAAGAGAAACAAAGCACATTGTGGCTCTGTCAACCATATTTCGGGTAGTGTACAAATTTTAGCTTCTGCAAGAAAAAGAAAAAATACCTTTTATCATTTACCTTACACAAAGAATGTTATAAATTGCTTAAAATAAGTTGCTTTAAGCAATAAATTGCTTTAAAACACCACCAAATTTCAACATTTCAATCTTCTCTATTTCTTGCACTAAAACCTCGGGTTTCTGCCGGTTTTTGATTACATTTGTAAAATGGGCATACAACTCACTCTGCTATGAAAAACAAACATATTTCTCTAATTATTATTAATGTGTTATATTTCCTAGATAACTTCTTTGAATTCTTGCTGATGATAGTACTTGCTTACTTTTGTAAAGTATCTAAAGACCTGAGGGTACTATAGTAGGTACAGCAAACGTTGTGTTGTCTAATGTTTGTATGGGAAATGCTTCCTACCCCAGCAACTAATAACACAAGAATGAGATTTGATAGTTTTATCATCTTAGTCTAATGTTGGTTATGGTAAACTAGTAGTAGAGTCAAACCCTGCATTGTTCCCCTCAGGTACAAGTTTACTGAGGCCTTTCCTAGCAGCCTATAGTACCTCGGCAACAATCAACATTTAAGTGGGGTCTGACATGCATTTAAATGAAGGGTTTGAATTTGTGAGCCAGACTGTGTAAATTTACTGACTCCAGACCTTTCAGAATCTGTAAAATTTTCAGTTTTTTGGGACATCTGTTATTTTGCTAAGCCCAATCATCAAGCAAAGCCCTTTGTGTTCTCCACTAACCATGATTAACCATCTGGCAGCTATCTGTAGATTTAGTTTCCCAAACCATAATTTCTTTCCAGTGCTAAGCCTAGGAGGACAACTATGGGCCTCCATTGGCGTCTGCTTTTTTGTTATTTTAAAAAATTACTTCCAGTATTTCTGCCCAGTACTTAGCATCCTTATTTACTTTAGAGTATTTCCAGCAGATGGGGAGGAATGTTCCATTTTCCTCACATTCAGCACATTTCCAAAGAATGCTGATTTCTTTTTTTGGGCTATAATATGTTTCATAAGGGGTTTCTTTGATGGTTGCACTTCTTGATGATCCCAGAGATCTCTTAGATGCCACTGTTCATCATCCTTACCTTGTGTTGCTTCGACTATGCCATAAAAGCAGAAGCATAGTCTGGAGAGCCAATCTGCTCTGAAGAAGTACTCCAAGTCTTCTCTACTGCCCCTTACAGCTCTGCATTCATGAAAACCATGCTAACCATGTCCAACAATTACAATTTAGAAAACAAACAACTGCTCCAGCTTACAGGAAAAGCAAAATAGTGCTCAATTCCAAGATAATAAGAATTTAAAAAAGCAAACCAAAACAATGTTATCTGTGGTTTTTCTCCTGGTTTGGAAGAGTGCCAAATTTGCATGCTATGGGGGCTTGTAGAAGCTTTAAATTGTGAACACTGTCGCTACGGTTTTGGTAGTGCTTTGTGTCAGTGGTCTGGCTTCCACTCCCTCAGCTACAACATACAGGATTTATATTCTAAATATATGAATCAATACCATTGCAAGGCTAGAAAGCACAAATCTTCCATGCACTTAGCAGTGTTGTGAAACCAGTGAAGCTATGTTGAAGTTATGCTGACATTGAATTGTTTTCCTGTTAAGGGTGATGGGGATGGTGCTGTACTTCACCTTTGTAATGTAATGTCAGAAAGAAGAAAAACTGCTGCTTTCCACGGTACATTTTGTGGCTGACTCTCAAGCTGTACCTAGGTAAGATTACTTTAAGGAGTGTTCTCAGCAGCCAAATTACTACATTTGCAGTGAAACAATTCTGCTCCAAGCCTAGGAATTGCAGATAAGAAATAAAATAGAAACATTAATCTAAACTTTGTGGTTAAATAATTATTGGTAGCAGGGGGTCTACCTTCCCATTTTTTTCATCAGCTGATTCATCCAGATCAGGTCTTATATCCGTTCTGAAGAGACTGAAGTCAGTGTAGTTTGGAAAGCTGTAATAGGGGTTTCTGAACCTTTTCAGTCTATGGTAAGAGAGGCTGTGGGTAGTGTAGCTACATGATAGGCCTCTTTGTATGTGCATAGAGAATTATTATGCAGGACACAGAATAGGCTCAAATAACATTAGTGGGGAAAGTCCAGGGAAGGACCATGGGAGTAGGTCATGTTTCTAATCTTTCCAGGCTACAACACAGGCAGAAGCTGTTTCAGAGTGTATTCTGGAAGACAGGGTGTGGAAGGCTGTGCAGTCCTCAGGGAGCTCATGATTTGGCAGGTGAATTCCCCCTTTACAAACACGCTCATAGCCTGTAGGTCCTGGCATCTTGCCTGGTTTTCTGGTTTGAAAAGGGAGGAGTGAGTTTCCATGTATAAAAGTACCTCTGTCTACAGTTCACCTCAAATAGTTGTTGAGCAGCTGCCACACTTCCTAGCAGGCCTTAAGCCTCAGACTCTGTGACAGAGAAACTTTTTTCCTAAAAGCACCAGGGATCATAATATATATATTTTTTTGTGATTTTTTTATATAAACACTTGAACTACATTGGACATATTGTTCAGATACAAATTGGAGTTTTTCCTAAAAAGGACGAGAAATATTTGGGGAAAAAGATGTTTATCTTTCTATTTTCACTTTCTACATTAAATCAGTCAAAGCTTGTGGGTGCTGATTATAATATTTCCTCTTTACTTCTTGTAATGCTCTTCTCTAATACAAACACTCATGTAAGCATTGCTGCAAATGGTTCTGTCATGTATTTCTTTTTTCTTTTCACCTCAGGAGTGTAAATGAGTCTAAAAAAAGTTTTAAAAGTCTAAAAATCTCAAATATTTAGAAAAATGCTTAAAATGCTTTATAATACTAACAAAACATCAAGAATTTATACTAAATATATCTTGAGGCTTTTGTGACATGAGACAAAAAAGGTTCTGAAAGTCCTGCTGCCCTTGTCTGCTGGTATGTTTTGCAGTCCAACAGCATCCCTGAGCTCTATAAATGTTATTTTAAAATTGTCAGGAACTTACAAATCACTTACTTGATTCTGACTGGCCCAATGTGCCTCTACAGTGATTTCACACTAGCATATGCAAGAATCCAAGCAGCTGTATTTTTCAGCTGGCCTTGTTGTATCTGTCTTACACCAAATGCAATCTTCCATTTTAGAGAATACGTTTAAATCTCTGGCTTCTAAAAATAGTAATGGGAATGAGGTAAGGGTAAGAGATGCTCTGCATGAGGATTAAAGAGCACTCTGTGTAAAAGATCCTTTGAAGGAGTGAAGCTATGTAACTGGTGAAAGAACGTGGATTTCTTAGTTTATACACATTGCTGACATGTTTGCAGGAGCACAAGCTGTTATCATAAATTTAAAAATAGCTAATACTTAGAGAAAGCCTAAGGAATTATGCATATGTGATGATTATATTTTATCCACTGCTAAAATGCAGCCCCCTCCTAGGGTGGCACACAGTGACTGTTAAAAAAAAGCTTATCAGCCCTACAAGGGTTGTATGTATTTGTTAATAGATCCATTCTGTCATGTCACAGTGAGAAAGGTGAGGTTGTATGCACAGTACATAACTAGGAAGGACAGACAGTGCATATGCAATGTCTGATAAAATCCCACATTCAGAGAAAATGAGAATATGACAATATAAGCTTATGAAAATCAAATAGCAAGGATGTTTAGAAGACCCTGTTGCATTGCAATGACGATATGAAAGGTTTCAGTCTATGTGAGAATTAAAAGGCCCCAAGAGAGTAGTGCTACAGGGAAAACAACAACTAGAGGTTTAAGAGAAAGCAGACCTTTCACACTTGCATGGGTTCATCAAAGTGTCATTTAAAGCACCATTTATTTCATTCCTGAATGTTGTTTCACAGAGCTCACATAAAGAAAAACACAATGGGGAATGAAGTTTATTACTTTTACGATTTTCTTACCATACTTCTATGGAGAAACAGGCAAATTTTACAACATGCTAACAGCAAATGTTCTTTCTGATTCATGGGTATCTGAAATGCCTTCCTTTCTCCAAATAGCATATCTTTCTTTTACAGCTGAAAGATCTGAAGCAAGGAGATAAAAGGAAAAACCACTCCCTGCTACTCTGTAAGTTTCCTTTCCTGCTGAGCCATTTTGATAACCAAACAGAGTGACTGATATTAATACATAATGACTTGAGAATGCCACCATTTTCAGTCATTAACTGCAAACGGGCATCATATTTTCAATTTCAGAAAGCTACTAACAATACGTATGGCTGAATCAAGAAACCAGCCAAGACATCTTTGCTGTATCACCTTGACCAAATTATTTCATTTCACCACTGCTGTTACTCTTGCTATTCTATGTTTAGTCTGCTTATATCAGTTCTAAATTTTGGGATTACAGGGTTTATTTCTTGTATTTGCACAGTAAGAAGCGTAATGAGATATAAATCTTCATTGGAATGTCCAGGTGCTACTTTGACAGAAGTAAATCAATTACAAACAGTTAAATAAGTAGTCACATCTTCTGTATAACAGATGGACTTTAGTGCAATTAGAGTCTAATGGAACAAGAATGAATAGCAAAAGATTTGCCTGCAGCTTGGGAGAGGACGGATGCAGTCTGAGGCAATGCTAGCTTCTGCCACAAGCTGTATTTCCAGTTATGCTGACTGCAAAGTGAAAGAATATTTTGCATAATGGAATTTGCATTTTTTTTTTGCTGTTTAAGCCAACCGCACAAATCACACCCTAAATGGTTTCTCTTTTATAAATCCCAGTACAGCTTACTGTCATGTGCCCCGCTGCTCAGTGACATTCCATTCTCTCATAAACGTATTTATTGGTTACTTTCTTAAACTCTTGCTAGAGGCTATTAAGAGTACTTGCCACTAAGATCTTAATTTAAATTGGATAAGTATTCCCAGAAAGTCAAAACTGTTAGCACAGTCCTGGCACTATATGGCACAGCTGTACGATGCTAACCAGTTCGCATGTATATAGAACACATTCCTGAGGTGGTGCCTAAGCCAGCCATGTTGGTGCTGGCCAGTATGAACGGGTGGTGTGAAAATCAGTATATGTTCACAGCAGAACGTGGCCAGGAATCCACAAGAAAAGGGAGAGTCACTGTTAGGATGGCAATGGGAAGAGAAGGAATAAGCTCCTCTGGCTCTGCCTGCAAAGCACCTTCCCATTTTTGAATGCAGAAGCTGGAACTGTATTCTGGTGTTTGTTTCCCTGTATGTAGAAGCATAACCCTGCAGATATTCTTGAAAAATAATCAGATCAAGTCAGAGACCATGCTGCTACCTCTCATGAATATCTTAATTTGATGTATTTGCTAGTCACTTAGCATCCGGTGGCAATAGTTGCTTTCACAACTATCGTGAATACCTCATTGAAGCTCTTGATTTAGCTCAGATCATATTGTGAGGTTCCCCTTGGAAATGTGGCATCTTGTGGTTTTTCCTCAGTTCCTTCCTTCCTGTTTGGCAACAGCTTTCCAGGGTGCCTCTGTATGGGCACACGGGACTCAGAGCTCAACACATTATCATCTTTCCTTCCATTTTGTTGTTATGCTGCTCTGTTCTGCCGAACTAGGCACTACCGTTTCCTCTTTGCAGAGGGTTGGGGTGGCAAGTGTAAGCCTCAGGAAGCAAGTTCTGATTTAAAAATAATGTATCTTACTAATCCATTGAGAATGCCACTGAAATAAGTGAAGGTAACATACCATTTTTATAAAGAAAGCGACATTTTTTTCAGAGTACACAGCAGAAATGAACTAGTGATCTGAGATAGCTCGTTTTGTTTTCCTAGAATTTCAACATTCAGCTGATACTCCTTTACCATTAAAAACAAAACAAAAAACCACCCAACTGCCCCACATCACCAAGTATTCTTATTCAATGTTTTCTTACTCAGTGTACAGACAAGACTACATGTTCTGGGAGACCTGCCCAGGAAGACTGGGTAATCAGTTTAAAAATGACAGACCGACATTTTAAGTCCAAAAAAACAACACCTGAACAAATACATGTCATTATACTGAGGTGGTACACCATACCTTGATGTACTGGAACTAATTATAGCCATTTGATGTTGTGACATGGCTGTTTGAGAGTTTGCAGTGTGTTATCATTTCCAATAATGCATCACATTACTGTGTGTTGATGGCATTGAGGAGTTAACGCTGTTCATCCTACCATGTGGATAATATTTCAACAGCTGGAGGGTCAGTGCTGATTACTTTCAGGGATCTCCCGTAAACAGAAGAAAGGAATACTCCCCAGCAGAATTCAGACTCTTGAAGAAATCCAGATGGCTGTCAAATCAAAAATGTCACCAGGATGTTCTTCTGTCTAAAAATTCTCTCTTGAGCTGAGATACGATTTCTGTTATGAAAATACATTTAAAAATAGCTTGAGAGTCGGTTTCTCAGACTAACTCTAGGATTGAGATTGTTGGTAGATGTGCTTGAAAGGAAGTAGTTCACACCTGTGGCGGCATTTCTTTGAAGGTCTCTTTATTTAGAGAACATTTTGACACAGATCTCTGACATCTCTCAGCTTCAGGCAGCTGAGGAACTAAAATTTTTCTTGAAGAATGTTTGGAATAGAAAAATCAACTTGACTATCAATGTAATACTGTTACATAGTTAAATAATACAATGTGGTTATGCATAGCAACCAACAGAAAAAAATCCCAAACTCTGTTGTGTGGAATGCAGAATTTTTCATGCTCTTGCAGATTGTAAACTTGCAGAAATGCACATGAATGTGAGAATTAGCTCGATGTTCTGACACAGTTGAGAAGATGGGCCAGGAGATAAATAAAGCTTCTGCTCATGTAATGGCATATTCAAAGAAAACCATAAACAAGTGAAGGTTAGCGCAGAGAGGAAAGTCTACAGGCTTTATTCACATTTTAAATTAGGATAATTTAAGTCATCACTTGAAACAATTCGTACTTGTTAGTTTGAACTGGCCCAACTATTGAACTTAACCCAACATTTGGGTTAGTAAACTAGGATTATGGAGTTTAGAACATTAAACAAGGGAGTTATGCTAATGTGGATTTTATTTCCATGGCTGCACATATCTGAGTGGCACAGTAATACAAGAAACTTTTCAGAGTAGACTGCTGGCTGAAACAGAATGTGTCAGTAAGAACTGAACTCATCCTATAGCTTTCCAGTGACCTCCGTTGTTTGAGTTGATGATTTTGGTTCAGCTTACAGAAGACAGTTGTAAGCACTGTTAGCACTGGCCTTTTAAATCTTACAGGCAAGTCAAAGAAAAGAAAAAGAAACTTGTGATTTAGATTTTACTGCAAGAGTTTTCCATTTGTTACAAATGGAGAACATGACAACCCCCTGCCTCTTCAGCACTTTCCTGTGGTTAACCTGTAAATACAGCTCTGCATTCCCAAGTGGTGGTCATCCACCATCTTGTTTGGGTGAAAATGATGTACCGAGGTGCTTACCAAGCAATGCTGCCCAAGAAAGGTTGTGCTGATCCCATGTACCGTATTTGGTGTCCCTCCACAAGCAGTACTAGAGGGCAGCAGCATTTCGATTCGGATCAGCTAGAGGATGTGAAACAAAACCGTTCTCTGTGAGAACGGCTGCAGCTCTCCTATGTGGTAACAGTCATTGTTCAGTGACTATTGCAGAAAACCTAAAAAAACTAAGAAAGCCTAAGAAAAGTCATCATTCTAACATGATGAGTTCAATTAGAATTAACAAAACCTGTCAGGAAAGCAGCTGGAACATGCTCTTTACGTATTAGCTTGTTTAATCTCTTTTCTGTTGTTCGAGATGGCAGAGTGGTACTGTGACTCCAAAATCTCTGCCTATTCTCTTCCATCCTCTAAGGAGATTGAGGAGGCGAGAGGACAAGGACGATCAAGGAGACAAAGGAAGAGCTAATCTCAGCTGGCAGATAATTTATGCAATGCAGCTCTACGTCTTTCCTAACCCAGACAATAGTCACACAAAGTAACTGCCATGAAGGTTGTCACTTAATTTTCCTGAAGATAAAGGCTCTTAGTCCTTTACTACTGCTCTGTGGCTGTGGTTCCTGGCCAAGATCCCCTACTGTCCTGGGTGAATTGTCCATAGCCGTGGGTAATGTTGCTTTTCAGACTGTCTGTGATAGCACTGTGACTACTACACGCGCCCCAGCAGGAGCTTTACAGCTGAGCTGGCCAAGGTGGCTTTTGGCCAAGAATAAGCATAGGCCACTGGCCAGGATCTGCTGTGAGACTCTAACTCTCCACACTGTGCCCTAAGGAGAGCCATTTATAATCTTTACTTTTCAGCCCTTCATTTGCTTCCTGCATTTCTCCACCTGATTGTCATAAATACTGAACACTCCCAAGCAAGTTCACGTAAAGAGGGAAAACAGAAGCCACATTTTGGAGGGTTAACACCTGCACGCTGAAAGTAGCCCTCCAACCCCAGTTCTCAGAAGCCACTATTGGTGTCTAATCTTTCTGCCTTAGTGTCTTCATATGTGACATTGGGATAATATTTACTAGCCTACCGGGAAGGTTTCAGTGATGGAGTGATTACTTTTTGTTAAGTGCTAAATTTCATTAGAACATATAAAAAAATCCTTCAGTTTGCTACAAGATCTCCATGGATTTTAGTGACATAAAAGCTGAGAGGAGAATAAAACCTCTGTGAAAGCAGACTATCTTCCTGTTTACCACCTTAGCAGAGAGCACCAGAAGCATGCAAAAACTGGTGCTTGCTTTTTTCCATTCAGATAAAGAGCTTACCCTGGTTCCTGCCACAACTTTACAGTCTGTTTTTGACACTTGTCAGACATGTGCTGATCTTACCTTTACAAAAATAACATTGAAAACTGATGTTCATAGTATTGATGTCAAATGAAATTTTCTTTGTGGAAAAGAATTCGGAAAAGTATTTCTTGCTGTTGTGAACCAAGAGGCTTAAGACCTCACAATTACCACAGTTAAAAAGGTGGTGTCTGAATTCTCAAAGAGTACTTCAAGGAAAGGAGTAATATAGCTGAAAGTCCTGTCATATTGCTTTTGCATTTCTGAAACTAAGTAGTACGAGCTCTGCATCAGGAACAGTGTAGGAAAGGCTTGAGCTGTGCTTTTAAAGTGCCTATAAATGCAGCATTTGATTAAGTGTACAGTAGGCATGTATGTAAGAGTGAAAACAATAAAATCGTGATGTAAATACATTGGACATAAAAAAACTCTAATGGAACAGAAGGAAAAAGAAGGACAGCAAGGGCACAAATTGCTCCTCATGGCCCATGCCACTGACAAGTCACTACATTTCTGTCGTGGTTTAACCCCAGCCGGCAACTAAACCCCACACAGCCACTCGCTCACTCCCCCCCAGCGGGATGGGGGAGAGAATCGGAAGGGTAAAAATGAGAAAACTTGTGGGTTGAGATAAAGACAGTTTAACAGGTAAAGCAAAAGCTGTGCACGCAAGCAAAGCAAAACAAGGAATTCATTCAGTACTTCCCATCAGCAGGCAGGTGTTCAGCCATCCCCAGGAAAGCAGGGCTCCATCACGTGTAACGGTTACTTGGGAAGACATCACTCTGAACGTCATCCCTCTTCCTTCTTCTTCCCCCAGCTTTACATGCTGAGCATGATGTCATATAGTATGGAATATCCCTTTGGTCAGATGGGGTCAGCTGTCCCGGCTGTGCCCCCTCCCAACCTCTTGTGCACCCCCAGCCTACTCGCTGGTGGGGTGGGGTGAGGAGCAGAAAAGACCTTGACTCTGTGTAAGCACTGCTCAGCAATAACTAAAACATCCCTGTGTTATCAACAGTGTTTCCAGCACAAATCCAAAACATAGCCCCATACTAGCTGCTATGAAGAAAATTAACTCTACTCCAGCCAAAACCAGCACAATCTCTGAGTGGAAATTTCCATGCATATTAATTATAATGAACTCTTTTAGTGGGCATGATTTTGTGTCTCATGAAGAAACCTAAGCAATGGCAAATCAGAAGCAGCTTTCCTAAGATATGTCTTGGAACCCATAATGAAAATAAGATGGCAAATTTATTTACAGGAAAATTAATCCTTTAAATATGTTGAGAGAGAAAGACCACAATGACAATGACAAACTTGAAGCGGCTTCAGTCTGTAGTTCCTCGGACATACTAAAAAAAATGCCCAAATCAACAAAGGGAGGAAAATCTCTGTAAGACCACAACGTAGTGAACTATGGAAAAAATACTAGACACTGTAACAGCAGAGGCCAAGGCACAAAAATATTTTTAGAGTTTCAAGTATTAGAATTTTCAAAAGCATCCAATCCCTTTCTGATAAATTCCCTACACAGGAAGTCTTTTTGGATCAACAGCTGGAGGGTGAATGAACCTTTAAGAAGCTCCAGACCTCCAGTTCAGAAAAAAGTACATCTATCTGGTACTAGGAGTTGGACAGAACAGGAGGCAGAGCCTCCCTCTGGGTTAAGTCATCACTTAACCGTTTGGTTTAGCTGTTCTTGATAATAAATCTCTGCCTTATTTCCAAGAGTATACTACAAATAGTAACTTCAGAAACAGAACAGGATTGGCAAACTTTAGAAACTGAAAATGCAGTCTTTACAACTGTATAGCCTTTCTGGTTAGGCCTTATATTTTTTCCTTCCTCGGATGATATTTACCCTCAACTTCTGTGTATGGAAGATACAGTCCCATTTCTTTTCAGTCGTTTAAGTGCAGCCAACTATTCATGCACTGTGGGAAGGTCTCCCTTCATAGTTTTCAGCATATGTGCAAAGCTACTTTGAGCTGAGTTGACAAACTAAAATTATAGCTGAAGTTTGTGCCACTGTGTGTTTAAGCAGGGGATCTACCTCTCCTGCTGCTTACCCTCACTTGTCCTCTTACCAAACTAATTTTCCTGATGTAATCTTGATAGGGAAGGCTATGACTGTGGGGTCTTTGGTAGTGGTGATGATGGCTACAGTGACACCGTCGGAGGGCTTGGACCTAGCCTTTTCTTAGTGCACTGATGTATTCAGACAGCTTCAGTCTGCTCCTGTGTGATACAAGGAACTCCACCACATTTTTCTTCCTAAGGACGGGATCCCACACACTGAGTACAGAAACATGCACAAAGGTGCAGGAAGGCACATGTGCATAGAGTGCGTAGAGTCAAGTACTCCTCTTGGACAGGTATGAACACCCCTTTGACTCTGCAGGTTTGTCTTGGTGTTTGCCGAGCAGCAGAAGGTCACACCATGATGCCAAGAACCCTAGAGCACCACAAACAGTGAGATGGGGAATGGAAGGTTACTGCAGGAAGCTGTACCATGTAGGTGTCTGCAGACCTTACTAGGCTCAGTAGCAGCTGCCGGAGGCAGGCCCTTGACAGGGTTGGCTGGCAGAGGGGGAACATCGGAATCCCGATGGGCCTGGATTTTATTTCTTGGCTCTGTGTCAACTGCTTCACATCAAGTACTACTCACTGCCCTTGGTTAGAGGTGGCTTTCATGCTGGACACCTGACAACCTCTGGTCTAAACTGCCTCTATCGTAACATTGAGCTTTTCCAATACGGACAGCACAGGAAAATCTTTGCTTTCTTTAAAACTAAGGAACGTAGGAAAACCCTATGAAAATAATGAGAGAAAAATTCCACTTTTAAAATATAAAGGCAAATAATGTATACTTTCAATACTTCTGTCTTCTTCTAAATGATTATTATAATGCAGATGCAGAGTAACAGGTCTGATGACTTATGATGACAGTATGATCAGATGAGCTCTTTTAGCCCTGTTAGAATTGTTTGAAAAGTTGCTATGCTTTTATGTCCCGAAGCGGTAACTACGATGCTTCTCATGTTTTGCAGTGGAAAAATATATGGATTGTGCAGACTCCTGTTTGGTGATGGTAGAAGAATGCAGTGTATTCGGTGTGAAGGGACAGAGATCTCCACCTTTGGGAGTGGTAGGGGTGTTTAAAATGCTTTATTAGGACTGAATTTTAGAGGATATAGCTTCTTCTTTAGGTATTTATACAAGAAAATTAGCCTGCTCATCAGATACTCTGCTCATCAATAGAATAGCCTTTGAAAGATCCCCATAATACTGGACAAACCTTTGTTTTACATATGAACATTTTTCTCTGTTTTAAATAATGGACTAATGCTAACCTCCTGCACAGTTTACTGGAAGAGTGGACGCTCCATTCAGTATCAGTGTATAAGTAAATGGTCCACTGGAATAAAGGCTGCACCATTTTTAAAAGCATTTTCAAATTCTGTTCATAAGAATGATATATGGAATGTAGAGCATGTTCCAGTGAGGAAGTGTATTGTGTTTTGGTCAGAAAATGTATCCTGTATGTACATATATTTTTTTAGCTCTCTCTGCCAAGCCAAACTCCCCAGACACCTGACTACTGCAACACGCTATGAGTTAACACTCAACTAGTGCCACAGAAGAATGTGCCAGAGATATTTAATCACTAGACAGAGGAAAAAAAATCTCTGTCATGACCTACTGACCAGACATTTCTTGGCAATTGCTAATCAACTGTGTTAGCCTTTTATTGTCTCTGCTGCCATTATCTTCCAGGAAAGGTCTGAGTAAGAGGTCAGTGTAGTTTAAGTAGGTATTGGTTCATTTGTTATCTTTCATGCAGTATGCTGCAGTCAACAGTCTGCTCTCCTCTGGAGGGGAAAGACTTCAACTTAATTCGACTTGCTTATTTACTGTAGAGTTTGGCTATCAAACCCAAAAGATAAGAATAGTTCCTGGTTGGAACATTTCTGAGAATAATTTTTAGTGCTTTCTCTGAGCATTAATTTTTAAAAGATCTATATTTGGTAAATTATGAACTACTTCTTTATTGACAGTCTACAGAAGAAACACATTAGAAAAGTAACCTGGATTTTAGTTGAGATTACCATGCATTTAAGACTGTCTCTGTTCAGGTAAGTACTGTATTCTGTGCTTACCTTTGAACAGGCAATTAGATTTGCATTCCTTTCCTGAAAAAGTCTATTTCCTGGGTTGGAGACCGAGGGAAAAAACCACTCCTTCCTAGAAAAAGATGAGGGAAGAAGGGGGAAATGGTAGGAAAAAGTCAGCTAGCAGATGTCTCCTCTCATGTAAACTGATTGTATAGAGAGGATGCAGTGGTAATGTGTGTTTCTAGCTTCAAGTGACTGCACCTGAAATTCTGCATTTTGGAAGGAATTTCATTTGAAAGACAGTGTTATCTTTGATCAAAAATTGTTCATTATTCAGCTTTGTCCGCCCATGCTGCATTAACAAAGCACTGCTGAATAGGAAAACCAGAAGCTTATTACTTCCTTTCTGGGAATGGAAGTGTCTAGCCTACGGCGTGGGGGAATGTCTCTCTCTTTCTCTCTTGCTGTAATACTGGAAACATTTGAAATTTGTTCAAGCCTCTATAGGAAGCCAACACAGACTGCTCCTGTATCTTTGTCTGCAGCATGGAACCGCAGCTGGCAAACAAATGGGCACCACCACAGCTTTTATACGATTGCCATTAGGCAGCCCAGGATTCTCCTGATCCCTGGACAGGCAGCGTAACACAAGAGATGAGAGAGATTCACTCCCTCTCTCAAAGCCAATAATAGCAACGAGGATCCCCTTCTACTCAGGAAAAAATGTAGTTGCAGCACGTGACCTGCCTCTTTTGAGTCTTCCCAGTTGATGGCAAAAAGTTTGGTTTTCTTACCCACTCAAAAGGGCTAGAGTGGCGATGGAATTACAAACATTTGACCTCACTGGGATTTCCTTGCTATGCCATTTGGTCTTCTCTTCCTTCTACACTGCACCCATTCCCAAGCAGTGTCTTAAACTAAAGATAATTCATCTCTGCCAGAGTGGTTACTTTGGTGGCTCTCACTCTGCGAAGACAAACCTCATTCTTGTAATGTCTACACTGACACTTAGAGTTAACATAGAGGTTATTCGCTGCCAGCCAGAGCTGTATGAATTAGGTTTTCCTTCTCCTCTATGCAGTCTGCACCGAAACCATCTGCTCTGTACCATTTGATAATGGTTTAAGGTCTGCACTGAAGCTTGAATGTTTCTAAGAACTGACTTATGAACCACTTGCCTTTTGCGTGAGGCCACAGTGAGAAGTACAAAAGGGCTGGAGTCAGAATAGAGGATTTGGGGGTTGCAGCTGGTGGAGTTCCAGAGCAGATAAGCTTAGGGGCTCTGGAGAGCAGAGCAGCTCAGGCAGTGACCCTGTGGAGCAAATACCAGTCTGCTACATTAGAGGAGAGACACCGGGCTTTTCAGTGAGGCTGGACTGAGCAGGACTGGTCAGGTGCAAAGACAGAGCATGCCAGAATTGATTTTTCCTTTAAGAAAGCATGCTTCTGTCACGCAGTATTTTTTCTGTCTAGCCTCGGGGACTAGGTTGCCTGTCAAGCCCAAGCACATGAGCTTTTTGCTCTCACGGATTTCAGCAAGAAGCTAGACTTTTACATCACTTGTTGAATTCGAGCTTTATACCCTGATGTGCTGGTTTTGGCTGGGATAGAGTTAATTTTCTTCATAGCAGCTAGTATAGGGCTATGTTTTAGATTTGTGCTGGAATCACTGTTGATAACACAGGGATGTTTTTGTTACTGCTGAGCAGTGCTTACACAGAGTCAAGGCCTTTTCTGCTTCTCACACCACCCCATCAGCGAGTAGGCTGGGGGTGCACAAGAGGCTGGGAGGGGGCACAGCCGGGACAGCTGACCCCAACTGACCAAAGGGATATTCCATACCGTATGATGTTATTCTCAGCATGTAAAGCTGGGGGAAGAAGAAGGAAGGGGGGCGACGTTCGGAGGGATGGTGTTTTGTCTTCCCAAGTAACTGTTACATGTGATGGAGCCCTGTTCTCCTGGAGATGGCTGAACACCTGCCTGCCGATGGGAAGTATGGAATGAATTCCTTGTTTTGCTTTGCTTGTGCACATGGCTTGTGCTTTGCCTATTAAACTACCTTCGTCTCAACCCATGAGTTTTCCTCATTTTTACCCTTCCGATTTTCTCCCCCATTCCACCGGGGAGGAGTGAGTGAGCAGCTTTGTGGTGCTTAGTTGCTGGTTGGGGTTAAAGCATGACACCTGACATTTGGATTAGATGTTTAAAAATAAAATATTCTTTTATTTGTGTGCAAAAGCTCCTTCTTCCCCATGTTGCATCAGAGCAGCGGTTGTGCTCGCTTTTTTCTTTCTGGGACTGTCTGTGACAGCCACCAGCCATCCTTCTATTTACAGTCATTACCTCAAGGAAATTGGAAACTGCAGCTATGGGGACATGATTATCTTCTCTTTCATGTCAGGTTTGTCTGTTACTGTGACATAGCAAAAGAAATGTTTGTACAGCTAATAAAACATTTATCTAGAGATAAACAGAAATGCCATGTCCTGGCTGAATGAGCTGCCGATGTAGAGCTAATGTAGGACAGGTTTACTAGCAATGGTGATAGAGAAGGGGTGACAAAAGGGGACTTCCCCTCCCTCCCCCCCCCAGTAATGCCCACAGGCCCTCCATAATCAGAAGTGGGAAAGCCTCCAGAGTAACAGCAGCAAGATTTAGATAAGAATTCTGAAGCAAGCAGAGGTTGGCGTCTTTGTCGGCCTCTACGAAAGGAGTCTTGTGAAATGGTTAGTCAAAGTCTTATAGCACTTGCCAAGGCTCTTGACTGGACAGCAGTCTAGTTAGATTTCCATCTTCAGTTCAGTGATCAAAGTGATGAAATAATGCCTAATAACTCAGGACCATGCAATCCTTGTTTTATGAAAATAGCAATACACAATTGCATTTTTGTCCCTGAGGAATATGGAGAATTATATGAAAGAGACATAAATCTGTCTGTGCAATAAACAGTTTTGAACAGTGTGTGCTATAGCCTTGTCTGTCCCACAGGGATTAGTGTTTAATTGTACTTTTTTTGCTTGTTGAATTCACAAACCCCACAAACTTAAAATGTAGAAAATATGTGAAAAACGAAGAGCCAAAAACTGTCATTTGCTAAAACTGCCTTTTATTTTGAGCTTAGCATTTTAATCTTAAAAATATATTTTTGATGGCACACAGCCTCAGAATCAGCACCTTTGCATTTACAAACTATAGAGAATCCCTGTCAATTTATGTTTCCCTAATTCCGACTTTTAAATCATGCAGAAAATCTTACTCTTTGTTCCTGTTTTCTATGAAAGGCTTAACAGCACATTGCTGCAACAAGATTGCATGTTATGAGGATTCCATTCACAAAATAGATTTACAGCACGTTCAATATTGATTTAGTAATTTCATCATAAATGAAAACTATAATGAAAATGCCTATATAAATACACAGTGCAGCATTTGTGATGTGCTATCCTTTCTTGTTTTTTGTTCATTTACACTCCAGTTCACAAGAGCATCATTAGTGCAAATTAATGAGATTTTACTGTACAGTTATCTTGTAACAAGCTCTTAGATATATTTCCACTGATTGAGGCCAGTATAATGAGTTAATTTTCAGTGTCTGGTTTGGTGAGAAATTTCTCAAGCTCTTCTGCAGGGTTAGATTTCTTCTGGCTTGGGATAGCAGGTAGGACATGGCTTGGTTTCAGAGGCTCTCCTGATAGACCAGGCAAGAGAGAATACAGCAAATGACTCTGAGAATGTCCCCTTTTCTGGGATCTGGAGGCTGGGGCTGGTGGGAGAATAACTGCACCAGTCCTTAGGGAATTTAAAGGCAGGGACTTAAACTTCTTAGCACCCTGAGATGGTAGCTGAACTAGAGGAAAAAGAAAAAGAGAGAAAGAGTACACAGAAAGTGAAAAGCATGACATTTTTACAAACAAGTTTGTTACTTTCTTTGAACTATTGTTTGTGTGTCTTGTATTGTGTGTACTCAAACCTGCATTTGAAAAATGTGATCAAAATATGAGTAAAAAATCGCTGGCAGGGCTAATCTTCAACTGAAGAAAACAACTCCAGTGTTACGGGATTTACTTTGTGTTTGGTGATCAATAAGACTTGATAAGTTCAAGGTTTACCTTTGATAAGCAGGGAATCTATAGTTTGTCTGAAGGAGACTTGGTCTCTTTGGAGAGATTTCCACAAGACATTTTTCATCAAAAACCACAGGCTGACCGAAACGGAAATGTTCCGTGGGAATATATTATTTTTAACAAAACTTTTGTGGGAGGATGTTCTATTACCCAGGGTAAATTCTGATCAAAATCTTAGGAAGATGAAATGGAATAACGTGGGACACTGTGTCTGGGTTGCTCTAGGCACAGTCAATCACGAAGATAGGTCCACATGTGCTCTGCAACTCACAGGCCACAAAAGTAGGCCATTACTCCGTAGCACACTTAGACCCACACTGAAACACAAGAGCCACAGCTGTTGTATGTCTCGTGTGTGTCAGCAGTCTTGTAAGAAACTGTATTTAGATCATCCTTAATCTCCACCTCACTCTCAGCAGTGTAACATTGTTTGTGCTTTAAAGTTAATATAGTTCTATATTTTCTCTAAATTGAAATCCTCAAGGTCCTTCATCCAGGCAACTCACTAACTAATTTCCTAATTTTTTAAAAGGAGAATTCAAAACCTTAATTGTAGACCTTGCCTTGGAATTTATTGTGAATTGCATTAACTTCTTTTCATTTAATTCTCCATTTTATTCACAAGCTCTTTGTATACAAACTGTTCGGGTTTTTCAGTTTAACCATATGAAGAGCTCCCTACTGGAGTTAACACCATCTCTGTTTTGGCTACAGAATCTTCCTTGCAATTTTTCATAGTAATATTTCCTTGATTGCATTCTCATTCCATCTATGATTTCCTTCCATCTGCATCTGTTGTGATGAATATATGAGAGGCTAACAACGTTTTCCTCTGAGATGTCTTTGAGTTTCATCTTACTAGTCATGGCAGCCTCCAGAAGGTTATTTGGATTCTCTGCCTGTTTTGCTGGCTTCATCCTTTGAAACTAATCACAAACAATTCCTAGTGGTCAGGTATTAAAAACATTCTCCAAGCCAACCACTTGTCCTCAGATTGGTATCATGCTTGTGTCCTGGTTCTTTACATGCAGGAAGAATCCTGCTATAAAGCACTCTGCCATCTCAGCCTGTCATTATCATGAAAACCTGAGTGTTCATGTTTGCATTTTTCCTGGCAGCCCCTTTGATTATTCCCTTTTTATAATCTCTGACAGCAATTTTCCTGGTGGAGGTTCAGGGAAATTCTACAGAAATGAGGAATGGAGAAGACTATTCTCTCTTAACCCCATGAAAATCTTGTGTAATTCCAGAGAAATGTCTGAAGTTAATCTAGATTTGGACCGTTTTAATAGAGGATAAACTGATAAATGAACTGATTTTTATTAGAAATAGCAGACCACATAATCATCTGGTATGAACTGAGTAACTACTGCAGTCAATGCACCTGTGATAAGCTGGCCCTTAGAAGTCAATTTTGATCTTAAAAAAATCCCCAAACCAAACTAAACATTCAGCACAATTGAGGAACTCATAGGTAGAATAGTGGATGGGGTTTCTTGAGGGCTGTAGAATAAAAACACAAGAAAAGAGGACTTAAGGAATTTCAAGTCAGTAAACGTAACCTAAAAAATCTTAAATACCTGATATCCAGCCCACAGTTGGTGTTTCTCAGAAGTGAATCTTTGAACCTATGAAGTCTGCCTGCTCATCAAGCAACATCAAAAAGAATAACTGGGACGCTGGCAGAGTGGATGCAGGATAAGTGGGAAATTATATAGTTTTAATAAGGAAGGATTATTAACTTTGTCACAAATTTTCATAAAAAGGCAGATCCATTACTATAACGTGCACACATACGATGAAAAAAAGGCACTCAAGGTGTAATTTCCTGGAGAACAGGTTTACAATGCAAAATGACCTCGATAAATTGGAGAAACAGTAAAAAATTCAGATAATGAAACTCAGCAAAGGCAAATGCAAACCACTACACTTAGGGAAAACAAACAAACAAACAAATCCCAAATCATAAAAAGTCCAAATGTAAGATGGGGAATAACTGGCTAGAGGAGTAACAGTCCTGCAGGTAACTGGGGACACAGACTGTGCCCAAGTCAGAAATACATTGAAAAAGTTCAAGCAGAAACCCTGCAGCTTCTGTGCCTTGGTAAAGTCACTCAAGTACTCTTTTCCTAGGCTACAGTTTCATTCCTATTATCCTTTTTCTAACTTGTATTTTTAAATGTTTTTGCTTAGAGATTAAAGCACCTCTTCCTTTTTTTCATTGCCCTTCCTTTTTTGGGAGATGTTTCTTCTTTCTGTTCATCTCCGAGTAGTTTCAGTTCTCTTTCTAATTTATGCTTATTTTATTGTTCTACCTCCCTGTGTGCTTTTTTCTTCCACTGGCTTTGTTGCATATTTTTAACACACATCTTGTGTAACGAAAATATTAGAGAAACACAAATGTTTATATTCAAACTTAGTTGCTGGAGCCATTTGCCTGGATAAAGGCTGTGTCCAGAACAGTTATATTTTTAGGGCTGGATGGAGGATGAGTGAAATCTTGGCTCTGAAACAGTTATTTGGAAAGCTCCAGGATCAAATGTGTCATTTGTGTTAACAAAGAAGAAATGTAATCTATTCTGCAAATAACTTTGCTTTTCTATTATTGGCTTGAACTGATGTTCAAGCAGTAATGGCATCTGGATAAATGTGCTGTGTTAGTTAATTAAATCATGATTATTAACTGTGATAATTGTATCTTATTTATAAAACACAGTTTTTGGCATGAGAGTAGAACTAAAATCCTGGCTGTTTGTCTGAATTACTGCAAGAACACCACTGATTATGAAATAATTTTTTTTAGGATTTCGCTTACAACTATGTTTTAACTAGAAGACACAGAGAACGTTAGTAGAAAGCCTAAAAATAGAAGACTTGGAGCTGGGATTTTGAAAGCAGTTAGATTATTTTCTTTCCTCTGAGCAGAGAGTACCACCTCAGTATTCCACATATCTCTACTGTTCTTCTTCCTCTCATATTTACTGTGCAGCAGCAGTGCAGGATTCTGTACTTCCCCTACCCAATCTGATGTTCCCTATAAAGCTGCCTGTGCTGTTTCGTTTTTAGTAATATTGTTACAGCTGCAGAATTCCTTCTGAAACTTAGATCATAAAAGGCAATGAATCTTAAATTTAGCTCTGAAATGTTTTAGGACCTGGCTAATCTGCAGGATGACAAATAGTAAACTGCAAATCCTCATTCAAAATACATTGGGGAATTTGCGCTTAGTGGAGCACAAGAATGTGAGGGCAGGATACTGGTGGGAATAGGGCTAGTGTTTGTATGTGAAGAACACCCCAGTCACTGGCTGGATCCAGCCTGGGGCACTCACTAAGTCTTGACACTCTGCTGGGGCTGTGGGAGCAGGGTAAGGCTTTCCCTGTTCTTCAAGACATTGCTTCTTACTGCTTTACGGGGAACGAGGAGCTGGCTGAAAGCGCAGAGGAAGAAAAGGCTTCTGCTTTCTCAGTCCCTTTATTTTAGCTCCTGTTATAGAAGCTACCCAAACCAGTTGCTGTTAGAATGAGAGAAATGAATGATTCCCATCCTCACGTAAAAGCTAGTCTATCCACTGTGCTTAAGACACAGGTGCTTTTCACATATGTAACATTCAGAAAATAACAAAGTTTTTGGAAACATAATGATCTTGTTCTAATCCTCTTCCTTCTAATTTTTGCCAGCAAAAGGACACAAAAATCAGTGTCATGATATTTTAATGCTGTCTGCAGAAGAGTCATTCCTTATGGGGTGGCTGGCTTTCATCTCACATATCCAACTTTTGTCTGCCATGCAGTCATTAGGGTGTTCTCATCCATCTCCTTATATCCTGTAAGTCACCATGTTACATCATGTTATGCCCCCTATGAAAAGCTATCATCAGTCATACAGGCATATGCAATCAAGAGTGAAGCCAAGAGTGAAAAATCCTGTCTCTGCAAGAATTCCAGTCACCTCTGCTCTGGAAAACAAACGTAGAACCAAACTCTCCTCTGTATTGATGTACATCGCTTCTACTAGGACAACTCTATGAAATTCATTAGAGAAAAGGGTTATGATCCGCAGCACAAAGTCCAGCTGGAGGTGAGCCAGTCACTAGTGGAATACCCAAGGAGTTAATACTCAGGCTAATACTATTTAATGTCTTCATTAGTGACTTGGACGATGGGGCAGAGTGCACCTTTTGCAAGTTTGCAAATGATACGAAACTGGGATGAGTGGCTGATATAGCAGATGGGTGTGCTGCCATTCAGAGAGACCTTGACAGGCAGGACTCTTACAAAGGGAAATGTAAAGTCCTGCACCGGGGGAGGAATAACTCCCTGCACCAATACATGCTGAGGATCAAACAGGTGAAAAGGAGCTTGTCAGAGAGGGATCTGGGGGCCCTGATAGACAACAAGCTGAGCATGAGCCAGCAATGTGCCCTTGCAGCAAAGGCAGCCAACAGCATCCGGGGCTGCATTACGAAAAGTGTGGCCAGCAGATTGTGGGAGGTGATCCTTCCTCTCTACTCAGCACTGGTGAGACACATCTGGAGTGCTGTGTCCAGTTCTGGGGCCCCCAGGACAAGAGAGACACAGATATACTGGAGCAAGTCCAACAAAGGGCGATGGAGATGATTAAGGGATTGGAGTGTCTAGCCTCAAAGGGGAGGCTGAAAGAGCTGGGACTGTTCAGCCTTGAGAAGAGAAGGCAGCTCAGGGGATCTTGTCCATATGTGTAAATGCCTGATTGGGGGGCGTAATGAAGAGGGAGCCAGACTCTTCTCAGTGGTGTCCTATGAAGGGAAAAGGGTCAATGGGCACAAATAAGTAAGAAGGAACTTTTTTACTCTGAGGGTGGTCAAACACTGGAACAGGCTGCCCAGGGAGGTTGTGTAGTCCCCATTCTTACAGGTATTTAAAACCTAACTGGATGTGATCCTGAGCAACCTGCTGCAGGTGACCTTTCTGTGGGCAGGGGGGTTGGACTAGACAATCTCCAAAGGTGCCTTCCAACCTCAGCCTTTCTACGATGCTGTGAAAAAGGAACATGAAACCTCTCTCAAGCCCTCAGATGCCAGTGATGGAGACACACAGTATGATACTGTAACTGAGACTTGCCTGTACTTACTTTTGTGAGCACAGTGGTTGGGTATGGGAGCTAGGCTGTTCCGTACAGGAGTAAGATTTTTTATTTTGGGTTGGTCTATGGACATCTGTTGAAAATTTTTACCTGTGGAAGAAAAAGATAATCTGTTACCATATGAAAGTAATTGTAAATAATACGGTGCACTGTACATCTCTGGCTTCTAGGAAAAAAAGAAAACTTACTTAGTAATTCTCAGAAATATGTAATAACAAGAAACCACCAACTGAAAAAGCTGTTGCTTTGTTCTCTTTACATTCATTAAAAAGAGTGACTGACTTAATATAACCTTCACATGTACCCTTATCACTTCCTCTCATATAACATTGTAATTGGTCTTAAAACAGGCACGGTCCAGTAGCTAAGTCTGTGTAAGAATATTTGGACAATACATTTGTAGAAATATTTAACTAGATGGATTTGATTTCAGAATCAAATCTTTAGTTTGCAAACTTTTCTAACAGGGTCTCAGCCTTTCTAAGTATTAGAACACAAATGAAGTTCAACTGCTGGTTGGAGAATGAGACTGGTAGAAGTCTATCACCAGGTTTGAGAGGGTTTTGCTGCAGATGAAAACATAGCATAACGGATATAAACTGATACTGATTCTTATTAAACTATGTTTATGGCAATTTCATTTTTACCAAGAAGAACAGATACTGGAAAATGAAAGGTTAATTGGCTAAATGTGGCATTTCACGGGCTCAGATTAAAGCTAACTTTGGTCTAGTACTATTAAAAAAGACAATATGTTAGATGATGTAATGCATTTCACTACATAAATGACACATCAAATATTATTAAAAAAGTAGAAACTCAAGCACCAAATCAACATTTTCCCCAGATCCTTTTCCTGAGTTGATCTTATTCTGTGATGTTTGGGTCCCTCAATTTTTTCTTTTTTGTTATCCTCAGATCTGAGACGAGCCTTGTAAGGAGCTTTGAGTTGTCTTGCCAAACAGCTGCTCATCCAACACGGCATTGCAACATAGCTCATTGCAGAGCAAGCATATGCTCTGTCAGCACGCAGAGACGAGGGGAGACAGAGGCTGGATGTAGTAGAACATCTTAAGCAATAGGAAGAAAGGGAATGATATAAATTGCCTTTGTGGCTTTGTAGTTGGTACTTGAAAATACCTATGTATTGCTGGGCTATGCAAGATAAAGCTATAGGAAAATAGTTGTAGAACAATTTCCTAGACATGCACTGAAGTAGTTGTCAAGACTGCTGTAACTTTGTTGCTGACTAAAGGGATTCTGTGTGAAAGGAGCTAAAGTGGTGTTTATCAGACAAACCCCCGGTGTTATAGTGCAGCCTTCAGCTCAGTGTGGAGCAAGATTCTGGTCCAAAGACCATGGAAATTGATAGACATTGGATCAATCTACGGGATCCTGTGGGTAAAGCTGATGTGTATTGGGCTAAAGCATGAAGAATCTCTTACGGATGAGCTGTGTCTAATAGAAACAGACTTTGGTTTCCTTTTCCCATATTTTACTCTTTGTTTAGTCTTTAACGCTTCTCCAGGGCGTTCAAAAAATGGATGTAAAAGTTGGTAAATTTCTTCTATAGACATCACATCCACTGTGCACAAAGAAATAAATATATCAATTCCAAAACAGCAAAGAATCAAGCCTGTTGCTCCCATGAGCACAATTCGAGTTATATTGGTTTCAGTGATGCTTATACTAAGAACTAATGGCTTATTATGTATCTACCATTATGGCTTTGATGATGGGAGGTTGTTTTACTGTCAAGAGATACGTTTATTTCATAAATGGGGATATCTGTCAGCAAAACAACAGTACAAAGCATAATCATGTTTGCAAGGCTGATATGAATGCTTGGAAAAGAATCCTTGTTGTCCAAAGTTCTGGCATCAAGTAGAAGTATTCTTCTGCTCTTCCTTTCTATGCTCCACATAACATCAGAGAAAAAAGTTTTTCTTTCTTTAAGACATCATCTTTGTCATCAGAGCATATTTATGATGACATTTATTTTTGAATGAAATGAGAAGGAGGCAATTTCATTTATAAATTTATAAAATATATATATTTATAAAATGCAGGACTGTTCTGCATTTCATTTTGTTTACTGACATTTTTTACAGGTTGTTCTTTGATTTTGCTTTGCACAACATTGTGGTGTCTTTTGTGGAAAAGTTGTAAATATCATGATGAATGTCCCATTGTAAATCAGTCCTTCAGTTTGAGAAAAAAACAGCCACACTCTTCAGCTTTGCTCTACTCTTTCCTGGCCAAGAAGTGCTTCCTGTTGGACTATACCATACTGCTTATGCCAACATAAGCTTAATAATAGCCTATTTTTTACACTACCTGTTCAAGCAAATAGAAGGTACTGGGCTGCTGTAATAAAACCTGTAATAAAGTATTGCCTTAGACCTGGAAGGTTAGTAATCTAAAAGATGAGTGAGTGATAGAAGGAGGCTCCAGCTGGCTAGGGGGTGCTAAGAGCTGCCTTATGTTTGTGACAGGCTTCCTTTCACCCATATCACTTGGAATTTCTCTACTTACACCATTTTCCCTGTGGAAAGTAGATGGCAGCACATTTTGCAAAAAGAGATGATCGCAAAGCTCATAAATACACAATGCTTCAGATTGTGGATGCCAGCTCAGCACTGTGGCTGGCAAGCACTCTTGCAATATGACAGTAGTTTTTGGTATAGTCTATCTTTGCTCTCCTCAGTGGAGAGCAAGACAAAGTAGTTATTCTGAGAGAAACCAGTGGCATGATAGTAAGGTAAGTCTCATTGCTATCCACAGCAACCTCTCCCCTTTGTGTAAGTGCTAAGGCTCAGCTAGTAAATTGACTCATCTTTCATTTCCAGGAGCACAAAAACCCTCCAAAAATCCCCATCTATGTGCCAGCTGCCTTAGTAGCAGTAAGCACAAAAATTAGCTCTGACTTTAATAAAAGGCATGGTCATGCAAGACAATCAACACTGTGTGTCAGCTGAGAAAATAATTTTCAAATTGAGTTCCCCTAGATTATTGACCCCTAATCCTGCCATGGATATTCAGTGATTAGGAAACTATATGTAGTCCCCACAGTAATGACTTGAGAAATGGAGTATTAACACTTCAGTGTCCTTCAAAGACCAGATGTTTTTTTCCCTCCACTAGGCCTCCTGCAGAAAAAAAACCAAGGAAATATCTTTCCTCAGAGAGAGCTGCCCGCACAGCGCTGCTGGCTGGGCTGGAGCCAGGCTTACTTTGCTTCTGATCCCTGTAAGTCTTGCACGCACAGTGCACTGGAGACCTGGAGGCCCTGGAGTTCATACAGTAAATGCAGTTCTAATTCACAGCAAATCAGGTGGCTTTAATTACAGGGGCAGACAGATTTAAACCACACACATAGGCGTGAAGAGGGATAAGCAGATCTTTTTATCATGAAGAAATGTTAGACAGTATCTGGGTTGTGCAATATATTCCTGTCAGACACTCTCTCCCTCCTTACAAGCTGTTAATTCACATGTTTTTTGCCAGCTACAGAAATCTTTTTATTGTTGGAAAGTTTTGTTAAAGGGAGCTGGTATACAGAGAACTGGGCTTAAAGCAGACTCAGGCTTTTTTTTCTCTGAGGGAGATAATAAACTGTCAGAGATAAGATGACTTTCTCTTCCTTTGGACATGCAAAGACAGCTCCCATCATTGTAATAATTAGAAGATTTCCCATAATTGGTATGATTTTGCCCTCATTCATGCATGTAGACTGCTGGTCCTATACTGAGTCCCTGTGCAGATCATGGAGCACTGAGTAGATGCACAGGGTCCATCCTGATTCAGCTGGTTGCAGCTTTTTGTCATAGGATGTTCATAGAAAACCACCTGTCCTTCTATCCAGAGCAAACAAGGATTTAACCATACAGTATTCTACAGTCCTAAGAAAAATCTATAATCACATTTTAAATAACATGGTAGTTACTTCCACATCAAATGTATTCATAGTCTAGCTAATTCCACCAAGAAATGTTTCCCCATAGTTGTCCTCAGGTTTGGTTTATCCAGTTTGAATTCATTCCTTCTCCTACTGTCAATGTGAATGATCTCAGATATCTCAGCCTCACTGTACCCTATTATATTTAGGTTGTAAAGAAGCCCTGCAGGTTTTCTTGTCTTCCACATGTGAGCTGAACCTTGCAGAGTTCAGTGTAGAAAGAGTCATGCTGGAGCAATATAGCTGTGTGGAGTTTGGGGGTTGTATGGTTGAGTGAATAGCTGAAGAGTGCACAGTAAAAAAGTAGTGACACCTATAGACCACGTCTATCAAGCTTTCAGGAACGTGGCCTGATGTTCAGGAAGTGGAACTTTGTGAATAGCTCCTTCTTACCCCGAAAAACTATTTCCAGCCTTTATTTGCACAACGTAGAATGACCCGTCATTCTGAAATTGCTGTCTCTATTCTCATTATTAGAGATGTGAACAAAGATTTGCTATTTCATAGATCCCTTCACTTAGGAATCAGTACAGTTTGCGCTATCATTCAAGCTCAGATAGTGACTTGACCTAACTGAGCGTTCTTCTCAGACAGGGTTTCTGTTCGCTCCTCTTTCCACTGGAGGATAACGGCTCATGTCTGTTGGGGTGAGGGTAGATTAACTTATTGTGTAAAGTTTACTCCTTGTAATGGTGTACTGGTAAGTTTGGGGATTGCTTTTGCTTGCTTCCTTTTCAATTGGATATTACAGTGGTTGGAAGGCATGCTAGATGTGTTTAATTTTGGCATGGGACTAATCCCAAAGGAGATGAAGTTGGAGACGCTGATATGTTGAAGTAAACTCCAGCATGCAGGCCAGCCAGCCAGATTCATTTAAACATGGATGTGAGTCAAACAAAGTACTAGATCCCAAATCCTGCCAAACCCTGGTTTTGAGTTTACTTCAGAATTCTGATGCTCTGCTTCATTACTGTTGTATTATAGTTTCCAAACCACAACATAAAAGCATTTACTCCGTCTCTGTAAATTTAGCAACCTGAATTCAGCTTTGGAGAAACCATAAGAAGAGCACATTAGACCAAAGAGCTGGCACTCAGGGTGGGAGGAGTGGGAAGGGGTGACACTACAGCCTGGAGTCAGGAGATGTCTATAAGGGGGAAGTAGCATGGCACATGTGGACTTACCTGATTGGATCCAGAAGCAGCTCTCAGCACAGTTAGAGATTTGAGTGCAGTAGTGTTCCCTTGCACATCTAGTTCCAGGACTAAACACGGACACAAGACAGCAGGCATGGCAGTGGGTGTTAACGTGCAATTCACAAAGCATATATATAATCTGGAGGCGCTTACCTTGCTCAGGAATGTTACATGCTTCCTAACTACCTGTGTTTTTGCTTGCTCATCAGACCTACTTAAATCTCTTATTTCCCATATCTAAGCACCTTGCTTCAGCTGTCAGCTGATCTCCTGTCCATATGCTATCTGTGACTGCTACTACCTACAGGGAGAAGAAACCAAAAAAGATATAAAAGAAATAGAAATTTCATGGGTCAGACTTACCTATTTTTTCTGACTCAGATTGCCACATCACTAGAGATTATAGGATTTGGGAGATAGAGAAGAAAGAAATTACCTGATGGAGAACTGGGAAGTGAGGGAAGGCGGGGAGGGCACAAAAGCACATGATGAGATCTGTCAGAGTTTAAGCCATTTATCAGTTTGTCTGAAGAAGTCCTAGTATAGACTTTGTAGGAGAGTAGTTGGTTAGAGTCTGTGTTCCAGGGATCACCCAACAAAGCCTGGCAGCTGCTTCTGTGGTCCAGCAAGTTGTGTTCACTCTTACTCTTTTGAGACTTGTGCGCAAAATGGTGGGTGCTGGTGCTGCAGGAGAAGCTTGACATTGTGCTCTGGGAAGCAGTTAGGAAGGAATTGCCCACAGTGATTGGGGGGAGGCTCTGGGTTCTGACGGGCAGAAGTCCCTGACACTCTGGTTGCTTCTTTTCTGGTATGAGGTACTTTGAGTCTGTGCTCCTTCTTTTAAAATCAGCAGTGGTCACACACTCATCTGGAATGTCTTTGCAGTTTGTGTCCATAATGCAATCAAAAGTGGTGATGATGTCATCTACTTCTGAGGTCTCTTCTCTAGGGTATCGGTCTCTGCTTCTCTCCTTCTGACTGGTTTTCTGATCATCTTTCTTCTTTTTGCAAGAGAATATGTGGTTCAGCATACTGAATCGTCCTTCTTTCTTTAGGAGTGCATTGTTATGGGAGGGAAACTGATGAACTGGCTCGGATCTACTGGAAGTACAAATCAAAATGTGATGTCATTATTGCCAAATAATGAAAAAAATACTGCCTATGTTAGCCCATGAAATGGGGTATATACTGTTCAGATACATTTGCAGGGGTGGTTCAAAGAGGCAGGAAATTAGGACTCCAAATTTGTAATTAACAACGACTGAAAATGATACCGTGTTACTTCACTCTTTCTTATGGGGTTCATTGCCTTACACTCATCTTAATGTAGGCTCAGTGCAGCTACCAGGAAAAAAACCAACCAAACTTTTCTGACTTCAGCATCTACCAGCTGCAGAATCATTATTCTTAATAGTGATGCAAAATCCAATAATAACAAGAAGAACATGCTGGGATCTTTAAAACCAAGTGATCTTTGTATTATGTCATATTTGGAAAATGGTATTTCCAACAGCACAGTCATTGCTAATACTGTTACAAAGGCATTAGTTCACTGTTCCTTCCCCCCCTTTTCCTTTCCCTTTCCTTTTCCCTTTCCCTTCCCGCCTTCCCTTTCCCCTTCCCCTTGCCTTGCCTTGCCTGTGCTAAAGAGGCCCGGCACAGTTTCAGAAGATCTATCAAGATGATTAGCTACAGTGGTGTTGCTGTAGTGGTTTTTAGATGAGATTTTCACTAATCAACATTTCAGACCTACTCTGATAGGCAGAGTACAGGAGGAGGAGGAGGAGGAGGAGAGGTAATGTTACCCATGTCTCACAATTTGTAACACAGGAAATAATACTAACTGCTGACTAGAAAGGAGGGGAAAGCACAAAGAAATGTGATGATAAATGTCTTTGTGAGTGCATGGTCATTTACCAAAGTTGAAGAACTGAAATTAATTAAATGACAGCTGCTGAAACATGAGAAATACAAAGAGAGAGGAAGATCATAAGCAATGGTAAAAGAATTATACTTTTTAGCAGAAAAATAAGCTCAGAATAAGAAGAGGCAATCAAGGTAGAGAATTAAAGAAGGCTAGGAAAACACTCCCAAACCCTTACCCTGAGGATGAAAACTTAAAATTTATTTTATTATCTATCTAGCAAAGCTGCTTTTGTGTTCAGTCTATCCTTCTGTCTGATTACATAAACACACAGCTAGTACATAGAGATTTCAAAAAAGTGGAAGGCATATATCTGAGGGCTGTAATTATTCTGTAAGATAAATTTTCTGCACAAAGGTGACCGAGCAAGAGCTATACTCACATCTTCTTGGTTCAGAACCCTCTGCTGATCGACAGACTAGCGCTGTAACCACAGTGATGAGTCTTCAGTAGATGACTAATTCTAATGTTGCTATTTTGGTGGAAAACTTGAACTGAGTATTGCATATGAATCGAAGAGACATCACCCAGGGGTCAAACCCTTTAGTAGCATACAAAAAGCAATAAATTTGTTTTCTAGTCAGTGGCAAGATGTGAGCAAGGTGTGAACTTTTGCTTTACCTGCTCTCCTGAGACAGCAGCTTGATGCATGCTGTGTGCCCACAGAACATTGCATATGTCAGAGGAGTGTTTTCATTGATGTCTCGAGGGCTGCTGTCTATCCCCAGCTCTAGCAGTGTCTGCACACAGTCAGCTTTCCCTGCTGCTGCAGCCCAGTGCAAAGGCGTCCTACAGAAAAGGGGGAGTATCATTAAAACAGATGAATAATTTTACTATCGAAACTATTAATGACATAATGAGGTGTGCTGCTATGCTACTCATCCAGGTTCACAACATTCATTTTAAGGAATTCCCCAGCAACTTATCCCACACTGATGTAGCTGCCAGTGGTGGTAATAAGGCCATACACTGGCATCTATGTGCATCTATTTAGCTGTAGAGAAAGTAGATATGGGGCTGCAGAATGCCTAAACATGCTATATAATAGCATCTCTTCCGCTGCTGGAGTTGCAGAGTGGGAGGAGTGCCTGAAGTTTTCAGAGCAGAATTTGAATAAAATCTTTGTAGTGTCCGCTGCACAAGGACAAGCTCTTCCCTGCTTTACACCAAACACAATTAGCAGCGGTTGGCTCAGGTCTCTCCATGAAGGTAATAGGAGAAGAAGCCTCCCCCAGATGAATGAGGAGGACTGGACACATCTACCAGACTGTCATTGCCCCTTTGCCAGTTTCTGTGTTCTTTGATGGGCACAGACTGGAGCAGATATAATTGTCTTGAATCTGTGTGGGAGAATCAAACTGATTTTATGCTTGGCAGAAGATTTGCATCTTGTCTTTGGAAACTTTTGTCCAGTTTCCAAATTTTAATATTTTGCTGTTGTGAAAAATCTGGAAGGACAGAAAATACCATAAGAAAACTGCAAGAATAAAAAATAAAATTGACTTTTTTTCTGCCTGTGTCTTTGCAATCCCAGTGACATCAGATGGGTGCAGTCAGAAACACAATAGAATGGAAATCTACTGTGTGTTTATAATGAACAGCTTATCTTTTCCCCTCTTCAAGTATAATACCTTCTGTGGAAATAGCTGAGGACGTGTAATAGGAGGTTGTGTCTTACTGTCTTGAGTGTAGTTAAACTCCTCCCTTCGCCTTTCTTTCCATAGAAACACAGCCTTCTCAACTGCATTTTACTGATGTTTAGAAACTTCTCCAGAACCCTGTTGGTTTTATTTCTGTTCCATTTTATTGCACTTTTCCATGAAGAATACTATTATTTTAAGTACCTGAAGGCCTAAGCCAAGAAAACCTTGGATTTTGCTCCACTGAGCAGGATAATCAATGTGAACAGTCAGTTGGTTCTGTTTGCATTAAATAAATCTACGAGCAAAGTTCCAAGGGAGGTAGGTGTGGGGTGAAAAAGAGGAAAGATGATGACTCTTCTGCACTTATGATACGAGGATTTCATCCTGGAAGGAATCAAATGCCTTGTCAGAATGGAAGGTGAAGGTCCTCTGGTCCTATAGGAATATTGTATTAGCATCTTAAATGCAACTGCCATTTCTTAAATAGAAATAGCAGCAGGATCCCAGCTTCAAGTTGTAGGATCCTGTTCTATTGTTTTGAAAAGAATGTTCACTTTTGATTAAAAGAAGTTAAGTCAAGTGGTGACAAAGTCCTTTCGCACATAATCTTATCATTTCCTACCAGAAACACAAAGTTAAATAACATTCCTACTAGTCAGTTATTGTACTAGATGTGATACATGTGAGCTGGACTGCTTTGCAGTGTTTCTGAGCAAGCACGGTTCTCTGTAAGTGCAGTTCATTAACTAGGCCACGGCCTGTGAAACAGGAAACATGATTATAGGATAAACAGAGCTAGTTTCAAGTTAATAGAAAGGAAACAGCAATTTCAGTTTCGGAGTTTCCATGGTTACCTGTCATCCACATCAAGGGCCTGCAGGTTGCACTCCGGGACTTTAGCCAGCTCACTGATAATATCACTGTAGCCTGCAGCAGCAGCAATGTGCATACATGTTTTGCCATTCTCGTCATCGTAGTTTATTATTGATGGTCCCTGGTAGTGCTCCAGAATGATGGAACACAGAATCCTGTTGCCACTCTGGAAGGAAGTTCAGAGAAGAAAAGCATTTTACAAGCTCACACCAAACTGCATTTTCTCTGCTAGAGAAGGCTAAACGCAATAATGGTATTTTGTTTCTGTATACCAGACTCCCCAGGTATGAAAGCCAAAAGATTCCAATATCCTGCTGGGATTTGGGTTTGCTTCATGAATTTCCTAGAACACTTTGAACACTGGAAAAATAATAAATAATATACCACTGCAAATATCTCCAAAAGTTACAGAGTGTAAATTACTCAATAGCTTTCTCAGAAATAGCTTGGGGTTTTTGCTGTTTTGCTAAGCCAGAGTCCAGAAAGATATGAGCCTATATTTTCTCATAGAAATTTAGGGTTGAAAAGAACCTCAAAAGACCAAGCCAGTTCTGTAAGCCTGTCCAAGTACACCTAGAAAAGCCATGTCAAATATTTGCTCAAGTGGTTCTTGAAAACTTTCTTAGCTAGTTTGCTCCAGTGCTTCAGTATCTTAATAGAAAGTTGACATTGTTCTTTAACCTGCAAACGAAACTGAACATTTTATTTCCTAACTTGGTGGAAATAGAGAAAAAGAATTAATGATTTTTTAATAACAACATAGAAACACAAGGCTGGAAAGGTCTTTCTAGATCATCAGATTCAATCCCTGCAATCACTTGCAGCTACATTACATCACCCCTTTCATAAACTTACTTTGTCCATTAAAAGCAATTAGGGTTTTTGTCCTCATTACTTCCAAAGGAAGGCAGTTCAAGAACTTGTTTGCTTTAATAATTAGTATCTCTAATTTCTATTCATACTCATGGCTGATTTATGTCCCTTTGTTTCTGTGCCAGCATTATTATTTAGATTAAATACTTCTTTCCTCTAACTGGTATTTGGTCTTCGGATGTATTTATAGACAATCATCATATCCCTTCCAAGCTGTTCTTTTGCCGCTCTAATCAGTCGAGGTCTTTTAAGTTTTGCATGTGAAATAGGTTTTCTATTTCTCTCATCAACCTAGTAACCCTTCTTTTTTTGTGTTTTAGTTGTGTATCCTTGGAGAGGGATGATTCAAATTGTACTTAGTCATACACAGCCATTTTTGCCAGGTCTTTGTACAATGATACTAGCTCTTCCCTATTTGTGTTAGAAATACCTCTTTTGGTATGTCACACAACAGAATTTGCCTCATTCACAGCTATGTCCCATTAGAAGCTCCTAGTCATTTTGGAATAACCCTTTACACCTTGGTACTTCTCTTCCACAGTCGTTGCCAAACATAGAGTTTCTAGTTTCTGGGAGGACCTTCTGTTATTAGCACCCAAGTGCATGACTTAAACATTTTATCCTATTCAATTTTGTCCCATTTATATTGCTCTGGACTTGAAGACGATCCCCTGTATGATATCCCCATTCTTTTCTGTTAATGTCTTCCAGTTTTTTATTATTGGCAGATTTCATCAGAAAGCCCCTGTATTTTGTGCCAAGTTATCATGAAAATATTAAGCAAGATTGATTTCAAGCTTTATCCCTGAAAGTAATTTCCTTCCAGCCTCTATTCATTTCTTGATTTTGAGATACAACTTCTTTTGTTTCTCTGTACTTTTGCCTATTTTGTAAGATGTCTAATTATTCTAAATATATCTTTTAAAGATGGATAGTCATCCATTATATCTCAAGCCTCTTCTACACACTTTTCTTCTCGGCTCTTGGGATACAGATTCCTGCTACATTTTGCACTGTTGACAGGATACGTTCCAGGTCCCTGGAACCTGCTGGTCCCAGAGCTTCTTAGTCCAGCTAAGAATTCCCTTAATTTACCAAAATGTGTCCCTCTGAAATCAGGAATTTTGTTTTCTATGTGGTTTGTTTACTCACCTGTTTAATTTAGAGTCTACTCATGATCATGCCATCCAAGCTTATTTTCTATGACCAGGCATTTTATAACGTCCTCATTAACCATGTTAAAATTGTTACTAATTTATAGTTGTCTGAATATCTAATGAAAAAAGAGTGTTGATCTTCATGTTCAGGAATAGCAAGGTCCTATGCATAATTGTTGTTTTTATTCTCCAGTCCTTATGCCAAATGTCAATGATGTCCTCCATACTAGCATAATTCTCAGTTACATTTTTTGGTCACTAGCATCAGAGAAATCTCTAGGCACATTCAGGGCTAACTGAATCTAGAAGTCTATTATATACTTCTAGTACTACCACAATAAATATCTATCTGTTACCATCTTTCCCCAAGTCAGTTTTGATACAAAAAATTATTAACATGCAGTATCTTACTATTTCTGTATTCGTGTTCTAGTGACACTACTGTTGCTCTAGTTTTATACTGTCTTCCTAAGTCCAAATTTCACATCCTGCACCTACAGTTTCAGTCCCTCAAAATTCTTGCACAATTCTTAATATTTGCATAAGAAATTTCCAACTGTTCTTACTGGCATTTTATACATGTTCAGACTGTTCTGTCTCCCACCGATCTTCCATTTTCTAGACTAAACAAATCATTTCAACCTCTCTTCATGGGTCAAGTTTTTCAACCCACTTATCATACTTGGTGCTTGCTTTTGGCCTCTTTCCAGTTTGTCTACAACTTTCTTCAGCCATGGCACCCCAAATGACATAATTATCCAGCTGAAGCTTCTCTCCTGGAATTGAAAATGACATTGCTACTTCCTGTAGCCCACATGTATCACACTTCTGTTAATATGTCCCAGAATGATGTTTGTTTGCTTTGTATCAACACCATAATTTAAACTCCTACTCACTTTGTAATCCACTAGTCTACTAGTCTACCATTCTCCATTTTGTGCAAACAGCTTTAATTTTTTGCAGTTCTGTACATAATGCTATTTTATTAATTTCAGTTCATTCCTACAATTTATCAAAATAATTTTGAATTTCATCCTGACCCATGAAATGCTTGGTGTACCTCTAATTTGGTTCTAGCTGGTTATATACGTGTTCTGTATTTTGTCACCTCATTATGGAACAAATAAAAACATTCTTAAGATAAATCCCTGGTGGACTGTCTGTGAGATGTCCATCTCCAATGATTATTTGAACTGTCCTGAATGTGGCTGATAGAGAATATGTGATGTGTGATATAAGTCCCTGGGTTAATTTTGATTGCAGTACTCCCTCCCCACTGGGACATTCTGTCTTTGGACTGAATTCTGGGTCCATTATAGCAGGTTGTACTTATACAAATTGTGCTATTGACGTAATGCAGTGTGATTAAAATTGCATGTACTGCTCAAACCAGAAAGGGACAAAGAACTGGACTTTTTATGATCATTCTATTCACCATCTGCTTAACAAGCTTTCTGTGCCACATGATGAACTTTGTCTTGTTGGCACTTTTCCAGTATTTCTGTGTTTTACTACATGGTATTAAACTGATTAATTGACATTCAAACATACTATATCAAATAGCTTCTTATCTGAGTAAGCAATAATTGAAGATGGCTACAGAATTTCTGTCCTGTTTTAACAATTCAATCAAATTGTTAATTACATTTTCTAAATAATAAAAGGATAATTCCTAATATTTTGAACCTTCTGAAAGATATCTGGCCAACAGCTCTGTGGCTTTCCAGCTCTCTTTTCTTAGGAATGCCTTCTTATCTTTACATTCATCTTGGCTTTTTTAAGTTGCACACAAAATTCTCCTAAAACGCTTACACTGCCCTTATTCTTAGATTGAAAGCTTAGAGCTGAGGTCACCAAAAATGTAGTCTTGTGGTAAATTTACCATGAACCACAGTACTATTGTTAGACCAGGATGTTCAGTGGTAAATTTACCATAGGAAAATTACATGTTTTTGTAACCTTACTGTATGTATCCCTACATTTCATCTTCCCTTTTTGTCTTCAAATTCTTTTCAGCAACGTTCTCAGAGATTATTAGTTATTTTTGCTATGTGTTTCTATATAATTCTGCAGGGCTCCCCTCACATTTTTATTTACACTTTTGTCCCATCTCACACCTTTATCTGCTTCCACCCATTATTCATTCTCCTCAGTGAACTTTTCTTTCGTAGATCACTCATCTAAATTAAACTTACTTCATGAAGAAAAACTGTCCTAAGGCCTTGATCCAGGAGACCTTGCAAGGCAAACTCTCATTGTGCTTTATGCAAGTTTTTGTTTGAGATTTGTGTCATCTCCAGACAATGGCAAACAACAAATTCACTAACAGGGCCATTAGCTCTCACTTTCACTTGATTACAACTCCGTTTTCTTTAGGTTGGTTAACGAAAAGCCCAACTTCCGGTAGTTGCATCTCTCAGTGCTTTCAAAATAAGAAAATAATTCTTCAGGAAATATCATAGAATCATAGAATCATAGAATCATCAAGGTTGGAAAAGACCTCTAAGATCATCGAGTCCAACCATCAACTCAACACCACCATGCCCATTAAACCATGTCCCTAAGCACCACATCTACACGTCTTTTAAATACTTTTACAGGGATGGTGACTCCACCACTTCCCTGGGCAGCCTGTTCCAAGGCCTGACCACTCTTTCAGTAAAGAATTTTTTCCTCATGTCCAATCTAAACCTCCCTTGGCGCAACAACTACCGAATCAAGTACCATGAGGAGAATCCTGCAAGTTTGGGACACTTTTCTGGTTTTGACACTTTTTTCACCTATGTCTACTCAGTTGTTATTCATTGTTACTCTACCTCATTGTTATTACAGCCATTGTTCTTATACTCCAGCCCTTTGTATGTCCAACTGATATGTAGAACAATAATTTTACTTGAGAAGTTTATTGTCAGTTATATAATGTTCTACCGACACATTGCATTTTATTCTGCCAGGTCTTCGATCATACATAGTACAATGTTTTCCTTGTTCACTGCACTGTATAGAGGGTTAATTTTTTCCCCTTGTCAGAATACTCTAGTGGACTAGCTATTTCAATGTCAAAGAGAAGAATCATATGAAGGGCATCTGCTAAGCTGGCTTGTGGCTACCAGTAAGGTAGAGGTGGAAGGGGAGAGGGCCAAGCAATGGACCATGTAACTGTTTTCAGGAAACCCTGACAAAGTATTTTTCTTCCAAGTGAATGCCTCTGGAGATTATGTGGTTAGGTTGTATTAGTTGTCCTATATTTTCTGTCTTTTCGTATTAGTGTGCAGTTTAAAGCCTTCCTATATCGATAGCCAGCTTTGCTGCATGGAAATTCCCCACTAGTAGCTCTTGATGTTGTTTCTTATCATTAGCATTGCACTTTAGGGCTGTCTGTGTTTCCTCTCCTTCTACATTCCCTCTTTTTTCAATTCCACACCTGTGAATCCAAAGCTTTGACTTTCTCTTTGATGTCCTTCTGCTCTGATGCTGAATGGCTTGACATTTTAATCATTATTTCACTCCTTTCTGCAGCAACAAGCAAATACTATTCCCATTGCACTACTCTGGAATCTAACTTACTTTTATAAAGAAGCACCATAAATTACTATAGATTAAATAAAATTTGCATCAGTACTTCTGGCTTCCTCCTGGAAACCATCTTTGTGCATCATTGGGGGCTGTTTGAGTTTTATGTTACAGAATGCTGGCTGGTTTCCCAACCCTTTTATCTTTCCTCTTATCCTTCATAAACAGACACACATCACATATTTTAATATGAAAATGACTGTAACAAGAGCAGGGCCACTGAAAAAAAAAAAGCAAAGATCTTTTTCTCCTTTGCTGAAATAAAGAAACATGAACCATTTCAAATATTTGTTGAGCAACCCATAGCAAAATTTGAACAAATAACTTGTCTGTGGACTTTTATCCTTTATAACTCCAGTTGAGGTTATTACATTGTTAAATACATCTTTCCTTTCAAAGTCACCTTTTTTTTCCTTTTTGATTCTGAAATTCAGTATGTACTGAAAGCAAAAGCCATTCCACAAACTTTTCCCACATGGCTGTTTTGCTTGGGGCTTGAGAAGTCTTGATCTTTGACTCAAGGCTTTGCTGGCAGAAGCCCTGTGTTCAGTTACAGCTCTACTGGCAAAACTGAACCGTTCCTCCAGTACCATTTTTTCCCTTATGGGAATCATTTCACTGAAGTGCAGTTTTCCTCATATTCATGTTCAGAGCACCATGGCAGTGTATTATGTCATTACCTTTATTGTAACATGATTTCAGAATTTCATCCTAGAATCAGAGGAAGACAACATAACGTTGCATTAACATGAGGATATGTCTGGTTGGAATTACATATTAAGGCTGTATCAGAATAACACATCCCTGTCTTCTTGTAGATGCAGTGTCTGCTGTTTTAAACATGGAGAATGCCACTCAAGAGCAGAGACATAATGCAGCTCCTTCTAGTCTGCAGCAAACATAGTGCAATGAGAAATGTCCATAAAGCTGGCAACTTGGGTTGCTGAAGAGTTTTGCACACATGGGAGCTTTCTCCCATTGTTAAGGACACCAGCATCCCCCCTTTGTACCCCAGACTAGGGAAAGCTGAGGAATGGAAGCACATTCACTCTACCTCCACTGCTGCCATGCCGTGGCTGCCAGATGGCTGTGTTGGCAGTAGAGAACCAGTGCAAAAATTCAGAGTACCCTGTGGTTTCTCAGCCCTCAGGGGACAGAGGCAACTGGGCCCTGTGCTGAGGAAAGGAACAATCCATAATACCACCTTCAGCTTTCCTCCTGCGAGGGAAACTTTGCCAGAAGTTGCCTGGATGCAGCCCAGGCACTTCACAGGGTGTGTTTCTGATGGCAAACCAATACAAATTAAAAACAACTCTACTGACGCCGCTGTAGTTACATTGGTGAGACTCAGCAAGCTCAGAGAGAAGCTCATTTGTCTTCTCCTAATCCTAGTGCTTCAGCCTCAGACACCCACTGAGACAGTGTCTCTTGCAGACTCAGAGTGACCCAGCTTGGCTTGACTTTGTGGTACTCCTGGAAAGAGAATGTGTTGTTGTTGTACAGGATACTTTGTCCTGTGGTCCTCAGAGCACTGCTGCCTCTGGTACAACTAAGTGACATGGTGTTTTTAAAATATTTATCCTCTCAGCAGCCTTAGTGCGTGTTGGAAAAAGCTACCAAATGACAAAGGCAGTCATGGAGGCATATGTCCATGGCTATCATATGTCCCTGCCTCTCTTACCTTCTCTTTGCTCAAACAAAAAACTGCATGAAATACTGGCCAAGTGTCTCTGAGAATTTATTTTCACTTGAAGTCTTATATAATAAGTGCTTATGATTTACTGTGTAAATGACTACGGCTATGACTAAAATTACTTGGCAGCTTTCCCCTGCTAGTACATTGTTGTGAGGACTGATTTCTCTAGATGAACTGTTTATGTGCTTTGAAAAAGAGGTCATCTTTTATTCCGCAGTAGAATAAGGATTTATTCCTTACTACTATCAGAAAAATGGAAACTTTTGTCTTCCAGTGCCTTTTTGTCAGGCATAGGAGATCAGGACATTTATAGATACGCAAAAAGTGTGGTGCATGTACATTACTCATGTTCTGGCATCCACTTGCAGAGTTACACATAGATTGTGTGCTGGGAAGATGTCTGGCAATTATCCTGTACTTACCTACAGGTTTTGCCCAAGACAAATTCCTACTAAGCTCAGTGGGAGTTCTGCAATTGATTTCCTTGGAAATTTGATTGGCGTGAATAATTACACTGTCTGGCATGTTCATACTTGAAGGACTTACTGTATAACAGTCAATTATTTCAGGTGAAAGCAGTTTTTCTGATGATCTGGTTGTACTGATGAGTTTGTATATCAATACTGCTGCACCATGTACAAGTCTTAAAAGGGGCTTTGGCTTATGAACTGACATAAATGAACGTGGAGAAATAGGTTACAGCTATATAAAAAACTAAATAGCGCTAGGGAACATCCCTGAGCATCAGAACTCGGTTGTCTGTGCCGTAAAATTTTAAAAATCCTCCGTGGCTTGGGTCAATTAACACTTTCCCCACCAGTTCCTGGGCATAGTTCAGGAGCTAGCACAGGCCACAGATCATTCCCAATAAGTGGTTTGCATATGACCATCCTGTTTTAGAGAATAAGAGTTTAGCAGTAGGGACACAGGCTGTCCTGTGATGGTTGGCCTCAGTGCCAGAGCCAAGACTCAAGCACATTTAATTTGCTATTGCAGACATTGTCACAAATGTTGAGGGCAGTTTTTGGCAAAAGCTTCTCATGGTATTGGAGCAAGTTTATTTCTTACTCAAAACTATTTGCAAACTCTCTTCCTCTTTGTTTTGCAACTTGACAACTCACTCTGTAGAGCCCTGCTGCTATGCAACAGTTCCAGCCTCCATGAGCAACAGCTGTACCTTTGCTGGAATGACAATATTTACACAAGAAAGGGATTTCTTAAGGGTATGCTTAAAAAATGCAAATTGAACCTGTTTTTCATTTGTTTGCTAACAGTCAAAATTGTCTTTAAAGCTTAGTGACATAAAAAAAGAAATCACTACTCTCCCTTTCTAACTATCTCCAGAAAACTGCATGAAACAATGAGAAAACAAATACAATTTTGCAATGAAAGAAATCTGCCTGAAACCAACCAGACTGTGAACCGTGCCTAGCAAATGCATCTTTTTTAGCCTAATCCAACAACAAACATGTCTGTCATGGAGAAATACTCACTAAGTTTTAAAGTCTTTGGAAGTCTCTCTGAATTCTTCCACTGTAGGCAGCCCACAGGAAAAAAATGGGGCGCTGGGCAGAGAGAAGGAGCGCAGTGATCCCTTGGGAGAGACCCTAGCCCTGAGCCACCACTCTTTCCCTGCCCCTTCCTCTGCCCTGGCTGGGTGGCCAGCTGTGACCTTGAGATGCCCTGCAGCAACAGAGAGATTCATTCCTAGAGATCCTGAAATTTAAGTGTGCTCTTACCTTCCAAGTAATTACAGAGAGACTGCCACGCTTGCTCAGCCAAACACAAATGAATAATTGCCTATGATTTGCTTTTACAATGTGTTTAAGATATACAAGTATTTCACTCTGCTCTCAGGAAATGAGGGAATGAAATAATTGCATTGTTGCTATGGAGAAAATATGTGGGCTTGTAATTTTTTAAAACTCTGCATCAACCTATAAAAAAATCATAAGTGCAGCTCCACATGGCAAAATATTATTTTTAATGGCTTCTTTTTAGTTGCCTTCTTTTTATCCCTAGAGGTTTGCATTTCTTCACTTTGGAAGAAATCTTTGTTTGATTGTTTGTTTATTCTTTAAATGAAAGCTGATATTTTTACATAATCATATGACTTTGGGAGCCAGTTTTAAGAAAGAGACAAAGAAACTTCTGGTAAAAATCATGACAATTGGCAAGGCATGACAACTGGCAGGAAGACTCCAAATCTTCCCAGGCTATTTTCAAGGTACTACTTACACTTACAGTAGTATGTACTACGGTAGTGTATACTGTATAGTATATACTATATTTTATTAGGATTTCAATGACACCATTATCTAGAACTGTTAGAATGGCTTTACACTTTGTTCCAGTATCAGTTAACAGTTTTTTGTTACAAAGATGTGTTTCCTTTTCATTATAGCAATTATTGCTGGCTGCAATGAAAGGAGAGAAATACCTTCTAAGACACTTCTAATATAGCCCTATCTGGACTAGCTCTTAAAAATATTGCATGTGTAAAAAATGTGACGTGAGATATTCTCACTTCAAACCAGAATGATCTGTGTTTTTGACACTGATGTAACACATTTGCACTGAAGCGGCAGGAGGTTGAGTTTTTCAATAGGGCAGACCTAAGCGTGGGCAAGGTCTGTCTAGTTACACGGCTGGGACTCCACAGCCACTATTTGTCTGATGGGAGACCAAGTGCCAAACATGCGGTCTTCGAAACAGCCAGCATGGAACAATTATTTCATACGAAACATGCCTGAGAATTTGGTTTCAACGAATGGCAGGCAATGGGTTTTATGTGTTTCAGCCCAGTGTGGCTCTCTGTTTCAGCCCAGTATGTGCAAACTGCCTCTTTCCTGCAACTTCTGAAACAAGTTTCTGTGCAGTGCCTGGTCTTCCCCTTGCTGCATTTTTTAAAAATGAAATTAAACACAGGGCCCTATTCAGCTGAAAACAACCCCTGCAGCTGTGACTGCCTGAGGTCTGCGAGTCTCTTGTGCTCTGGAGATATTAATACAATTCTTAAAGGAAAATATCCCCTTTCCAGCAGCCACTGGAGGAGGCTATTAGACATAATGATAATCCCACCCAGCAGAAGAAAGTCATGCCTGTCCACAGTATCTATTTCTCCTGGGCCTAATAGGGCAGCAGAGAGCACTGGCTGAAAGTATTTTTTCTTGGCCCAGCTTGAGTAAGAGAAATATTAACAGATCTATTCCATGCTCTGGTATTTCAACTACGCCTTCTGGACCTAGAATATGGAGAAGTATGTGGATGGATGAAGCAATTTATAAGGCTTCATAGCAGGAATCTCTCAAGAAGAAAAAAAGGGGGGTCATCCTGCACATGTTTCCTCTGATTTCTGGGAGCAGCTTAAAGGGAGAAAGAAGAGGGATTTGTGATTTGCCTCCACCTGAGGGCAAGTGGGTTTTGTGCAGTTTTAATTTGCCCCTTTCTCAAGAGTTGTTCTGCATGTTTGTGAGAGAAAGGTGGAGGTGGGAGTTAATGGTGGAATTAAATAATAAAATTTACAAAACACAGAATTAGGGAAAGATTAAGGTATGAGGGGAACTCTGAGGGCCCTGATATGAAGGGGATTCCCTTTCGTCTTTCTGTTTGAGAGACAGCTTGTTCCCAGAGCTCTGATCCAGACCACTGCCTAGCCTGCAGGAGCTTGCATGAGTTTCAGAGATTTCCCACTGGAAGCAGCCTGCATTGGAGTAAGCCTAGTAAAAAAGCACAACAGGTTTTAGAGCACAGATACCTTTAGTCTCCTAACGCAAAATAGCAAGGGATGTAGCCCAATTCCAGACTGCTTAGGATTAAAGAAGAACAAAGCGAGTGTTGAAATAATACCATTTTCAGAGGCCAAAATGTACCTCTACTTCAGAAAAACAAAAGTTGAGCCTATTGTACATGAACTATCTATGGGAGGCTGTGGTTGAAGGAAACAGATTATTTGTTCTAGATGTCCTTACTCATTTACAAATATAGTATGTGGCAGTTCAGAGCTTTTAAATTTCTTTGTTGACACATTTTTTAAGATGAGTGAACTTAGACCAGAAGGTGAGGATGCAAATATTTAGTCATGGTAGGAAAATGTTACTGGATTTTGGGCAAGTTCTATTTCTGCTTATCTGGCGTGCAGGTGTTTTGAACATTGATACCGGAACTTGCTATGGCAGGTGAGCAAGTAAAAACATATTTATATAATTTCATCTGGGAAGTTTTTTGCAGTAAAGTTGAGGCATAACTTAGTAAATTATGCTATCTTTTAGACCGCTTACTACCAATTGCATAATAGTGTTTAATGCTTATTAAACCTGTGTGTTTTTCTTCTCTAATGATGGCCTGAGTAATTTTTAGCAATTTGACAGTTTTTTTGCATAGGAGATAGGAACATACAGCTCAACAGGAAATGTGTTTGGCTCCCTGTCTTCCTTAATCTCCAGAGAAGTAGGGCCTCAACCCTTCAGCTAATTATTCCACAACTATAGCTGTTTAATATGTTCTAACTTGTGTTTACATTATTTGATTCCCAAAGGCCTTTGGCAAGACTATTTAAGCTGCTTATTTCTGCAACCCTGATTTAGTGAAAAAATTTGGGCAAGACTTCAACATGAAGCATACACATAGTCTCAGTGAGATAAATGATAACTTTGTTTAGGGCAACAGTGCTGAGCCTATATTAAGTATGCCTTGCTCTCCAAAGAAGGTGTTAGATCCTTGCCCGTGCCCACTGGCAAAATGCTGGGGCTGTTAGTGGGCATTCCCAGCATCCATTTTCCTCATTTCACAGCCAAAATAATTGCTTTTGGAGTATTTAGGACACCACAACAGTCAGCTCAGCTCAAGCAGCTGTCTGGTGAAACCGCGGCCGTGGCTCACCTGTACTGCCCAGTGCAGAGCTGTTTTGAAGTCTTTGTCCACCAGAGTCAGGTCTGCTCCCTTGTGCAGCAGAGTCTGGGTATGCTGGGGCCTGTTGTGGAAAGCAGCCCAGTGGAGTGAAGTCATTCCCTGAAAGCCACAAACCGGGAAAGCGAATAATCGTCACTCAGAGGGGCACCCTTCAAGTCTGTGTAGATAAGCCAGACAGTTCTGAAACCATTCAGGACTGACAGACTCTTCCCTCTCCCTCTTGATTTGGAACAATTAGTAGAAGCTTCTGAATTAGTGGAGTCGTAAGAGGGAACCAAGCAATTAGCTTTTTGGAGTTATTATAGAAAATGGATACAAATACAAATGCTTCTTTCGTACATGACTATAGCCTGTTATAAATAATGCATCAGGACTGTCAGGACCACGACGGCTGGGGGATGGTTCCTCACTGCTCAGTTTGGATTCTGTGAGAAAAGGCTGTTTCAGACTGGTGCTTTGACATGATGCAGTGTGATGTTTATTTTAGGTCTTATCTTTGATGCAAAATAAATATTATAAGCTAATATTCTAGCTGGCACTAATCAGCAAGCTAAGGAACTGGCCCTGTGATGTCACCAAAGAAGTCACAATCTAAACATCTCATATTTACTATTTAGGGAGAAAACAAAGCTATTGACCTGCATTTTCATTCCATCTTAGCTGTGTTCAGTCAGTCGTGGTAGACCAGAGAATTCATGGCCTGTATTTGCACCTTCATCAGCATTGTTATACACACCTATATTTTACTCTACATCCATAATATTAAAGATTCTCTGTATAAAGTTACTCATTCAATATGTTTCTTGAAAATTGCTAGTGTGGTTCAGATGTGGTAATATTTTACTTTTGGCAGGTGTTGTTTACTATCTCTTATCACGGAAACTGCATTTCAAGGGTCTTGCCTGGTTTCCAAAATGATAAAAAGCAAAACATGTAGAGTGGAAAAGAAATTAAAACTTGACATAGAACCCTATAAAGCCAATAGGCAACAACTCAGGTAAAGTATGAGCTATAAAACATTGATGCAGGCAGCTTATCAGTGCATTAATAGTGGAAGTTGTTAGCAGTGATTTTCTAACTAAAAGCTTGAATACCCTAACATTAATTTCTCTCACTCATCAGGTATCTTATAACACTTTTCAAGTCCCCAGATGGCTTGAGTATACGTGATGACAAAATAGAGCAGTTGAACAAGAGCAGTTTTGTTTTTAGTTAGGGTTTGCAAAGCTTAATCATGGGCGTTTTGGTTTTGTAAAACCAAAAATGAGGGTAAAATCCTGCCCTAACTGAAATGAATAGGAGCTCTGGCATTGACGTCAGTGGACCGAGGTTTTGACACAAGGGACTTAGTACTGTTGATGGACACTCAGTATCTGTGAGTGCTGTGAAGTGAGGCTTCAGTGAAGTGATTTCCAGCTGGGAAATGGATTCTCACCCCTAGTCCTGGAGAGCAGGAAAAATCACTGAAAGAGGAGAAGCTACAGTGTACTAGGGCAGCTTTCTGTCATCCACCCTCAGTCCATTGATATGGACAAAAAATCCTTGAAAAATCAACTTTCTCTCTGTTTCTTGTTACAGCAGAGTCAGCTGTAACATAAGAGTGTGAGAACTGTGGCTAGGGATGAAAGATCTCTCCAGTGCAGGGAGAGAGGTCAGTAGCAGATGCTTAGGGAGAAAACATAAGAAACAAGGCTTGATGATACACAGTCACCTAATATTTGGTAATCAGGCTAAAGACTTCCTATGACATCCAGACCTCCACTGGGTAACAATGCCTTTTCTGAAAAAGTAATTATTTTCATTTTCTTTAAAACTACTGCCTGATAATTTCTGTAGGTGTCCCCATCATTTTACATGTAAAAACCAGTTAATAATAATTCTCTTTTCATCTTCTCATGCAATTTATGATGCCATGGGCTTGTATTATATCATTCCTCTCACACAGTTGCCAAGCTGAAAGTCCTGTTGTAGTTAGTTTGTTCTAGCTGTTAGCCTGCCCATGAAAGGAAGCTACTCTATAACTATTACCATCTTTGTAGTCCTTTTCTTTTCCTGTTCTTGTATATCCTTTTTCAGATTACTCTTGCAGCTGACATTCAAGATGTGGGTGTACCAAGAATTCAGACAGAGCATAATGCTGCTTCCTGTTTTGTTCTCTTTTCTAACAATTCGTATACTCCACATATACGAATGTGGAGCACCCAACTGAGCAAAGAGCATTGAGCTGGTTGTAGCGGCAGCTCACATGTGTGGGCCTGCTGCATTGGGCACTGTCTAGCCTGCACCCATCTGATTTGTGCATGGTGATACCACCCTTGAGTGGCATCTGTAGATAGACTACTGTTTGTGATAGGAAGCATGAGAGTGACAGCAGAACTGTCAAAGCTGAAGATCCAGCAGAATATAACATTAAAGGTGAGACAGCCAAACAATTGCACATTTATAAAAAATAAGCAGCAATAGGGGACAGAAAAAGAGAAAAAACAAGAAATATACGGAAATATATATAGTGGGAAAATATAGCGTGACACTTGTTTTGCCCAGAATCGAGGCTTTTTCAGGGAATGTTTCTTCACATTGTCATCTCACAGGCTTCATAAGTAAACCCACAGAAAGCCACAGTTGTGGAAACTATGAAACCTCCAGATGTATTTCTTACTGTTTATGCCTTCATGCATTCATCGGGGTGTTTTTCGCGAGTGTAAGATGGGAAAACGGAAGTGTTTTACTTATGCCAAGAGAACAGCCCTGTTAGCTGCAATCATTTGTGAGGATCCACGTTTTTCAGAAAACATGAATATTCAGGGCTTGTACTGACACTTGAACAAATATCTCCTCAGTGCCAAATGACAGTGAGCTGGACTAAAAGTTCCAAATTGCATGTAGCGATGCATCACAGCAGAACATTACGGCTTGAAATTATGATCCATGGTTCCATGCAATCCATTAGCAACATAATTCTACACCAAGACAAAGCATACATCTGGTTTAGGTTGTTGTGAGCAGGGTCTGCAAACCATCCAGTGGATAAGGAAGGTTCATGGGAAGAGGGAAAATTAACAACCCTGTGGTGTTTCTGGCACTGTGGAGAAGAGATGCGTCCTTGAGCAATTGTTAGAGTGAAGAGAAACATATGAAAAGACATTCAGAGTCTCTCTTGTGTCTTGGCTTCTCTATTTGGAGAAGAACACATTTGGGAAGTTAACACTCTCCTGTGTATGCTCTAAATATATATATGCAGGGCACAATTCTTTAAGGATCAGAGGATAGCATAAATTTTTGTAGCTCCCTGACTGTTCTGTGTAATACCAGCTTTCTGATATTTTTCCTGGGAACAATACTTTAATGATGGGATGATTGATAAAGGTGAAGATTTAGTCCAACGTTTAACTTCAGAAGAATCAAAAGCAATTAATGTCTCGGCAAGTGAGTTAAGAAACTGATTCAAAGTACCTCATAGTTGGCAGTATATGGAGAAGGTTTATTAGCCTAAAGGTGCATCAGGTATAGTAGGAAAAATGAGATAATGCTTTGCAGAGTTCAGCAAAAGTGAAATAGAAGTTTTTGACTAGTGCATAGTCTCTCATAAAATTGATAGTACAGTGGACTTTTCTGAACAGCATGACTTGTATGCCCCCAGAGCCTGGGACTGTGACTTGTAGCACAAGCTCACCCACCTCATTGTCCTGGTGATTAATTTCACTAAGATTTGACTGCTGCAGAAGCACGTTCAGAAGCCTGCGGAAGCAATGACATAATCAGTGTGCTGTACTCTTGACTAAACCTGAAAAATTGACATTTTTTGAGAAACAAAACATGCAATTTCAAGAAAAATCAGTATTAGTGATGGGCACAGGTCAGAATCTGAGGTCTGAGCTTTGTCATATTAGAAAAGCAAATAGGACTTTATGGCTTGCTGTAACGACAGAAGTTTAGTGCTGGGAATTAAAAGCAGATCCACTAGGAAGAATTCTTGTGCTGATTGCCAGGCTAGAATCAGAGTGTGTAATAGTATACATGTGTGCAGTTTTTGGTAGCTTAGCAATTCATTGTCATCGTATTTTATGAAGTTTTCAACAAACAGAAATGCTAATGACCAGTTTCTACAAGGATTTTTCACTCTCCTTAACTCTTGGAGTAATGTGATGTTGTGTATGTGTTTGTATGTATATGCATGCATACTATGTATTTACACACATACAAAGGGATAGTATTTTACAAGGCTTTACATGTATCTGCTGGGATAGGGCCGTTTTTATGGTATAAAATACAGCAATGCATTGGTTCACATTTTATAGAATATCAGACTACAAACACTCCCCTCTGGTGGAGGGAACAGTTACAATAAAATAGTTACATGAAATATTATTCAAGCGCATAATATTTTTAACACCACATGGATTTTGCTTTCCTTTTCCTTTTGGTATCCTATGAAGATGTTCTGAAATCACTGTAGGTTTAGCGAAGAGGTTGTGTTTCACAGTTGGGTGCTAAGTGTGTGGATCATGTACATGGGTGGAACATGGAAATGGAAAGGACCATCCTGTCACAGGCTGCAACAAAGACAAATAGCATAGATCCCAACATGGATGTACAGTTCTTATGATTCTAGCAAAAGGAAAGATACATTCTCAGTGGATCCCTAGATAAGATCATAATGCAAATCTGTGGCTTATCTGAATTTGCTAGAAACCTTCAAAACATGGACATTTGAAAGACATGCTGCTTTGCCAGGAAATTAAAAGATGATGAAGTGTCAAGGAGGGAACTCTGATAAATGTACAGATAATGCACAGATAAATGTGTACAACCATAGATTTATTCCCATGCATAGGAGACTGAATGAAAATTGTTTGCTGCTTTTCATCAGGACAGTCTTCAACAACTTCCAGTATGTTTTCTGGATTGAACTGTGCTCAGGTGTGTGGATCAGATCAAGTTCAGGATGTTGCATCACAAATCTGTTCTTTTTTTTTTTTCCTCCCAGTAATAAAAAACTATGTATGTTGTTTATTGTAATGTAATATATATTATTCAAAAGAAAGACATTTACAGTTGCTTAGGGATGATTTGGGCAATTCTGCAGGTGAAAAGCTTATCCATTGGTCACACTATCTTTAGGTGCCAGAAGTCCAAGTTTAAGTTTTTTTTAACTAGTATATCCCTAAAGGGTGAAGACTGGGCAGTTCCTAGTGCTTTGCTAGGACTTCAAATCCATTTGTATATAAATACAAGTACTTGTAGAAAAGGGATGTTACACCTCCTTTTCTGAATCACACAACCAATGGCATAATGGAGTCATACTATAGGAACTATGAAAAGGATGACATTTTAGGATTGCTGTGATTAGTTTGGTAAAAATTTGTAAAAGGGAAGAGACATTTTGTGGTCATTTGGGAAAGTGACTCAGAATCTCAGAAATTCATTACCCATGTCTGGGTAAAAATCGACTAGTGAGCAGAAAGAAAGTGAGATAGCCAAAATATGCTTGTAAAACCCATTTATCACATAGTTTTATAATCTGATACATGGTTATGTAGTTTAACCCCAGATATAATCAATGAAACCAGTGTATGTGAAGGAAATGTCATTCTTTGAGTGTAAAACCTCTATGAACAACAAACTTTGGCTCAGTTGTATCCTTAGACCATTATGGCAACATAAGTGCTACCACTCAAATAATGTAGATATTCAGCCATGTAGCTGAGGTTTCTCTCATATCTATTCTTAAAGGCATAGATCAGGAAGTCCATGGATTCTCTTTCCAGTTTTCCTTTTAGGCTCTGTGGAACGCACTGAAGCACGTAAATCAATTATCAAATCACATAAATTGGCTGATCACTGCCTCTGTCTTTCCATGTGGTCCATGTGCTGCCTCCAGCACCTGGGGTTGTAGCAGTGGGCTGCTAGCTTTCAAACTTGGCTGAAAAAGCATTTCATAGCTGGCCACTGCATATACCCTTTTGGCAACGACATGGGATTCAAGAGAGTGAAAATGGAAAAAGCTTCCCCTTCAGTGCGCCAGGCATGTCTTCTGGGCATGGGGCAAACCCAGTGAGAAGACAGATGAAAAGGAATTGAGCAACTGGTAAACTCCCGTGCAGAGCAAAGGTCTGCCCATGTCCATGGAGAATATGAAAAACGTTCAGGGAACTCTGTGTGCTGCTGGTAAAGTAGATTACTGTTCCCTTTCAAGTAACAGCATGTGCAGTGTTGTACAAACATTGTCTTCTTTCTGTGGAGGATTTGTTTAATGATAGTGATCCATATTTTTGTAGAAACCTCAAACTATTCTCTCCAAGTGATGCATGAAAAGCAATGATAACGTGGAAAATAAATAAAGCTGTTAAAAAAGGCTGGAGAGCAAGATCAGCAGAAACGCACAGAGGTCTGGGCTGGTCTGATATGGCAACAACAGGAAAACTGTAAACTCAGTGATTAAGTCACATGAACATTTTGCATGTACTAAATGATTTACCTGTCTCTAATATCTTCCTATCCCTCCAGACATGATTGACTTAGAAGACTTTTTTGAGTGAATATATTTAGATGTACAAATCAAAATTTGTTAAACCTTCCTATTATCACAGGCTGGAATGAGACAAAGAGGATCTTTCTTAAGATGTCTTGTGAAGACACTCTGTAGTTGTTACTCCACCTTCAGTAAAAGTAGTTAAAAACGAGCCAGTCCACCAAACCTCAGCTTCCCCTTTACAGTAGGGGCTCTCAGAGAGATTGTCATGTGGAAAACTTTTCTCACATTTGCTGTGCTACTCAGAGAAGAATTCCAGAGAAGGATCTTCTTGTAGTATTTCTTGTGGGGAGGTGGCAGAAAGGTAATTCGTCAGGAGAAACCCAGGGTTTCAACCTCTATTATATTTTTTTTTCCCTCCTGCTGTTGTGATCTTAAACCAGGCTCCTCACCTTGCTTGGCCATATAACTCTGTTACACAGGTGTTGTACAATGCTTTTCCTCCTCTTTACCCCATTTATGATAACCACTGGACAAAGGAGCAAGTCACCAGTGTAACTGTCACAGCTAACCTCCTGACTCGGGCTGCCCTTTGGGCTGGGTAGCTTGTGTGGGTGACTACCTGTTGAGATTCAACCAGCAAATACTGTTGGAGCCTGGGACATACCTCACGTCAGGTTCTGCAGTAGCAGCGTGTAGTGGCAACCTCCCGTTTTTGTCGGGTATGTTCTGCTTAGCACCGTTTCTGAGCAAGCTGACACAGCCTTCCAGCCAGCCCTAAAAAAGAAATTAGAGCCTGTCAAAGAGGAAAGTGAAATGCATCTGGCCAGATCTTTGCTTGTTGGTTCTGGCATTTGTGTGTGACTGTAGCTGTTTCTGCCAGCAGTGGAACTGGTCTTTTGTTTCCCCAACAGAGATCTCGGCACTGAAAGCGGTTCTGTTTTGGAGTCTGAGTCTCAGACTAGCTCAGTCATTCATTTCTGTGATAAAGTGTTCTCTTTACACTGCATTTTGGTTTCTCTGCAGCTGTGGCAAGTACCGACTGAGTAAACAGTGATTGAAAACCTTCTAATTCCTGTATCACTAGCAAATGCTACACATATTCCTGCATGTGGATTTAATTATGCTAGGTTAAACCAAGAACATGAGCACTTACTGTTGTTTCCTTTATGAGATTTTAACAGGGACGGCAAATCAATAGTAAAAAGCCTTAGAGTGTGGTCTTATAAACATTGTTGCAGAAGTTTGAATTAGTGACAACGCTAGACTGAAAACAGCACCAAAACAGATGGGATGAATCAGTTCTTGGACTAAAACCTTCTATTGATCACCTCAACAAAAAAGCAAGTAAACAATCTGGTTGTGACTGCATAAATCTTTCAGCATATACTTAAGTCCCAGGGAAATGAAGCATGAGTTTAAGTGTTTTGTTCAAACCTCTGCAGGCAACCAATAAAGACCGTTCCCTCCTGTATGAGCTACATCAGATCAGCATTACCAGCATTTATAGGGAAAAGGTGTGGAACGATGGAATCAGAATATCCCTGTTGCAGCTCCTGGTGGAAGTACAAGACCACTGAATTCTGCATGCGATTGTGGCTGTGGAGCTCTGCTGAATTCAGTTCTCTGGACAGACTTCACAGCCAAATGCTCTCTAGACCTCTGATTATATCCATCACAGAAACAGAAATGGAAACTTCGAAGCCTGGGTGGTTTAAATCTTTTCCAGTAATTTCTTTTTTTCCAAAGAATATTTTTTTCCCTCTGGGAAAAGAGGAAGGAAAAAAGGAGCATGACACTAATTATGGGATTTTTTGAAAATATCTGGCAGAGGAAATGTTTATTCTCAAGTAAGTGGGGCATACTCCTTGCACTGAATAAGACTGCCTGTTTTGCTATTTTCTACACTTATTTTCTGGCTGAATGTCACATAGCTGAGCAGCAGCATTGTTTTTGTTCTGAATTTGCAGGAAGAAACTAGATGCAAGGGATGTGACTTAATTAGGCTTCCACGGTATCTCTTTAAATGAACTGGCGGTCATCCAGCCATAACTCATACTATGCAGCATGGGTGAACACTTCTTCCTCCTTTCTGTCCAGCTAATAATGGAAGCCCATTGTCAACCCCTCTGCCCAATTAACTTGGTCCCATCCTCTCTCTGAATCCTGAATTCCCTCCAGTGAGAAGTAGAAGACTAAGGAGAAGAGGACCATCTTTGTGTGCTTCAGACAGAGAGCACCACATCTCCCTTCCCAAACTCCTCAATGGGATGTCTACCTCTACTATCACTTGCGGGTTGACTGGGTGATTGGATTGCTTATGATCTGAGTATCTGCACTGGTACCTGCAACACCTTGAACTAAGTTCTTAACCTGGCCATCCAAGGTCCAGAACTATAGTGAAAAAAAGCAATGCCCTGGCTCATGTGGTGTGCAGGAAAACATGCCTGCTGACCACCAGAATTTGAGATAGGAATGTCCTCTCTGGAGCATAAAAATCTGATGCTGACAGTGGGAGGGGAGAAGTTAATCTGCATATTAAGAACAAGAGAGGACTTTCCAGTGCACAGGAACAAGTGGCTTTCTTGAAACCACACAGAGGACCTTGGATCTAGGGAGACCCCCATACCATGCATTGATTTCACAACCTGAAAGAGAAAGGACACTCTGACAGGAATCCTGATCCTTTTCTAATAATCATTGCTTCCAGCTTTGCATTATAGTAAAGTTTACAATTTCACTGTTGTCTAGAACCAAATGTTTTGTACTTTTTTTCTTTGTGTAGTATAAACAGAAATCTTATTTGGTCTGCACGTTTACTCCTTCACTCCATCTATCTTTCCATCCTTCTCCCCCAATTCTTGGTACCAGATAAGTTGCCAGAGATAAACTGGTACGTCCACAAGCATCTTGAGTATTAATATTGGCTCCCATCTTCAACAGAAGCTTCACTGTATCAACCTGGCGTCCTGACACAGCATGCATCAAAGGTGTGCAACCTGGGGAAGAAAGTCAAATGTTCTTTTACAATTTTTATTTTGTCAAATCCATAAGATAGAGATATTTTCTTATTTGCTAATGTTAGCATTGGCAAATTAACAAATCCTTTCTCTGACAACTGTCCAACAGTTGTACTCAGCTTTTTGCAGGCAGGAAGCAACTGCTATGCCAGTTACTGACCACTGATTTTAAAAAGAGCATGACTTCATTAGCAAAAGCCTTGCCTCATTAACTCTACTTCTGGAGGGAAAACTGTTTTTCTGTTGACAAGCTCCCAGTATGAACTGTTGGCTTTATACACCATTTTGGAGGCTGATATTCTTCAGAGTGACTAGTAGCCAGATGGTGATTGGCTAATTTTCTCAAACCCAGTTTCATTCTGTCTCTATGTATTCAAAACATTTATGAAATTAAGCCCTGTCCCATGCAAAGGTGTATGTGTGTGAATTGGTGCTTTATGTAGACAACATCTTATTTTAAAGACTGGATTTGCTCTAGAATATTTTCTTTCCTGTTGTCATGAGAATTTATTTTATATTCTGCAAAGAACTTCTGTGCTGGAAAAAACCTGAAATCTACATTCAAACCTAATACTAAAATTTCATAATGAAGTATTATGATATCTTTTAATTGCTTCCTCTTCCTTCCATTCTGTTAACTGCTGAATAACAGCAAAAGATTTTCCTGCAGAATCTGACAAAGCAATTTAAGATGACTAAGCTGGGAATAAACATGAATATTAGAAACTATAAGACTACTAGAAACTTCAGACACAACTGAAGAATAATTATTCTTACTGGATTCAATGAGACTGCTGAGCAAATGCACGCTTCTCAACCTGAGGTTATGCAGACTCTGCCATATGTGCAGGATATGAGCCATATGTTTTGTCTTGCAAGACTGGTCTTTAGTTACATTTGTATGTATAACCTAGTAAACAAGTTTATTCTGGAGCTGAAATACTTCCATTTGCTGATCAGTCTATCTCCACCCGCTGCCCTTCATACCTAGTCCCTCTCCCATTAAGATCTGGACTGAGAGCATTTTAGCTTGATTAAGCATTTTCCCTACTGACCAATGGATGTTTTAAAGATAACAGTTAGGATGTCTGGTTTAAAGCGTAGGAAAAATTGGTGACTTGGTAAAAGCTGGTAAAGATTAGAATAGACAGTGTTCATATGGACCCTTTAAAAGAAACTGCAATTAAAAAATATTTTTGAATAAACAAAGTCTTCCTTGAGAGAAGCTTCTGCAGAGTTCTGTGGCTCTAATTCGCTTGGGAAATAGGTGCATATAAAACCCAGCCAATGGACAGCACTTTGTAATAACATTAAATAGTAACCTGAACATAAAATGAAAAGGAGCACAGTCTCACAGATGAAACAGATTATTTAGATCATTGCACTTTGTACAACCAACCCTTTGGCAAACAATTACATGACAAAATCATTCAAACTGTGTCTGTACACATACTTTTTAAGTGCAAAAGACTGGAAATTCCTACTCTAGAGATGTGCAGAATGTATAGCATTTGGCTTTGATAAAAATTATTATTTTTCTTTGCCTGAAATGACAACGATTTCTCAGCATCTCCCTAAAGAAGCTAAAATAGATTCATGATAAATTACTGTCTGATTATAGCAAAGCAACTTATTTGTATCCATATAAAAAATCTTACAATTACAGGGGGAAAGAAGTATCCATACTGAGCATTTCCAGTGGGTGTTCCAAAGAATAACTCAGATTTCCCATATTCTGCTACTAAATATAATTTGCTGAACACAAAAATCAGGATAAAAAATGGAAAATTTAATTGCAAGCTGAAGCAACTAATCCCCTGAGAAAAAGCTCAGCCTTCACTTACCCTCACTGTCGCAGCACTCCAAGATGGAAGGGTCTTCTCGAATCACTGCAGTTAGTGTGTTCACATCGCCATTAGCTGCTGCTTGGTAAACCACAGTCAAGTCAATCTCTTCTGCTGCATCACCTGCAGGGGAAGAGTACGTCTGTGAGTAAGTGGAAAGCAAGTACAAATGATTAACAGTGAAAATAATGACATTTATTTCACTGAGTTTTTATGACTATATAACTCGAGGTGGAACAAAGTGTATCTGAACAGCACTGTGGTTTTTCTTAGTCATCTGAAACTTGTTTTTCAGCATAACTTCTTCCAAAAACTGTCAGATGTAGACACTGAGAGGACAAAAGAAAACTTCTGGAAAGTTTCCACCTCTTATAAGTAATCATACTAACATTAATGTAACATGACTTGAGAAACAATGAAGTAATAACTGAACTAGCTCATAATATTGCTGGCTACACTTTTATGAGATAGGATAAAATCAGGATACAGGTGTTTTCATTTCAGTGTTATCCTTGCACCAGTCAGAAGACTGAGGCTTTTCACTTCCTTTCCCTGCGGTGTCCAGGGGAATTCTCTTCTCAGGAGAGTGAACTTCTGTCAGCAATAGTTTGTGTTAATAATTCCTGCAAAAAGGAAAGGTGGACTATTGCTTCGAACACAGGAGAGGTTTATTTTATTTGGCAGTTACAGTATGAGGTATTATTTAAAGCAGATGCCTTGCAGGACCTGTTCCTGAACACTCCTCACGTTTTGTTTCTAGAGAAATTAATGCAGTGATTCTCTCCTTGCTTCTTTGCTTGTAACTTCCTTCCAGACTGGTCATCCCATGCTCCACATGCCTATACCTCCTTTGGCTTCAGGTGAACTATTAACGTGTTAACTCCAGGAGTCAAAAGAGTTGATTTTTTGGTGCAGAGTCAAATCTGATGTCATGGTAAAATGCTCTAGATATGTATTGTTGGTCAGCCACAGGTTTAGTTTTAAAAAGAGTTTCTGATCTCTATTAACTCAAGAAGAAGTACAGCTGCAGTGAGCTGTGCTGTTCACTGTGGCTGAGGGTCAGAGCTACATAGCGTAACATCTGTCCAGCTAGTGCACTACCCTGATAGCACAAGAAAGTGAAACTGATGCTTGAATCACACTAGAGCGTTGATCAAAGGGAAGACAGATTAGTGGCTGGTGACTTATCCTTACTGTTGTGTCTTCTGGAGATAGCATAACTATGTAAGCTGTGCAGAAAAAAGGGACATGGTTTAAAGAGAATTTGAAAAGTTAGTAAAAAGTCTTTTTCATAATCAAATAATATATTATTATTAACACATTGATATAAATTATATTTTAAACATTGTCATATATTTTTTCAGTGATAAAAGATCTTTAAAGATAATAACTATTAGCCATGCTATTCAAGTTGTGATCAGATGTTGTCACAGCTGAACCCACATGAGCTCCATACTGGGGTTTACAGCCCAACGTAGTTCCCCACATGTGACCTTCTCTCCCCAGGATGCAGTCGTCACTCTTGACTTCAAAACTTGGCTGCCGTGGAAACACAATCAGCTCTTATTCTGGGAAAGGCTAGTCTGTCAAAGCTGGAGCTCTGGTTGTGGGCTTGGGAAAACTAGAAAGCTGATGTTAAATTTGCCTTCATCAGTGCACAGAATCCCTCTCCATCACTACTCAACTGAAGAGAATTTAATTTATTTCCTTTCTTCTAGCTGGTCTTTTAAATTACACATTTGATAAAATTTGTGGATTAAAAATGTTAACTTGATTTTTATTCTATTGGGGAGTCTATTGCTGAGGGAACTGTTCATTTGGCTCAGAAGCTTTGATCTGTGTGCTTGGGAGATCAGGGGAGACTAAGAGTCATTGCCTCTGGAGAGTCATCATCAGTGACTAGTAATTGAAAAAAGAAGTGACTTTGCCACGGACCCATTAATCAGATTTCCTTATCATGCCAGATCTGCACTGTTCTCACAATCGGTAAACTCAGCAAAGACATGTTATTAACCAGGTCAGGTCTGAGCTACTCCCTTACTCGAAGAGGGGTATGGTATGGGCTGGGTGAAGGTAAGGAGGCGAGGCAGAGGTTTATTCCTTGTGTTGCTCCTCTTGGCCAGTCTCTGGAGGTACACAGGAGGTGCCAGCCACGAGCACCAACACAGCTCCTCTCGCAGTTGCATGTGGTGGTTATTATATGGGTATGGTACAGAGAAGATGCTGGGAAGGAAAGATGCTTGGGAAAGAAACCATGAGATGTACTGAGACACACAGTGGATCAGAGGGGCCCTCACCTCCTTTTATGCATTACTCATGCAAATTTTGTACATTTTGCTGTTTAACCTCGTAAGTACTGTTAAATTTTCCTGCTGTCAGTCAAGAGCAGAGCAATCCAGCCACAAAAGGAAACTCTCCTGAGCAGAGCAGTTGCTTACCTGCAGGGCAGGATGGCAGGAAGATGAGGACATGGATGTACACCTGCATGTGGGTCCCTGACTCCCTCTACCCTTTTTTATCTAACTAAAACCAAAACACCTTCTCCCCTGTGCCTTTGCTTGTGCTGGGCTGAATCTGCTTTCCCCAGAGCAATTATCCTCCTGTATGAGGAGAGGAAGCAAAACTCTGAATGGATGCATGGATGAATGAACAGAGACGTTTTCCCCATGCCTGCTCTCGCAGAACACGGGCTCCACTCCTGTTAAGGGATGTTGGCGTGAAGCCACATCCAAGATTCACACTTTCCCGCCCATGAGTCCTAGCTGATAGAGCAAGGAGAGGCAGGTGGACCAGGCTGTCACCCTGCTGGCGAGGGGGACTGGCCCAGGAGGAATTGATGAGAGCCATTATTGTGCATCTGACATAAAGTAGGCTGACACAAATTCCCTTTCTACAGGGTGACACGATTTCAAGTGGGGTGTCTTTCACATGACCTGTGTGGCTTTGGGTGGGGGGCAAGGAGGAAGACAGATGCGTGGTCTTCTGACGCTCCACATGGCAGGGAGCAGGAAATGCCTGGAGGGCTTAGATGTCATTTATGCCGGATGCACTTGGCTCCAGGTGACACAACATCTCTCACTTCTTCTTCCTCCAGCTTACCCTGTGCAAGGCTTGTAGGCCATTTCTTTTTGCAGACACCTTCCTGGGCAGAAGAGGAATGGTTCAGAGAGTGGGTATTTGCAGAAGGTGACAGTGAGGTACTGGGCGCTTGTGCCCCCTTCTGTGAGCTTACCCTTGGCTGCGGCTAGGGCACCAGCACCACGTGGAATAAAGGGATTGTGAACAGCCAAATGCCTGACCCTCCATCTTCAAATGCATTAGCGTTACTTCATTTACTACCTTGCAGTTTTGTAAATGCCAGTAAGTACTGGTGCCATTTCAGATACATTTCACATTTTATTTTGGAAAATTGCTGTGCTACTGGTGAAAGGAAGCTGTCAGTCAGCTTCAGGAAGGCAGAAGGTCCAACTAAGAGCCTGCATATGGAGCAAGGGTAGGGAGAAACTGCAGGCTGGCACAACAGTGGCGTAGAAAGGTCCGGAAGAATCTTATTGAGCAAAGACCAAATGACATACAGGGTTGTGACATCTTCTTTCGTAGCTAAAATCCTCAGAAAGAATCAAAGTTAAAAGCCAATCTATCTGAAAAAAGCTCCAGTGTTTTAAAAGAGCATCATTTCTCTAAGACAAAGTAATTGTCTTCTAGTTGGAAAAAGGGGTATATAAAGAAACATGCAGAATGATCACAGGATTCACAGTAATGAAATTACACGGCTTGTGACATTAATTCTCCTCTGACTCTCCTATGAAGAATGTGTGTTTTACATGATTTGTGATGTCGGCTGATGTGTTGATTTACAAAGTGCATGTTAGATGTACGTAAGTGCATGCTTTCTCCTGCACTGGATTTTTAAGGTCTAAATAAATTTGCTGCAGCTTAGTGTACGTGGTCTTGACGATGGCTGATTTAGACCTTGCTAAAACACTAAGTTTTGAAAACTGAAGGCTGGATAACAGGATAATTTATGTTCATTGTGAAGAAGAGATATTTATGTATATAATTTAGTCCCCTCTTTCCCATAAACCCTCTTGTCTCCACCAGTAACCAAATGCCTTATGTGATTCCCACAACTTGTCGGCAGGACACAATACTAGGCAGTTTATTTGAATTCAGCATGTCAGTGTCAAGGGTCAGTGGGACGTGGATGAGTGCAGTTTTTGGAAATTGTAACTTGCTCTCTAATGTTATGGATTTATTGATTGCTTAACAAAGTAATAATTTCTGTGTTTGCCTGGCTGTGAATGTACCAGTCCAGGCCTTTGTCTAGCTTCTCTGTTAAGAGGGGAGGGGTTTCTGATGTTGCTTGGCTTCTTTAAGTCCCACATTGCTACTGCTGTTATTATTGATAAGTATTATAAGATATTAATGAGCAGTACCATAGGAAGTGTTGCAAAGAGACAGTATGATTTTAAGTCTGGAATGCTGTTTTTTTGATCTAAAGCTGGGATAGTTTTCTGATGTGTGGGGTGGAGAAAGGGTTTGTTGGGAGGGTTGGATTATTTTATCGGACCAACAGGTATTCATCTGGTGTGTTCGAAAGTGTATACTTCCGTTGTTATAAATTGCTCCAATGAAAGATATTCCCCTTCTCCTTGCTAAAAAAATTATGCCTGCTTAAATCAGTAATGTGCCAAGACATTAACATGCTATTTAGATAAAATCCACCATACACTAAATTTTGAATAGAGCTTTCTTTGCATGATAACCAATGGGTTCTGTGTCCCATTACGGTGCGTTGTCTGCTCCTGCTCCCCATCTGCCTCCCACGCAGCTAGCAGGGAAGGCAAACAGTAAGTCACAAATCATCTAATGAGCCAGCATCCCTGCAGTGGTGGTGGAGGAGATGATGAATTTATCTGGAGGAGGTGCTGTGAGTGGAGTGTGACATGGGGCTGGAGATGATGCTGGACAGGAATAAGGATGGGTCAGTGTGGACAAGTGGCCTGGCAGGAGGAGGGGCTGCAGATTAGGAGCAAGGGGAGGTACAGGCAGATGTTGTCTCCCAACTCTTTCACTTCTATCTAGATAAGTGGTTTGGGTCACTGGTCTCCTGCATTGCTGTCTGCCCCCTTATCCATCTGGAGACTTGACTTCGCCTTCCCCAGTCCTGGTCATATTCCAGCCTCATTCCTGGCACCACTTCCATCAGCTCCCTGGCAGCCATCCCCACGGCACTGAGTGTGCAGGTTTCCCCTCGCCCTCCCTCATCTGAGCACTGCTGGATTGGCATGTGGCACAGGGCACAGCAGTGCCTGCAGAAGGAGAGCTTGAAAACGGCTGTTCGGAGCTGCAGAAGCTCAGTCAGCCCCACACCTCTGTCCTGTTGGGGAAAATGCTCCTTATGTCATTCGCACATGACCTAGGAGCACCTGTCTCTATTCCTGCAGTACAGATCCCCCTTCTCCCATGCACTTCCCTTCCTCCTGTATCTTTGCAGGTAGTATTTTTTGTCTCTTGTCACTCAGTTTTGCTTGATGACTTCCCACTCTTCCCCATCTACTCAGGGTGGTGTCACGGCTGGGCTGGTGCAGACCAGTACTCTCAAGACTTGCTTCAGGCTTTGAGTCCTACTGTGGCTGAAAGGCAGCCATAAGCCCACTGCTTTACATGGAGTGTATTTACTTTGGATTCACCAAAAAAGCGTAGGCAAGCACAAAAGTACAACCTGTGGGACCTGGCCACCCAAAAGGCACCGCAGCATCTGTCTTCCTCCTGCCCTTCAGCTTTTTTCTACAGTCAGCACCTTTGTTGTGGGGCCAGCATGGCCATGTCAGCTTCGACACTTTGCAGGTGTGCACTGGAAACTGTGGCTACTGCACATACATTATTTGGCAAGCTGACTTAAAGAGAAATTTGTTGCAACATGGATAATCAAACAACGACAGCTTCCTCCCTTGGGAACATAAAAGGAATGCCACTACATTCCTTATAGTGAATTAAGCCATAAGACATAAAAGCTTGTATTGGCAAATAAAGACATGAAATTCAACCATTTAACTTAAAAACAACCAACAAAGAGACATTTGTATTTCCATAGCAACCTTACCATGTAGAAAATCTGCATGTTGGGGCTTTTAAAGATATCTTAAATTCACAATTATGGCAATACTTACCTATACAGCTAAGATTTGCTGAAGCAAAGTCAATCACTTGTCAGGATCTAGTCCTTTTAATATATACAAACTAGTAGACTTATGAAAATCAGCTTTTCTTAAATTTTTACTCCATTTTAAACTGTTCTGTTCGCTGATATTGCAATTGTTCTTTTATATATATACCCATAAGAGGACCAATATATAATATAAACAATAAATATATACGTATATCTCTCAATGCTAAGCATAAGAGCAATCAGCTGCTGTTGCTATTTTGCTGAAAAAACTTATTTTTAGAAATCACTGTAGCAATAGACTGAAATATCCATGTCTAAAACGATGGAAGAAATTCCTTCATGTGTAACCAAAATAAATCTCTATGAGACCTGATCTTCTCCAAAAATTCTTGTTAGTCATTCTGTCAATTAATCTCAGTACATTTGCGTGGGAGACATGGGAGGACCAGAGGATTTTGAAATTAGTAGCAGGTGACTTACCTTTGTGCTGATCAAACACTGATGAGGAACTGAAATCCATTGTGGTCTATCTCATTATTTACAACCAGACCAGACAAATGCCATCTCCAGGGTTTTCAGGGAAGAATCCCATATGTTACAGAAAACAATGCAACGATAGCTGTCGCCAATCTTCTTGTCAGAGAATTAAACTCACTTTACGGCTGCAGGTTGTTGTCACTAGCCTGATGGGAACGGTTTATTCTGTTTGTCTGTTATGGACCCTTTTAAAATAACATCCCTGGAAGCTTAACTGAGCTTCTGAAAAACGTCTTAGCTTCTGCGAGTGAAATTGCCGATGAGCAGCTCTGAGAGATGCTGCGGCTCATCCAGGCTCAGCAGCCAAGCACAAGCACAAGACAAACAAGCCTCGGAGGGTGAGTGGGACTTGGCTGGCAGACGGAGCATGTGCAGAGCTGCCAGCGCAGGTCGGGTGCAGACATCCTCGCTGTGCTGGTTGAGCGGCATGTGCTGCATCACGGACAGCCCGGCGGGCAGCCTGCCTGTACCACTGTGCTGTCAGCATGTGTCTGAGGATGGTTTGTGAAATGATGTTTCCAGAGAATACCTATTTCCTGATTTAACTCCTGCATGGAGAACACAAATTAGCAAGCCCCTTCTACCTTAGTTTAGTACTACCCAATTACAGTTAAAGTACAATGTTTAATGAAGAGATAATAATTGGGAGCACGTTACCATGGCTGAAGTGCATAGTGACAGCTCCAACAGCATGGTCCAACAGGTGTAATAGTTCACAGCCAATGCTCCAAACCCAGTGTCTGTCAAACTAAGAATAGACCCACACCTTAACGCTGGTTTTTTGACTGGGCCTCTGCCTCCTTAAGTTGGGAACTCAGACTCCGTACTGTAAAGGGGAGGAGACCCTGGTGAGCTTTGCTTTTTGCTGGGTTGTTTCCATGGAAGAAATAACAATAAATGGGCTCACTTGGAACAGTAGATCACCAGCAGTGCCTAGAGGCTGGTGGATGGGAGGGATAAAAGTTTACTTAGCACTGGTGCACATCACTACTGCTGAATAAGGCAAACTAATATATGAAAATTAGGAACGGCAAGACACTTTTAGCCCAAAAGTGCAGACAGGACCTACACTAAAGCTATGCCTAAGTTCGGTCAGCCTAAGAAGCCCCTAGACTTTATTCACTGTATTTATTCTATTCTGGTGTTTTGACCAATTCCCGTGACTGCAACAGATGCTAGAGACATAACGTACATGTGGGCACTGTAGGAATTGTATCTGGAGCTGATTCACATCCCAAGCATCTGCTTCTGAATCTAAATCCAAACTATGTGTTTGGAAAAACATAGTACGGTCCAGGAAGCAATGCAGCCTCAACAGCTTGAAATGAAAAACCAGAGCTGAAATTCTCCAAAATGTGGCAGTGTGATCTGCTCAAGGGTCCTTAACTGTGGAGAGGCATGTGGTGGGACTGTGGAGCCAGAGATTGGCTCTGTTTCTTTTCTCTACTGCTGACTGGTTTATGCTTTGGCTCATCTCAGGCCTTTTTTATATTGAGGAGAGATCCACCGTGTGGCAAGTGCTGTCTATGCAATCTGGGAGCAGAGTGTTAGTTATGCAGACGATCAGCTCCTAACTGGTATCTCCTTGGCAGGAGGGTGGCTCAGGGGGTGGCACCGGCAGGTGACAATCCAGTCCAGTCCAGTCTAACACCCTGGCTCTGCTCAAAGAGATGCCACGGCTGCTGACTTCATGCAGGAGGCACTGGAACTGGAGAGGTGTCTGTGGTCAGGCATTTTGAACTGCAAATTATCACCTGTGGTGATCTTCAACAGACCCCAAAAGTGGCCTTTGCTTCCTGCATATGACAAGAGGCCCTTTGTCCTCTTTGTACACAGGATTTCTAACCCTGGGCACTGCTGCAGTGCAGGTTACGCAGTTAGCTGGCTGCTCCACCGACCTCTACCTAATCTGATCAATTAAATACTCACAGTTTCACCTGCCCATTTACCATTTCTGGGTTTCTGTCCTTCCATTCTGCTCCTGAGATGGAGGCAATGGGCTTTGGAGATTACCATTCTCATTCTTTCAGTGCATTAGTCTTGAATATTTGCAGGTATGCAGCCAGTGAATTTGGGGGAGAAACATCTTGCAGCTGATACCTTGTGGATCCCACGTGGGGCACAATATTCCCTATGGCACTGTGTACATTTGCCAGGGACTCAGCTTGCCTTCAGCTTTGGGAAAGCCAAGCACCTCCTCTGAGATAGGTGTCCACAGCCCACAGGGACAGAGTGTGTTTGAGAGCCGACAACTCCTGTCCTTCATGTCCATCAGAAGAGAAGCAAGGCCAATGCTGTAACAAAACACCTTTCCCCATGTAGACACGAGCACCAGGTGAACACAGTTCTGTAACTGTGGCTATGAAAGTAACCCTGGCTAAGGACAGCAAAGCCACAAAAGAGGTAGAGCCTGGTCTAGGCAGCAGATAAACATGATAGCTTTAATATTGTTAATTTACATTATTCTTTAATTTAAGCAAAGTATTCCTGACTTTTTATGCTGTCAGTGGTAGTTGGATTTTTTAGTGGGAGACAGCTCTGGTACAGAAAAGTGATGAAAAGAGCGTAGCACAAACACAGAGCTTTCTTTGCGTGTTTGTTTGCCCACATTTGCCTGTGCATCAGCGTTTGGCTGTATGTAGGGTAGTTAACTCTCCTTTTTCTAACTGTTGTTCATCAGATGAATGCAAAAGTTGTGGTGAGACCACAGAGAATGGTCGAAACATATATTCAAATGCTATGTAAATGTTATTTACTGGGGCGAAGAGCAGGGTTGAAGACTGGCATTGCAGAGATTGAGAGATCATCGGTGCTTACAGCTGACAGCACCTGCTCCGCGCCACATTGCCATCGTAAGCATAGACTCAGCCTACGTATCTGCTCTTCTGCTGCCCCTGCGGAAGACATTGGGAAGTGGGCAAGGGTTCTGCATCCATTTTCACCCTGACACAGTCAGTGCTTTGGAGGAAGGATGATCTTCTGCTTTGCAAAGCGCCTGGAGCAGCAGTGCCCCCATCTGTGAGGAGCACCGCCAGGCAGCCAGCACCGCAGAGACAGCAGCTCCAGGGGTGAAGTGTTTCCATGCTTTCTTCACGGGTGTATTGCAAGCCTGAATGTTTACACCCTCTGTATTGCTTGGTAAGCATGTAATCTAGTGAATGGAAGTCAAAATGAACAAAGGGATACCATCAACCTTCACTTCCTGTTCCTAATGAAATCCAGTAATAATAATTTGATTATAAAGTATTTCAAGAACCACGCTATATATATAAACTAACTCCTAATTGGATTTGGAGCTCCATCCTCAATGTTGGGAGTTAGCACCAAGCTAGCACCAAGCTCAGATGTGTGTGGAGAAGTCAGACCCCCTAGCCAGGCAGAAGGATTCAGTGTGCTGTCTGGTGGGGACTGATCCAGGGTCCACCCAAATGAGCAAAATCTCCATTAAAATGTCAGCAGATAAACAGTGACTAGAGAAAGGAGAATAAAGTCACAGCTATATCTTAGAAGTTCCCACGTGAGGGGAAGTGAGGATCCGTTCTGCTCTGCTCCCTGCCTTATAAGGTCAACTACATCCTCTGCTAAGTCAATATGACTTTTTGCCCTTGACTTCAATGGGATCAGGGCATCTCCTGTGGTACAATTTATTGGAATATCACCAGCATCCTGTGAGACAAATTTACTAACAAGCCAATCACGCCTGAGAGTCCACTCTGTAATTAGAGTAGGGCTGTTAAACAGGTACCTGTTTTATGGGTATAATTTTCCCAAATGATAATCTGTTTGTAATTAATTAAACCAAATTTAAATTTTTTCTCAGACTGGTTGTTATACCCGCTTCAGAAGGAGTGGGGAGTCTCCCACTGAGTTTATTACCCTTACCGTGCTGTGGCTTTCTCTCGTTACCCTCCAAAGACTTCCTCATGATATTTTCAGGTCTAAAACTGCATTCGGTACCTCTGGCATGGTGTAAGGCTGGTTTGAAGAGCCTGGTGGAGTGGGCAAGTCAGATGTGCATCTGGAGGAGCAGATGGGGTGGGTGCTGAGACCTGTTGAGTCAGGAGAGTCAAGGTGCAGGAGTGTCTGTCCTGTGTACACACCCGTGTCTGCGACACCAGGGAGCTGGAGCCGGGGCACGTCACATTTGTGGTGTTATACTGGTAAGGGGAAAGCTATGTGCAAACCCTTGCTTTTTAATTTTTTTTTATTCCGTTATTGTTTGTTCTACAAGATAACATAAGGAAAAAAAAAGTGTCTGTTCCAGGTCAGATCAAAAGTTCACCTAGCCTGGTAACTGCTGTGTCTAAATAGCACTGACCAGAAGCTGTCTGGCAAACTGCAGGACAAGTGTGTAGTGATATTTCCTCTGCGTACTCCCCTAGTCTCCAGCCTTTTTCAAGTTGTGCAGAGTGAAGAGTCTCTACCTGTGATTCTGCAGAGTTCCAGTAGATGGTGGGGTGGGATCAGCACTTGATTCTTTGAACCAGCAGAAGCAGCTCTTAAGTAGAGACACTTGCATTGTTTTTCTATTAAATCCTTTTAAGCGGAGAAAGAAAAGTTCATTTGTGGGAAACCGATAATATCTGACATTATGCAGTGCATTAAGAATGCCTGCAAATTAATGAAGTCCCACTCCAGATATCAACAGTACAGAGCATGACTGTCATCTATGAATGGTAAGCTTTGAAAGCCTTGCTGTAAACCTTTGTGATAGTAAATTTGCTAAATACACGAAAAGCTTTTAACATGTGTTTTTACCTCTTCGACTCCAAAATGCTCTATCTTAAACAAGAAAAGTTAGTCATTTAAAGGTAGATGGCAAATTACAGGAGGACTGAAAACAGTATCGAGAAGAGTGGATCAAAAAGACAAAACAGACTGACTAGTGTATCTCTGTATAGTTAAAAGGCAAAGGGAGAAAGTCACCCCTTGCAGCACCAAATCAGGAGAAGGCGACTGCCTCTTCCCCAGCAGATGGGGATGTACACATTGGGAATCCCAGTCTCGCTATGCCACTGACTTGCTGGAACAGCTAGGTCAACTCATCTTCGTACTGGATCCGGAGTAATAATACCCAATGGATGTGTGAATGTCTTTTCAAGGCTATTTGCACCATTCTGCTTTTGTGCGCTTGCTGTACCAGTTTTCCTATGAGACACACAAAAGCAGGGTAGTCACTCTGGGATCGACTGCTATAGCAGTGGTTGTGTCCAGACTCTGCAATGGGACACGTAGATGACGCTGGCAGTGTAACAAATCCAAACAGGCACAACTAAACAGAAAACAGGAAATTTGAGTGAGAAGTCAATTCTTAGAGGAACTGCTTAAAAAAGAAACTAGTTCATCCCTGCTTCTGGACACTTTTATATTATATGAAAGGCAAATATAAAGCATCCTGTCCAATTAGCTTTGGTTGTAGAAACAACAGGAATCTATTTATTGTGTCATAGGATTATTATATCGCACAAATCTCCTCTGTTCCTCATTAATCCTTACAATATACTGCTACCAGCCAACCACGCTTCATATTTTTTTCTGCAGCAAGCCATGGAATCACACGCTTTCTTTCTAGTCCTGTTTCTTTGAATCTCTTTCTCTGCCTTTTAATACAGAAATCAGAAGACAATAACAAGATTACATCCCACACCCGTATCTTTACGTCATGTTCTTTCCAATGATTTCAGTTTCATGTAATAGTGGGTGTTTCTGTGCCAGAGTAAGTGCATGTCTTTGGGATGCTGGCCCCTTCTGTCTGACCTGCGAAAACCCAGAAATTGCTTACGACCCTTACCGTGACATCTCGCCATCTGGCTGGGGTGGTAGCACGCATCAGGGAAGCTGGCTGGCATAGTGAGGAAGTTGTCAAGGCATGGCCACAGGCAGTGACAAATCAGAGTCATACATAAGAAAAGTAAAGTGGTTGCTGGTTGAACAAAAGCATTTTCACGGGGCCACGTTGCAATGGCAGATGTCATTACATCTGAGCATCAGAATTTACACAGTGCCTGGAGAATAACTTTTTGCTTGCTCCATTCATGTCTTGTTATTGTCTTATGCAATTTTTCTATTTACAGCTACAACCTGGAACCAGTTTACCTTTTCAGCTGCTGATCATTTTTCTAATGTACATTAACTCCAGCACGTGCAGGCAAAAGTAAGTACAATGCAATGACACATGCCAGATTATTACTTGTGCAGCTTCAGTAATGACCAGGGTAGTCCAGATGTAAACGGGTAAATAACAAGTAAATAACGCAGCTCCATAATATTGCATCAAAAGCTGCTCCTCTGACTCTCTTCAATGTGATTACAATGAGGTGTGTAATATGGAGTGAATGAGCTGATGACTTTTGTCTTTTTTGTGTTTGGAGTGATTGAAGGTATGTGTCCATTAAAGTCTTTGATCAGCAATATTTTACATTTCATTGCCAAGGTATGTCAAAGCCCCAGATATGAGGAAAAAAAAAGGCGTCTGTAACATGCAAATTGCAGCACAAAGGGTTTAGTCCTGCATTCCTTGCATACCTGGGACTCCTGTTGATATCTCATCCCAGATTATGAGTTTTACTTCAGGTTTGCGAGGTGACAAATGCATTAGCAGTAATGGAGCACAGAGGTCTAGGGTTTGGTATTATTATGCTTATACCGAAGTGGCAATTTAACCATGTGCCAATGAAACTCAAACAAAAATGCAAACATTTAACTGGTATCTCAATATACATAGTGCACTCACTGTCAGAATTTGAAGTTAAGCAGCTGAGCAGGTCACAGCACCAGAGGTAGGTTCAGAAGAAAGCCAAGCACACTGGGCAAAACAACGTTATCCTTTTGAAGACTTACACTATTACAGCTGCTGAAGGTGCATCAAATCTGCAACCCAGCAGGACTTCGGATTGCAGCAGCGTTTATTATGGCTTTGATGTAGCCAGGATAGTTCCCAGACTCAGAAGACCTATTTATGGATGCCTCCTCCACCTCCACAATAACTACTGTATTTATTGTGAAATTATGGTGGTATTGGGAGGGCCAAGCAAGCACTGTGCTCCCATGGTGTCATGCAGGGCTGAAACACAACCTGAAATGCTTTTGAGGTCCCAAGATTTTCCAGTCTACCTAGATAAGACAGAAAAAAGTTAGGAAAAGTCACCGAGGTGAAGTACATTGTAGAGGTCACTTGGAAGGCCAGAGCAGGGTCACACACCTGGCTAGCAGTCCTGAGACTAGCAAAGGGCTTCCAAATGGCCATGGCAGGCTAGTGCTGGGTCACTCGATATCCTGGCTGTGGGAGCAAGGGTGGCCGTACTTGTTAAATACTAAACTGGGAGATTGCTGTGTTCTGCTGCAATCTGCTCTCATAGGCTCTGCTGTTCCAGTTTACTGGAAATAATAATATTGTAATAATATTCATTGGTTATTCATAGAAAGCAAAAGATTTGTACACAGAACTGATGAGGTTTTAAATGCTTGAGTGGATATTTGCAGGAGGGCTGTTGTAAAGTTTGCTCATTTCTTACTGTGATCTCTAGAATCGGTGTGCAACAGAAATGTAGAAAACATATTTTGCTGCTGACAAGTGGCTTTTATATGAAGAAATTTTTGAACTTCAGAGGACCTTTCCTGAGATTACAAAACCATCCAAGTGGGTCAAAGTGTGGCCTTAAACTATGTGGATACTTTAACTGCAAAAGAAACTGGAAGCTCTTTGGGACCACTTGAAAACTCTGCGTGTGTTTATTCCGCGTATGATGGACAGGCACGAACTCGCTCGATTTGTGCTCTGACACAAAGACAAGCCTGCTTTGTTAGCTCAGGCCCAGCATTATACTAATGCAGTCACACATTTTTCAGCTTGGGTGTCTGTCCACTATATCCCACATATACACATGGGAAAAAGAAGCACAAGGAGGAACTTTTCCTCTATAAATGTAACTGAAACCTCCAGATATGTTGGTCAGAAGTAATTCATGGATACGCAGGTAGATGTGCAGGAATAGGAACACGAGAGCAGACGAGAGGAGGGGCTGAGGGTACCTCAGGCACCTGCAGCTGAACGGGACGCAGCACCCGCGCAGGGGGGCCGTGCCGCCTGGCCCGGCGTGCAGCGCAGCACTGTGCATTGTGTCGGGTTTTCCGTGGCACGGTAGGTGACAGACGAAACCCCACAGCTTCCTCCCCGCCCCGTGGGGCCCGCGCTGGGCGTGCCTCCCCACGTACAGACCTTCCTGTCAAAATTGCCCCGCTTCAGATTTTTTTCAGAGGGAGGGAAATGTTTTTCAGTCCGGTTAGGCAGGCTTAAAGTAAAAAAAAAAATCCTGGAAAAGAGAGAAAATGGGTATTAGCTAAGCAAAAGGTGAACGTGCACAGCTTCTTTGGAGACGTAGCTGGTAGGAAAATGTCTTTGCTTTGTCTCAGCTGGCTGAAAAGGCAGCTTTCGTGGCAGAAGCCGTCAGCGATGGCAATGCCGTGTTTGCAGGCCCAGCCTGGCCTGGGCAAGCTGGTGGCTGCAGGCGCAGGCAGCCGGCTGGTGCCAGGGGCGGGCAGTAGCGAGGCCGTGCAGCCGCCCCAAGGCGAGCGCGGCCCCTCAGCCTTGGGGCTCCCAGCAAGCTCCCAGCAAACTCCCAGCAAGCTCCTGTGCCTGCAGGCTCGCCCCCATCCTAAGCGTTAGCCTGGGGCTGTGCTGAAGCGTGATTTTTGTACGAAGGGGCTATTGAACCACACGTGTTTGTGTGCCTGCGCAAAGTCTTTACCCAGCTGAGATGTCTACAGCATGTTCAGGATAGCAGAGTACACAGAGGAAAGCGAGTGTTGCCCATGCCCCCATCAATTCTGTTTTTCCTGACTGTCGGGCTGTGTGCCTCTTGTTTTGGATGCTTGCTCATGCCTATGATCGCCTGCCGCGCGCGCCGCTGGCTGGTGGTGGGGTGCGGGGACGAGGGCGTGTCCCCAGCCTGCCGCGGGCCCCGAACCGCGCGCTGCCCTCGCCGCCCGGCGGCACTGCCGGGTGCGGCCCGCTCTGACCCGGCCAGCGTTGGGGCAGCGCTGCGGTTCCCGCAGCAGAAAGGCAATGGCTAGAGGGAAGGGCAGAAAGGCGGTGATGGCTGTTTTCTCACTGACTTAGGCACTAAAAATACACGACCTACAGACCCATCCTTTTATCCCTCATGGACACTTCGCAAAGCAACTTGAACAACCTTGAAAAAACCACGTGAGACTCTAAAAATGCTTTTGTGATTGGCTGTGTCACTGACTAAAGGCAGAAGAGTTTTAAAGTTCTTTGAGCATGTTTCTGTTCTTGAATTATTTTAAGATTATAGCACTTACTTTCACATGTTGTATAGCTTCTTCTTTCCTAACTGGTGTCACTTTGACAGTCTGTAAGTCCTGAGCTATTTGTTATAACATTATCAGGAGTGGATAGGGCTGCATAGAAATAAATATAACAAGTACATTCATTTTTAGGAAAAATGAGTGTTATGTATAGGCAAAGATATTTTTAAGTATGTGAAAAGGCATGCTTGATTTGTTTGTGTTAACATTCGAGTTGGCTTAATAGTAAAGAAAGTCCTTTCCGAACATTTTTTTCTATTTCAGAATTGGTTTGCTGTGACTTGTGAGGTTGGTTATAATCCACAACTGTCTTGACAGCTGCATGAATATGAAATTATCATGTCTACAAATCATGAAAATGTCATGAGTCTCTATGACATGAATGAGAAATTTTAGCTGGTCTTTATTATTCTGCTATTCTAAAATATCAGTCATTATCTACTTTTCTGAGTTTTCTTATGCTTTTTTTTCCAAAAGTGATAAGTACACATAAATCATTTAGGACAACTCTGACTGTGCAAGGATTTAAATTTGTGCGCACTCTCTCTCTCTTTCTCTCTGCCTCTGTATTTGCGCACAAACACACAGTAGGGCCTTTACCGATCTTTAACTGGAAGCTAAGGCAGATTATAGAAGTTCACCAAAAAAGATACTGCAGTGGGCTCAGACGCAGGAAAAAAAGAAGAGATCTGTATGAAATAAAGCCAGATAACAGACAACCTTTTACTGAAGTTGCTTAGTCCAGGAGGAGATTTGCTGGCGGATGGTGGGGAGCGGGCAGGAAACTGTCCCTGCTCCTCCTATGTCACACACGCTTCACGTCACGTGCAAGGGGAGCAGCTGTGCAGCCTCTCCAATCCACCCCATGGCTGTAGTGATCTCTGCCTAATCCATGGCAGATTTATAACTCACCCCAGCTGGGGCTGTGTGAAATCACTCCATCAAAATTCTATAGCCAGGAACAATTGTCTAAAATTAAGACCAAGAACATAGACATGCATCCTTGGGTCAATTAATAAAACTGCTGAGAGACTGTGTACCTGTCTGACAAGGACTCCTTGTCAGAGCAAGGTCTTCATGAGGTCTGATCCATACTACGTGATGACAAAGGCACTGGGGGCCTTTAGATACTACAGGTTCTACAATATTTATGAGACCAATAGGCCATTGCTCTAGTGTCTTCTCCAGGAACAGTGAGCAGCAGGTGCTTGCAAGTTTAGGACCTGAGCAGGTAGAGAAAAACCTTTCTCTGGTATGCCCTTCTAGTTTCCAGCAATCAGTGCTTTAGAGACTGCCTGTGCTGGAAGTTGTGTCCAGATCATCACAGATAACTCTAGTCAGTGGATCTGTTGCTCATCAGTCTGTCTGTTGTGTTATTGGACTTGCCTATGCTTTTGGCTTCTACATCGTCCTAAATTACATGGTTAAATTTCTTGTGCCCAGTAATCTTGTACTTTCAGAAACAGTGATTGTTCTCTCCAGTATTCCTTATTTTATAGATCTCCATCAGTGGTGCTCAGGGACCTACATTCCTCTGAGGTTCTGGGTTGGGCTCCTTTTACATAGATGTTGCTTAAGCCAGCAGCTAGTGCAGATGTTTTGAATTTGGTGGATGTCTGCAATAGTGAAGAACAGCAAAATGGTGATTTCTTCCAGCAGAAACAAATGCATTTTCTCTATCAAATTTTTACAACTGAGAAGCATGAAATGAGATAAACTGAAAGAAATTATGAAAAGACCTTCCTGAAATAAATACCTGTGTGGCAGGGGGAATGAGATACAGATATTTCTATGAGCATTTTCTCAGGACCACATTGTCAATGTAGAGCTGAGCCAGAGCAGGTACAGCAACCGCTTAAACTTGGGGGGATAGATGTACCTAGTAGGGTCTGTTGCTGAATCAACAGAGTTCTGACAGTGATGAATTTAGGCCAGTAATTGCTAAAACAAATAGCAGCCAGAGGTTATAGTACAAAATACCTGCTATTAGTATCTGTCATGATGCCAGAAAGGCTTCTGAAGTATCTTTGAGCAGGTTTGCTTTTCTTCTAATAGGAGGGTACTCAAGAGAGGAGAGGAGATAAAGTTCTTTCTTAGACTCTAAAGAGGCTAGAAAGCTTAGCATACTTAAAATTGCTTAGCAAACACTGACAAACTCTAGCTTACAGTAAGGCCATTTCTGTGCAATCTGCTGCCAAGTTTTGCTTTGAGCAGGGAAGACAGTATTTCACAGAGCTGTTGTCAAAGGTGGAGCAAATATACCCCAAGAGTCACTGGGCCACACACTGTGTTATAGAAAGTGTATATTCACAATACCAAAACAAGTAGAACTAAAGTGACAAGTGGTGAAGGGGAGGGGGTATAGCAGCTTTTTCATGGAATACAGCACTCCTCAAGCTTTTATTCTTCTAGTTGCAACTAATTTGGTGTTCCAGTCAATATTTTTCTTTCCTGGGTGCTAAGCATCTCATAAACACAATAGCCAGCCTACATATATATATCTGTATGAATATACGTATACACCCCGCTCCCCATACACATTTAGACACACATATATAGTGACCAACCTAATATATATGTACAATTGATGTCTGTCTAACACATAATATGCTTATTTGAAATGTTACTGAGGGCGTATAAGATGGTGCAGTTGCCTAAAAAGTATTGTGAAGTGTCCTATTTCTTTTTAGGTAATGCTATTTGTGAAAAGCCTTCGGAAGTAAAAAACTTTATTATTTGAGGACAAGTAAAAATGCAGATTTTCTTTGGATCTATGTTTTTACTCATCCCATTAAATGTTGGTTGCCTGGACATTTTAATCAGGATTATGGTGTCTAATGAGATTAGTTAGATAACACTTCTTGTTAATTAGGGTGGCCTGTCCATTAGACTTTTTCTGAAGGGCATGTGGGTGCATGAAGCAGAATGCTTTGGAGGACAAGTGACTGTGTGAGACCAAGGTCAGAGGTAGGATGCTGTGGGGTATATGAGAGTGCAAACATGAGTGTTAACATGGAAGTGCTTTTTAAACCAGTTGATTAAAAAGGCACTAATAGAAAAAAAACCACAGCAGACGTACTTTTATAGGAGCAATGATGTCTGTTCAACTGCTATTCAAATGGTATTCAAATATATCTATTGAATCTGAAGACATGATGTGCACAGAGTACGGTAGGAAAAAAAAAAGAAAATTACAAGAGAAAGCTCATTTTAAAGAGACTGTTAGAAAATAGCTAACTAATTTCCTGCTCTGAATAGTTTTGAGTTGGGGATGTTTGCGTTCTGCTGGGCACCATAATTGTTTGAGAGAGTTTCAATTGGATGCACTTGAAACCCACTTACATTTTCTGTCTACTTAAGTCCAGAATTTTTTGCACTTCCCAAGCACACAGAACACAAACAGATCCTGATTTTTTACTTTGAAGGAAGGACAACAATTCAAAATTGTGGGATGAAACACAGCATAGTAAAATGTAGGCGGAATATCTGGACAGATGTCATGTTAGTAAGATAAATTAGACTGTAAAAGAGACTGATGAAAGCCTGAGAGTCATTTAAACTAGAAAGAACAAAGCTGCCTGACATATGCTGTAGAGAACAATCCTATGCTCATGGGGAGAGACAAGATGATATCATAGGTCTTTTCCATCATTTATTTTCTAATGTCTATAATCTGTGATAAAGCATACTTTTGTGGAGAGGAGCCAATATTTTTAAGCCTAGGCACTGACATTTGGATCTAGTTTAAAGTATACATAAGCTGTCATAGGGAACCTTTCCAAAACTCTAAGACTCTATGATGCAAGAGGAGCTGTGTTGAACCGACAGACCATGCTTAAAAAGCAGGGGCTGCCTAGGACCCCACATCTGTATAGAAGTTAGTCTTACAGTGCCCCATTTGCAGTTGGCTCCTGTGTATTACCATAACAAAAATCATAATGATTAGAAATAACAGAGTATTGGCTTTGTGATACTGATGAGTGAATCCAAAGCCTCCAAACAAACCTTCATGTGGATCTTGCAAAGCATGGTATGGTTTCAGAATATATGGAAAAAAGATTTTGTAGACTGGAGTTTTATCCTTTCCACAGTTACCAAGACAGCACATCCACCTTTCTTCCAGTGTCGTAAGAATTAATACCAAGAGCTTACGGTGAAAGATATGGCCTCTGGCTACTGCATGACCAGTGTAATCGTACTGTTAGTTGCTGGCCTGGATATACAACACACATGAGAATGAGAATATGTAATAGCCTTGTAGCTTTTGTGCTCATAATATTACAGCAGTATTTCCCCCTCAACATTACAAACATGGCAATTACAAATACCAAAGGCAATGGGTAGGAAACTACGCACAAATTTTCCTTATACTCTTTACATCGATTCTTTTCTTTTTTTAAATAAAACCTAGCAGATATGAGGAGAACATAATTAAAGAAAAGTACATTTTTCTTATCTAAAACTGATTGATTCTATAAAATCTATCTGAGGGAAGACAAAGAAAACTGATGGTTAAACATAACCTCAGCCAGTCAAAGAAATGAAAACTCCCAGGCTCTGTATTTACAGTGGAAGGAGACGATACAGTGACAGCGTGGAGTCTTCCAAACCATTCAGCCTACATTTAGCCAGCTGGGTAAGCCCGAAGTCCACCAAGTCCTTGCCTACTGCTTCCTGTTTGTTGGCTTCAGCTCTTCAGAAGCATCTACCTGACATGAAATAGAAAGCTGGGAAACTTAGATGCAATTTTGTCCAGTTGAATTTGGAGCTCTCTCTTCTCCCACTGGTATCAGTATGAGTTGTACGTTTATTTAAGAGGCATATGCATATACAATATGTTTTTTAAAGTCTCACTCATGGCACACAGGTAATGCATATCTTACTTTATTTCTGAAATACCAGCTCTGGACCCCTGAGGAGATAGCATGAATGACCAGCAGTGTTGCCAGGCATGGCATGCACTGGGGGTCATGGCACCCATCATCTGTTCTGGATAAATCCTCTACTGTATGACTCAATGTCGTGAGTCACAAGTTACTTTCTGAAACAGACTAACCATTCTCATCTTTATCTGGGTATTTCATTTGGGGTCATAATACTTTATTTCCAACTTTGCGAGCTACAAGTGCAAAGTGGTTAGCATTTCACTGTCTGCACACATTCATTTACCTAATAAAAACTACATAACTACATTGCTAAAAATAACTCAGACAGAAAAGAGTGACCCTCATCACCTCCCAGTTATTTAAAGTCTGATTTTACATCTTCACTATATTTTAGTTTGAACACATAAGATACCTTAAAAAATATTTGTTGATTTGTTCTTACTTTTCCAGTAAAAGAGTAGCTCCAGAATCAAATGCATTGATATATTAATGGGATTTACAGGTTTTTTTCCCAGTCAATCTGTCACAGCATAGCCAGCCACAAATTGTGTGCATTTCAGTTGAGCATTGCTTGATCATTTAGCAATTGCCATATTTTAGAGTGGAGAATCTCTAAATTCCCTCAGAAGTTACAGCTGATAGAGAATACAGATAAGTTAATAACGCCAGACTCAGGGGACACTTGACAAAAAAAATTGCAAATGTGAAGCCTGGACTGAGTTGCATGTGTTTTTTGGAAGCCTTTCAGAAGGTTGATTATAACCTGCCGAGCCTCGTGCTGTAGGCTTTGAGAGGTGCTTGAGTTTCAGCACGTGTTGGTGGCCTCAGGTTTTTTCAGCTTTTGTCTGAAGAACGTGAGGAATATTTTAGCTTAATTTAACCTCAGATAGGGAGGGGTGATTCTTTTCCTGTGTTTGCTGATGTGGTTTGCGCCACGTTTCTGGAATCTGGCTCTCACAGTCAGAGTCAAGGGCGATTTCAAGATGTCACGATACATCAGCAAAAGTAATTAGAGAAAGAATGCGAGCTGGCACTTGCATTAATGCTGCCTAGTAATTAATAGCATAGCTACAATCTTACTGGCTTCTGTAACAATCTGCAGGCTTGAGCCAGAGCTTCTGCTTTCCTTTCTGCCTGCCTGACCTTGAGTAACTATGCCATCCCACCCTTCTGAGCAGTTGCGGAGGAGACTGTTTTGGCTGGAATTAGACAGCCCCAGATGGTACTCTAATGCTCAACACCTGCTACGACTCCTTCAGTTCTTGTTATCTCTGCCACAGCTTTTATACATGCCTTTTTGCAGTTTGTTCAGTGGAGCAGGGAGAAGGAGGGAGGGAGACTCACTGTTCAGCTCAAGGCAGATGCAGGGACGTGGTATTTGCTCGGTGCTTCACCCACACACCAGTTGCAGCACGGTGAGCGTGAGCACTCTGCAAGCCTCGGGGCAGTAGTAACTCCGTTCAGTAATCATTTCTCTTATGTGCTGATCTAGGAGAGACCGAACACTCGCATCTCAGCACAAATACATTATCTGGCTACCGCTCTTCCAAAACTGAAAGAATTTTCATGAAGGTTTTTTCCTCCTCCCTCCATGACTGCAGATATTGAAGGCATTGTGAGCCACCGTTCCTGAAAGACTGCCAAAAATATATTTATGAAACAACCCCATGTTTACATTAGTTTTAATAAAAAGACCTCACTGTACAGCCTTCTCTTAAAACATCTTCCGATACCTACCTGAAGGCTCTTCCCGGCTCAGTGTATCTTTTCCAATAGCTGCTGAGGACGTACCTGACATTACTATGGCTCACAGAAGGAGATCAGAGTTGTAGCCCAGCTGCTTTCTGAGGTAGTCAGAGAAAGAAAAATCAGCTTAGTGAACCGGACTTGTGTTGTAATTAAAATGTTCCATTAAATCAGGCTCCCCCACTGCTAGTTCCTGTAGGGCAAATATAGATCCATGGCTAGAACTAATAAATAGCAAGACGTCAGTCTGGTCCTCCTGACAGACCTGACTTGTGAAGGTTGCCAGATTGATTTTATTTCAAGGGAATATACATTTATCATTCCTCCCGACCAAACAATGGCAGCAGAGCAGGGCAGATCCTCAGATGCTGAAAACCAGCATAGCATCACTGACACCATTTTACCCAAAATGAAAAACTGGGCTAACCCTAAGCACCCCGGGTTTGGCACACAGCAGTTTGTGGGTGAAATGTGCCCTTGACCTCTGGACCAAATAGCAGTCTGGAAAGGAACAGGCTGACTGCAGGCAGTTGTGACTGCCTCCCGTGCACATCAGCGAAAGGGTAGCAATCCTGCCAAACAAATCCACGTTACTAAATAGCAATGAGAAAAAAAAAGGGGCACAGGGTCAGAAGAGTGTGACATGCTTGCAGGGCTTCTGCTACATTTTCAGTACATGTTGTCTGATCCCGTGCTAGCTGATCCAAGTATCTGATTGCTGGAGACAGTTCAAAGAAGTTTTAATCAATGAATTAAGAAATGTGTTCAGAAGAAATTTGGCATGAGAACTTCAGTTCCATCAGAAAGCAGTCATTGTCTGGTTTTAGGATTCCCAGTACATTAGATGGTGTGTGAAATAGTAGAATATCTTACATAGCCAGGGCAATACTTCAGTATCAAGAAACATTAAAATAACAAGTTTGAAGATCTACTCAGGGTAGGTCTCTTTAGACCATGGGTTTTGTTATTTTTGATCATTTTACAAATCCTTTATGGGAAAAAATATTTTCCCTCCATACATTATAGCTCCAAATAAAATATTCTGCACAGACTAGACTGTTAAACAATATCTAGTGTATACATATAAAAAATAGGAAAGCCATGAAAGGATTGTCAGGTGGTATTCTTCCAAAGTCTCTAGTTAATTTACTTCAAAAATGACTGTAGCATGCCATTTTAAGGCAGCCATGTTGGATTTAATAAAGGTTGCTTGTTGATGAGTGCTGATGGTGTACGTCACTGGGCAGACATACAAACACAGAGCTCAGATAATTTACTCTCTCTCTGAGATTCTTGTCGGGGTAAATGTCTGACTCCTATCACTAGTTATGATGCAAGAAAGCATCCAGCCAATGCTGCAATAGAAGATATTTTACTTTCCTGGAGAAGGTAGCTGGACAAGTTACTTTTTTGTTCTCTTTCCTGACCAGGGTAAATTCCTGAGGCAGAGTTTCTCTCCTGGAAACAGGCATTGATGTTGGGCTGAGATCCTACAAGGAAGAGGCTGCGTTGCATGGCTTGTAATCCTCTTTATTTCAGGATAAGTATGTGCTTGCAAATAAAGCATGTTGTACTTAGAATTCCATAGATGGGATCTGTCTGACTGAACTATGCTATGGATATTTATTTGCACTGTAGATACCAGTTTCTGAGCTAGTGACCCTAGAGTTCTTTAGAGTCAAGAGAAAAATAGATGCTGCTAGCACACAACTAATCTCATCCTAAAGCAAATGTGAAAAGCAGGTCAGATGAATGGCATCCTTAACATGTAGGACACATGAGAAATACATGAAATAGAATTATGCTTGGAGAAACAGGAAAGAGTTCATGTGCTTTTTTCACATGACTTCAGAATGAAATTAAACCAGGTCCTTCTGAACTGTCAACACTAAAGCACTGGTGGGCCTCCAAGGCCCCCTGGTCTCCAGTCCCACTTTTGATGTCTCCACACACTCTTGCACTAAGACATGGATCCTATGAACTGCTATGGGAATTCCCATTGTTAAGAACTGACACTGGTGCGATGTCATTAACACATTTTTTTTTATTATTTCAAAGATGCTGTCAAATTACAGCGACATTATCCAGGTCCACCACAATGAAAAATGGCCTCCCATTTACACAGGCTTTTGCTTAAACATATTTCAATCATACGCTGTTGTTTCAGTTTCTGTGACAAAAAAATCCATCATGATGGGTGATACAGGTTTGCCTTTCAATCAGGTTAAATCAGTTGAGCAAGGTTAAGATTACTGGAAAGGCTAATACACTTGAAGGCATGTTATCTGTTATCACTGAAGCCACATGTGAAATACAAGCAGCTCCTGGAAAGTCTTTGTGAATTTCCAGAACAGCTTGATAAAAATTACCTTACATTTAGCTTACAGTCCAAGCCAAGATAACCCTATCTCTCTGGAGGTATTTCTTTTCACACTTCCATATATACTTCACCTTTTCTGTTTGTCATGAGTTCATTAAGTTCAAGGATCTCAGTATCTGAAGACAACTTCTGCAATGTCAATAGGCTATTTGTTGTCATGTGAAATTCATCTTCTCAGGGGTAACCTTGCCTTATGCCAGTAGATATCTGGGACCTTCTTCTTATATTTGTTCAGTTGCATCATTTTATCACATTTTTGGCCTGTTTTTAGTATTTATAATAAATACTGTGTTTATAAGTACATTATTATGCTTTTCACCCAACAATGATTTCCGATTTCTCAATTTGTTTTTATCAGCTGAGAGCATGCCAAGACCAGGTTGCTTGCTTCTGCATTACTGGTAGGTCTGCTAGCAAGCTCGTTGTGATATACTGTCATTAGCATGCAGAAATATTTCTTAATTCTTCTGTGTATTATGCTAGCAATTTACTTTATCCAAACCTTAATTGAACTGCTAGATAATTGAACTGCTAGCTTAATTGCTAGATACCACTGAGAACTCAATGTGTCCATGTAACATGTTTGTATTGCTGTTTTCCCTCCAAGTTCTCTACATCTTAATTTGTGCTTTCTTTCCTTCCCTGATTTTGGGGATGATGAAACTAGCCATATCTGTAAGTTCACTGAATAAATTGTTCTGTGCTCACTGGCTTGATAAGTTAATTGGCTTTCAATATGTTTGGAACACTTACAAAACAAAGCATACCAGCTGAATCTAAAGCAATTTTATCTGTGGTTTGGCTTTTCAGAACATGAAGACGTAGAAACTTGCTAAAATGAAGCTGAAGTCATCAGCTCTGAAGGCCAATAAGGCTAATTTGAAAGCATGCCTTTCGTTCATTAGGTGGCCTAGGTCTGAAGGTGACTTCAGTTCTTTGGGTACTTTTTTTGCCAAGGTTTTTGTGTATAAATTGGAATGCCTCATAATTATATCCCTTGAAATGTGCTTCTACCTGGTTTCGAAGTGCCTACTGTGGCTTGGCGTTACAACTGAGATATGATGCATGCTACTTACAGAATGTCAAAAAGCTCATTGGTCTAGATGTTACACTTTGTTTCATCATTGGCCTTGGTGACTGACGCAACTAATGCCTTGTACTAACACACCACCAAGTTACCAAACATTTTGATTCTCCTTTAGTATAAGAAGACTTCTTACTCTTTTTTGTATTCCTTTATTTCATGAGTTGTCGTATGGTAATGTATTTTATCTTATTGTAATGTTTTTGGTAGCAAAGCATTGGAATTACATATATGTAATTCTGCAACTTTTAACAATGTTTATTGTATTTTGCTGGCATGTCTTTCTCTGAGTATCCTCTTTTGATTATCATGAGCTGCTGCTCATTTACTGTCTTGAAAGAATTCCATGAAAGTCATAATGAAGGAGAATACTTAGTTTATCTGTTAATGGTTGGGCAAATCCTGAAATGACTACCAAGTCCATAAAAATGCTATTTTAAATCTTTGCCTCAAGATATTCTCTTCAATCACAGTAACTTCTGGATTTACCCAGGAATTTTACAGCTTGCACATTTGCATTCATAAATACAGGCTGGTGGTATGCGTGCTCCAGTGTGTATTCTAAAATACTCCAGTCATTCCAGTACTGAAAGATAGCCTACCTGCTTTTAATTAATAAGCCGAAGTTCCTGAAAGGACAATGAAATAACTAAGTAGATAAAGAAAGTCAGGGGAAAAAAAAAAGAATCAGTCTTTCAAAAGGGAAGAACATATAGCAAGTGCACCAATTGATCATAAATGGCTTTCTCTCTCAAGTGCTTCCAACACAATGAATGTCTTCTTGTGGATCACAAAATAGCAGTGTCACGATAAATTATGATATACACACTATTCACGCTTCACTGAACTTGGCTGGCACTTAGGTGCTTCATTCCAGCTCAGGATCTTTCCTCTTCAGATTAAAAAGCTGTTATAACTCACTGCTTGTTTAATTGATTAATGACATCCCTCTTGTTTTCTCAGAGGCAGACTTTATTCTGCCTAGTGTGAGTTATTAAAAATGCTGGCCTTGATGCCCTAGCTGAAAGATCAAAGATATAAAATCAGCCAACTTTGACATAAAACAGATGCCATATTTTAGGTAAAGTTCCATTTGATATAGGTTCCTTATCTACATGATTCTACTGCTAAAGACACAGCATATCAGAGATAAGAAAAATAAAATGGCTGTGACTTTTGCACAGACTGTACCATACTCTATTTGATATAGCTGGAAAACAGCATAGTAAACAGACAAATAAAAAAAATTGTTTTAGTTCCCAATTGGCCACTTGTAAATAACAATAGATTAAGTGTAAAGAGATTACTTGAGAAAATGGCATATAATTTCTTTGTCTGGCACTGCTGCACTGCATCATTATTGTCATCATCACCATCATTGTAATGCTTCCCAGTTTGTGCCTGATATCCTTCTTCATTCATGACTATTTTCATGTAGCCTTTTCCCAACGCTTGCCCGGAGTTGGTGTCAGTGACCTAGCAGTCTGCTTTGGCTTGGCCTCTTGTCAGGCTATGTCTGTACTGGGAATAAAGCAGAACTAGAGAATGGTCTAAACGAGGTCCCTGACTAGCCATGTTCACACTACATAGCATTTGACCCTGGTTGTCCTCTGGGTCCCATGCAGTTCTCCTGGCCCAAAGGACTATTCTTTGTGTACTTTTTTGGTTTTCAGTTCAAGGTATCTGAAATACTGAAAACAGTGGTCACTATTTTGCGAAGTACCAGTGGCATCACCAGTATGAAACTGAGGTGAGGATACAAAGGTGACCAGGATAGAGTTAGAGGAGGAGGTAGGGTGGAGAAAGCCAAACCTTACACAGTGTTGACCATGCTGCCTAATGGATTCCTAGTGCAGTGCTGTAGATGTTGCCTTCTTCTGTGCTCCTTTTCTCCTGGAAGCTTTGTGAATACATGCGTTGTGCTGGCCCTAAAAGTAATAATTTAGCTCTTTATTGCCTCATAAATATTGATTTAATTCAGAAAAAGAACCTCAGCGTATTACTTTTCCTTCTGTCCTGGCATGTTTAGCCCCAAAATAGACCTTTAAGCTGAAAGGAATGCACTGTTATTAGTCAGTTCTGGTTGCCAAACAAGAAACCATTATTATTACTCTTTCATCTAAGTTTACCCATGCCGCTCCAAAACGGGGTCTTCTGTCAGCACCATGTAAGAAAACTTGTGTTTTGACATCTTGTCTCCTGAAGGACTCCACCACAAGTCACAGCTCCTGGCCTGTCCAGCCAGGCCAACCTGCTAGCATGGGTGTCTCCCAGATTTGCAAGTACCTGGGACCGTACCTGCATCTTTACAACCTGCTTTTCTAAACCACATGGACATATCTGTCAAAATCTGCATTCCTCTTTCTACTCATGTTGTGTTCATTGTTCTGTAAAATCAAAGTTTTCTTTTTTCTTTCTCATTGCTCTTTCTTGGCATGCAGCCTGCAGCTGCACAGCCCTCCATCTTCTTTGTTTCTCAAGTTCTTTCTGCGCTTTTGGCTCATGCATGTGCACATTTTTAAAGAGTTGCGCTGCATTTACTCCCAGCATACAGTCAAATGTGGGAATCCTTGCAGCCACTTGAAGCCTCTTCGAGGTGGAGGTTGACCAGAAGTGAATGGCTATGGGGGCTGTAGCCCTTCCCCCGCCACCAGCACTGGTGGTGCCGTGCAGCCCCCTGCTTCACACAACATGGTAGGGTTGCAGCTACGTTGCTCTCCCATTTTGTTCACAACAGCGTCTGCGGGAGGGAGTGTGTGTTATTGAAAGTGGACTGGGTTAAGAGCATTATTTTTATGCTCCCACGAGGGAGGACTGAGGGTAAGGAAGAATGTGTGCAGCCTGCAAAGCATGCCCCTTCCCCTGGAAGCAGAAATTTTTCCTATAATGGAGCCATTACCGAAGCCTAATGGAATATAGTTAAGTGACAAATCGCATGTTCAGAAAGTAAAAATACCCTTCAGAGAGAAAGTAAAGGTTTCAGTGCCCACAGCAAAGCCACTAAAAGCAACAAAACCCTTCCTGTGATTTCAGAAAGTGAAGGTCTCCACGCTTCTGTACTGTCAGGTTAATTTGTGACAGCCCACACCGCTGACATCTTGGCCATTGCTACAGACAATTTTTCTGATCTGAGCAATCAGTAATGAGAATTGCAATTCTACCTGCCAAGAGCCAGCTCCATCCTCTGGTTGGGAGCATCTCCGCTCCAGGGCTATTCAGCTTCAGTGAGGTCTGGGACAGATCACCCCATGGCTGCCTCTCTGACCTAGTAGTATGTGTCAACAAATAAATATTTAAGGCAACTATGAGCAACACATTCCTCCGCGTATTGCAGGGCTAGCATCAGTGCCAGCAAATTATATGCATAGAGAGTGAAGACACTCAGACTTTAAGGATCACATCTTCAAGGCGCTTTCAACTGACCACTAAATCCAGATGCTTAAGTATTTAGTGCCAGTACTTTTATCTTTGCTTTCTTACACACTGAACTATTTGTGTTTACAAGAAAGGATATCATTGCTATCATATTGGCTTAAAAAATATATGGGTTTATAATCATAGAATTTTTTTCTGACTCAAACCAGAATAATAAGCAGAATCTGAAACTTCAGTTTTAAATTATTTTAGTGTCAGTTCTGGGCTAAGTCTATGTAGGTCAAGAAATATGTCCTGATATCACGTATATGAACTGCACATACTTTCAAAATATTTTCACTGTACTAAAGCTGATACACTGATAATTCTTTGAATTGTTCATAAGGTCGAATCATATAAAAATAATCAAAAACATTTGTGAGATACCAAAAATATAAAGCATCTCTTGTTTTGCCATGCAGGATGGATGTAGAAAATCTATAAAAACCTTATATGTGAGAAATTTTTAAAAACTGTCTGAAATAGGCCAGCGTCCAAGCTGAAGCAGAGGCAGAGATTTGGCAGATAAATAGAGATGACAGGTGGAGAGAGAGCAAGGGAAAAGGAATTGATTAGTTATAAGTGAAATGTAATTGGCAAGTCTCCATGACATCTCTGTTGAATACCCTTCAACTGTGGTTTGTCTTGCCTATCTATTAAGCCTCACATGCATATCTGCTTACTCTGTAGAAATAGACCTGTCAGGAAGAATTGCACCAGGAATAAATACATCTCTCGCTCTCTTTATGTATACTATATATGTATATGTACAGACATACGCACACACGTGTGGAATTAGATACCATTTTACACCAGAAAGCCAGGAATCTCAAGAAACCCTATGACAAGCCACTTATTTGCTTATTCCAGTTTTTCTCATTTTTTTTCCACTTCCCACATAGTCCTAAGCTTGATGTCTAACTTCTGTAGGATTTGTGTGGATGTGGAAATTTATTAAGGATGTATGAAGGCGTTAATCTGAAGTGGTAAGAAATCCATTAAAAACAAATATGCAAAATATAAACATTGAGTATTTTTTTCAAAATGGAGACGCTACTGTAGACGGGTTTACTTGTCAGAGCACAGCTGGAAGGGAATGCCCTTTTTCTCAGGGCAAACACACATATGTGCAGAAGAAGGCAAAAGAAAAAAAGGTCAAAGTCTCCTGTAAGATTTCCTCACAGCATTTTGCATCAATCTTTCATGGGTTCATGCTCCTCTTTCTATATTGTTTCCCCAAGTCCACTTATACTGTTTATAATAAAACATAGCTGCTAGAAAATATTCTACTAGAAAGATAAAGAGTGATTTTAAAGTAGTTCTGCAAAGTCCTGTTTATCTTTCCTGTCAGGTCATTTTTCAGAAGAAAAAAAAAATACTTGCAATAAACTATAAAATGTGGTCCTTTCACTGATGTATGAAGCAGGCCTGTAAGTTCAAGAAACACTGCACACATTTTAACCTCTTCATTCCTGAATTCAGATTTTTTCTGATCATATCTGGAATGCTTTATATCCACTGCACCATGCTGGGCTGTATCAAGCATTACCACCCCTAGAGAAAAGTGGTTGAAAATCATTGTTACGTCCGTATTTTCTGTGTTTAAAATATTTCTGTCTTAGTCTGCCTTGTGCAGTTAATAAAAAAGCAGTATCAAAACCAAGGGGGACTTTATATTTCCTCCTGCAAATCTACCCTTTTCATCCCAGCTAAAGCAGCACCATCCAGGAAAGGGCTGTAGGCTCACCTCAGTCCCTAGGGATGAAATCCTCATCTTCCCCCTCTTTCCCAGGGGTTGCTTTAATCATTAGCTGGGCAATAATTGGGGAAAGGAAGGGAAAAGATTAACTTCCGTCATTCCCACAGAGGTCACTGACCTTTTGAAAATGATGTTAAGAAGCCACAGAGGACTCAAGCTTAGCTGATACAACGTTGTTTGGGTTCCTGTGCTAGCCCTGCTTGGTGTGTGCTCCGGGGCCGTGGGATGTAGCCCCGTCGTCTGTCTGGGCGGTCCCCCACTTAGGAGAAGGCTTTGGCCGCAGCTGAAACACTCTCTTTTCAGTCATTTTAAGCATTTTAAGTATTTTCCTCAGCAAAAACATGTTCTGTATGTTTGAAGCACGATACAACGGCCCTGATATTTGGGTTGATTTTTTTACCCCATTGAGAGTACTGTTAGGGGAGATTTACATAGAATCACAGAATCATAGAATGGTTTGGGTCGGAAACCACTTAAGTTCAGGTTAGAGATTCCTGTGGCTTTTCCAAAATTTAGACCTTAATGAATTGAGACTAGGGCCCGGCCAAAGTCTTGCACCTGCACCTGCTTTTAATTCCATATAGGTTGGATCTAAGTTTGATGCTGTGCTGTAAGAAAAAAATGAACGTCACCCATAATGGGTAAAAATTATGAACTGGATCTTTTCATCAGAAGAGAATTGATTAGCTGAAATCAGAACTGTGTTTTAAACATAAAAAGCAAAACAGTGCTTACAATGAAGAATTTAACATGCCTAATTTCGGTCTCGAGTAAGTTTGCGTATAAATGTTCATGTTGATTGTGAACACGAAGGTACGTGTGTCTACGTCTGTATACAGATTTATAATGAATGAGGATCAATTTACCCAGAAAGCTGCAACTGGTACTACTATAGAATTTGTTGGATGTTTGTCAGAAAAAGGCAAGTTGTTTTCTGACTTTATTTTAGACTAACCATAAACATGAGAAATGCAAACAGGATAGAGAGAACATTTGTCTGGCAATGAACCCCACAGTTTTACAGAGGCCTTCTTATGTGCCAGTTATCATTTTCTCTTTTATCCCCCCTCAACCCCCCAAAAGTGATCTTCCCAAGAAAACCTCCCTGAAGATATGTTGCTTGTTCTTACTTATTTGTCACTGACTGTTGCTCACAAAGGCCGCCAAAGTTTCTCAAGAACAAGGGTTGTTTATCAAATCCAGCAAATGTCTGGGCAGATGCATAGTGTTTACTAATGACCATGCAGTTGTTCTGTAACAGAGAATTCCAAGAATATCACGTGAGAAGGGAATCCTTAATTATTTTGGCCACTCATAATTAGTTTAATGATCTGAGCTTACTTGGTTGATTAGGCTGTGGTAAATGGGTCTAATGTTCTGGCTTCTTCCCTGATTTTTAAAGTATTCCATGTAATGTTAACATTTGACAAGTGATTACTCAGAGCCTTCACGAAGTACGGATGTATGGATATTCACATCCCTTGGCTACCCTTCTCTGCACGTATATTTTAGATAATACATCCCATAGCAGCACCACAGCTTGGAAAGGTTCTGTTGCAAGTCTTTCGCTTTTTATTTTTGTTATGTAAGAAATCAAACATAGTGTTACACTGAAAAAAGTGATATATAAGGCTTCCTTATTATGTAGTTCTCCTGTTTATGAGATATTTAAGGCTTTTGTACTGTTAGCTGCATTACATTCATAGTCATGCATTCAATAACATGCCATAAACTAAATTAGTAGTCCCTTTTACTTTCTTTTTCAATGTCTGAAGAAATGTTAAAGAACATTCCTTTGCCTCAGCTGGGAGAAGGAACGGTAGGAAAGGAAACGAGTACATCAGCATTATGCAGAACCGCTACCATCCTCACACTAGCCGATTCTCCTAGTTGTGAAACAGCAGTGGGGCAGGTCTGTGCATCTTGCCCAATGTCCACATAGAGGCACTAATGGCCAGTACATAAATCAGCACAGAGCTCCAGCTGGCTGATCTTAACTTCCCCTGATCCTACCTGCTTAATTTCCTGTACCCTCTTTGGGGAAAAAAAGCCAGTCTGCTGTGTACTCCAGAGCCACATTTATTTGATCAAAAGATATAGCTGCCAAATGACTGAGATCTTTTGAGAGGGTGAGAACCTGTATTTTTTTCCCATTTGGCTGATTGTGGAGCTCTTGATTTCTTCTAGCCTACTTGCAAAAAGCTTTGCGTTCAGTTCTTATGTATAGTGTTATAATTATTTAGACTGCAACACAGACTTAGTTCCAGATGCTCTCTATAGTGGGGAAACTTCCTGTTCAAAAGCAATCTTTCATATGCACTTTATACATAAGCATGCTGTGTGTGCTATATCCATAACATATGTGAGTACTGCAAAACAGCAGGTTCACTTGTAAGGACACATGTCCTTCTTCAGGAAGCCAGCCTTCAGCCTTTTCTGCAGCCCCTGGCTTTGGGTGCTTCATGGCAGGCTTTTGGGAGAGTTTCATTAACTTCTGACGCTAAATACACCAGTGGTAGCAGCCTTCTTTATGGCAGTTGTTGCAACGCTTTCAGTTCTTAGAAAGCAGAAACAAGAAGACAAAGGGGTTTGCTTTGATTTCAAAACTTCTGTTTTCTCTTCTACCATATTTTCATGTGAAGATTTTTTTGGTCTCCTTATTTATGCTGATTCTTTGCCAAGTCCTGCTGTTTACACCTGTATGTCATGGACCTTCTAACTTACAGGAATGTGAGGCAGGCAGTGGGTAAGGCCATATTCACAAAACTGTATGTACCACTGGACATTATGCACCTGAGATTTGTGAGCTTCAAAAGCCTTGCCTCAGTACCTGCCTGAATCTGTGGGGGCCTTAAGTTCAGGATGGAAAATCTTATGTTCCCAGGGATCCTCAAGTTCCCTTTCTGCAGCAGTCTACTACTCTACTACTAACAAACTCCACTAACAAACAAGGAGTTCATCTGCTGTTACTGGAAAGTAGCTTCAGAGCACAGGTAATGCATATCCACAAGATTAGGCTCTACATAAAACACAATGGCAGAAAGTGCTTTTATTTAAAATAAAAAGACGGATGGAGCTACGAAAGAGCATGTTCCTTTGATACAGCTGTACAGGGGCTAGAACCCCTATTGGACATTTGAAGGATGACATTTTAATGCCCTCTGCCCTAAGACACTGTAGGACTGTAAAGGACACGCTGCCTGCCTCCAAGGAGGATGCCCTGAAAGCCAGGCTGAAGACTGCTCTCCTGCTAGCTTCTGAAGGACACCTGTAAAGATTAACTGGGTCAAAGAAGGAATAGCCCTTTAGCCTGATGACTGGAGCACTTGGGAAGAACAAACCTCAGTCTTGGAGCCTAGTGCATGGATTGTTTCTGTATTTTTACAGAAGGGCAGAGCAGAGAGCAGAACCTTGGACTTCCCAGCGAGCTCCCTGACAGCGTGCCTGCCAGAGTGCTGTTGCTTAGCCTTTCTTCGCTCACTCGCTCCATGCAAAAACCTACATGTGTGATTGAGTGTTTGTTCCTCCGTCTTCCTCTCCAACACACACAATATATGCATACAGCATGTATATATGTATATACACATACACTTATCATGCACACATATATTCAGGTGCAAGCACTGGCAGCTAGGGCATTAATTCTCTTGGCAGATAGGCAATGTTTTGCTCAGCTCAACTCAGCAAAAGCAGGAACCACGCCTGCAGACTTGTTAATAAATAAAGTAAAATGGCAAAAGGAAAATTTTAATCTGGTCACCCAACTGAGAGAGAAACAATACAGTTACTAATCTATCAGTTACACTTTTGAAATGGAGCCAGATGCACTGGAGACTGATTTGTATCCTGTGTTTAATATATAAAATTTAGATTTATATTCACTTATGTGATTTAATTATGAATTGAATGACTGTATAAACCTTAGAATTTGTTGTTATTTATACTGCAGGAGTCTAGAGAACTTCCTTGTGTCAGATAGCTAGCTGCTTGCAAGTCGTTTTTCTACTACTAAGTTAAATCGTTTGTACTAGGACAGTTTTCAGTTTACGTACTGTCTTCCAAAACATGTACTCTCATTGGAGGGACAAGCAGTGCACTTGGCATGGAGCTGCACGTGAGGAGCTGCCAGGGTGCTCACCGACATCCAGAAGGTTTTTGGGCCAGAGGAACTCAAAATAAATTCAATCTAGATGCCAGCAGGCCCTGTGCTTGGGGTTGTGGTCAACAGTCAAGGCAGAGGGATGGTTATTCCTCTGAAAGGTATATTCAAATGGCTTTTCACTCTGAAGAACATCCAACAAACCCTAAAATGTGTGGGCAGGCCCTTTCTGTTTTCTGTTTAGCAGACTCCCTCAGGTGCTGGAGTTATTTCAAAAACATTTGTATAATTTTCTTTTTGTGCCATAATATGTATGGCCCTTGTTAAAGCCTCTATGATAGGGTCAGTTTGGTAGGACCACTAGCTACTTTAATTAGAGAAGACAGAATGTGTCATAAGCAAAATAGGGGAAAATGGGCTGAAACACCTGCCCCAGGCCTAGTTTTGGTCTAGTGGTGTTTTTCCAGATGGCAGCAGACTGCTCTGTCCCCTCCGGATGCCGAGGAAGTCCCTTTCCTCCTGCCACCGCTGAAGTTTGGCATTTTGCCTCTTGGCTGCAGTCTCTGCTCCGCTGCCCACATTGAGCTCTCCCCATCACACCCTGTCTGCCAGGCTGCCCGCGCTGCCCCAGGGATGCTGGCTGGAAGGGGTCCCCCCCTGTGGCCCAGCACAGCCCCCCGATGCTGCAGGCAGGGCAGGGAGCCCTCCGCCTCTGCTGCTGCCCTGGCAAAGCAGCCTAACAAATGGAGCCGAGGAAGGAAAGGGCAGACCACAAGGCAAGGCAGCAGCAGCATGGTCGGGAGCCAGGCTTTAGGTCTTTGGCCAATAAAACCATTAGTAATAGCAGATTGGGGATGATTAAGGGAGCAGGCAGGCCTGGAATGTGGCTGGAAGTCAACTAGTAGCTGGAACCAGGACTGGGAGAGAACAGGAGACAGGGAACAGGCTTGGGAGGCAGTGGCAGCACAGACAGGCCACCTGCTTCTTGTCCTAACCTCCATCCCTCAGGTATTGCAGACTTCTTGCTTTCTTGGTCTTCTCTGACCACATTTTCATCTTGCCCGTGTGCTGACAAGACAAGCTGATTGTGTCCTGCCAGCTGACCAGCAGCCTCCTCAGATCATCCCCCTCCCCAGCATCCTGACCATCAGGCCAAAACATCCATATTCTGGACAAGATTTCCTGGTAAACTGAGTGTCCTGAAGCAACTAGTGGGCTACATTTGTACAGCAGACGGACTCATATTACATCTGTGTGGCCTGCTGCAAGCTTAATATCCTGGGTGGTACCGGGTAAAGGGTTGCACTGGCCAGATGTGGTCTGTGATTCAGTTTTTGGGCTAAACTTGACTGGGGCTGGTGGATGTTCCAATGGGTTTCAGCAGTCATTTGTTGGTTAAGGGCTGGAGAAGGTTTGGTAGCTTTAAGCACATCAAAGAGAAGCAATATGAATCTCGTTCCCTGGGTCCAGCATCTCTCCCAAGGTATAGGAATCACAGAAAGGGCCACAGAGACCTTCTGGGAGAATTGCCCAGACCTTCAGGGCCCTGGGCAGAGGACTGACTGTCATCGTGCTGTCTTTGTGGTGAGCATCATAAAAAACTAAGACCAACCAAACCAGATCAATCCAAAGTTCCTTCTAGCCAAGTCCCTGCCTCCAACAGTGGCCCACAGTGAATGTGTTAGGAAGAGAATAAGAACAAAACCAGTCTTGTGGTAGTAATTCCTCAAAATGTTCCTCCAGAGTCCAGCGTGCTGCGTGGCAGCTGCGGGAGTGCATTAAAGAGAACGGAGAAGTTTAGATCTCCCTTGTGCTGCCTTCCATCCACATGAGACATGGTTTAATCCCACATTGCAAAAATATCACAAAAGGGATGGGAAAGTGGCAGCTATTTTGATTGTGACCTGTGGCATTCCTGAAACTAGGGGTGGATGATGACAGTGATGAATAAAGGTCAGAAAATGTCCCAAGACTTTCCAAAGAGAAGAATGAGGAGAGGAAATCAGGAGGTATTGTCCCATGTATGGCCTTTTGCTGCTACTTTCAAAAATGTGAGTTGACTTCATATATTTCCTCAAAGCAAGGTTCAGGTGCTATAGGTGTTCATAGGTACTGATGAACATGCTGCCATCCAGCACCTGTAAACAGTAATTATCCATTAATGAGATGGTATTAGTCAGTGTTTTGCAAACTAGCATGTCTCAGTTACTGCAGTTCCTCCCTGTACTTAGAATAGAAAATAACTATGGTAACTGTGGCCTCTGCTGTCAAACACTGACTTTTGGAGTAGTGCCTGTTAATTGGCTCCTGCAGTGAATGTATCTATATGTGCTCCCTATAGTAAATAAGCGGGCAAACAACATATAAAAAACATTCCAGTCAGAACTGCAAGGGGACTGCAAAGTTCATGACCATTAATTCTTCCTCCTCAAACATTTCTTGCATTAAAAATTGAATGAAGTGATGAACCAAGGAGGAGGGCTTGTGAAAAGCATATCAGGAATAAATATTTAGAAAACTTTGCTATTATAGCATCATTCCTGACAAGTTTATCTTAAAAACTCTTGCTTTATACTATCTTCCAGCCCAGAACTTGCACAAAAATGGACATTCAAAGTGGTTTCATCTGAAGCGTATTCAGGCTTTCCATATGTGTTTCTAATGTTTCCCTAGACACCACTTTGAACTATTTAGGAAATCTCAAGGGTGGTGTTTGTTTAAGATTCGTGAACAGAATGGCACTGCAGCCTGGGAACTACACAAGTAAAAGAGAAATACTGTCCTCACAAAATACACTGTGGATGCCTTGAATTACTTTGTATTAGAGCTGATGCTAAAATTAGCGGCGGAGTGTTATTGTTGTGGGAGCACGGGGAGTGTGTTGTAGTACCAGCAGAGCTCCAGTGGCAGCACCCAGCACCGGCCAGGAAGGGAGTTCCCACTGTCCTCCTCCCTACCTGGAAATGCCACGTTTCTCTTACATTTCATAATTTAAAAAAAGTATTACTTTCATCCTGCATCAAAAACATAAAGTACCTCAATTTTCTTTCTTCGAGCACACTAAAAAGTCGTCATTATTAGCGTGTGCTTAATGCTTCAGTCCTTTAAGAACCTGTTGTGAGTAAACATCTCTCGCATGAGCAAAGGCTGCAAGGACTGGTCCTCGCATGGGCAGGGACCCTTCAGATGGATGAAAAGAGACTTTGCGTTTTATTTGTACCTTCCAGCAACAGCTTGTTATTAGCTACGCATAGTATCATCCAAATTAGATGAAGACAAACAATGAAAGAGTGTTTTCTCCCAGGTTGTCATAACTATTTATTTGTTATGTTTTTCTTTCTAAAATAAAGAAAACTGTGGCTGGATCTTTCAGCCCAAAGGCATATTCCTACTTCTAACTGTGCTCCAGCCCTCCTGTGCTCATATGTCCTCAGACTCCTTGGGAACATGGAAACAGAGATTTTTTATTTAAGAAAACAGGAAAATGATCAGGAGAAGATTGGCAATGCTCCCTGTGTTTTCATACAAGAGAAAGAACAGGACAAAAAAGTGCAACCACAGCTTTGCCTATCCAGCTTTTGCCTGGAAGCAAATAATAAATGCCTAGCTTTATATTTCAGACATCCCAGTCATATTTCCAGTTCCTTCTTTCTGCAGCTTTACTCACAGGCCCAGATAGGATGAGGGCTGGGGCCACCCCATTATACCTGTTACCTGCTTTGACACCCCCTGTACCAGCTGTTAAGTACCTGTGTAACAAATCCTCCTGTTCACTTCTGTAATCTCCCCTATGTGGGCAGACACAGTCATATCTACATTTTCACTATTACTGGTCAGCTTCAGATCAGCCCTGCTCTTGCGTCTGTCTATTCCAGTTTTACAGAGTAAAACTCTCTCTAGACAGAGAGTAGGGATGGCGTAGGGAAGCTGGTCAGATCGGGGCTTTCTCTTCACAGGGAGCAGCCAGCTCCGTCATTGTGCCAAGTAATAACTCAGAGCATGCCAGGGAAAACAGAAGTATTTGCTAAGAGGAATGTTTGTGAGCCAATTCCAGGCATCACATGTAGAGTAAAGCAAATCTTGTTCATTGGAGGATATTAGCCCCTTTTATCAGCATGTTGTCCTGTCCTTCTCCCAGGTAGAGCAGACATAGCTGAACTTGCAAACCAGCCTACAAGTGAATGAAAAATCAGCTAAGAGGAACCTGAGTGTTTTGCAGTGTAGGTCATTGTATTTAAACATCTCCAGCAATGCAGCAGAAGTAAAACAACCACGCAGAAGATCCTTTCTTTCAGGAACCTCCCCTCAGCACTATACCCCTGTGGCAGGAAAGCAGCTGTCCCTTAAAAACCACTTTGAATCAGGTGCATAGAGAGAAGCTCTGGTGAATTTTCCACTACACTTTAAAATGTTATCCTTCCCCTTGGCCCCCCCAAACCCTCTGCTCCACTTCTATGCCAGAGGTTGCCACTAGGATAGGAGAGACGCGTAGCAGGTCCAACGTGCTTATGCCTACCACAAATACACAGATGCTGGTTGGAGGCGGCAGCATACAATAGGTCTGCTTTAAACTTGGTGCTCCTAGGTCTCCAGGGGTTGTGCAAATATTTGCTTTGCTCCACAGTATCACGGCACTCCCTAAGTTTCTGCTCTGAATGGGCCCAAAATGCTCAAAACAAGCTCAAGTGAAACTGCCATTCTTCACGTGGTTTTGCACTGAAACCACATTAAAATACATAGTCACTATTTCACAGAAGGTTGTGGAAAAGTATATTTAGAAAAGCTAAAAAGGGCAGTGACATTTTGGCAAACTGTGGTATTAAAGGCCACTTTACAGTGAGTGGTGGATCCAGAGCTCTCACGCTTTAGGATGAGCAAAAATACATGCTGTCCATAATCATTCAGCTGTATTTTCAAGACATGCTCTTTCATCCCACACCATTTAGCTTAAAGATGTGAAACCATCAGGAGAGGTCCTGACTCACCTTCACTCCTGTCAGTCCAAATGCCTGTTGCAGTGACAGCCATCCTCCATTTCTAGTGCAGGACTGGGGCCACAGCCAAGACTCAGGCTTGACATTAATGTTATCAGAGAGTATTACATGGGAGGAAGTGTTGCAGATGACAAGCCGTGATTATGTTTGCTGAAACACCAGGGCTGGAAAAAATGATTATAGAAAAGAACAAGGTTAGCAGCACAGAGTGACCAGATTAGCAGTTGCTGAGCTGCTGTAACTCAAAGCTGCTAAATCCCCCCTCTATCCACAATACCAACTTGACTGTTGGAGACCTTACTTAAAAGTATCCGCTCACATCACGTGAGCTCAGAGACTATGTGCTTTTCTTGCACTGCGGCAAACTTACATTTAAGTTACAATGCTTATATTTTTCCTAAACACTTACATTTTTGCTAACAAACCTCAATCCCTCTTTTCAGTAGCGACATTCTGAGTAGAGTTCAGTAAGGATCTAAAATCCTTTGGAAATAGGACATACATATCAAAAGCACTGGCAGAGCCCTGAGCAGCAGGAGCATTGTCTCTTCCAGAAGGAAATAGGTGGCTGCATGTGTGTAGACTGAAGCTGCTTTGCTGCAGAGTGCAAATGGAGCTGATGGGCAGCTGTCCGATCCCAAACATGTAGTCATAGTCTACAATATAAAGAGCTCAACACTGCATGGAGCAGTGGCAAAATGCCTTTAATGCCTAAATTACCTTTAAAAATGTAGTATAGGCTCCCAAGTCGCTTCAGCATATCTGACCATGTTATCCTAATGACTGAATGATGATGCTTAAAAAGCATTAGGTGACACATCTGTAAAATGATTTGATTTTTCTTTAGATAGGGCTGTCATGAATAGAAAAAAAAAAATCTGTCAACAGTAAATTGAGGCATAGAGTGAGAACAGTGAACATTTTAGGAAAACAAAGACACAGGTAAAGGTGGGACAGCGTAGCATGGAGACAGTCATCATTTTTATCAAAAGGACAGACAAAAAGGAGAGAAAACAAGCCTACACATGGAAAGAGGCATAATTTTTATCAAAAGGACAGGCAAAAAGGAGAGAAAACAAGCCTACACAAAGCCCATCTTAAAGATGTCCTGAAGTGCTAATACCTCAAGAGACAGGTTGGTGATTAAAACTTGTGTTGACATTTAAACCAGGAAAGGAGTAAGGACCGCATCTCGGTTATGTCTTTATCCCTTTGGGATCTGATTAAAATGGAACTGAAGGCTGATGCTATGGTTCAGCACTATTAGGATGGGCTTCAAAGGCAAAATGTTGGTGTAGAGGAAATGTATGCAATAGCTCAAACTGGGTAGTGAAGGGGATGCACTATAGTCAGGAGACAGCAGTTAGGTAGTGCTTGCTAGTGCACACTGCATTTTGAGGTAATTATAACATGGGGTTTTTTTAATAATTATATAAATTATAATCTCCCATTTGTATTTATTCAGTAGGCCCTGCAACCTGCTATTGAAGAGAGGATCAGAGGATGCTAGCTACTGGTTTCTTCCCTCCTCCCACACTACTCGCTGCCCCAGGTTATGCTCAGTCACATACTCTGGGACAGACTCGTGTTTCAGTGTGACTTTTGGTTTCTGACACCGCAGACTGTGGGGACTGGCTGGTATTTTTAATCCATCTGCTGCTAGTATCAGTGAGGATTTCTTGTCCGGAACCACTTGCCTGTTTGTATTCCACACGAGGATTTACAAGGGACTATAAGAAATAAAGGAAGAGCTAAATGGGGGTAAAAAAGGCAGAAAAAAAAAGTGAAAAGTGATTCAGAAATCTGTCTGTTCTTTCCGTTCAAGCCACTGTACAGAAACTATGCTTCTATTGTGGGACAAAGACCTTTGAGCACAGTGAGATGTGTTTATGCTGCTCCTATCAAAGAGCCTTTCATCTCCACAAAGCAAATTATTAACACATTCCACTGAAGATGTGGGGGTGGAGGCCTGGCCTTGGAAAAAAAGCTGGCCAAAAATGAACATTTTTTTATAAACACTTTTAATGATAGTGAATGGCGCCTTGCCAAGACCCTTATGCCCAGTGAAGCACTGCAGGCTGATTGTTTGTCTGGAGAAGTCCCGTGGGCTGAGCCTTTTGTGCCGAGGAATTTCTCATTTGAAAGGCAGTGGTGTGGGAGGTGTGGGCCTTTCCAGGTTCATCGAGTTAAGGCCTGCACTATCGGTTGCCTTAAACCTGCACCAGAGACTAATTTTTGTTGGATGAATGAACACCCGCCTCTGTTCCAGGCAGTAAATCTTGGCCTTTCAGGAGAAGCTCAAAACATGAGGAGTAACCTACACGAAATATGCAGAACAGCTCTGTTAATAGACTACTCCCCATGCACTCCCAGCATCCTGTGCAGATGTCTGGCTACCTGGCAAAAATTTTGCTTACTGTTATTCTATGAATGAGTAAATATTTTATGTTTTCTCCCTTGCCCCATGGATCAATATTAGCTTGCTTGGGAAAAAGGCTCGTTGTTAGTAAGTGGAGACCTGAAGTCAGTTTATCAATGAATCTGTTAAAAATCTGGGTTTTTTTTTCACTATTTTTTTTTCTGTTTCATTTGAAAGCAGTGCCATGAGCATCGTCTTTCTTCATTGCTATTATTATCACAGCACAGGATGTGTATATATATCTATAAATGGATTGCAATGAGTTTGACAGGTTCCTGTGATTCAAAGGACAGCTGCTGTCCTTGGAAGACAATATATTTCTTCTGGGGCAGTGTTTAAGTAGAGCTCAGCAGGCTCCAGGTTTCTGTCCATGCCCGAGTGCCTCTTTCACACTTAACATTTAGCCTTCGGGCAGTCATGGACCCAGGGGGGAGTGGGAGTTTCTACGTGCTTGAGTTTCTACATGCTTGTACATCTCTTGGATGTTTATGTCCTTGTATTGGCTGATTCCCAGTTAACTTAAGATACTTAAGGAGACCCTTCTTCAAATGTTTTTTCCAGGATACAAAGGTTCATATTGAACCCTGGGAAGTAGGTCTGGAGTTTGAACTAACCCACTTGCCAGCTGTGGTTTCCAATGCACAGACTGGCCTGTAGTTAACGTTGAGGAATAGCGCCAGCTGACATGATAAAAATTTTCAGCTTCCTGCTGTAAAAACAGACATTTCATGCTTGAAAATGTGATCAGAACTGGGTGGAAAAAGCACTTCCAATTTGTGGAAGACATCAATATTAAAAAAATTAATCGTTATGATCTCTGACAAAACCAAGAGTTAAAAAGTACTCTCTGAAAAAAGGAAAGATCCTGGTTTATAGCATATATATGCCTGATTTACAGCATATATAGCATATATAGTTTCTGAGCTGTAGGACACAGGGGCCCCATAGTCTCAAGTTGAAGGCAGCTGATCTGAGACCTGAGGACTTAACAAAGCCTGGGAACTGGCAAGAGCTCATCAGCTGGGAAGCCAGAACTCCTGGGTCCTTGGTCACCCTTTGGCCCAGTGGACAGGTGAGGAAAAATCAGGAAAAATATCTACAAAAGTCACACCATGTTGTTGGAACTTTTGCATTTGTACAAGTTTGCGATTTCAAATAAAAACCCATCCTTGTCAGAAATTTTCCAGCTATCTTGATTTGAGTGAGAACTGAGTTAGGTACAGGCTAGCAATTAATGTTTATAATCCAAGGATTGGTAAACCAGCATAATGCTTCAAACACAGGTATTCTGGTCCCTAGACAAAAATAATCTCACTCAATGAGTTTTGATCTGTGTGTATACATGCATATAGATGTATAACACATGTACATACTCTATATGTTACTATGATATTGATAAATACAAGACATCATTATTTTTGAAGTCCACATGGGCAGGTTTTGTCAAAGGTGAAGTGTACCTTACCAACAATTTGACAGGTGTATCTGAACTTTAGCAGTAATAATCTTAATGTATCTCTCAGTAATGCTCATTATAGTTGTTTACCTCAGATGGAAATAAATTTCTTAATTTCTTTGTAATACTTCTCTATACTTATATTTCTTTATAATTCATCCAAATGATGGATTTTCAAAGTGTTTTCATGATAAATTTTTAAAGTCCCAGAGTGAACGCTGTTTGTCCTCACTAAACTCCGTGGTTAAAGCCTGGCTCCGCTGCAGCCAAAAGCAAAGCTCCTGTTCGATTGTGGCAATACTAGGATTTCACCCAGCCAGCTTCACTGACAAACACATTTTCCCATTCACTCCTAGCCTCATTTTAGCTTTTCTCCTCCAGAAATCCAGTTATTTGGCATTGTTTTTCCTCAGTCAGCTCTCCTCTGTTCTGCTGGAGAATGGCTGAGTCCAAGGGATCAAAAGATTCCCAGACTCTTAATCTACCCTTACTTAGAGGGGTTTGTTTTGTTTTGTTGTTTGCTTGCTTTTCCACTGAAAGTGTTTCCCTGCTCTACTTACTCTGCCTGAGAAAGTCTGAGTAGAAATAGTCCTGAAAAGAGCGTCTCTGCAATATCTGTGATCAGAGGCACCCTGTCACCAGGCTGATGGAAAGCTATTGTTCAGAGAGAACCGTTTTTGGGATTCACGCTCCCGAAGCCGTCAGGACATTGCTTTCTTTGCCCCGATGCAGTGCAAACAGGCACACGGGAACAGTCTCTTCTTCAGAAACCTTAGCAATCTAGTCTACCAATTTAGGCATTAGGCAGTAATATTAGTTTATTATGTATCTTACATACAATGTTTTAATAGGCTTTTAAAGGGTAAGACGAGTAAGACTCAGTTCTTTCTCAGATGTGTCAATCTGTGTAACTACATTGCAGCTGATACATTACCGAGACTATGAACACAAGTAAGAAACAGTTAAACTGTGAAGTGCTTAATAGCCACAATGTTTGAACATGTGTGCTTAAGGTTAAAGTTGGAATCCATCCTCATGTTCCTAAATAAATTCAGAGTAAATTTAAGAGCCTCCTAGGACTCCATATTGCTTCAAATGGCTCATCTTCTAATTTTAATCCTTATTTCCTACACATTAAAAACAATGAGGGTCCGATGGCTATGGGGGATCCCATGACTCTTTGGAGTTTGCTATCTCTTTAGCTGCCCTTCAATGTGCATCTTATAAAATTGGCACGCCAATGTCGGGGGCGAAATCGGTAGCCCAGTTCAAGTGCATCTACACCAATGCACGCAGCATGGGCAGCAAACAGGAGGAGCTGGAAGCCATTGTGCAGCGGGGTAGCTATGACTTAGTCGCCATCACGGAAACGTGGTGGGATGAGTCTCACGACTGGAGTGCTGCAATGGATGGCTATAAGCTCTTCAGAAGGGACAGGTGAGGAAGGAGAGGCGGTGGGGTAGCCCTGTATGTTAGGGAGTGCTTCGACTGTCTAGAGCTCGATGGTAGTGATGATGAGGTCGAATGCTTGTGGGTAAGGATGAGGGGGAAGGCCAACAAGGCAGATATCCTGCTGGGAGTCTGTTATAGACCACCTAGCCAGGATGAGGAGGCAGATGAAATATTCTACCAGCAGCTGGCAGAAGTCCCCCAGTCGCTAGCCCTTGTTCTCATGGGGGACTTCAACTTTCCGGACGTCTGCTGGAAATACCACACGGCAGAGAGGAAACAGTCGAGGAGGTTCCTGGAGTGTGTAGAAGATAACTTCCTGACGCAGCTGGTAAGTGAGCCCACCAGGGGAGGTGCCTCGCTTGACCTGCCGTTCACAAACAGAGAAGGACTGGTGGGAGATGTGGTGGTCGGAGGCCATCTTGGGCTTAGCGACCATTAAATGACAGAATTCTCGATACTTGGTGAAGTAAGGAGGGGGGTCAGCAAAACCTCTACCATGGACTTTGGCCTGCTCAGGACACTGGTCGAGAGGGTCCCTTGGGAGACAGTCCTGAAGGGCAAAGGGGTCCAGGAAGGCTGGACGTTCTTCAAGAAGGAAGTCTTAAAGGCACAGGAGCAGGCTATCCCCATGTGCCGCAAGAAGAACGGGCGGGGAAGACGACCGGCCTGGCTGAACGGGGAGCTCTGGCTGGGACTCAGGAAAAAAAGGAGAGTTTACCACCTTTGGAAGAAGGGGCAGGCAACTCAAGAAGAGTACAGGGATCTCGTTAGGTCATACAGAGAGGAAATTAGAAAGGCAAAAGCCCGGCTAGAACTCAACCTGGCCACTGTCGTGAGAGACAACAAAAAATGTTTTCACAAGTATGTTAATGACAAAAGGAGAGCCAAGGAGAATCTCCATCCTCTATTGGATGAGGGGGGGAACATTGCCACCGAGGACGAGGATAAGGCTGAAGTACTTAATGCCTTCTTTGCCTCAGTCTTTAATAGTCAGAGCAGTTATCCTCAGGGTACTCAGTGCCCTGAGCTGGAAGACGGGGACGGTGACCAGGATAAACCCCCCATAATCCAAGAGGAAGCAGTTAACGACCTGCTATGCCACCTGGACGCTCACAAGTCTATGGGGCCGGATGGGATCCACCTGAGGGTACTGAGGGAGCTGGCGGAGGAGCTTGCCAAGCCACTCTCTGTCATTTACCAGCAGTCCTGGTTAACTGGGGAGATCCCGGACGACTGGAGGCTGCCAATGTGACACCCATCTACAAGAAGGGCCAGAAGGAGGATCCGGGGAACTACAGGCCGGTCAGCCTGACCTCGGTGCCGGGGAAGATTATGGACCGGTTTGTCTTGAGGGCGCTCACGAGCCATGTCTGGGACAACCAGGGGATCAGGCCCAGCCAGCACGGGTTCATGGAAGGCAGGTCCTGCTTGACCAACCTGATCTCCTTCTATGACCAGGTGACCTGCCTAGTGAATGAGGGGAAGGCTGTAGATGTGGTCTACCTGGACTTCAGTAAAGCCTTTGACACTGTCACCCATGGCATTCTCCTAGAGAAGCTGGCGGCTCACGGCTTAGACAGGTGCACTCTTCGCTGGGTAAAAAACTGGCTGGACGGCCGAGCCCAGAGAGTTGTGGTGAACGGAGTTAAATCCAGTTGGCGGCCAGTCACGAGCGGTGTTCCCCAGGGCTCAGTACTGGGGCCGGTCCTGTTCAATATCTTTATCAATGATCTGGATGAGGGGATCGAGTGCTCCCTCAGTAAGTTTGCAGATGACACCAAGTGGGGTGGGAGTGTTGATCTGCTGGAGGGTAGGAAGGCTCTGCAGAGGGACCTGTTCAGGCTGGATCGATGGGCTGAGGCCAACTGTATGAGGTTCAACAAGGCCAAGTGCCGGGTCCTGCACTTCGGCCACAACAACCCCAGGCAACGCTACAGGCTTGGGGAAGAGTGGCTGGAAAGCTGCCCAGAGGAAAAGGACCTGGGGGTGCTGGTTGACAGCCGGCTGAACATGAGCCGGCAGTGTGCCCAGGTGGCCAAGAAGACCAACAGCATCCTGGCCTGTATCAGAAATAGTGTGGCCAGCAGGAGCAGGGAGGTGATCATGCCCCTGTACTCGGCACTGGTGAGGCCGCACCTCGAATCCTGTGTTCAGTTTTGGGCCCCTCACTCCAAGAAGGACATGGAGGTGCTGGAGCGTGTCCAGAGGAGGGCAACGAAGCTGGTGAAGGGCCTGGAGCACAAGTCTTATGAGGAGCGGCTGAGGGAACTGGGACTGTTTAGTCTGGAGAAGAGGAGGCTGAGGGGAGACCTCATCACGCTCTACAACTACCTGAAAGGAGGTTGTAGCGAGGTGGGTGTTGGTCTCTTCTGCCAAGTAACAAGGGATAGGATGAGAGGAAATGGCCTCAAGTGGCGCCAAGGGAGGTTTAGACTGGACATTAGGAGAAATTTCTTTAGTAGAAGAGTGGTCAGGCCTTGGAACAGGCTGCCCAGGGAAGTGGTTGAGTCACCAACCCTGGAAGTATTTAAAAGACGTGTAGATGAGGCGCTTAGGGACATGGTGGTGTTTAGTGGGCATGGTGTTGTTGGTTTGACGGTTGGACTCAATGATCTTAGAGGTCTTTTCCAACCTTAATGATTCTATGATTGTATGATTCTTTGAAAATGCTCTAGGCAATACAGTTCAGTATTGTCTCCTTGTCTCAACTCTGCTTGCAAAGTCAAGCCCTTGCTCAGCCTGCAGTGGTCTCACATTTGGTTTGACTATAATACTAAATACCAGATCTCTACTTATTTCAGACTCTTGATTTCCTTTTGGCCAGCGCTCCACCATCACTTGTGAATATGAAGGTATGCATAAATCATTTCTCTTCAGAGGTATAATTTCAGAAATATAAGCAAAGTGTCTATTTTCTGAAATACTAAAATCAAACTACATCATCACAAATGTCTTGCTTGCTGTATTTTGAGTTGCATAACAGGTCAGTGCTCTGATGAACCATAGGGACCTGACACATTGACGTCCTGCATGTCACAACTACACATTATGGTATCCCTCATGAACGTTTTCAAGATCTTCTCAGAGCGCTGGTGTTCTACATGATTTAGCTTAGTTCAGGGTGCATTTGCCATTTCTGAAGCACTAGATTAAGATTTCAGATTCCTTATTATAAACATCAGTGCTTTGCCTTTGTCCATGTTCCTAAGGGACCATTTGGACTGGGACATTTGTTTCTAGCCATCTGCTCTTCTGCACATTTGTTCTCTTTAACCCTCAGGTGTGGGGGCTAGAGTCCTATACAGTTTGTTATCCATAATGTAGGTGCTCCACCTAGCCAGACCTGGCTTTTAAGGATATATTTGTTTTCCTTTGGCAATGAAATTTAGTTTACAATGTGACAGACTCTGGTATAATCTAGGCAGATACAAATTCCAGGTTTCCATTAATATTTGAAAGGAAGAGGACTGAGGTGGTTTGAAGTAAGTCTAGGTTTAAATAAATTCACACATGGATGAGTGAAACAGGCATTATCATCTGGATGGGATTGGTGTGTCAGTCTGCTTTCACTCCTTTTGGTATGACACTGGAAGAGGGAAGCCCAGTGCTTGGAAACAGATGCCTGTTAATCATCTGCAAAAGTTGAACTCCAGGACTAAAAACTGTGTGGCTGGCTCTTGCAGTAGGATATCTGAGACATGATGGATAAGGATCCAATCTCATTAATGAGTAACATGTATGCAAGTTTATTTCATGTACTTTCCTCCTTACAGTGGCCCAAGGACAGACAGACAGATAAACACCAGACAGACTTCAGTGACAAACACCAGCTCTTTGTAATGTTCTCACAGTCTTTGGCTTTCCAACTTAGTTTCCAGTTTCTCTTTGATTTTTTTCTGTTACAAATTTGTTACTGCTGCTGGCGGCTGACTTCCCTGATGGGAGGCCGGAAGCTGCTAATGGGGAAACACCTTTCTCTGTGTTGGTTGATTTTTCACCAAGAGGATATTTCCTAAGATAGGAAATTGTCAAAGGAAGTGAGTATGTTGAGAGGCTGGGAGGAAATGGAGAAAGAGGGAGTCCTGGATGGTCTGCCAACAGCACTGCAGCTGCTCCAGCCCTTGCACAGTTAAGATCTTAGAGTAGTGGTGAAGCCGAAACTTTAAGCAATCAAGGAAGCAGGAGAAGATTCTGGCTGAGGAGAGTAATTGTCTTGGTGACATTAGTGAAAGGAAATTAAGATGTGAGGAGGGAGGCAGTTAGATCTTCAGAAGGAGCAGAGACTGGTAAATGCTGAGGGAGAGGCTCATTCTTCAAGGAGAAGGGAGAGTGCCTCAGAAAATCCTCCCTATGCATGGAGTTTCCCCTGTTAAAAAAGCTCTTGCACTCACATAAAAGCCATGTATATATTCATAAACCTATGTGTTATACTACTATCGACCTTGGTCTTTTTGATGGTTTTATATTGGCTCATCTCTTCAGGGATAAAGAGGAGGCTCTTTGGAAGCAGTCAGGTACAATGCAGAGCCAGAGTGAACCCATGCTTAACTCTGACTTTATGACTTTATGCCTTCACTGCATACAAAGCCTACATGCCACTTGCTAAAGCTGTATGATTTAAAATATCAAAGCAATCATTGATACTGGCAAAAAAGAGAGCAGGCTGGGTCTGAAAGCAAACTACCTATCCCCGCACCTTGCCATTCAGGAAGGGAAAAATCCAGAAAGTTAATTGGCAAAAGGCATTTCACTCTAGCTGAACTAAAAGAGACGTTTTCTGGACTGAAGCTACCAAAGGTGACACAGGAAGACCAAACACAGCAACCAGTAGAGAACAACAGGACATGCAGGGTCAGCCTTGGCTGTTGCGTGTTCCTTGAGTTACTCTTTTGGTATAAGTCATTAATACTGATCTGCGAGCTAGATGAAAAGGGAGAAATTACGCAAACCATACTTTTGCTATTTATGGAATTGTCGGGAACAACGAACCTGTTCTTAGATATGCAAAATGTAAGGGAAAATCTTCTAGCTTTTTTTGCTGTATCGAAATGCCTTTAGAAATAAGAAGTGAAGAACTTGGAAATCAAGTAACTGAAAAAAAAGTAGCAAGCATTAAAAGATCTATTTATATAAATGTTTTTTTATATATTTTGATTTATAGGTAAGTGCCTCGCTGAGTTAATTTTAGATCAGCTATGTTATTCATAAGGTTTTGTCAGGATGTGTAGTATGTTGTATTATTTTTAGTCCAGGGTAGGCCAGCAAGTTAATAAGAATCACTGGGGGCTTCCCACTGTGGCATGCAGCAGCTCCAACTTCAGAGAGGGCTGGGGAGAGGCACAGATGCAAACTGTTTGTCACAGTTTTCTCCAGCCATTGTCTCCTTCCCTGACCTTGTGATAGCAGAGCAGCAAGGGAGTCCACCAGGTATGCAGTAGTTCCTAGCAGTACACAGCAGCTGTAGCTTGCAGAAGGACTTCTGTTGTTGCTTCCTCTAGGGATGGCCAGAAAGCAGTCAGGGTGCTAAGTCAGTTCAGGCACAGGCACCCAGGAGTGCTTAGGATGGTGTCTCTGTGAGGTCTCACCTTGTGCCTCCTAATCATACCCTGAAAAACAAAGCTTGCTGTGCTGCTCCGTGCTAAGAGCGATCGTTTCTGGGCAGTACTGAAGCAATGCTCCCCTCTGCTTTGGGCCTGTAACTGATAACACAGGCTGCTGCTTCGCATTTATCCATCATGTTGTGTCCGGAAACTGGGTCAGAGAAGACTAGCTTTTTGACATACACTTCATAATTGTCACTCTTCATTGTGAACTGCAAGGTCACAGGACTCAGTGGCCTGAGGAGAGGCATAGATGCACTGAACCACTGCCAGAGCTGCTGAAAAAGCGCTCCTATTCATTGCAGATTACATGTTCTGACCCAACTCTGACAGAAAAGCATACCTGTCAGCTCCATGGCAGGCTGATTAGGTTAATTAAGTCCTTGCCTATGAATACAATAATTAGAACTGTCAGTTGTTTAAATGATGGTAGAAGAAAGGCAAGATTCAAGGAGAAGCACTGGAGTTTGGAAGTACTAACCTTACAGGAGGGAATCCATAACAGGCAGTGATTTAATACTTCCTTTCAGGCAACCTCATTTATGAATAATGCTGAGGGGAGGAAAAAATTGTGTCCAGTGGGGTTTGTTTTGCTTTGCACTTAAAGTAATGAGAATTGAGATGGTCAATGAGTTTATAAATTAGATTTATAGGCTGCAAGCATAATTGTAGCCTTGGGGTAACCTTGGAAAACTTCACTCTTTTCACAGGGAAGGTCTACAGAAGAAGGAGAATAGTGTATATTTTCTCATCCTCTCAACAAAGGTATAAGAAGCCATCTCATGTATTCTTGTAGCTTTGGATTTGTCAGTAAATGCCATGCACCAGGGTGATAAGTTATAGCAGTAGCACGGTTAGTAGCACAAAATGGGAAGAGAGGGAAGCTGAGAGAAACAAAACCAGGAGACCCGTATGTAGGGCTAGATAATATGACTCTGCTCAGTCCTGAGAAGCCTCTTAGAAAGTTTGGTTTTTATGCCTCATGTTTTTAGATGTAAATACATTTGCAGGAGACCAGAGAAAAGAGAACAAAATGATAGCAGGTTTGGAAAACATAACTTGCTAGGAGCAGATTTGGGTTTGCTCAGTTCAAAACAGAAGAGCGGGGAGGAAGAGAGGACGCTTATGGTAACACAATTCCAGTATGGTAGGTAGAAGTGTGATGATCACTTGAATCCCATGGCAGCTGGGGGAGGGAAGAAATCACCTTACATTGCAGCAGGAAAGAGTATGGTGGAATTGGAAAGCTTTGTAAGTGTTACCATGGTCAGATATTAGAAGAGGCTGTGTAAGAGCGTGATGAAAGTACTGGAAAGTGTTAAGAAGATGATAGGTAAACATTTATTTGCATTAGTGGAGGAAGATATCTTGCCACCTCTTACCGCTCTATCCATTGGTGACTCTGTAGGGGATTATGATTTAGCCATGTTCAGGTTAAGATGCCAGCAAAGCATCTCCTAGAGGAAAAATATAAAAATAAAGATGGAACAAGATGGAGGAAAAAGATCAGGAGCAGCAAGACAATTTTGGGAACTGGAACTAAGAGGAGGTTTGGAACTACAAGTAGATCAAGTTATTCAAGGAAAAGTGCAGAGCGGCTTGATAAAGAGTCCAAAGTTTCAAAAAAGCAATGCAGACACCCCAGCAAAGGCTGTTGTAACGACAGATGGAGAGTAGAGATGAAAAGGTGGAGAGAAAAGTAATGGAAACTGGTCACTTTTTGTAGAAGGGAGTATGACTAACAGCAGAGCTGAGGAAGAAGGGAATGAATAGAGGCCTGAAGACCTGGCCATGGAGAGGTCATTGAAAGCCTCAGTCATGCAAGGACTAAGGTACTCTGTCACGAGGTACAAGAAAGTCTTTATTTTAACCCTGCAACATTAAAGTCAGATTTAAAGAATGTAATTCTGTGTCTTTTTTTAAAGAGCACATCTGCCCCTAATTTTCTAGCATGCAGGCATACACCACAAAGAAATAATGTAAGCCAAGCGTTAATTAGAAAAACCTTCCAGAAAACATTAATGACTTGCCTTTGTGGAACTGAATAGTTTCTCATCAGACTAGCTCAATCAGAGAAATGTACTGTTAAAAAGTCTGTGTAACCATAACTGATGTTCGGTTTGATTTGGACATGGTTTGGAGAAGGAGAAGTAACACACAGATGTGAGGTTCTCAGCCATTTCCTGTTATTGCTTAAGAAAATACAGTCACTGTAAAGCACAGAACATTTCCTAAGTGTGGCCGTGATAACAACCTCATTTTTTACCGACTGTAGATAAGTTTTCTGGGCGGCTGGCATCAGATGCTAGGAGAAGCTCATGAGTTATATCCATCTTGAGGAAAAGTGCCAGAGCCAATCCCTTTCCCACCAGCAGGGACTGTTGACGCGTATGAGCAGTTTAATGAATTGGGTCATTAACAGCAGTGATTCCTCAGGGTAAGGATTGCCTTTGCTGTTTCATGTTAAGCAGAGCCATCTCCAGCCACCACCATAAGTCATGCTGCCTGCCCGCTGCCAGCTGTTAAATGCCAGTTGTTGAGGAACCTTCACTGCAGCTTTTTTTTACGGTTTCAGAGGTAAACAGTACTTAAATGGCACAGTGTCACACTCTGCTCTGTGACTATCGTGAAACTCAGGTGGCTTTTGCTGGGGATCTAAAGATGAAAATCAGGGGTTTCTGATAAGCATGGCATTTTGTTATTCAAGCCTTTCCCTTCCCATGGAGTGCTCATCCCTGGGCTGCATGCAGGCACCCATGTCCTCTGCCCTTGTTGACAAATACAGCGGCAACTGTGGAGCCTCTGCTCTATAATCGAAAGATACCTAAGTAATTAGGAAATTAATAGAGACTAAATCTCCAAATCATGATAATGCCCCAAAATCAAGTTAGAAAGAGAGCAATACTGTTTACCTTCCTTTCAAGGCTATCTAGCTTAAGGGAGCCAGGGATGTCTGTGCTACTGCACCAGGAAGTACTATGATTTTATTTTTGCACAATTTTTTTCCCCACAGATCTACATCTGTCACACTCCACGTACTAAAATTGGGCTAGTGGCTGCCTCGCTATTTTATAAACTGAAAGTACTTTTTAGAGAAAAACTCTTTCATACTTTGACACGCAAAGAAATTACCACAGGATCGTGAGTCTCTGCTTCTCAACAGGGAGGGTGCATGTGCGTGCCCTCATCCTCCTGCAGGCGTACGGGGAGCTGAGGTGAAACAGGGAGAAGCTCCCTTGCATTTACCACGGGGAAAGGGCCTCACCGCAGGCAGCTCACAGGCATTGAACACACTGAACACAGGCTCTGACTAGATCCTGGGGTTAAGGGCTCAATTTTTACAGATCACTCAGCAAGTGGAAAAAAAATGTTTCAGCTGCAACTATAGGAAATCTTGACTGAACTGGGCTACATCTCTTTTAATTTTATAGTTGTAGAAAACTTTTACCTTTGGCCATACACTGGGCTCTTAAGTCCCTGTTTTAAGATATCTGCATGAAAATGGCATGGCTTTCTTGGGGGCCTGGAGCGGTGGTGTGAGCGGAGCTCCAGGTGCAGTGGGTGCAGGCTGGGAGCACGTCGGCGTGGGTACATGAGTGCAGCCGTCCAGCCCCCACGCTGTACAGGGCAAACGGCATTTCACTCAGAAAAGCATTTGGAGACCTGCTGAAGCCCACAGGTTTTGGATGTGGTTTTGGTTATGCTTTTGCGTGGACGACTTCTGTGTAGAGCTGCTGCTTTTGGACTTATTAGAGGTAACAGACCTGCAGTCAGAGCATCCACCCGATTCAAAAGTACCGAGGTGCAGGGTTTTTTGTCTTGCAGATTTCAGGAAGGACCTTGTGGTATTCTGGAGGTATTGGACACCCAAGCAGGAGCCAGCATAGGGTCATTTGTTTCCTTCTTGCTCTGGATTTAAAAGGTAATTGCTGAAGCCAATAAGATATAATGACCAGTACATTGTATTTTATAAGCAAAAACCAAGGTAGTGCCAATCTTGTGCTGAGGAGGTAAAGACTAATGGAATAGCCTTAGGGGCCTTTGTGCATATGTGTTTCATAGGCTGATGAGGATGTCTACATTTATCTGATATAACACATGCAAGATGCTGATGACATGAATGAAAGAATCAGGGTTAACTGGAGGGTGGCTTGTAAAAAAAAAACACAACCAACAAGAACCAGAGGAAGCAAGCAGTAAAACCTCTGATAATAATGACAGGCTTTAGCTGCAAGATGGATATCAAGACCCAAAATTTTAACCCTTCCTAAATTAGAGGCTGTTTGGATGTGCAGATATATTTCAGGCACGAGTCTATTTATAAATAACAAAAAGGTCTTCATGCAACCTGCCAATTTATGCAGATGGACAAAGACAGCTTTGGAGGCTTAATAAACCCTTTTTTTGTTTTACAATACTACATCTGTTTTAGATAATGCAGGAACGCTGTTTAATAAGATCTTTCATATATGCTTCCAGTTTAATATGTCTCCATAATCCCTTCAGATACTCATATTAGAGAAATTAAACTATACAAATAGTACAGTGACAAGAGTCAGATCTAAGCAATGATATAAACCAGAGAAGCAGACTCAATCTGTAGAAATGCCCTGGTCAACAAACTAATAAAATTTTCTTTTCGTCCCCCTTGACAAAGGCTACATTTTATTAAGCAATCCCCTTTTGACAGCTGGATTAATGCAGTTAGATGTTGTTGCTGAGAAATGTCTGTAAATAGGTTAGGTCTCTTCTTTGATTTAAAAGCAGAATGAAGTTTGAAATACGAACATTTAAAAATAGATTCAGCCTCTGAGTTGCCATTGTAAATAACTCAAAACTCATTGTTGGACTAAAATCTGGCAACTCAGCCAGAGTTTTGACAAGACTGCAAAACCAATGGTGTCCTTTGTTGACTGATCTCACAGTCATTCTTATCAGCATTCAAGACTTCATCTAGTTTTATTATTTGGAAAAACCCAGAAGAGTAAAATTTAGAACTGAACCTCAACTGATATAATCTCCTGTAACTTCTTTTACACCAGTTTACCCCAGAAGAGTATGTGCCATTTAAAATTTTACTACGTCCTAAATCCAGTAAGGGTAAATCTTTACTTTCAGGACTATTCCAAGTGCCAGCATTTAAAGATTATTAGTAAATATATTTTATTATGCCTACATTGACTGCACCCCCTCCCTGCCTCCAATGACCAAGTTTTGCATGGAAAAAAAGGGGGAGGCAGAGATTGCCCGTGAACATCTGAAGAGCTTTGCACGGGTAGAAGTGGACATCTGTCTTGCTTTCCCAAACATTGCCACAGTTTGGTGCTGAAAACATTTCCTCATTGTGCTAATTCCTTAATAGTAGTGTAGTAGCACGCTTCAATGCCAGTTTTCTGCTCTACATGGCTTTACAGAGGCCTTTTGTTAGCAGCAATTGCTGGACAAGGTTGCTCAGGTCCACCGAGGTCCACCCAGGTCAACCGTCAGACCTGCACAGCTGATGCTTACAGGAGGGAGAAACAATTGTAAATGGCTCCTCCGTGGGCTTCTGGAAACCAGCACCGGAGCTTAATCTCTCTGTGATGCATTCCCTGCGGGAGGCTGCCCGCAGCCGCAGCAGCCCTTCCCGGGCGGCCGGGCCGCGGCCCGCGTGGGGCGGCTGTGGGTGGGGGTGAAGGGAGCCCTGCGGCAGTGCCAGGAGCTGTGAGGAAGGGCTGCCGCTCACACAGCCCAGCTTGCCCCTGAGCCTCGCTGAGACGTTTGGCACACGGTGACAGTGTCGCCTCTGTTTGTATCAGCGTGCTTTTGGAAAGTCAGCTTGCTTCAGAGAGAGTCACTTTGGTTGGGGAAACTCAGGTGTCCCGGTGGAGGAAATTCCCTCCTCCCACCGCCATTAGCAGGCTTCACGGTCCTCGTGCCGGGTAGGCGATATCTTAGATCACCTGAGTGTTTCTCATGAATGGCGTGCGCAGAAGCAGCGAGGCAGGTCATACCTGGGCTTGTGTGTGCCCATGCATGTATATGAAACCTAAACTGTGCGGAAAAGACCATGAAGTCTGCGAAATCAAGGCTTTAAAAGGTAAAAAACAGTAAAATCCAAACCGAGCAGGAGCAGCGTGGAAGAGCCGAGACCGTTGCAACGACAGCCCGGCAGGGAGCTTGTTGCGTGACCTCGCAGCCTTTTGCAGGCGGTGCCAGCCCCGCTCTGCCGTTTCTCCCTCCCCTCTCCCCCCTTGCCCGCTCCCCATCCCAGGCGTCCTGCTCCCCGCGCCAGCGGGGCGGGTGCTGCGAGCACAGCTTTGAGGCCTGCTGCCGCAACGTCCTCGGCAGCGGGGAGAGCGACTGTTGGAAGATGCCTCCCCGGTCCCCGCGGCCCTGAGCTGTGCTGGGCTGCACGGTTTGCAAAGGGCCCTGCCACCGGTGCTGCCTGCGGTCGAGGAACGCTCCGACTCACGGAGACGGGGAGGGCGGGGGGACCAAGCCCCGGCGCCTGTCGGAGCGGGCAACTCCCCGATGGAGGAGGTCAGCAGAAACCGGCAGTGTTTTGACAGGAGTGTGGTATTTTTGTTCTCCTCTGCAATAAAAGAGAGTAATCATTAAAGGTCTCTTATTCATCATTAAGGAGTGAGGAGTGGCAGCCCCAGCATCTCTGTTCCTCAAGGGCTGTTCCATGTTATTCTGCGAGTCTGCTGGCATACTGCTTTTATGCATGTGGCATAAAATCAAACCAGCCCTATTTAAAGTCTTTTCCTATAGGTTTTACTGATCATAAAATAGATACATTTCTGAAGCGTTGTTCCACAAACCATTTTAGGCTCTATTTTAGACTAGCTACCTTACCTGCTGTTATAAGTTGCTTAGATTCTGTGAGGAAGTAATGAGTGAGAGGGTTTTTTGATGAAATCCTGTTCCCACCATTTTGATTAAACAGCAAATGTTTCATGTCCCCTGTTACTGCATTTTAATATGTATTTAATGAAACTCCTTACAAACCAGGCCTCAAACCCTTATCTGCAGATTGACTGTCTGATGCACGGAGGGCCCTTGTATCATGGTTTGCTTTCCTCACCGCAATGATGCTGATGCTTTAGAGTCTGTGGTCTGGTGAATCTGTTCTCCACCCTAATCTGAAAAGGAGAGACAGCAGCTCCCAGGTCTGACACTGCAGCTGGCAATGTGAAATGAAAGGTCCTGACCTTGCTCTATTTGTTGTTGTGTGTCATCACTTACCAGGAGACACTGCTCCAGCTGGATGTCACAAGAGGCAGCTACATTTTGTTTCCTTCTTCCTAAATGGGGCCATGACTGAAGGGGTGGTGATGGAGACATCTCTGAGGAGTACGAAGGGAGCACAAAGAAGCCTCCGGTCTCTCTGCATACCAGGAGGTGAACTGTTTGCTGGCCAGTTGAACTGGCTTAAAGTCTCCATGGGGCTTCAAACTTGTCCCTCTGCCGTAACAAATGGCTATATATACCATGGGGATGAAAGCAAGGAGCCAAACCTGAGGATGACTGTTTGGATGGGAATGGAGCAGAGGTTGATGTCTCGGGAAGCAAAGTCTTGATCATCTCTGATCTTTAAGCTTTTTCGAACATCACTGAAGAGAAGAACTATTTCTCATCTGGGTAAATCACTCTTCCTACCTCTAAGTCCCCGGCTGGGTTGAGTTGGCCGTTGCAGTGCTAATCTGGTGCTGCAATCCTGGCTGCCCATGGCGGTGGGGTTCCTACGTGCGGTTTCAAATCCTTTGGGAAAATAATTGCTATTGTGAGCATCACACACACGCGCACACACAGGCATATCAGAAGTAGCATGATGTCATGTTCAGTCCCTGCAAACTGTTACTGTTACAGTGGATTCTCATCATGTGGTGGACTACAATACATTCATTTTTTCTTACCAAAAAGTCAAGGGAATAAAACACGCTCTCTCTGATTAACAAAGAAGCCAGATGTTCGAATAATTTTTGAAGCACAAGCAAATTCAAAGCCAAATTAAGCAAGTATGTCTGGACACAGTCTTTTCAAGCTCTGTTTTCTCTCCCTTAAGTCTCTTAGCATGAAAAAATAAAAATCTTGCTGGGTGGTAAGACAAAAGTTGATGATGAATTGTAACCTTCTCTCAGGGGTATTTAATTGCTGGGAATCATGTCATACATAGCCCTCAACTGACTCCAAGCATTATCCATATGCAGTAAAATAAAGATTTCTCCCTACATTCAACCCCTCTTATGATCTAAATAATGTCAAGGGCTCAATTCTGCTTCCTTTTTTAGAATTTAAGCACCATATTTGAAGGACACTATTGGCTACATTTTGAACATGAAAGGCAGAGATTCATGCAGGACATGTCAAACTTACTCATGATGACATTGAATGGGTTATGACTTTGCATGAACATTTGGTAATTAAATTTTTGAAAAGTGCAGATGTTTCGTGAACAGTGCGCATATTTTTATATGCAAACATGGTAACTGGGCTTCCGCAAGTAGAGAAGTTCTTGAATATATAGTTTTGTATAGGCCCTATAGAACAATTAGCTCTTCTGTTCCGTAATCAACACAAGGCAAGCACAGATTCCTCAGGATGTCGGTTTATTTACTCATAAAATGAGTAAATCTTTTGCACTGTTTTAGTGTATATCTTTCCTGACGTACTACTCAAGCATGCATTGCACACTGCAATGCATACGGATGCACGCACTTTGCACACTGTACAAGAAAGTGCTTATTTTCATCTAGAAATAATTTCTTCTTGTGAGCTTGGTTGTGGTCTGGTTTTGATTTGTTGGCTTTGTTTAGGTCCCTAAAGGATAATTTAGGAATACAAGTAACTCACAGAAGCTTTGTAGGATGTAGACTTCGGAAAGTACCGCGATTCGTCGTACCAGTATCCTCTGCTGTTGAGCATTAACTTCTTAATAATGAAGTCTTTCAAATCAAGCACTACTGACACAATAGTGCACTTGAATCTAGTGGCTTGGCTGAACACAAGATAGGGATCATTTCCTTTATCCTTTTGTCCAATATATTAACTTTGATCTCTATGTATGGGCAATTCTCATTACTACACTTTTTCTTAAATACTGAACTCAGAACATATATCTTGTGTATATTTTGGGCTATTCAATGCATCTACCACATAAAAAGTGCTGTTCAGCTAGATATGGATTCTTTTATGCTAAAGGAGGTCAGGACAAACTGTGCTTTCTTTTGTTTATCTCAACTGAAATCTTATCACAGATTATTTTTCATTAATATCAAATCTGTAATATATGGCAGCAGAACTAAAAGCCAAGCTGATATCTTTGCTGGATCTCCATTCTTAAATCAAGTACAAATATATTGCCATTTTACAGCTCCATAACCCTTCTCGACTTGCAGAAATGAAGTGTCTTTTCTAAGTGTCAAAAGAGGAAGAAGGTTGCAGGTGTAACACTCACAAGCTGGAATGAAGATTGACCACTACTGTGGAGTGCCAGTTCTGAGGCACTAAGGATGTGCTTTCTCCCCCTGTTCAGCTTTACACAGTGCTAAAAGCAGCAATGCTGTCAATACAGCTGTGAATACTCAGCATTTATTCCAATTGGGCCTGAAAGTCTCAAGCCAGGCACTGAAAATCAGACCATCTGGAAGATGTTAAGCTAAAGTGATTTGACTTTATGGCAGAGACAAGGAAAGATCTGTTTTTCCAAAGTGACCCCAGAGCTGAGCCCAACTCGGCAGGTGTCCTGTGGGGAAACTGTATGTGGTCAGTAATTGAGGGCTCTATCCTGTGTTAAGGTGGGGTTTGGGAAGAAGAGGAGTTAAGGTCTCATAGGCGGTTTGGGCATCTCATTTTTTGAGTATTTAACTTGCTCTTCTAATGTAACTCTCTGTGTAAAAGTTCACAGGGTTCTGGTAAAACAAACTGGGAAAAAAAAAAATCTAGAAATACCATCATCCAGCACGGCATTACTGTCACATACTGCCAGGGTAGGTAAAGTAAGTTTCGTGGCCCCGGCCTCTGCTACATGAGCTGCTGCAGTACTGGTCAGCAGTACCGGTTATCACTCCCTGCCTCAGTGCTGGGAACTATTTTCGGTGTATAGAGCATTTTCACTGTAGATAAGGCAGCCCGAATCTCCAGAGACAGTTTTTCATCCTCGGCTGCTCGGTGTAGAACAGTTTCTGGAGGAGAGGCACTGACCAGCGATGCCTTGCCCAGGGCTGACTATGAGACATGGGGGTGTGGGGAGTCCTGATTCTGCCTCTGGCCCTGGAGGGGAAGGGACATGAGCACATGCTGTTCCTTCCCAGTGTGACCCTTCTGTGTTGTCACTCTTCACCTGTCTTCAACCTTCTTCCCTGATCTAGCCAATTTCTGTATTCAGCCCTTAATTTTGCCACCCAGCTCCCAATGCTCCCAATTTAGAGACCTGATATTACCCAGGGAAATTGGGGTTAAGACCACAAGTAAAAGCCTGCAGAGCTTCAGGCTAGACCATGCATGGTAGAGGGCAAAATCTTCAGTAGCCAAGGTACTAAGACATGCGAGGAGCTACCAAGCATGTGCAAACTGTAGATTTGAAAGGTCTATAGCTTTGCCAAACGTCACAGACTTCATGCAAAGCATTGTTGCCTCACTTCAGCAAAAATTCAAATGATGCTCTTCCTACCTTTCCAGAGTTTCCAGAGTTTGAATGTTTCCAGAGAACATTTCAGTTACAGCACAATTATTTTTGAATACACTCAAAATAATTTTCCTCAGACCAAGACTTCTAGGAGTAAAAATGGTCCAGGGTGATGTAAGGTCCATAGCATGGAAAAATTAATCCCAGCATTTAAAGTTTGACAAAACTTTGCAACAGAAAAGGGATACCTCTTGCAGGATGAGTCCTACCAAGTCTTGCATCTGAAATAATTAACCCATGGAAAAGCAAGCACAGGAGCTGCTGGATGCCCATGGAAGCACCACACAGCTGTTCCAGTGCCCAACACGATATTCCCCAGGGAGAGATTAGGCAAGCAGCCAGAATTTAGCCAGAACTGCACCAGGGTTAACACCCCTTTTCCTGTTTCCTCCTTTTTTTTCCCCTGGAGAAGCGGTATGGGCTCTTCCTTGACCACAAGAGGTCAGGGCCTCCCAGCGCAGCCTCTCTCCGGAGAACCCAGCCGCCGCGGGCGCTGCCCCGGCGCCCCGGCCGGAGGGAGGCTCCGCGGGGAGCGGCCGGCAGCACCCCGGTGCGAGAGGGGCATTTAAGAGCCAAAGCTACTCCATCTGTCAAAGCACAGCTTCAGGGGATGTGGCTACCGCCTGCTCAGGGCCCGCTCTGTCCTTCTTGGGGGCTGAGAGGCGGTTACTGCTGTATTCCGTGTTGAAGGGTCCCTGGGGATCTCAGCTGAGCTCATGCAAATAGTGGCAATCTCTGCCGTGGGGAGCCTCCAAAATCTTGCTGGACAAGGGAAAAAGGAAGATGAAGTGACTTTTTGGGTGCCATCCAGTAGTAAAAGGATGTTGCGTTGTCTGACAACACCTTTGGGAAACCACCCTGTTCCTTTGTGTATCTGAGGGAATCAGAAAGCTTCGGGGTTAATCCTCCAATAATGCTAAATTTGGCTGATGGTGTCTTCACTAATTTTAGATAGGCAGGCCTCTCTTTCAAACTTAAATTTGTCAAAAATCCGATGCCATTGCTCTTTTCCTCCTTCCCACCATTCGATTGCTGTTTGGGAATATTCCTTTATTGCTGCCTTCCTCACACCAGCCAGCTGTTTGCTGCAAAATCTCTCACTTTGTTTAGTTATGCTGTGCACAGAACAGAGGGCATAATCGTTCCCGAGTCAATGAATGTTATACTCATTTAAAAGAAATACAACTACAACAATATTCTGGGAAGCTCTTTTCAACACAGAAGGAATACCATTGCCCCGAATCACCTAACGTTTTAAGATACTCCTTCTGATACAAAACCTGTTAAATTTCAAGGTATTGCTGAACTATTTCTGTTCTGACTTTAGACCAGTTTTCTGCTTTAAAGTTTAAGTTAGCCAATCTAATATAAATAACTTTTTCAGTGTTAGAAGTTTGTGTGTTCCTAATTTTTTAGTATTGATTCTTAGGCAAATAATAAATAATTTTTAGAACTTTCTTTCCTGTCGCAATTTTACTGAGTACTCATATACATGTACTCATAAAATAGATCATAAAATAAATAGATATCCAACTATATAAATTCCACCTATAATAGCTGTGCCCTCTTCCTAGGTATCTATAGAATAGACTGACTGGAGCTGCAAAGAAGAGTCTTAAAAAGTAATGTCTTAATTTTTCTGCATTTTACATATTTTAAATCCCTAATGCACCCAAGAGTAAAGTAATTTAAATGCATGTTTTTCACACGCAGACTGAGATCCAGCCATATAACTTTAGAAAGTCTCATACAGCTTTTGTATATCGGAGAGAAAATAGAGAAGAACTTGATCCTGTCTATAATTGACTGCAGTGGGAGAAAATATTTGAATCCAGTGGGATCTGTAATCAAGTAAAGAGGCAAATTGAGCCTAGTGATTCAAATGTGAATCCAGAGAAACTGGAAACTAGCGGATGTTTGTAAAATCAGAAGTATCTGCCTGTTGGAACGGCATATCAAGGATGCAGGAGGAAAGCAGGCAGTTTGCAAAACATCTGCAGATCCCTGTCAGGGGTGGGCAGGGGACATCACCGCGCAGCTCTGGAGCTGATGAACAACTCGCACCTGCTGGGCTCCGCGAGTCCTCGAAGGGCAGCCGGGTGCTGTGACACCCAATGCAGTGGCCCAACGTGGGCCTTCGGATGCCACACAAGCCCAGGCTGCATCTCTGTTCCCAGCCGAAGTCTGGGTAGGAACCCCCGAAGGTGAACATAATGAGCAGGAAATAAGAAGACATGTGGAATTAATCAGTTCCAGTGAACTGGCATTTTCTCATTAAAATATGTTCAGTCAGGCCCATGGAGTGGAGAATGGCTGCCATCCTTAAAATTATATCCTGGTTCTCACACAGCCTGTTTATTCAGGAAACAAAACTGGATGATGGGTCCTTCCAGCTTCTACATGAATTCCTGGCGCTTGTTTACATTTGTGGCAAGTCTGGATGGTTTCTCAACTTTGTTAGAAAGCACGAAGCAGCTCTGCAATTTTCAATGACCCATGCTCAAAAATGCTTTACAAAGGCTTAGTTGTGAAAATATCAGTAATGTTTTGTTTTGAAAATAACAAGTCCAGTTACACTTCTTCAGGAGTTGTATCATTTAAATAAGCTTTTAGCACACTTTCTGCTTTCAGAGTTAAGTAAGGTCGGAGATTTGCTGTTTTGTCCACTACTTCAGTGAAAAGAGAACGTATTAATGTATTATTAATCTATGCACATTTTACTATCAAATTTAGCAAGAAAAACAAGATAAACTGTTTTTTTCATGTATGTGTGTGAAACAGTTGCATTAATTGTATTCAGATGCTGACTTGAGTTAATGGGAGTGAACAGGCTGCTTTCGCATAGAAGTGCAGCAGTTTGGAAGGAGAATATTTCCACAGGAAAAGACCAGAAATTGTTTTCCAGCAAGCTCAATACAGCAAGTTTATTGTATTCTAAATAAGGGATCCATAAACCGGTAAGGAAGAAAATATGACTCTGAGGGACCTGCACATTACTAAGAGGTTTATATCAAACAGATTTGCCTCTCAGTTTTTGGACTTATTTTTCTTGTTTATTTCAATCTTCTTTACTCCTAAGTTTATGGGAGCTAGCGTGAAAGTAATCAGTGTTGTCTCCCTACCCCAAACAGCAGCATAAACCCAAAATCTCACAGCCAAGGTGTCTCATGCATCCACAGAAAGGATCTTGTTGCAGGGCATGGCTGAGGGGGCTTAGAGTCACCTCTAACACTGGGACTGCAGGACAAGGCTGGAGGCATTTCCCCCCCCGTGTTCCCCTCCTGGAAGCAAACCGTTTCCCCAGGATGGCCAAATGTGGAAGTCCTGAGATTAAGTCTCCTCGGGCAGCGTCTCTCTGGGCATGTCTGACTTTGGTTTACAAGGGTATGTTGGGGTCCTCCTGCATGGAACTGCAGCAATTTCTTCTATCTCATTTGCACGGGAAGGGTAATCTCAGATTTCCTGACACCAGCTCTCTGTCCTTCATTTGCACAAGTCCAGCATGGTGTACCTGGGACTCCATGCTCAGGAACGGCTTCGTTTCCAGGGCAGCCTGTGCCCTGGGGCTTGGCAGCTGCAGAAGTCCAAGCTGCACCCCTAAGGCCACCTGGGCTTCAGACTGCCCAGGATGCTCTGGATGCCTTTCTTCAGACTTGCTCACCCAGACAGGTAGCTGCGTCCTCCACATGCCAGAGTAGGGGTAAGGTGCACTGCAGATTCGCAGCATTCATGGGCAAAGGAACACTGGTGCTTTCTCTGCCCTCTGCCCTGCTCTGCAGCACCATGTTTTATGCCAATCACCAGCTCTTGTGCTTTCAGCGTATATCACCATCATGCCTTTATCCTCTCCCTCTGCTTTCATCTCTTCTGAACACTTTTCCCATTTTTATTTTAGCCAATACTGACAAGTGCCTGTCCCATGTGAGTACATTTATGCCTCAATTATATCAGTGTCACCAAAGCATCATTAGCATTGTGCTTAGCACTTCGTAAATCCTGGGCTCAGCTATGTTGTCACTGACATTGATGGAAACTAGATGTTACTTCGGGGTATTCATCAGAGTTGCAGTAGTATAAAACCTGTGCAAAACATGCTGAAGCGCAGCCTGTGAATTTACACAGGGCTGTAATAAAGCAATTTCTATCATTTTTCTGCTGTGATCTCAATTAATATGGTAAAATCTCTCCTGACTGAAAAAACGTCGAGAAATGCTTTCTGTTTCCAGACGGGCATCTTCAGCGCCGGTAGCTGCCTCAGTGCCGGTTGAGTTCAGCAGAAGTGACAGTGGTGCCTCCAAGCACTGAGCTGAGCGGTCCCATTGAAACTGTGTTTGTTTTCAAATGTCAGTGCTTAGCAGTTGCTGGGCAGTTTGCTCAGAGAAAATAAAACCTAGGAGCTGGGGTATGAAATGTGAGCATCCGAGGTGCTGTTTCTGATAGGACACACCGCTTCTGCTGTATCAGTCGTGAATACCTACGAGCTGGGTTGTAGTGGTGAGCTGCCTTGGATTCTCTTTAAGGTAATCATCAATGTGGCTCCTTTTTATTTTGACCAGAATTCAAACATCTATTCCTGACAACTACAGTAAAAGTAAAAACATAATCATATTCATAACCACAAACTGTGCATGATGAAAAAGTCACATGAATTTTTCTCTGCAAGGCATTTAGCCCTGATGTGCTGCTTTAACTGCTAAGCTGCACTTACATATACAGCTAAGAGCAAGCCCTCGTCATGCAGTTGTGCACAAATATCCCACGTTGCCTCTTGTAACAACAGCCACATTATGCTTCCTTGCACAAAACCAGCTGTCAGTTTAGATTTCCTTAATCCTGTCAGATTCCAACTCAGCCAACTAACAACCATTATCTATGGGAAACCCTTCTGCGAAATAAAGCAATGTCCTTACTGAAATGACATGTCATAAAAATTAGTTTGGTCACAAATCCAAGGAAATACTTTGTTTAATTTTGAAAATTACAGACTTGTGGTATATTCTCTGGTGCTATAGACAGCACAGAAACAGCACGCAGGACCAGATCCCCGCTTGCCACAATCACACAACACACTTAAATGGTGCAACTGTATTTTGCAAGTTGTTGCTATGTAGACAGTGCACACGTATGTGCAATGGCATGATACTCTTGGGCATAACCTTTCCAAACTCCATCAGTGTGAACAAGGAATATGAACCATGAGGATTTTGACCTGGCAGAGTTAGGATGCTTCATTCGAAAGCAACCTGCTGCCGCCAGTTGAGTTAAAGGTGACAATCATTCCCCCAAAAGACATGGTGATGGTTTTTATGGGCTCCTCTGGGAAAGGCTAAAGAGAAGCCAAATGAAAGGTGCATACTGCAGGGCTTATTCCTACCTGTGGTAAACAGGAGGCAGAAGGAAACCCGGCCATGTTTCCTGACCCTGGACACAGGACACCATATGGATCAGACTAATGAATGACCATGAGCATCTTCAATGCAGTGGTCCTTGGCCTTCTTAGCCCACAGTGAACCCTGCTAATAATTTATGCTTCCCCACCTGACTCACTGGGCAGGAGAAGGGAGAAAGTTTGGATGCAAGCTCAGCCCATGAGGACCATATCTTGCTAGCTGAGAAAGGGAAGCCAGCCCAAAGTCAAGTCAGATGGTTCAAACGTGCTGCCACTGCCAGGCCTATAAGCACATGACACTTTGACAAGAATTGCAGCTTCTCAGGGCACCGAATGGGGAAAGCTGAACATTTTCTCCAGGTCTTTCTGTTTTGCCATTGTTTTTGTGCGTTTGAAGCATAAATGGATTGCAGAGTTGCTAACCACAGTCAGTTTAAAGACAGGAGTCAGTAGATTGTCTTAAAAAGAAAATTCAAAGCTATGGGATTTTTTTTTGTTACATTGTAGATACCATTAAAAGCAACTAAGGAAATATTTTCTGCCTTTTTTTACCTCCACAGCAATAAGGGAGAAATTTATTTTTCCTTTGCAATGAAAGCTGCAACCTTTATCTATTTGGAAGATTTGGTATCAGGGACTTCCAGAAAAAAAATCATGATGCATAATAGGACTCATGACAAAATCCCAAGAGCTGCCAATCCATACACAATCTGATAATCCTTTTACATCCTGGTCATCAAAGACAGTAAAGTTTTTAGTGTGTTCAAACGTGAATCTTTTAATGACTTTTCACTTGATAATATATTTGTAAAAACAAGGGACCAGATTTGGTTTTCGGTTCACAAAATAGAGTACAGCCCACAGCTGTGCTATAACTACACAAATGAAAACACATACTTCCTTGTTTGGGAGAAATATCATGGCTTTTTGAAATTAACTTTTATGTGGAAAAGGGAAAGGGGTTAGTATCTTTTCCAAAACATGCATGAAATACCATTTTATGAGCTTTCCTTTAAAATTTTGCTTTTCTAAATTAAAATGATGCTTCTTTACTAATAGTTACTTCCAACCTAATTATTTTGGTTCTGTCAAATTCAAACTGCTATTTAGAGAAGAAAACAACCCTGCTGTGGCCTGTTCCCTGTAGGTTGATGGAAGCCTCTAGGCAATCAAACTAATCAGAGCGCTGTCTCAGGGTCAGCCTGCTCTCTGCAGAGATCTCTGCAGAGGCTGCAGCTGAGCTCTTCACATCATGTTTGAAAGTTGTGCACATTTTGTATAAAAGATGACAGGCTCAAGCACTCAAGAATCCAAAGCATGCAAGAAAGGTGTTTTAATAGGAAAGCAGTGCAAGCCTGTTTTCAAAACTCAGTATTAAATCACACGTAGCAACTGTATTTTTGGGAACAGAAAAAAAAAGACTTCCCCAAAACATTGTTTCTAGTCTGAGAGCAAACAATAATAGGGTGGTCTTGTGGTAAAATGGTGAGAGAAAAGCTGAGAGTACAACTCTGTTTCCACTAAGATCTCCAGTGTGATTTTATGGTAGTGTCCATGCTAATATTTCTTTCTTCTGCTGCCGAAGAGAGACAGCAGTACACCCTTCCTGGATTCCTTTGTCTGTCCAGTCAATTTAGATATAAGTGACAGGCACTCTCTCCTCAGTGGCAGAGCAGCGCCCTGCACAATGAAACCCTAATCTCTGCTGAAGCCCAGCGATGCTGTGAAAGCAACAGTAAGAACGAAGCAGAAAGTGCAGCATTTAAAGGCAGTCCTACTGCTCATGGACGTTGGCAGGGCTTCTGTCAGGGATCACAGCTAAGCCAGAGCTCCTTGCATCCACTCTGATGGATGAAAGAATTCAAATTCCTATAGATGGCTCTTAAAACCTCAGTGTGTGCATGCATTATGGCAAAAAGTCTGTGAAAGTTGTTAAAGTTTCAAAGTAAAACACTCAAATGCCAAGAAACAGCAACAGCCCCCTTCTTGTGTGTTATGACAGTGTCTGAGCACTACTGTTTTGTGGTATAGTCCCTCCCTCGTTTAGTGCAGAGGACGGATAGTGGTTCAGTATTGCTAATTACAACTGCTGACATGGCAAGATTTTGGAAAGACTGCATTTACTGCCAGTCTACACTAGAGTCAAGCCTACCACTGTCCAGAAATAAAGGCCCTCCCTATTAGGAGGTTTAGGGAAAGGGGCACAGACCTAGGAGTCCAGATGAGTTTGCAGAACTTTTCTATAGAGAAGTCAGGCATGAAGTGAGAGGCAGTGCTGGATGCGAAAAAAGGAAAGGAGCTCTGATGACACCCTTCATGGCTGGAGATATCCAGTGGGAAAAGAAAACTGTTGGGAGATTGAGCCAAAAGGGCCAGGTCCCACCATTCCAGAAGACCCACCAGCACTTCTTCTGAAAGCTTGTGATGGACAGGACAAGAATTGCGGGAGAGAAGATAAGGCCTCATGGTGAAGGTGATATAAATATTGCCCTGGAGAACTGGATTCTGTCCCTGCTCATGCCACAGCATTTTAATTGTTAGGAAAATCACTTAAAACATGTGGAAACTCTCTGTAGGTTCCTCCTTCTCTGGTGTCTGTTTCTTAAGACATCTGGCCTGATTTGAAGGAGGCCATGGTAGACACTGTGGCAGCTAAAGGAGGTGGGAACTGCCATCGCGTCCGCACATTAGTGACCCCAGCCTGCCTCACCGGGCCTCAGTGCCCCAACCGCGAAAAAGAGACCATGCCACTTTCTCATAACGTGGCGAGGGTGAATGACTGGATACTTGTGCATCGAGGTGAAGTTGTGAGCGCCACAGCAGGGAATGAATAAGCCTGCCATGACAGCAGCAGTTGGACACTGTGCTGGGGACACCTCTGTACCACAGGGCCACACGCTGTCAACAGTGAGACATAAAGCAGCCGTTCGTTCAGCGAGCGTGGTCCTTCCTGCGCCCTGAACGGGCACAGGCACCCGGAGGGGGTCAGGCACTTCAGCACTCTCCTAACGTAATCTGGCACAGAGGCCAGTTACCGGCTGTCTCTGCCTTCTGAGTGCTTTGCTTTGCCATTTGGTTATTAATAACCTTGTACTTAACAAAATACAAGCTCATTTTCCCAGGACAGTAGGAGAAGTATCACTGCTTTAGGGACATTTTAGGGCCATTCAAGGTAAAGAAGCTCCTGGTCCCTTGCAGAGTGCACTGGATCGGAGTTCCGAGAATGAAAGTTTGTTCCTGGCTCCTGCTCTCATCTCCATGGTCAGATTACTCCTCTACAACCTCTCTGTACATCTGCTTTCCCATATGAGGCATGGACCCCAATATGCACTCTGCATTATAAAGCTCTTGAAATTACTTGCTTTGAAGTTGCAGGGCCCATTTTAATGATACGCATTAAAATACCTGTCAATTCCTGCACATGTCCTGATGCACTTGACCAGATTGGATTTCCATGGCAGGGCCAATTACAACAAGCTGAAAGAGCTGGAAGTAGATCTATGAACATTACAAAAGCCCTTGAAGTTCAAGAGTGACCTATTCTATGCAAGAAACACTCTATTTTCTGTGCAAAAACCAAGCAGGTAGTACTCTGCAGAATATGGACAAAGAGTGCTTATAGCTAATCCAGCTCAGAACAAGCAGAACTAAAAAATTTGAAAAAAAAAGATGGTTTTTTTTTTTCATATAAGACTCTGGCTTTGAAAGGTTTGTCTAAATACTAGAAAAGCAGGAACATCATAAACAGTAATAAAGAAACTTGATTTCATGGAATCAGAATATAGTAACATGGGTAAAAGCAATGTTAGGCAAATAGCTGCTGAGTTTAAGCACCTTCAAAGCGCTGAATGGGCTGGTCAGGAGCCAAAACAAATGGCAATACATGGCAAGTTAGGAGCAAAACTAGCCAGTGGTGTGGGACTGGTCTACTTTGCTTCTGCTGACAGAATGGAAAGATCTATTTTATGTGGCAGTCTAATAATGACTATTGGTTTATTTTTTCCTCTGCAGATAAGGCAGAGGTGTGTCCTTCGTTTCCCTTGACATCAACATGGCAATCTTACACACACCCCAACTGTTCCCTGGTCTCCCACCGATGGAACTTGTACTCACTGGGGTCAGTGTCATCTGCAAACACGCAGCCTCTTGGTGAGGGAGCGGAGGGAATATAGCAATACCCAAATTCTGCAAGCAAAGAAGAAGTTGAATACTATTTTAAGCAAACATTTCCTGTACAGACTTCCGATATTTCTTCCCTTTGTGTTTGCATTTCTCTAAAAGTATTGCATGTGGCCACAGAGGCAATTTTCCCTACTTCATTTACAGTACTTAGCTATTATTTTGCAACACAAACCAGCTGGAAAGTTAGATGAGTAAGATAACCTGAAAGTTTTGCCTTGAGAGCAATCTCTTTTCCATTTGTAAGTGTAAGTCTCAAACGGAAATTTTACATACATTAATTCACTTCATAAAGATTTCACCTCAATTAATTTTATTTTAGTTTTTAACTTCACAGCTTGAAAAAAGGGGAGGGATTTTTTCAGAGCTGATTGATGCGAAAGGAGAATAGCAACTGGAGACAAAGTTTTTTGCTTCTTGATTTGTAGTAGAATAGCAAGGAAAAAAGATAACATACAAAAATGTCCTATACTGAAGACAGATGATTATGAATGGAAATGGGGTGGCGTCTGGGAAGGGAAATGAATGTCATCTCACTGTGATCTTTTCCACATAAAGCTGCAATTTCATAGCCGTATGGGGTCTTCACTGTACAGATGTTTGCATCAGTATTTCTCAGATTCTTGTTTTGGATTGGACCCTTGTTAGGGGTGATTAGTCTGAGCTAGTTTTAAAAATCTGTAGGTTTGTCTTTAAAAGAAATTCAGATGAAAAAAAAGACTGTTTTCTTGAATTCTCTTAGTAGCAGAAGTTTGTTGGTTGCTGGTTGCTTTGCTTGATTCCAGAAACCGGCCACCAGAACATTAAACAGCTTCTGCCACTGAACAGCTTTCTGACGAATCCCAGGAAGAATACCCGAAAAACCTGAGAGCAAGACAGTCTCTTTGGGATACCCGAGCTTTCTGAAAGGGCACTCAAATTGGCCTTTTTGTGTAACATGCCCTATAGATCGTGTAGATGCATATATTTATTTTATCCAACTTCTTTGTGGGTTGCTGCAGGAGTTGTGCTCTCTTTCAAGTAGAATGTGCCGTGGTACAGGAATTCCCCAAGCTAATGGGGAACAGACACTAGACTGGGTATTAGATGCAGTGAGGTCTACGCTTGGTTGCACTGTGGCTCAGTAGCCCGTTGCAAAACTTGTAATCTTTCTTTTTTGCTTCCTTTTCTCATCTTATCTTCTATTTGTCTTTAGATTATATTAGTCCTGTCCTGTCCCTGTACCACAGATACCACAGGAGAAGTCCAGGCTTGCTCAGGGTTCTGGGTAGTAACAAAACACAAAAATTAACTTGCCACTGTGGCTACTTGGAGACTATAAATTTTGTTTAAACAGGAATTGACACACATTTAAATTCAACAGGAGATTCCAGGTCCAACCAAGTTTCCTGTGAGTTCTCCCTTGTGCTTCACTCCCATAAGCTGGGAGCCTCCACAGAGAAACCACTTTCGTCTCTCCCTGATGCTTGCTTCTTTTTCAGGAGTTTCATATGCAACAATGGTATATGAAGTGTTACAAATTTCCCTCCCTGGAGCTGATGGGATATAACTTGCAGAGTTAATATGTTCACACGGTGAGGATCAGTCTCAGATATTTTCAATCCTCCTAACCCTGCTTTTGGTGCAGGTGTACAGTGACCCCCTAGGGCGTGAGGGGGTCTGCAAGCTGAAAGAGGTCCTACATGCAGGCATGATCCCAGCTGCTACTGGTGCACAGACCCTGCTCACCATTTGGTCACCACTGCAGGAGTGGCAGCCACTCTTTCTCCAGCACAGGCTTTCAGCTCGCTTACTTTACTGCATATTCCCTCCCCTTGATAATCAGCAGAAAGGTCATTTTCATTCACTAATCTCGGGATTTACACAGAGCGTGAGCACAGTTAACCAGCAGACACTGGCAAGCAGGGGTGTGTGGGGAGAGGCTCAGAGGAGCACTGGTGCTGGCTGCCGCTGCCTCTGGCAGCAGCGCTGAGCTGTTGCGGTCCCTTCTCTCTCCTGCAGTGCCGTACAGCTGCATCCAGTCCCGCAAGCTGGGCCTGCGCGAGTTTATGTACTTAGCTATTTCCTCAGCTTTGACCCTCCCAGGCTGGGAGCCACCTCAGCCAGGGCTGGGGACAGCCCAGAGACCTTCCCCAAATGGCCTTGCTGGGGCTAAAGGCCACTTCCACAGCCACTGGCTGGCCATTCCCCACTATTCAGCCCCAGGCACACTTTATTGCTGGTTCATCGAAGCAGGGTCCAGAAATCCACAAAAGCAACTTAAAAGCCATGAGATTAGACCAAGTTATAAACTTCGGGATTTTTAATTAGCTTTTGGGGTTTTAACTTTTGCCTTGAAACTACAAGGACTAAATATTTATTTTATCTTAAATATAAGCTACAGTTCCCACATAATCATACACAGACACAGGCCAGACACCAGAAAGCAGATGTGGGAAACAACCAGAAAAGGAGGGCAGTGTAATTAATGCCAGTCGACAGGCTAACAAGGTTGTTAGACCTCCCTTTCCCATTACAGTTATCATGCTGATAAGACTGTAATCTTGCAAAGGTAACTGGGGGTCTGTCTCAGTACCGGGTGCAAATAGTGGTATTATCTTTGCATCGTGTCTGGCCCAGCCAGATATGAGGCAGTGCTGGTTGAAAAAGCCATGCTGCTGTATTACTATGCTCCCTTGCACAGAAACACGCACTTGTAGACTCCTGTGTAGGACATTGGTTAAAAAAAAAAAGATTAAAAAAAAAAAACCCCATATATATATATTCACCTATAAGGTCAAATGGCCATGGTCTGTATTAGATAGGTGAATTAACAGGTATTAAAAAGTGGCTGTAAATGTCAAATTCTCATCCAACAGAAGAACTGTGTGGGCAAACTTTTGGGGATGGTACCTGGGCCAGTGTTATTCAGCACCTTCACCCACAGCCTGAAGGAGCAGGTGAGGCTACAACTGGTGAAAACTGCAGGTGCCGCAAACATGGGTGTTGCAGTAGATAATGAGAGGAACAGATCACGCATGCAGACGAGGTGGATTGACTTGCTGGTCCATGTGGGCAATACATGCTTTAATATGACAAAAGGTAGAATTGCTCCAGGAAAGATGAAGAACATAGAAGGAAAAGCACAGCACTGGAATAGACTCAGCGAAATAGTGGATAATCCACTAAGCATCAGCTCCCAGGGCGATGTTATTGCTAAGTCTATGAAACTATGACTCCAGAAACTTTAAAATAAAATTCACCATTACAAGATTCATGATAAAGTCATGAGAGTTGGCTACATTATCAGCCCCCACCCCGTCTGGATGCCTCTGGTGTCAAGGGCTCATGTGCACGTAAGGGAATGTGTCTGTCTGTGATTTCTGCAGAAGGGCTGGTGTGCTCAGTATTTTTCCCAGGGACTTGTGGTTCCTTCATTGGGGCTGCTTGCTTTGGAGGGGCAGTGCGTAGGGACAAAGCTCTCTGTAGCACTCTGAGGACCTCAGCTCTTTGACTCGCTTGCTAACGGAAATGCACTCTAAGATATGACATATATGTTATCTTGCATGACTGTAATGACAGAGGACACCGTAGGACTCATATTTCCATTGTAACCTTTGCTGCGGCCATCCAGTGGGGTTGCTCTCTTTTCAAGGGCTGAAGGCAACGGTGAAGGACCTGTGCATACACCCAGGTGATGCATGCTTACCCTGCGACCATGAAGCAGAGTAAATGGGTGTGATTAGGGTACACCACTGCTATAGCAATCTGGAGCTAACTTCCAGGCTTGTTACAAGAGGGTGCAAGTCAGAGCAGCCTTTGTAATGTTCGAGGAATCTGGGGGAGGGGGATGGATAAAACACCCCTTGGAGCAGACAGTTTGAAGAAGATAACCAAATCCCCAACTCACGCTGCTGCGACTTGCACTCTGATTCCTCCTGACTCCAGCGGCGTCTCTCACATGAAAATGTTTATGCATCAACACTTTGTGTAATGCCTGAGTCAAACGGAAAGGTTGCGTGTCTTGCTCCTCTCCCTGAGGTGTGAAGCTACAGGTTTTATGTGCTTTCCTTTCCATTCTTTGCAGATAGATGTACGCTGCCTTCATTTAATGAGATTTTGGGATGTTTTTGAGTCTCTTCGGAGCTCCGGCAGAGGAAGCTTGCTGATAGCATTTGTCTCTTTGAGGCAAAAATATCAGCAATATTACAGAACTCATAAAATCTTGGTCGTATTGCTCCATTTTTCCTATTACGTTCAGGGTTTATATAGTGTGCAATTTCTCTTTGAAGAGCCCATGCATATTTCTATAGCAAGAAAACTGTGCAGCCATGTACAGTGAAGACAAGCGGTAATGGAGCTTCAGCGATGCCAGCCAGGGGCAGGTATCTGATACTCGTCTTTGTGGCAAAGAGCGCAGCTAGCCAAAGTGACGGTTTCTGGGAGAAGGGACACAAGGCAACTGCATGAAGAAAGAGGAACAGAAAGTGTCAGGAGGAACACAAATGACAAAGAGCAAAACGGAGGAAGAGGAGGATTATGGAGACGGAGCCAGACAAATGTGGAAAACACAGAAACCACATTAAGAGACACCGAAAAAAGTGCAAGGGCTCACACATAGGATTCACGTCCCCATATTTTAGCCATTTTCATGTTGGCCATTTTCAATTACCTGTTTTCAGAGGTCTCTATCTACTACAGAGGAGGCCTAGGCAGTTACTACAGATCAGACATCTAACCTCCAAATAGCTCATTTCATCTCAGGGAAGGGGAACGGTACTCCAGAGCAAATTTCAAAGCTGCTCAGCCAGTTGCTCAGCCTCTTCCACATCAAAGACTTTTGCTTTATGGGCCTTGATAACTTGAAATCACTCCCAGTCAGGCTGCCATATCATGATGTGTAATTGCTGCTGGCCTCTGAAAAATGCTCAGTTCTCAGTTACAGCAATAGAGGGTACTATGAACCCATTTGCAGTTGCCATAGCTCGGTCTCCATCAGGTAGGGAACACAAACGTGTCAGGCAAAGCACTGGTTCTGCCTTTCTTCTCTGGGAGACGGAGCAGAAACTCTTTTTTACCTGGAATAGTTTCACCATTATGCATTATTTATTTATAGTCATTATATATAAAATCTCTCTCTATATTTATATGCTATATATAATGTATATATAAATTGTATATATGGATTTATATATATTATATATGAGAAAGCTTCAGCTTTTAAGTCCACTGTGAATTCTGCTTACCCTTCTCTTAGTAGGGGACATGCCTTATTGATGAAAATGGAAAGTAAAAATATGTGAAAGGTATCAACATGCTAAAACATTGATCCTTCCAGCTCCTGGGGATCCAAGAAATAACAGATCCTGTGTAACTGCGAAAGCATCTCTGAGGGGCCCTGAGCAATGTTTACCGCAGATGAGGTTTGCTTAATAGAATATAAAATAAGGATAAGCATAGAGAGAAATTTGTGGAACATCTGATGAAAAAAGAGTGCTGTGGTTTGTCTTGGCACAAATAAAGAGCGTGGCAGGACTTGATGCATGTGGGAAAGAGCTACCAGTACAGATAAGGTGCCATCTCTATACTGTCACTTCTGGGCAGAGTAGGAGTCCCTGAAGTTGCTCTCTTGTCACATATGGCATATAGCTCTGTCTCAAGGGCAGAACAAGACAAGAGACAGGAACATCTTGAGCTGAAATGTAAGAGAGCATCTTGCAGTGTGAAGTATGCAGCCGGAAAGAGATCACTTGGTATCATTTGTCACAAGAAATAACCCAGAAACAGAAACCATATTTGCAAAAAGCCTATGGTATTTCCATTCATAAGGAGAATTAATCACAGACATAGCCTGCTGACAAGTCAAAACTAAACAGCAAGCAGTAGAAGTCCAAGTCAAAGAAGTCCAAAGAAACACAGTTGTCAGTACTGTCGGAGATCGGCCAGTTTCTCAAACATGAAGAGGATCCCCAGGGAGGACCGACCACAGGGCAGCCGCACTGGCAACTGAGTGCTGATTTGCAGAGATGCAGTAAGTCTCCTCTTGCCCCCTAAGACAGCTTTGCCTTCCTCAATGAGCTTTCACACTCTGCACTGGAGGGACACTAAGTGTGGCAAAGACACTCATTGCCAAGTGCTAAAGCCTTATGGGCAAAATTTATTCTTGACAGCATTTGGTAGAAAATGCACAGAATAAAGTAAATGTGCACAGAATAAAGGGCTGCTCACTCCTGGAGGAGTTTGAGAAGCTATCTGTGACGGAATAGGAAGACGCTGCAGAAATTACCCAAGTCTAACTTTGTGCCCCAAATTATCAGTTGGGTAGAAACTTTTTACAGCGGCGGCTGCAGTTCAGGGGAGAAAGGAAGGCAGCATTTCCTGCAGTTACAGTCCCCAGTGCCGCCCAAGCCCTTTGTGGCATGGGGAGGGAGCGATGTCAGGCACACTCCATCAGAGCTGTGGTCAGCTCAGATTCACAATATACGTTATGCATTATACATCATTGCATTATGCTCAGGTGAAAGTGTTCACATGTGTGGGGTGAGTTCAGTACCAACACTTAGAGGGGTTTGCTCTGAGGTCTACATCAGGACTCTGCCAAGTTGTGACTGCACTTTTGGTCTGTGTTACACAGCTGAACATTGCCTGGTGGTATTTGCTATTAGTCATAACAAAAATAATTCTCAGAATTAAAAAAATTCTTATTCTTTGGAGCATGGTCACATGGAAAGTATTTGGACAGAAATAACCTGGATAACCTGGAATGTAATGTTCTGTTATTACAATGAGACTATATATGAATTCAGAGGTTGTCCCATTCTTATTCTAAGAGAGCATGGATGTTGACCAGACAAATAATTGTCCTCTCAAGCCAGAGTAAAGTCAGGACTTTGACAGTCAGCATATTTTAGATTTTAAGTATTCCACTATAAATCTTCCAAACCTAAATAAAGGCTGAGAAATCACATAACAAATAATGAACTATTAATGCACATAATGTATTTTCTTCAGAGAAAGACAATCTTATAAAATGATGCTAATAGTTGAATGATATTGTTTTTTGGCTAAACACATGCCCTTTAATGGGCGGATGCAACTACCATAATGCCTTCTTCTGTTCCTTTACTTTTCAGAATAAAATAATAGCAAAGCACAGCACAGATGGCCCAACGTCATCAGATGCACTTAATCCCAGGCAAAAATCCAGGAGGCCATTTAGGAAACAACGGGCAAGTTTTGTTCACATTATAGATCTTTGAAGAAGTGCAAATATCTAGTTGAGGGCTGTACTTTAAATTTTGTAATAATAGACAAATTGATTTAAAAGAAAAGATCTTTAATCTGGAGAAGATTCAGTGCTATATTTGAATCAACATTAGAAATCAGGCCTTAGCTTTGGGGAACAAATTATCCGACCTATCCATTAAAACACCTCTGTAAGCAAGGACGGGTAAATAAGAGATCCAGCATCTATCTAAACAAGGATTTTTTCCATGTTTTTTGACCTATGAGTTCTGTAGCATGGGGAAAATGAACCAGATTTCAGCATTAATATAATGTAGCTCTACTAGCAAGACAATGCTGACAATGGAGCCATCAATACTTTCAAAATTAGGTAATAGAAAGGAAAAGGGGACTCTTCTGTTGGGATTCCAGTCAAACCCCTGAAAGTGCCATTGCATCTTGGAAAAATAGTTCTCACTTGCAGCTGATACCCAATCGTTTACCGAAGAGATGGGTCCAGGGCAGGCGGTGGTACAGTGATGTCCGAGGCTGGAGAGGACTGGTGTGGATGCAGGAATGACGTGCAGCACTGCAGTCAGCAGGGACAACCACTGCCAGTTCCCTGCGTAAAACAAACAGAAAACTCATCCTGTTCCCCTTGCCTCTCTGCAATTGCTTCCTATTTTTAAACTGGGTTTTGTTGCTGACTGCAAAAGAATGTAGTAATAACCTGAAATGACAAAATTCCTCATTCGATGGGTATGTGCAGGCTTTGGAAAGCTGCTTAGGTACCTAATTCCTTCTGACATGCATGGAGCGAGGTGCCTGAGTGCCTCTTATTAGAATCCAAAGTTTCCTCTTGCTGTTTTCGCAGTTTAAGTCTCTCTTCCCTGGCAACCCCAGGCTGTCCCCTTGTGTATCCCAAGAGAGGGGCTTGGACAGGAGGGCAAGGTCTTTTCGCTCATTCGGGACGGGCTGACCCGACGGGCACAGCAGGCACCCCTGCCACCGTGTCTCATCACTGCTCCGCCCGAGCCACCGTCTGCTGCCCTCAGGAGGGGTCTGCTCCGAGGGGACACTGTGCCTGGACGTGTGTCTCCCACGTGTCCACCAGCGAGCATCTCTTGCCTGTTATGTGTGACGAAGGATTTGCAGCAATGCTTGGTGCTCGTTGACCCTGAGGCAGTCACCTGTGTGCTTAAATCATGGCATGGGATTTAAAAGAAACACCCTTTCCTCAAATGTAATGAGTTATCTTCATTTTGGTGGTCGCTATCATGAGGCCTAGCCAATTATTTGCTCTTTGTGTACAGTTTGTTTTGGTGATCTCCTAGGCCCTGTGATATAACACCCTGTCATGTGAGATGTAAGCACAATAATGCAGCTGCAGCTGTAAATCAAGGAAATTAGCAGGAGACCAGTTCTCTCTTACACCATGCTTCTCTTGAAATCCATCCTGCATTGAGCAAGCCTTTGCTTGGAAGACCATATGCAATTGCTCCTGCCTGCGGTGGAAGGTGACAAGCATGCTGTTCAGTCAGCCATTCCCACGCGTGGAAACCTCGCACAGCCCTGTTCGTGTCCCCTCTCCCGGGAGGGAAGGCTGGTCCCCTTCCCGCCGGTCGCTCTTGTTTGCTCAGCCTGGTCTCTGGGCGGTATTCCCTCTGCTAATTCCAGCTGAAGTCACCTCCTGAGCTGACAAAGCTGGCCAGTGCACTGCCCTGCCCAGACTGCTGTCATTGCTCATTCCTCTTGCCAGAAAAATGCTTTTTTTTTTTTTTTTAATTTTCAGATTTGGCCAACCAATAAGTAAAAACTTTGTCTCCCAAGCAGAGGTGAGGTCATGCAGATACTGAGCAGAGCTGGGAATCTGAATGAGCCAGTTATGTCAGCTAGTTAATAACTTCACTGTTGTCATTTATTTGTCATTCATCCAGAAGAATCCAAAAGTGCTTTACATTCTTTACAACCAGCTTACAAACTCTTCCTGCTAACAGGGGCGCTTCGCACACCGCTGAAAGCCCGTCACCCTGGAGCAGTGCAGAGCTGCTGGGTGGTGCCCTGCCACACCGCTCCGTCGGGGACAGGAGGCAAAGACACACGGGGTAACGGAAGCAGCCAGGGAGTTTGGTGCCATGCCCAGGGACCACCCAGTGGCCACGTGGAAATTGTCTGGAGCCCCGGGCTAACGCTTCCCACCGGTACAAAGTACTGCACAAATGGACCCTACGGGACCATTGATGCTGCGCAGGGACCATGACCTGCGCTGCCTGGGGTTCTCAGTAACCTGGGCAGTGCTGGGACTGGGCTGCTTCTCAGTGAAGTTGTGGAAATTGTTATATAGAAATTCAGTACCCGGAATCACTTTCTTCTCTTGTTAAATAGGGAAAATATCACTGGCTGGGCTACCTTAGAAATAGTTTGTATGGAGAATTAATTCAGCTTTGCATGATGCTTTGAGAAATGCTTAGAACAAAATAGTGCATGCCCTGCCATGGTACATGTTACTTTTCTGCATTTAGAGAGGGAGAGAGAAGCTGCATGAGTGAGTACATGGTGCATTAGCTTCCCAACACAAATGACAGCACGCAGTTTGTTCAAAAAATTTTGTGTCCCTCCCTTCTGGCACCTCTGCTCCAGGAACAGGCTGCAATATTTTCAGTTGCGTCTGCAGTCCAAACCCATGCTTCTTTTCAAGAATTGACTAAAGACAGCTTTTTCTATGACAGTTACCGTTTGGGTTTTTTTCCCTGTATCTGAATGGCTTATTTAGTAAAACAAAGTAGTGAACATTTGTCTGAAGTTTTCACACTGCTTGTTGTTTCCACGTGAGCTGGGAAATTGCTCAGTACAGCTCTGTGGGGCGTTTGTGTGTGGGTCTCGGAGCAGTGTGCTCTGAGTGGAGGGCTTGTGTCCCCTGGACCTTGCTGGGGCCTGGGGGGAGAGAGATGCTAAAGGGAGGAAGAGGGACACCCCAGCTCCCCCCGCACTCTCTGAGGCCGTGCTGGCCACTTCGTGCCGGCTTCCCATCCAGTGCAGAGCCTTCCTCTGACACAGTCAGTGACCCATCCCAGCTTTTCCCCTGTCCTCACACATGTCCCAGCTCACCACTACTCTTTTCCCCCTCCTCGCCCCTGGGAACCTCCCTGGCTTCCCCCCAGCACCCACTCCATCTCTCAAAAGTTTTCTCACAGTCCTCTCCCCAAGGAGCCCATCCTGCCACTGCCTCCAAAAGCAGTTTCAATCACACTGCTGTGAAGTCCTCAGTCAGCAATTCATACACGGTTGAATAGATGAGGTTTTTTCCACCCCTATGAAAGTAAGAGTAACTTGCAGGGGTAAATACTCCTGGACAACAGCTGCAGCGCTCGCAGCTACTGCCTGTGTTTCTGCAGTTCATGGAAGGCACGTCCAAGTCCTCTGTAATCTGTGACAAAATATCCAGAGGGCTTCAAAACAAGTTTGAAAACCATCTGCTCACACTTTTCCTAATGGCTCCTTCCTGGAGGAAGGCCTTTATTCACTAGACAAGCTAATGAAATCCTTGTCAAAATCAGTGATGCCCGAGGAACTACAATTACCCTAGGTCTCCTTTGTTGTTTTTTTTTTTTTCTTTTTTCTCTTTGTATGCAAATGGAAGTGCTCTAGATAATTGAACTCTGCTTCCCTATGACTTATTTTATATTCCTTATTTATATTCTGTAACATGTGATACAAGAAATAGTGCAATACCATGTTTGATTAGTAATAACGCTCTTATTAATAATGTGCTATTAGACAGAAGGGCTTTGGAACTTGCCTCAGTAAATCTTTCTACTGCGAAGAGTTTTGGGTCCTATCATATGCTGTATCTTAAAGCTCATGAAAAAACCTGGCAAACTTCTAGGGAAATTCCTAGAATTAATGATGGTAGAATTAGAGTTAATTTTGGAGTTAATAAAAAGGAAAAGAATGCACAGAAAATACTTTGCTATCCTCTTTTTCTTTTTTTTCTTTTTTTTCTTTTTTTTTGAGAAATGTGAATACCCGCATTTTTTGGCTGACACAAAAATATTTGTCTTGGAAAAATGAATCTTGTATTCCCCTTTGCTTTTACAGCCTGGACTCTCCTGCCATACTGGATTTCCTGTGTTGCACTACACACTTCCCTGGGGGAAATGAGCTGGTGTGATGGGATCACAGTGCAACAAGGGAGATGGGAGATGATCCATGATATAGCAGACATTTTTCTGGGAGGAAATACATTTAATCAAAGCCATTTTCCATGAAAATATATCTTCAGAAGGACATTTAGGGATTTGTAATTAATGTCATTAACCCCATGGGTCCTGCTTCCATTTCTGAAAGCTGTTGGGAAGGAAAAGGATTGGTTTGGGCTGCTTCAGTGGGTTAGCAAATACTTGGGGTACATTAGCTAATACTCAGGGAAGTGTAGGATTAGGAAGAATTCTCATGAAGTGGAAAACGTGTAGATTCTTCCTATCGCTACAGTCTCCACTGTTTCCTTTCTGTTTCCTGCTTCTTTGCTGCCAGTCTCTAACACAAGAGCCGGACAGACTGAGACACTGATGCCCACAGGTAGATGTTTGAGAGGAATCCATGTCAGTCTTGTCCTCTGGGTTCTGCCACCCATCTGTCTCAGCCAGTGAATGTGCCATTAAACCTCTCTCCATTTGTTTTGCTGAAATGAAGAATACAGCTGTTGCAGGCGGTCATGGTATCTGTTATTTCCCTCTAGCTCAGTATATTTATTGTGGTTTAATCTGAAAGGAGAATGCCCAGCCTCAGCACACATTTCAACCAAGCTCTGTTACAGAGTTTTGGTTTGTCTCTGCAGAGCAACTGCTGAAATCGCAGCTACTTCCCAAACCTGCTGCTAAGAGCCACTTTAGGTGGCCACCTATGACAGTACTGCTTCCAGCTCTGTGAGATGCGTTATCTACATTCAGTACATCCAGTGGCTATTCCTCCTTACCAAAGGGTAACAACCAATGGCTAGTGCCTGCCTGGCAGCCTGTTGCCCATTGCAGCTGAAGGTTGATACTGGGACCCATATTGTTCAATGTCTTTGTCCATGACCTGGAAAATGACACTGAGCATACCTTCTGCGAACTGGAGATGACACTAGACCTGAAGCATGACTGAGATACTGAAAGACAGAACTTCAACCCGGAGACCCCTGGATAAATGTGCTGACTGGGTACACTGCAGTCTTGTGAAGTTCAGCAAGGAGAAGCGCAAAGTTCTGGAGCTGGGGTGGGGTAACCTGATGCATCAGTACAGGCTGGGCAGTGACAGGTTGAACAGCACCTGGATGAAAAGGACCAAGAAGTTACAGTGGATGCCAGGATGAATAGTAGTCAGCTGTGCTCCTGTCATGGATATGGCAAGCTGGGCCTCCTGTTCAAGGGGGATGTAGAGAAACTGGAGAAAATCCAATGAAGGGCCCTAAGATGTTGGAACCTAAAGCACAGAACCTATAAGGAGGGGCTGAGGGAGCTTGGCTTGTTTAATCTTATGAAGAGGAGGTGAAGGACTGATCTTACATCAGCCTACAAGTTCTTAAAGGAGAGTTGCTGAGACTACGGAGCAAAACTCTTCTTTGCTGCGGTAGATGATATGACAAGGGGCAACAGCAACAAGCTGCAGCACAGGTTGTCCAGGGTGGGCATTAAGAAAAGCATTTTCACTAGGAGGTTAGTGCAGCACTGGAGTGGGTTATCTGGGGAGGTGTTCAAATCACCGTTCTTGAAGGTTTTCTCCACCTGGCTAGATAAAGTCACAGTTGACCTGATCTAGTGGTGGCGATAGACCTCTTTGAGCAGGAGGTCAGACTGGAGACCCCCAGAGGTCCAGCTGACATTTCTATGGCTCTTTGATTTCCTCACAACTCAGGTGTGGAGCTGAAAGGCCATTCTCCCATACGCACATGTGGGAGAAATCTCCAGGCTTCCCTGCCTCCATCCCTAGCATTGTCTCTTTTCTCCCACCCTGGACTGGGACCACCTGATACTCATTTGCTGGCGTGCTGAATCAGGTCTATGATTACCTTCGGGTCAAAGATTAATTTGGTGACAGTCATCAATTGCTTCCAGAATTTACTACCTAGAAAGTTTTCTCTTGGTTAGATCTCTTATGCATCCTTGCCTGGTGGAAATCAGCAGGCCTGCTTATTTATCTTAATTCCTATTTCAAGCCTGGCTTTTAAAACCGAGTATGAAGTTCCTTTGATCAGTCTAGACAATAGCTGCTGACTGGAAGTGTAGCAGTCTCAAAGCTGTCTTGTGCAATGAAACAGATGGGACAAGTTAAGCTTGGATGGGATTTGATGCAGGAAGGTGTTGAAGAGTATTTGTTCCAGCTGCTCTGTGATTAATATTATGTCAGTGCATGATGAATGCACAAAAGGGCAATGTCACTCTCAAATACTCCCAAAAACAAAACTTGTAGGCCCATTGGTTTTACCTTCTTAATATTTCCAAGATGCTTTTCACTGCTGGAAGCCACCTGTGCCTATCCATTATCAGAAAATCTGCTTTTGATAGTGCCCTTTCATTGGGCTTTAATATGTGAAAAGGGCATTCTAAGTTTTTTTTATTAAATAGATAAAGCTTCAAACAGCTCCTCCAGATGACCTGCAGACCCTGCAGCCTTGGCAAATTTCCTCATGTAATTTGCTAAGAGCGGTATTACCTGCAGTGCTGATAAAGGTCCCACTTCCAAACCGTTGTCAGTTAGTCTTTAAATCCCTGCCAAGACTTGCTATTGAAAGACTGCCTTTTTGTGATCCCTCTCTTGGCATACCCAAGAATGATGAATAAGAAAGACTTTTACTTCAGCTGCTAAAAACCCCAAACTGCTTTTTCTTTATAAATTAAGTCAAAGTCCAGCATCTCAACAGTAAAATCTTTGCATTGTTCAGCATCCTATCTACAGGCCATTTTGCATATTATTATCAGCAAAATAAAACCTGATTTTGTTTGGAGAAACAGCAGGGTAATTTACTGCAAAGCTATGAGTCCTGCATCTGCTTCTGAGTATGACTTATCACATGAAAAGAAAATTAACATAGATTAATTAGGACAAATACTTTCAGCATATGAATGCTCCATACATGATACACTTCCCTTCCTGGATTTAAAATATTTTCAAGCTGAATTTGGAAATTAAAATAGAGGCTGTGAATACTGATAATGGCATGTAAAAAGCCACAGTAGCCAACCTGATTTAAGAGACCTAATTCTGCTTCCATTTAACTCCATTAGTAAGTAGATCACACTCATCAAGACACAAAAGCCAAAACCAGATAATAGGCTGAAGTATCCAGTCCAGCGTGTAGCAGGATAAACCTGTCTACGTCTTTATACCTTGACTGTAATAGATCTCTAATGCCTTATTGATAGATAAAACAAATCAAGAGAACGACTGCTCTCATTTCATTAGGTGGTGGTGTCTGTAAATAGCAACTGATGGGCATATTTTTTTTAACCTTGAATATCCGGTGTCAGATGTAATATAGGTCACAAATTAAGTGGATTTCTTGTAAACCAGTAGTTCTCAAAGGTTTTGCATGCATCCCCTTCCTCTGTTTTGTGCAATGCTTCTGCTTGCCCTCCCCAGACTGAGCAGCGGCTCAGTGCCGCTGAGCCAGGGCAGGCTGGCTGCAGGGTGAACCTCACACTCCCATTCTGCAGGTGTCTGCTGGCTGCTCTGCTGCCACAGTTAGGATCAACTAGCTGGGCCTTGGCTAGTAGAAGTTATGATTAAAACCAATACATAGTCACTAGCTTTCTTCAATCTATTGGCTGTTATATCAGAATAAGGTAAAGTAGCAGAAACTGATTTTTTGTATAAAACTGTAGAGGAACGAGAGCTAGAAATGAGGGAAGCAACTCTTTCCCATGCATCTTTTCAAACAGAAGATGCCTTACCTGTGAGCAAAGTGTGGCTCAAGAAACAAAAATGAGACCAGTCGTCACTGGACACACAGAAGTTGATGAGAAGGCTCTTAGTCAGCTCCTGATTTTGGGTACACCATCATGCAAGTAGATCACTACAGTTAGCTGCTTCCGTTAATTTTCTTTTAAAAAATCATGTTATAAGACGTACACAGAAAAACTGGGCTGAAAAGGGAACAATCTTGACTTTGAAAAAACCTACACCTAATTAAAGCAAGTAGGGGAAGTCTTTCATCACTTTACTAGGCTTGTTAACAACCAAAAGTGGAATTTGGATCTTAGTGGTTTATTCAGTTCCCAAAGTTTGTAGAGGTAGGTGGTTTCTCTAATTGTTTTGGGCTTTGCTGCCTCTCAAGCATGGGGTGGTATTTGTTTAGCTGAGTCTTGTCAGGCTGAGGTTTGCTTTTCAAACAAGTCAATAACAATGGTAATAAAATACTTTTCACTTCTAAATGTCCTTTCATCTGAGATGCCAAAGGTCTTTGCACAAGTTAAATGCTTCTCACAATACCAAAATGTAGGTATGGATTATTATCCCAGTGGCAGCAGCGATCAGAACATAGGAACAGAGTGAGAAAGTGGTTTGCTCGTGCCGATGGCAAAAAAGGAAACAAAATCTGGGGCAGAAGTTGCTGCACACACGGTGTGGGGGAAACCAAATGTGGTTCACCTGCAAATCTACTGTTCTCTGTGTGTTGGTGCTGAGACAATGCTTAGCTTTTTTTCTGTCTCGACCATTACACCAGTTGTGTTTTCAAGTTATTTTTGTGATGTTGAGTATTCAAGGGAAAATACAATTTTCATAGGAAGCAGCTCCTTTCCAAACAGGAAACATGCATACTTAGGAGTGAGGGAAAAAACAAAAATGTTGATGGCTAACAAAAATCATCTGAATTCCCATCTCAAAGAGCCAGGTGCCTCTTGTTCTAATAAGTAGGAACATCCATGCTCCTGGTCATTATGGGTAACTGCATGCAAGCTGGGTGCAAGAAGCTACTTGAAAGAAAAGGAGTATTTTTTCCTCTCCTCCTTCTCCTCCCCTCACCTCTACCTCTTGTGAGACCTGCCAGCTGCCAAAGTGCTTAAACTCCTCTACAACTCAGATTTTAGACTAGTGAAATGTCAAGAGAGTTGTCGCAGTGCAAACCAGCATTGCAGTCACTCAACTGCGACTTTCAATGCAAATCAAGGTAAACTGAACTTATCCTAAAGGATTTAATCTAGTGAGCCTGGGTAGACTGAGCAGAAGCTTTTCTGCAAACACCCTCACTATTGCATGCCGCTTTGATGGTGGTGCTGGAGCAGAGGGTGCAGCCAAGCTCAGCAAGAACAATTGGGCAGCACAGGTCACGTTGCACCACACTGTGAGCAGGGCTGCGGAAGAGGCATCACCACACCAGAGATGCTGCGGTCTGTAACCCCCATGCTGTCTGTCCACTTGGCTGCCTGCAGTCGGGCTGCAGGCAGGGCTCAAAGCCTGCAGGGCTGGGGTGCGTTTGGCTCTGCCTTGCATCCACCCAGATTGTATGAAGAGGCAGGTTGGAGCCTGCGAGACACAGGAGGCACCGTGGCCCACTGTCTCCAGAGCCTGCTGGAGTTTACACCACGGTGACCTCTTAGATATTGTGTCTGAAGGGATGGATCATAGAGAGTGAGCAAGCCCAGTCTTGAGACAAGCCTCAAACCAAGCTTGACGAGCCAAGCGAGAAACTTGCTCTGTGTCACTGTACCTTGAAGTAACTGAGAACACAGCTCTGAACGTGCGGCTGATACCAGCATCCTTATCCCAGGTAGGCTTTGCATTTCTCACTCTGAGCTTCAGTTGCTTGGAGTCCAGGAGTAGGCCACCAGCAGACATGAATGGGTGATGGAGGACGATCAAGCCATCCCTGCTTCCCATTACCAGTACACCGATGGCCACGAGGTTTTGAAAGTACCAGGCTTTGCTGCAGCCTGTCCAAACATGCAGGTTATTTTCTGGTCCTCAGCATGGTGGGGTTTATGATTTACTATTGTTTTTAATTTAACAGAAAAAGGTAGAAAAAGTGGAGCAGAGCTTAACTACTCAGTGAGTTGTTTGCTATTACTTTTCATCAGGTATTAAATCCCTTTGGATTTCCCACTAACTGAAAAACACCCTCTGTTTCCCAGTGTCATCAGGATACTTCTGGATTTTCTACTTTAACGGCAATTATCTCAGTGGAACTGCAGTTTGCCCCCTCCCATCCGTGCTCTGTGCTGAAACAAAGAGGAAACTGGTGTCTGCTTGCTTTACGCAGCTTGACCCCCAGCCTGCAATTTTTATGATTTGTGTGACAGTGAAAGGCAAAGAAAGGGGAAAAAAGCAAGAGCACAGGGAAGACAAGGAGAAAGAAGCTTCATTTTTCCCAAGCTGCCCTAGGACTGACCGTAACTCAGCTAGGGCTGATTTGTGGCCATCGAGTAAGTGAACACAAAAGCATCAAGGAAAAGACACAAAAGGCTGTCCTTCGAGATTGACAGCTTGTTAAGGACCATTATTAATACAAGTTCAACTTAAATGACAGGGTCACCTATATGATGCTGTTTGGGCTCCCTGCCCTGGTCTCATAGCATCTTGCCACATTTTTATTCAGAGGGTTTATGTGACATAAACTCAGGCACATAATCCTGAGTTAACTAACATTTATCCTGAGTTATCTGAATATACAGACTGTGCACTAACTCTTCACTGACTGAAAGGACACCAAACTCACCACTATCTTCCCTCATCTTTAGTGGAAGGAGGAATCACTTGGATAAGAATCTGCTTTTTGTTTAAACTTTAAAAGCCACATTTCATTAAGAAAATGAAATCAATTAGTGGCAAGGGACTACATGAGAAGTATTACAGTGGTCTATTATTTAAAGGCATTTTTGCAGACATCTAATATAGCAGCTGTGTCCTAGGGATCATGCAATCCAGGATGATGACTGGTCTCCTGCAGGACCTGATAAATGGAAGAACCGTTCCTTGTCTCCAAAATAGTAGGACCATGGCTTGAGAGAAGACAATTTACCAAGAGAGAGTGAAATAGTTTAGTTTAATGTTTGCTGATATTAATTGATTCCTTACAAGATCCCAATCTAATTACCCTTCTTTTATTACCTCCTTTTTGTGAAGCACTTTAATAAGACCATTCCAGAGAAGCTTCAACTAAATTAGACATTAACATTTTGAAATATTATAAATGAAATTTGATGAGCATCGTATGTATGGGAGAGGTAAAGAAAGGAAAAATTCATGTTTTTCAAGCAGCATAATCTGTTATTTGGTTATCAGAGGCCTCCCTTCTGTCAGTTCCTGTTAAAGAGCAAGATATTAAGTGCTTTCTTTTTCTGTTTCTTGTTCAGAAACAACTGAAAAAGAATTACTGAACTGAGCATCTTCAGCATCTGGTATAGCCGGTCCACGATGCTCCCCAGTTTCCCAGCAGTATCCCAGGAAGGAGGCATACGGGGAATGGAAAGTTAAGGGTAAGATGATCTAGTCCACCTCTGTCTCACTTTTTCCCTTGCTAAGAAGCTGTGCAAAGTCTCTGGCTCCTTCACATCTGTAGCCACAGAGGACTGCTTAACTTAACCAGCACGTCCTGGGGTTTTACAGTCTCTCAGATTTTGTGTGAAAGACAATACTTGTTTTGGAAAACCACTTCTTTTGTCCATCAGAAACCAATGCTAATTTGAATAAATAGTAAAAACCAGTGACAAGGCAAAGACAAAAAAATAAACAAAAGGCTCAGCAAATGTAAATCAGCATGAATCTATTGACTTCACTGGAGTTACACCAGTGTGGACAAACTGAGGTTATCATCACTGTTATCACTGAGGATGTGGAATTCTTTTTGGGAGAAGTTTTATCCGCAGCAGCTTCTTTTATTACCTTTTTCCTGCTTAGCCCATACTTGCTCGGCATTTTATTGTCATCTCTGCTGTAATAATCAAGCTTTTTCTCTTTTAGGTGCTGAAGTTAAGCATTGTGCAACTTTAACAGTGGTCAGAGTTGGGGAAGAGGCCACTGGCATCTTGTGACTCTTCCGTGATGTTTGTGCATTAAAAGAAAATCTAAGAAACTAGGACAATTTGGTTAAAAAAAAAAGGTTGTGTGAGTGAGTTTAAGGCTGCTCAAGGGCAACCTTAATTTATGTGCCAATAAGTTACACAAATATTTTCTCTACTATTCAATTAAGAACAAGTAGTTTCCTTGGCAACGGCCACATTACATGAAACTTACCCAAGCTCCGAGTTCCAGCAGAGTACTTTCCCTAAGAAAGGAACATACTCATCTATCATGTAAATGTCTAATTTGTACACGGTTTTGAGAGAGAGGGGAGAAAATGGAATTTCCGACAAATGGACACAGCCCTTCTCTTTTACTGGAGTCTAATCCATGTTCTTTTCAGTAGTTTTCTCCTGCTTTTCATTTATATATCAATGATAATTTCTCTATTAAAATTGTAAAAGAGTGGGATTGTGAGCTGGGTGTATTAAAAACTGCAAAAGGAGGGCAGGCTGCTGGTGAAAAGGATGGTTGGGGGATCTGGTTTAAAAACAGGAAGGTGGCAGTCTTCTTCCATGCAGAGTTGCTACTGAAAGTGTGCTCTGTAGTTCAGTTATGATGATGGAGATTAGTCCTTTTGTGGGCAAAAATAAAGGATCTCAGCTTGATTACACATCAAATTGCTATTTCCTTTTAAACTATCACCTTTCTCAGTGCTGCAATTACTCTGCGCCATAACCCTTGCCAGGCTTCTGGCTCTTTGCATGCAGGTCCCTTCGGAGGCGTGTGGGCAGCGCGTACCTGGGAGCGAGCTGGGAATCTGTGTGGCTGTCGCTGTACTAGGAGCCCCTCTCACCCTCCTGAGGCATTCCCCAAAACAAACTGAAAAGCTGCAGTCGGAGCCAAGCCTAAACATCATCTCTGGGTGTGGAAACATGCAGCTCTGTAGCAAGGGGGAGAACCTGCCCCACCTTCACCTCGTAGGGGATGCCTTGTTCCCTTTCCGTAAGCTCCTGCTCTCTTCCCAGCGAAGGCTGCGACTGGCTTCCCCAGGAAAGTCCTGGCTCTGCTCTCCCATTCGCATAACCCTGCCATGGAAAATGGATTTGGTGTTGTCAGATTTAATCTCCAAGGGAATGTTTCTGCAAAGCTGGAACAAAACCAGTCCCACTGCTTTCATCCCGTGGCTTACATTCAACCCATAAGTCAATTTTAGGTTTTTAAGATGTTGTTATACGGCTTTTTCCCCCATTCCTGTGCCTATCGATAGCGTGAAGCTGGAATTCATTCTTTTGAGCTGTCTGCAGCTCTCTGTTCTTGGAAGAAGACTCTCATTAGCCACTCTTCAAACTTTTACACTCTTTGAAATCACAGGTACTCCTTGTATTTGAAGATCTCTCACGGGAAGACAGGATCCTTTCCATCCCCTCTGTGTTAGTGGGAATTTTGTTATGGAGTTCAATGGTGGCGGAATGCTGCATTCTCTGTGCCTATTCGACTTTGGTCCCATCTACCTACTTGCTTTAGTTCAACTAATAGAAAAATAAAGGAATCAAGTTTAATCATATCTTTTATTCTTTGCATACCTGAGGTCCTGAGGGATTATTTAATAGACTTATTATGGTAGCACTTTTCCTATTGAACTGCGTTCTGCTCTGAAGGAATAGCAATTGAGCAGCTTTGCAAAATGTGTTTCTTGCAGTTAGCAATCAGATTAATTAGTTCCTGTTTTACAAATCCCTAAAGTACCAAAACCCAGAGTTAATATGTAATTACACTGCTCCAATTCCAGGTCAGTGTGAAGGTGTGATTGTGATGAAATACATGTTTCTTCTTACGTGATAAAACGTACAGGGTTGGCTATTCGGTGGCTACCGGTAAGATTTATGGACTCTGTCATCATTTATTTCCTTTAAGTGCCTAAGCATTGTAAATGATGTGACAGATAAACACGTTCTCATCATGTAGTGGCCTTATCTAGTTCTGCTCCCCGCCCTCCCAGCATTTAATTGCACCCGCCCTTCAGTCAGCCTATCTCCCCCTTAATTACATACTGTAACATAGGGATTTCTCTAGCTGCTTTGGAGGCTGGGAAATGAAAAGTCACTGCAAAGTCACCTCATCTCTGAGCAGACAGCGCGGAGTGAGACAGGAAACACAGGTCACTGCCTGTTGCTGTGTGTGCAGACAAGGTCTGATTTTTCTTTTGTCCAGTGGGAGCTGACACATTTTTGCTAACTTTGGGGTATTTTTTCCTTGTCCTGCTAACTCTAGTGAGAAATTGCTGCAAACTGGGATTTCGCTAGCTCAGGAGGTGTGTGAATCTTTCCCTCATTGTCTGGGGATGAGGTAAAGGCAGCCCAGGATCGGTATGGTGACTAGCAATTAGCCTATTTGCTTGAATATGCTAGAGTGTGTAAACATCTTGCCGTTTGGCTTTTTTTTTCCCAATGGTGCTAAGTTACCTGGTCCATTCATCAAATACTGTACTGTGATGCTATGCCAAAAAGAAATAACTTCTAAGACCCATTTTGAAATAGGTACTACATATTGCCCTGCCTCCTTCGAGTTAAATTGTTTGACAGCATCACTGGGAACTCATAAAAAACCTGATTTGTCCCTTCAATTCCCAAACTCATCATCTTCTTCCATGGAGCTCTGCGCCATTCAGCCATGCCATTCTCATAAATCTGGACATATTTTTTAATCAAAATCACTTTGATGTACTGTAAATTCTCCTTCCTTCAGGTCGTATAATACTCCAGGCCACAACACTGAACATATTGAGCAATATCCTAGAAAATGTTTTCTGTATCCCTTTCATACTATCTATTTTTAAAAGGAAAAGTTATGGTTGGGCAGCAAAAAGATGTGACAGAAACTATTACTGTGTGTAATGAGGTCACTAAAATGGCATGCACACAAAATAAAAATCCCTTTGACCTTGCCCATTAAAGAAACCGTAATTTAAACATTTCGGGAGATTAATTGAACGATCTTCTTAATGCCAGTATTTTCTTAAATGCCAGAAGAACACACCTGTATGTTTCTTGATATAGGCAGTGCAAAGCCTGCTCACCTCTGGTCAAATCACATCCAGCTAGGCCAGCATCTCTAATGGTGTTCAGAGACAGTGGACAACAGACCAACTCATCCAGGCATGTAATAAGATTCAGTTATCCAGTGCTGGAGGGCTAAACCCCCATATGGACACAGTGAAAACAACTACTGCTCTATGAACTTCATCATTGAATCACAGCAAAAGAACTATTTACAATGGCTTTCACCTCGGTTTATGATGCCTTTCTTACTAAAAGCTTGAAGTTAGGAAGAATATGAAGGATGAGAGAGCATAAGATAGTTCTGTAATGAGCTAAGGGTCACTTATATGAATATTGCTATTTAAAAAATGACCTTCCAGCTCTGATCCTGAGCCTTCTGCTGTCAATGGGAGTCTCTGCCTTATTTTGAAGAACCCCCTTGAATATTGAAATGTTAGAGCATTTCAACAGACATGTGTGCCACAAGCACAAAAGCAGTCATTACCGTTAATCATTTCCTCTTAAACTTTGTTTTCTGAGGAAGGGAAGTAGTGTGTAATTATTTATTTTGCTGATAGAGTTAAATAGGTGACTTAACATGCTTGTCTGTTAAGCATGTTAATTATTGCATTAATTATTCAGCTGCCTAATACATGACATCTCTCTATTTTCAAGACAGCTTACTATGCCAATTCTTTTTGATGTGGTCTTCATGAGTACAGAAAGCCCATACAGCAACCCACAACTTGATCTACTATTTGTAAATGGAAACTTTTTGGAACAAGTTCTGTGAGCCTGACAATGACTGCATTGATCGTATTATTGAGACAGGAGTCTGCTCTTTTACATTCACAGAAGTATTGGGAAAGTGGTGCATAGGTAAGAAGTTACATGCAGAAGTATAGAGACAGAGGACCTTTTTGCCCTTTTCTCTTTGGGAGGAAGGCACAGCTATTTTCTTCATACAAATAACATGGCAAATGCATCCCCCAGTCACTTCAGTGTCACCCTATTGCAGTGGCAATGATGTAAAGGGGAGCTGAGTTTGGTACGATGCGCTTTGTTCAGTCGTATGCCAAATTTAATGAAGTGATAGGGAATCTTTTAAGATGGATTTGGCCTGCATTGTATGATTAAATGCGGGAAATGCCCCTATTATGTGTTAGATGTGCTTTTAGGTAAAGATCAGATTTGCTTGGTTGGCTGAATTCAGGGTATTTTACCTTTCTGACTCCATCAGATCCAATAAAAAATTTCAGAATTATTTTGTCCCCTTTCAAGATGGCAAGAAGCCAAATTCCCTGCATGCCTTACTAACTTTAATTAATGTCCTTTATCTTTTGACTTCTCCTGATTTCTATCATTTTGAATTGGCCTCTTTTGATGTCATGAGAAAGACTCTTTGCTCCAGAAACCAGCAGACTGCATGAAGAGCTATGCCTGTGCTAGCCACCTGGAACTGCTAGAAACAGGTTTCTTACTGGAATTTCCTCTTGCAATAGGCAAGTCAATACATTTAATCTGGATGCTGTTGCTCCAGAGGCTTGTGGAGGCAAAGGTACAATGTTAACAATTTCTTCCACTTTTGGGTGACAGCTCAAAACCTCCCCAGGGCAGAAAACCTTTGCTATTGTAGAAATACTGGAAGGAAAGTGTGGTGGAGGAAAACCTCAGACACTAGGAAGAACATATTGTATTGCGTTATTATGATGATAGGGTCTGAAATCCTCAGCTGAGATCATAGCCCACATTGCAGAAACACTGAGTAAGAGATACAGCCTTCAGGGGTTCACTATCTGACCAGGAGAGGCATGGGTACCAAGTGGATGTGGATTCAAATTCAGATTTCATGCCAGAAACATGGCATAGACACTGCTGGAAAAGATAAAGACTTTTGTTGGTGTCACATGGAATTCTCTGACAGAGTGAGGAGCTTTTCTGGGGTATCCAGACTTCCAGTCTGCCTCCTGGACCGGAAGAAAGTCCTTGCTGCTGCGATGATGTTAGCACCACTGTCCACAGGTGGACGGGCTGGCGGGAAGCGCTGCAACACCACCTGTGCCGAGCAAAGCGGGTTGCACTGGAAGCTCAGTTTGCAGCTACATTTTATTGCTTGGGGAAGGGACTCGAGGACATTTTAATCAGGGGAGGACAATCTGATGAGCACTGGTCATCAGGTTCATGACAAATTTTGCTTGTGCAATACGGGAATACAACTCGTATGACACCACTTTAGTGGAGTTGAAACACTGCCGCGCAATGCTGCTTGTTTGTGGTTATGCAGCTGGTATGATTTGTTGCATTTTGGGGGCTCAGTGTCTGAGCCGTGTCGTGCTGTTCCCGCTGCCACCGCTGCTGCTAGCAGGCACTTTGCTTTCCTGGCCTCCATCTTGTCCAGAGCTGCACAAAGAAGCCTCAGACTAGATGGGTTAGCTATAAAGTTTTTTCTGTTATTCAAGATGGTGAAAACAATGATCTTATAGTGTGTTTCCCTTCCCTACAGGACAGTTTTGGCATAAACTTTTCCTCAGACTTGACAGGTAAAAGGGCTAAAAGGGCTTTGCAGCTGCATTTATCACTGTCCTCCCAAGCATAAATATGGTTTCCTCTGGAGAAAGGACACAACAGCACTGGGCGGTATTGGTATTTCTCAGGCTAATGACAAAGTGGCAACGTCACCAGTGCTGTAAGAGGTAACATTTGAGGAGGAAGCAGTAGCTAACGGCCAAGGCAGGTTAGGTGAGGATAGCTTGGTGCTGAGCCGGTGCTCTGCAAAGTGACGTCTCTGCTTTGCTTGGGGAGCTCCAACTGGAAGAAGCAGCCAAGACCACAGAGCACGTGGGCAGTGGCAGAGGCTCGTGAGCTGCCTCCGGGTGAGCCAGTTCAGACCTGGAAGCAGTGCAGTCACCGCTGAAGGCTGTTATCTCTAACAAGTCCCATGGGCAAGCTGCATGCATGCTGCTATGGCACTTCCAGGCTTGAGCCAATATGCCATGCAGAGGCTTGCCACCCCTCACCTCCCAGCCTCGTGGGCTCCCAGGAAGCTCTGCAGGATGCTCTGCGGCAGATGTTTTTTGGGTGTCCCAAGTCTGGCAGCATGCGGCTGCTGGATGGGCAGCTATCATGTCAACCCAGCAAGCACGGGTGCTATTTAGACGAAGGAAATAACCAACATTCTCTTAAAATTAAAATAGGAAGTGAGATTTCTGAATCAAACCAAGATAATTTTACAGTGCCTTGCCAGATTTTGCATGTCCTAATAATGACGGACTGAGCACCTCAGATGCCTCTTGAGGAAGGGACCAGATACAAATTTACAAATGAATTTACCAGTCAGACGCAGGGAGTTACCATATAGATAATCTCTGTTCCCTTTCCCCTTCCATAGCACCAGGAGTCTGTACCTTCAGGTACAGGACAATGACCTGTCTTTGCCTGCTCAATCCTATACTGGCAAGACAAAGGCAGAAATCATAAGCGTCATGCATTATAGCAGAATGACGCTTTCACCATGTGACTGACATAGAAGAAGGGACACAGGGCTCAGATCTCTCTTCCTTAGCATCAGGGCTGTGCCTCCCCATGAAAGAAGCCACTGAGACTAATTGCAGCGTATGGTCGGGACAGGCTGAATCACACCCATAATTTTTTCACTTGGTAGGTGAAAGAAGCACAGACAGTTTCAAAAAAAACCAGGGGTTGGTGCGTGCCTCTGGAATATGATTTTTCCACTGACAAAAATGTACGTTCACCTCCACTTCTCCCTATCATTTTGGGTAGCTGCACTTATATTGATGCATTCTGGGTGATCTGGGCAAATTGTCCTACGCCAGTGCCATGGGAAGGATGGTGTATCCCCTGGGGGCTGTGCCTGGGGAGCGGCACGCCGGAGAAGGCAGAGCACTCTGGGGTGCCCTCGCACGCAGGCAGTGGGAAGGAAAGGGGACCGGCAAAAACCGATGACAGAGGCACTGGTAGGGGGCCTTGCCCACACACACACAAAAGGGGTTATACTGGGCTGGTTACAAGGAGACAACGATATGCCAGCCAAGACTCCTGGCAAGGATAAAACATAGTGAGCTGTCATGATTAATAATAGAGTTTAATCCTACACTGTGAGGCATAAAATATATTCAGAGCCCACCACGTTACTGACGCGCTAGAAACTCATGGTTGGGATGTGCGCAGAGTTGCCAGAGAGCGGCAGAACTGGGAGAAGCATAAACATTTCAGCACGCTGCTTCCTGCGATGCAGGGCTTGAAGGCTGTGCTGCTTTTGGACCCAGCTTCTTGCACCTCCCAAGCGCAATGCCTGCGAGCACAAGGTGACAGACCTACTGGTCTCAGCACTTGCACTGCCGCCGCCGTCCTGGTCCTACCACGGCAGGCAAACCCTTGGAGTTAGAGGAGCTTAGGTTTGTACACAGCTGACGCGCACTGTGAGATGTGAACTCTGTAAAACTCTTTTCCTTTTTTTAGCTATTATCTTTTCTCTTGATCTGTTACAATAACATCAGATCATCTTAGAGCCTTGCAACCTGTCCAACCTCACAGCACCTCTTCCAGCAATTGGCTTAGTCTTAAAACCAGAAAAACTACAGAGAAAGTAAGAAAGAAACCTGAGGTAAACAGCGAATTGAATCGAAGTCTTTGAGGCCTAGGATAGTGAATCAGAAACTAGTTTTTGCACCCCCAAAAATGCCAGTTTTGCTGCCTTTTGCTTTCACAGCTCTCTCCTGAGGGTGACCCCATACTGCACGCAGGCAGGACTCAGAAGAAAGGAAAATGGCTGCAAAATCTTATTGTGAACTCAACCACTGAGAGACTGGAGAATTTCTGTGAAATCTCTCTGAAACCATTTTAACCAACACATTCCTGAATATCTGACAGCTAAATATCTTCCAGTTGATATTACACTCCAAAGTATAAGCTTTACCACATAAGACCCAGACTTATTAAACACAATTATTGTTCCATCCACCCATTCCCTTTCTTACTGCTAATTGAATACATTTCCATTCACATTCTCCGCACAAGAAGCTTACACTTGGGTCAACTACAGGTATTATAATCCCAGCCTCCAGAAATGGGTGCATATTAGCTCAGACTGTCTCTGAATTCAGATGTCCTGGCCACAAGTGTAAACTGATGTTGTAAGTGGCTTACAAGAATTTTTGCTTTTGCTACTGTAATCATTATTTACTTAATTTGTGGTGAGTTGTGATGAACTTCTCTAAAAGCACTTAGACAACTGTTTAAAATAATCTTTGCTGTCAGCCGGAGAACTTTGGGTGTAGGTCGTACCATATTTCATTCATATAGCAAAAACTTCTAATAAAGTAAACTTCTCTCAGAAGAATTCTCATGGCAGCTTGCAGCCACATCCACGCTGCATAAAATAAGGCACAGAAGTGGAGAGTCTAATAGGCAAAAGAAAAGCCCTGGGGAAGTGTCCCCTATGAGTTGATTATATCTAGCTATAAACCCATACTGCTGCTGATTCTGTTTTTTATGTTTGCTTGTTTAAACGTGTAACCACTAGTTATTGCATAAAAATATGGTACTTCGTCCACCTTGTAATTCATTATAATGCATAAGAAAAGACAGAATCCTTTGGCATTGATATAGTCTAGTATATAAACACACAGTACAGGGACTTTTCCCTATCCCAAGGATTAGCAGTAAAACAGCCTATGGTCTCTTTTGAAGCCCTTCCATATATTTGTGATATTTTGAGTATAATGTTATAAAAAAGATCTTTTATAATCTGCATTCTTGTGAAAGGGATGTATATATACACTGCAGTCTCTTAGGAGGAAGCAGTTACTTTACAAGCACAATCACATTTTAAATATGAGTATTTCCAAAGATTTTTATTTTTAACCATGATCAGATGTTTCAGGCTACATTAAAGAGAGAACATTGCAAACAATACTAGTTTAGGGCAAGAGGAATACAAACCAAGGCCTGAGTACAAAGAACTTGGGGATTTATTTCATTCCTACATTGTTCATTTAATTTAAAATTTGTTTCTATTAATTTTAGACGTATCTGAAACTAAATTTCAGCCCAGAGCATTTTTTACAAGGAGAAGATGAGGGCTTACAGTGGAAATGCTGGACAAGCACCTCTAAGCTCCACTCAGAGAGAAAGGACCATGTAAGGGGAAGGTGTGGAACGCAGGAAAACACAACTCCCTGCCATGCTTTTGGGATTTTCTCTGTCTCAGGTTTCTGTATCAGGCATAATCCCTTGGAGTGCTGTGAAAATTGGTTACTGATGGCGAAATTTCTATGACTGCTTAGAGGGTTTACATGCTTCAGTCCCACTGACTGTCATTCAAGTTAGACCTTTAAATCCTTGAAGTGCTTTTGAGAAATCGATACAGATATGTGTGCAAAGGTTACAAGTTCAACTCAAGGCTGCTTTGCCAGGACTGGGAAAGCACAGTCCCAGCATCCGCCACTGGCAATTTCATGTGTAATATCCTGAATATCCTCACCCATTTCAGGGGTCCCCCCTGTCTTGTAACAAAGACCTTGCAGCTTCCCGATGCAGAGCAACGTGTGCTCTGTGCACCTTCTGCTTGGGTCTGATGCCATGTTTCCCCTCCGGAGCTTTTTGGCCAGAAAGAACAAAGTGTGAAATTCAGAGAGGCTTATCAAACTCTGTGGGTGGCACCAAGGACTGCAACTTAAATCCCCGCCACACAGACAGGTTGAGAAAGGGAGCAGCTGACTGTAACCTTTTGAACTTTCTGAGAAAGTCAAGTATTGCCTCACAGCCTAGTGTTTCTGTTTGTCCCCTTGCTAGTTGTTTGTATTCTTCTCTATGGAAAAAGCAAGATGTTTGAATCTTGAGGACTTTTTATATGTGCTTCTGAGTTGCTCCAGTGCACAAATAAACTGTGTAGGTGCTTTGTGATCAGAATAATCTCACATGATCAGTCATACATTGTTCTCTTGTCAACGGCAGCCATCTAGGACCAGCCTTGTGTTCTGGACTGAATCCAGAATAAACAAACACCCTGATGGAAATGCTCCATAAACACCCAGAATCTGGAGACATTCTTAACTTGCAGGATGCCAAGTTTTTTTCTGGGAAGAAAAACACCTATTACATTTGACATAAGGCCATTTTATTGAAGGAAAGATTTAGATATGGAGAACTTCAAGCAAAATAATTTATGAAGAAAGTTTGGGAGTTGTGTGCAGGTGTTTAAAAAGCGTTCTAAAAAAACACCATTCTTTTCAAAATACTGGGTAGGATACACATAGAGCCAAATCTCTGATGGCATAAATGAGAAAATATACTGAAGCTAATGAGGCCGATACGCATTTGCATCCTTAAATATATGGTCCCCTCATATTGCTCAGAGGACTATGGAAATTTATGATTTTACCTTTACACCCCCTTCCTCACAGCTCTTGGGAGGCATATAACTCCTTGTCCCATACAGTCAGGTCATGACATTCCTCTTCACTTCAGGCACATTTGTGGTAGATAAAGATAAAGCAGTTTATCTGGCAGTTGTGCTTCAACAAACTGCTTTTCCAGTCTATAAATGACTGTCAGTTTCAATTAAAAAAGCAAAATGGATCAGAGCCAAACCTCACCTACTCTGGAATCCATAACATTAATATGATTGTGGGACCCCTACCCTGCAGGTAAGGGCCTGGTAGGATTTTAAACCAGCTTGCTGTTTTGTTTTTTTTTTTTACTGATCTGCAGGCTCCTGGTGGAGATGCTGAAGATCTGCCCCAGAAGATGCAATATACTGCTTTTGGTCCCCCAGCCAGTGTATCCAGGGCCAGCTCAGGACCGCTGCAAGGCACTCGTGTTAAATTGAACAGCAATACCCAGAGTGGCATAGAGCACCATTGATACGCATAATACAATCTGTACCCAAAGCTGTAGATTAATGATCCCCAGGAAAATAATGCAATACATTGTTAAAAGGTGTATAAGCACGGAGGCAAGCTGAAGCTGTAAAAACAACTGCGTCCTTTAGTGCTGACCTACTGAAGGGTGGTACTGCCATCACAGGAATGAATACTTGGCCCTTAGCTTTTTTACTATAACAGTGCACATGGCATTTCTTATAATCCTTCTGCTTCTACCAATGCTTCTCCCTAGACAGCACCAGCATTTAAAAGCACAGGTTCATATCTGACAAAGGGATCTTTAACTACTCTCCAGTATTATCCCATTTACGGAAATTGCTGCTTCTCTATAAAATCAGTAGTGAGAATACTTCCTCTGAGAAAAACATTTCCATCCTCAAACTGCCCAAGGGAGGAATTAAAGAGAAAAGTAGATACATCACAACAGGATATACTCCAGTGTGTTATTGCTATTTCAGTATGCAGGACTTTATCTCCATTCCTGCCTTTCCACTCATCACTGTTTGTTATCTTTCCGCTTGCGATGAAGCTCCAAGGCATTTCCACACTCTCCCTGCAGTTGAGAAAGAAGAGATGCTGGCAAAGAATTGGATTAGTGTGTGGAAGGGGGAATTCTCCTTCCTGGGGTTATGCCCTTAGCAAGCCGTGTCGCAACATCTGTATGTTACTATGCTGCAAAGTCTCATTCTGCTGCTATTCTACCCCTCAGAAAACCTCCCAGCTGCCCTGCAAATTTGCCCTATTTATATATTTGATTTGATTAAAACTATAAAAAGTACTGGTTGAAATGTTTGCATTCAAATATTTATTTTTGCACAAAAACACTAGTCAACAGATACGTTCTGGGGGAGGAAAGAATTGCTTTGACAGAAGGAAAGCGATACCGAAAAAGGAGCGAGAAGAGTGTCAGGAGAGTAGCAAAAACATCCGAGGGGTAAGATGAAAATAAGCAAGAGCACTGATGCACTCCTTCCTCTTTTTCTTCTTTCTGAACTCTCTCTCTAGAAGAAAAAGGAGGCAACCAGGACAGTCATGACTGTGTCAGGTCCTGGCCTGACAAATTAGTGCGGGTTGGGGCGGTCGCTGTGTCACACGAGTGACGGGAATTTGTATGCAGTGTGGGCGAGCGCAGGTGCGAGCCTCCTTGTCTGCTCCCCTTTCCTCTGCCCATATCAGTCCGTACCTGGATCAGGCACAGCTACAAAGGCATCGATGTTTCTCAGAAGGGTGGAAAGATGGGAGCGTACGATTGCCTGATTTTAGATTACTGTGGTACTGCCAACATTTGCTCTTTGCAGAAAACTGAAAATGTTGTTTTTCAGTCTGGAGTTTGGAGCTAGGGAGGGGAACTGCTGTAGAAAGTCTCAGGCTAAGTTTCCCTTGCTGTCTGTAATAAGGTCTGGCAAGCGTGGCGTGCACCATGGTCTGGCAGGGATCCTCACGGTACCAGGTGTCAGCCTGGAGGCTGATAGCGCATCAGAACAGCAACCTATGAGACTGCAACAGGCAACGTAAGTCATCTCATGATCCCATACAGACATTCAATGGCAAGGAGACATTTGGCGTGAGTTGTATTCATATAAAATGCAATAACAATCCATAGCGTAATAAGATAGCACTGATTGTCCAAATGTTTTTAGGCTAGAATGTCTTTGTTGTAAATGCGAAGGCAGGGCTGGAGATCACTGCTTTATACACAGGTTTGGCATGGCCTGAAATGCTGTGTGCACCTGAAAGGTGTTTATAAATTGGAGGTAAATCAGAGAAAAGAAGGAGAGAATTCACAAGTGAGGAAGTTAGACGGAATGATACATAAAAGGGCAAGAGAAGAAGCCAGTAGGCACATCCATCATCTGGGTAGGAGGGGCAAATTCAGTGGCTTTCAATGAGATCTTGAAAGCAAGTAAGAATAGCACCTTAGGAGGATGTTTCTGTCAGGAAGTGAAAGGCAAGACACGACAAGGCAAAAGAGTAGTCTGTATAGTCTGCTGGTTTATCAAGGACAAAAATTAAAGCATCCAAACCAGAAGTTAATCCAAGTCCAGACTTGTCTCCTGCATTTCTGGGATTCCATGGGGAAACCCTCTTTGCTTGAGTCATTGAGGATGAAATCAGCACAACCGTTTGGAAGATATTTTTGGGAACAGTACCCTTGAGAGAGCAGGAATATCAGGGGTGACCAGTCTCAGCTCCTGATCTTATGCTGCTGGCAAGCAGTACAAGCAGGAATCCCCTGCCACTTCACATGATTGGCAGCAGGGCTATGCTAGCCCACTGGCTCTGGCAAGGTCCTGCACCTGGGTTGGGGCAACCCCCAGTATCAGTACAGGTTGGGGGATGAAGGGATTGAGAGCAGCTCTGCCGAGAAGGACTTGGGGGTACCGCTGGATAAAAACTGGACGTGAGCCAGCAATGTGCACTCGCAGCCCAGAAGGCCAACCGTATCCTGGGCTGCATCAAAAGAAGCGTGGCCAGCAGGTCGAGGGAGGTGATTCTGCCCCTCTGCTCTGCTCTGCTGAGACCCCACCTGGAGTACTGCATCCAGCTCTGGAGCCCCCAACATAAGAAGGACATGGACTGTTGGAGCGGGTCTAGAGGAGGGCCACAAAGATGATCGGGGGCTGAAGCACCTCCCCTATGAGGACAGGCTGAGAGAGTTGGGGTTGTTCAGCCTAGAGAAGAGAAGGCTCTGGGGAGACCTTATAGCAGCCTTCCAGTACTTAAAGGAGGCCTACAGGAAAGATGGGGAGGGACTCTAACAGGGAATGTCGTGATAGGACAAGGGTTTTTTTTCAGTTTTAAACTGAAAGAGGGTAGATTTAGATTAGATATTAGGAAGAAATTCTTTACTGTGAGGGTGGTGAGACACTGGAACAGGTTGCCCAAAAAAATTGTGGACGCCTCCTCCCTGGACATGTTCAAGGCCAGGTTGGATGAGGCTTTGAGAAACCCGATCTAGTGGAAGGTGTCCCTGCCCATGGCAGGGACGTTGGAACTGGATGATATTTAAGGTCCCTTCCAACCCAAGCCATTCTATGGTTCTAATTCTAGGAGTGAGGGAAGCAAAGCTGACAGGACTGCTCAGACAACCTGGCTGCCCCCCGCTAGCCACTGGCATCTGGTATCTGTGAAAAACTCCCAGATGTCTGTCACCTCCTACCCCAAGCTCTCTGAGCAATACCCTGTAAGTCTTTAGGCTCTAACTAGTCAAAGGTTTTGGCACATGGCTTGTAGGATAAAAAGCTGTGTCCAGCCTGCACGAGGTGGTCTTTTAGATCTCTCACAGCTCTGTTTCCTCCAGATCTGAAAACAGTGACGAATCCAGTAATAAGTCAAGGGTGAGTGAGATGGTGAAATGAAAATGGTATCTTTGCCTTGAGCCTTGTCTCTTTTGTATAAGATTATTCATGCCACAGGGTTATTAGTTGCCAGATGTACCTGAGACTCTGTATGTTTATTTATAGTAACAAAACATAAAGTCAGCAGTGAACTGAGTCTAAGGGAAAATTAAAGTATTATTTGAAAAAGAAGAAAAATGACAAGAAAATTTCATTAATGCAGTGATGTTGATAATTGAAAAGCATGCACACACAAACAGATTTAGAGGTGGCACTTTTGCTTCCATCAAACAGCTTTTCTGTTTTGCGTGAAGACTTTACCCCAGCAAACTTCCCAAGTATTTTCCAGAACTTGGACATAATCTGCAAAATAGGTATTAATATTATGTAATTGTGGTTCTGTTCATTAAAGCCCTGATCCCAAAACCTGATCCCTCAGCAAAATTTAGCGTAGAAATAGTGGTCCAATTTTCAGTGGTCCTTCTGAAGATAGAGACCCAAAGTCCATATTCTTACTTCTCAGGAACTGTAACGGATGCAGCTGCTCATTTGTCCTCCATCTCTCCCAGCTTTCCAAACCTCCCATGCAGACAACCCTAATTCCCCCAACCTCTGTCTGCTGGGTCTGCCCCCCACCCATCCTTGAGATGTCTTGTCATCCTACCATGACTCACCTGCTCCTACACATGCAGGAGATGAAAGAGGGTTCCTGGAGACAAAGACAGCAAAGATCAAGACTTCAAGCTATGCTTTCTTTTTGCCAGTCTTCCTGTTTGGCTGGCTTTTGCATTGACTGACAAATACAGCTGTAGAGCATCATCTCTAACATTACCCTGTTTGTAGGAGCCATTCACCAGAATAATACTGCTGTCAATCTGTGTGTACATATACAGATCTTCAGAGTGTGAGGACAGAGTATCCGTCATTTTTTATATTAGCTGAGGGACTAGCACAGAGGATCTTGCCTTCCTGGTGAGACTCAGAATATCATCTGCCTAATTCAGAGACCCAGCACGTAGTCCTGAAAGAGGAGCTTTATGAGCACAAAGGCAGAGCAAGTGCTGGATTGTTAAGAGCTGGACTATACTGAATGTCACCAAATACACTCACGGTCACATCCTGCCCTGTCTCCAATGAGGGCATTGGAGGAAGGTATAGAAACTCCCCAAGGGGCAGATGGAGAAAAATCTGTCCCCTGGGAGAGCTCTCATCCTAACAGAGGCTGGTGACGTCTGAGATGTGAGCTGCTGCAGCCCTTCTGAAAAGAATTTTCTATTGAAATGTTTCACATTCTTGCCTGTGTTTAAAGATCCACCTCTTATTTGAATCTTGCTAAGTGTAAAACATTTGTATTGGAAAACTGTCACTCTCATAAAGGCAAGCATCCAATGTGCATGGCTGTAGCAAGACATCCGAGAACAGGTTGTGAAAACAGGATCTCCTGGGATCTGACAACACCTTGAGCTCTCAGCTGCCTGGTGGCATTTTTTCACTTCACTGTATGCAATTACACATTAACCTAATTCACCACTGTTTTGTAGAACTTAATTAACTTTAGCAAAATGTGTAGTGAGACCTAGAGATTTTTGTGTTCAGTTCAAGATGAATTTGCTCATGTATTGATCTGGAGACTGTCAGGGATTCATCTATTTTAGGATTTAACCAAACCACTAGACTATGCTCATTAATGAAAAAATATGGTTATCTTATTTTATTTATTTCTGTCCTTTTGAAGAGAAGGATGATAAAATAAATAAGCCCAACAGCTCCACCCTTGAGATGTTTCCCTAGCTGTTGCTTGTGCAGAGGCAGGGAGAGCAGAGAGAAAGAGGAGAGGTAAGATAAGGGAGGGGAAGGCTGTGGAGACAAAGTACATTTAGCTCTAATCTGTAGGACTTACAGAACTGCCGTAAAAGGAAAATTTTCCAAATTTCAAATGTAAGGCCAAATTAATTTCTGGTGCTGCTCCATCGGCCTCTATGGAGTGCCACCAGAAAGGGCTTTAGCCTAATATTACATACTAGGAAAATGGGGAGCTTGTTCTTCCACAGAGAAATACGTGAAAAGATCCCAACTTTGCACTGCCAAGCCTTATTACTTGGGAGCCATAAATCCAGTTGTTATAACTGGTAACTATATATAACTTGGTATATAAGGTATAACTTGGATATAAGGTAAAATGCTGCATGGGCAGATGCCCTGCGCCGCGTGTGTGTGTACATCCACGGCTGTCCCCCTGCACCCCGAGCACCCAGGCTGGCCTTCCTGGGGACAGAGGCAGGCACACGAGCTGAGATGATGTGGCGGTACCTGGGAGCATCCCTCCCTGCACGAGTGGGATGGCATGCCATCAGGAGCAACCCTGACCCACACCGCTGCCTTGGCAAGCTGGACGAATACAACTGTGCCCTGAGCATGGCCGGGGAGGACGGGGCTGTGCTCCGGGCCAGCAGTGCCTCACAGCACACGGAGGAGCTGTGGCCACCGGGACAGGAGCTGGTGCTTCCCGGGGGCCTTTGCCTTACGAGGTCCAGCAGCAGCCACATCCTCCGGCCTTATTAGTGTGCTCAGCGTGCTGAAAGGTCACCGCAGATCCCAGCAAGGACGTTCCCTCCATCTGTGCCTCTCTGAGTGTGAGGGTGAGGCACTGTGAGCCGAAGACTGAGGAACGTATTGAATGATAACCTTTGCTGCAAACAGATACGCAGTTTGTCACTGTGCTGTATGTGCTCTGTTAAAAGCCTTGAATTTAAAGCTGTGTGTTAAGAAGTAGTAACAAACCACAGAACTTGACAAGTGGTAGACATGCTGGAAAAAATGGCACCACTTTTTGTCCAAAAGTCGCAAAATTCAAAAAGCTTTGACCAGTACTACTGACAGAAAAAAATCCATATTCCTAATGCAATTTTGAAGACGGCTACATGGAGTTAATTAGAGAACTAGATTTCTGCTTTACAGTGTTTGGAGTGAATTAAAAAAAATGTGTACAAAAAAGACACAGCTGTTTAGGACTTTCTTGACTTTAAAGAGCAAAGGCACTCCCTCCCTGTTGGATTTCATAGGACTTTCCTGAAAGGTTTCTAAGAAAAGAGTTGCAATGAATTACTGTAAAGTCAAAATTGTTGTATTGCCCACATGCCTGCCTCAGGCCCTGCAGTTCGCTTCACTTGTTCATGCTTTTCAATAAAGACTGCTGCTTGCAGAAAGTGCTATTATTAACCACATTTCTCTCTGGTGCAATGACTGCTACAATATGAAGTGATGCCTTGGCATATGACCTAACAAATGTACATAAACATTCAGAGTCTTTTTTTATGAAGTTTTCAATAAACTAGATAACAACAAAAGAAACCATCACCAGTGGAATAAGCAGGCTCTTCATCTAGTGCCAAGAGAATTATTGCCAGGTCTTTTTATTGAAAAAAGAAGGAGATTCTTTGTGGAAATCCAAACAAGGTTGCTTCTTAGATGTAGGCTGGTAAGTGGCAAATTAAAGAGTACAAACCAAACCCCATTTGTGTAACAACAAAGATCGGAAGGATTCTGCCTCTTCTTTTGCCTCCCATTTCAGCTTTGTTATAATTCTCTTAAATACTCTGATTTAGATTCAATGTGACTAGGGCTTTTCCAAATCGTCTAGAATAAACAGAACAGTACAAGTTCTTTTTTCCTACTGCCAGAACGTTCACATACCCTTTCTATTATAAAATGCCATCCTCATGTTTTAGGGGTATACTCTGATATTCATGAAGGGTTTTTATAAACATTTCCTAAAAATTATCTCAGTTCAGTTTCTTAGGTAGTGTGGGGAATATCCAGTTAGCTACTGACAAGGTTCAGTACAGATTCAGCTGCCAGAATTCAGTAAAGCGACATTGTCTGAGAATAAACATGATGTATCTGTAAAACTTCCAAATATATATATTTTAAATTACAAGGATGATCAAAATACATAAAAGTACTTAATGCATAATAATATGCCGAAGCTTGCACGTGAAGCTTATTGTTTCACCTTCCGTAACTGTGAACTGCAGCCATGGACCTGGATGTAGGCATTCAGGTTGGGATGTCAAATATTTTCAGATAGACACTGACTCTGAAAAACTAGGAAAGAGGGATTCACCTCACAGGTAATGAAATTGCTGCGGGAATAGTGATGTGAGTCATGATCCTGCCTCAAACCCAAAACTCTTACTGGCTTGCGAATGGGATGGGGTCTGCACTGACCTGGTTTTCAGCCCCTTCCTCCCTCGGGATTATTACAGGAGTCTGAAGACCCTTAGCACTAGAGGCCAAAGGTTTTCTGTGTAGATGGAGGAAGTGCAAAGCAATGCAAAACCAGATGAAAAATCTAAGCAGATGAATGTCGCAAAAATTAGTGGATATTATCAAAGATTAGTAGCTGTTTTCCTGTGCAATGCAGGTTTGCAGCCCAGCAAACAGGATTATTTGAAAACCAGCAATTTCATTCTGGCAAATGCTGTTTCTTGCTGGGTTAATCAGCGCTTTTAAGATGCAGGGAGCATTGGAGGGTTATTTTAGCTTTATAGTTGTATAAAAAGAGAACATAATCAATTAAAGCTGCCACTGTAAATACTTTGGAGCCAGGATGATTCCCTTCAACTGTTTGTCGATGAATGGCATTGTTCAATATGTGTAATCCTTCAGAGATTAAGAATCATTAGCTAATAAGCTATGCCTTAGTGCATCTGTAACATCTGCCGTTCCCTGGTCACAGAAATGCATTTGTCACAGCGAACACAGAGAGGAAACAGGCAACCATTCCCCAGCTGAAAACCTTATGAAAGCAGGGACCTCGCAGAGGAGGCCGGGGGGGAGGGAGCCGGCTCTGCACGCTGCTTTTTCCCTTGCACAGAAAAAGCAGAGCTGATTAAAAAAAAAAAAAGTTGCAGAGACCTGGGGCTTTAAAGGACAAACCCAAAAAACTCCAAACCCAACAAACCCAAATACTTGTGGATTTTCAAAGCAGCAGGCTCAAAAGAAACCACTTTGAAAGCTGCTAGGCTCTTTGCTGCTCCCAGCATCCTTGTAAGTAACTCTCCCTGCAATTATCAGCGGAGTCTATTTCACCACAACGGATTTAATTGTGCATTGACGCTGAGAGGGAGGGAGGGAGCGAGGTGACAGGCAGCCTCGAGGAAGAGATTTATCCCCTCCCATTGGGCAGTTTGATAAGGGATGTTGATTCTGCGCAGTCTCACAATGGCTTTTTTATTTGTTTGCTTAATACTGGGCTGTTTCAGAAACGCACACAGCTGAGCTGACAGGAGATGCAAACAGAGCACGCTCGTTTGGGAATTACGGGGGTGGCAGTACACAGGAAAATAGCCTCTGTCTTCTTCACAGGAAAGTCAGCTGATAAACTGATCTTAAGACAACGTATCTTCCTTCCTGTAAAATGCAATAACAGGCAGATCTCGTGACCTCGATGGCCTTCTGCTGAGTTTATTCCTAACCAGGGAGGGAAAGGGGGAAGCTTTCCTTGGCAGACGTAGCACACAGCTCCTATGTGAATCATGTGGCTGTGCTTGAAGCGAGAGCCAACAATACCAGCATAGTGGGCCACATATCTTTCAAAGCAAGTGAGTTCACAAAGAAGTCCCCTGCACGCGGAGATAAGCCGCAGCAGCCCTTTCATTAAACATCCGCTGTGTACTTCCCATCAGAGCCGCCGGCTTGGCCCAGGGGACGGCTGACTGATGAGAGCCAGCAGCCACTCTCATGGCTTCTCGTTTTGCTATTTAGGCCAGATTTTCCCCACGGCACTCGGCAGAGGGCAAAGAGAAACACACCATTTATGTCACCCTATTAAATACACACAGCTTTTGCAGCCCTGCATCATGCTGCAGCCTTTCTCATCCCTGTCTTGGCTCTGTGCAACAGAGTAAACATCATAAAGAACATAAAAAGGAGTTTTCCTGAATTTTCCCTGAACTTCCTTGGCAACAGAAAGCTTTAATGGGGTGAGGTTTTTTCCCCCTCGAGAAAACATTCCTCCCACCCTCCTTCCTCCTCAAATAAAGCTGGCAAAAACTCAAAGTCTTGTGCTTGAGGGCCATGCTCAGGGGTCCCTCCAGGAAACTCTGTTCAAAAGAGTTAATGCAGCAGCTCACTTGCCTGCTTTGAATCGTACTGTGTCCGTGCTCACTTTTCCTCCTCTTGAATTAACTTTGCTTTGTAGTACCCAGATTGTTATGGCTCACTCCTACCATACAGGTTGATGGCAGTAAGCAGGCATCAGGCCAGGCTTTCTCCTGCCTTGCACCGCAGATGGCCCTTTACATATGTGCTGAGTGAGTGTAAAGCCCTACCATCTCAGATTTATTGGTATTGTACACCCCATTGCTTCTAAAAACTGCATACCCTCCTCTAAAAGATCCAAGAGTGCTTCCACTTAATCTTCTCAGAATTTACGGCTGTTAAAGTTCGTGCTGGTACAGAACCAAGAGCCTAGGCAGGACCTAATTTTATGAGGTGCTATATGTGAGTCCCCTGACTCAGGACCTTGCGAGCCAAAAAGAACTAGAGGAGACAAACAAGTCAGGATGGGGTACAGGCAGGATGCATGCACTCAAAATAGTGTACATGCATGTCTTATGTCTGTATATAATTGTCCTTATTGGTATGATGGGGAAAATGAGATTTAAATTAAAGTGGCTGGGTTATTTTCTGAGGGAGGCAATGTGCCTGAGGTGTCATTATTGCTGCGCAGTAATTGAAAATGGGATCAGAATTTGGAAGAGTAGGTCTGTGAGGTCTCTAACAGGGATTCCCAAACAACAATATTTAAACCCCAGTAAGACTGTCCGTAGCTTGGCACGGAGCTGAGAGCTACCGCCGCCAGTAACAGCGCTGGCTGCCACCACCAGTGGAGACATTCGGCAGCAGTGGTTTGTGGACCTCAGGCTGAGTTGTGTTGCTTTTAAGCAGATTTGTATTAAACAGGAAGGCGAACATTTTCGATCATAGCTAGTGACACCTTCTTCTCGGGTGTCCTGTTTGAGGACGATCTCCTTGAGAGGGAAGAGGGCAGACAAGCTGCTGGCCAGCAAGCTGATTCCCACCCCCTTCCTTTCCTGGCTTCCTGGCTCCCTGAGGCACGGCACCCCATTATGGCATTCAGTGCCCACATAGCATCACCCAAGTCAGACACACCAAGGGGCAAAATTCAAAGCATAATTCTCAGATCCTCCTGCTTTTTCACCTGAGATACCAGCTGCAATCTGCATTTTGTGGCCAGCCGGTGGTCAGTGGCCCACTTGCAAGGGCTGTTCACAACTTGGAAACTATCCTAGATCTGGGATATAACTTTAAATGGAGAAATAAACATGTTGCAAATTTAACAAACACTTTCGGCTATTGGGCAGCATGCACTGCAGTAGTGGAAGCTCAGGTTCAAAATTCGGTCTCCTGAAATGGGCTCATTTAGCAGAAAAAAAAAAAATGCAATGCTGGATGTCTGCCCATTAAGGAAGTTTTGCCACTTTCCTCTCTTTCTTTTTGTCCATCTGGAAGGATGAAAGATTCACATGTAACCTCTCCAGGGCATTTCTCAGGAGGAGGAAGGCATCCTCTGCCCCTTCTGCGGTGCAGTTTAACTCATGCAAACACAGCACCAACATGTCCGACTCCAGTTCAGCTCAAGGGTTATTTTGGCAGAACTCAATGGAATTTTTACGTGGAATCTTAAAGTCACCTGATCTATCTGGCGTGGGTCAAATGCGTGGCAGGGAACGCGTTAACAACTAATCTGTAAAGATGACTGCAGGGTCATGCCTGATCCTGTGCCCTGGCCTCTCAGGTTTGCTAGATCATAACCTAACATTACTGCTGCAGAAAATCATGCTGCAAACAATCACCCAGACTTTGCTCTAAAATTCAATTCACCTGGCGCAAATTCTCTTGGCTCTGAAATCACCCACATTTTTTCATCTTTGAACATGCCGTGAATTTCTTCTAAGATTACAGTTCTTTACAGGGTGAGGTGGAGGGTAGGCAAGTGATGACTCATAAAGTTTTTGCTGAATGCATGTCTAGTTTGAAACAATACTACTATACATAAGGTAAAGATGCCTAAGAAGAGCGAGAAAGGACTTTTTATTAGCACAAAAAAAGAAAAAAAAAAGGCAGAAGACCCCACCTTCTTATTACAGCATAATTGGGAAGGTTGAAGCCTGAATCTTTAACCCCCATAAAATTTCCACGTGAAAGAAATGAATTCATTTAAGACGGTTGCATATTCCTGCTTGTTTTCTCAGCTGTAATAAAATTACTAACGTGTCCCAAGGACCTGCCTTAGGTTCCCCCAGATCAGGTGTTTCATACTTCTAAGCCAAAAGAGAACAAGACGGAACGTTCATGTCAGTCACTTAGCAGAGTTCCCATTTCAATTCCTGTTCCTATGTTCTGACCATAGAGTGATGAGCATGCACAGGTTTTTGGGGAAAAGCGTAACTATATCGGTGGGCAATATCTGTAAGACTTGACATTTGTTAGGACAGCGTGCTCCTGCATGGGTGGAAGACAACTCCAGCCTCACTCGGTGGCTCCCACTTACTTGCCTCACGTCCATGGGAATGTTGTATGAAGTGATACATTAAATAGCATGAAAGGGGGTGTTTCTTCACAGAACACAGATTTCATGAGCCGTTCCTTAGCTGGACAAGGCTGACTTTTAGGACAAAACCTCAGTTTATGCAATGCTACATGATAATATATTGTGGACTAGCCACAAGCTCTGCATGGGGAGTGGGCTGAGCTGGGGTCTGCCGCAGACTGCGTGGTGTAGGGGAACACGTGTCATTTCAGCGCATCTGGTATCCTCAGCTGTAAGGTATGACAGCGCTTCCTCTTCCTGAGCCTTTATTCAGAGGGTATTTGCTCTGTGAGAGGGACTGCCTTTTGCTGCACGTCCTCTGGGACCTAGCTCTGAGCGCCTGCCTCAGCTGCACCGCCTTCACTTGGTACTTTAATACCAACACTTTGGTGTGAACAGCAGCTTTCCCACCTCAGAAAGAGGGGTGTGCAGGTGTAGGTTCTTCCTTTTTACCTCCCCTGAAAGGGAATGAATTGCTGTTGGAGCAATTATATCATGTCGTCCTACTTCTCCTCCTAAGACGTACCCCCTCTCTCGACTGCAGATCATTAGACACTCCAGACATCCTATATAGCCCCTGTACCATAACACTCATGAGGTCTCTCATCAAGCTAACAAGCAAATTACCCGTGACAGTCCTGGTCAAACTCCTGATAAAGGTTCTGCAACACAATGACACCCTCACTCTTTCTTTCTCCCTTGTAAAATCAATCAGACTTACACTTTAAATAGGCAAATGGCCTAAAGGAGAAATTTTCCCAGACTGTCAGGGTCCTGGGAAGGGGAGCTGAGGAGGGTCTTTCTGCTCATCATTTATTGTTGAAAGAAAGTGGGTTACATGGGATTTATAAATCATCAAATATTTGTAAATATTCCATAAATGACTGGCAGTCTCTCTATCCTCCTGGCTGTATTGAACATCCTACGTTCTGTAAATCAGACCTTTCTGATTTTGCTAAGGTGGCAAGTCATTGCTAGAATGTGTTAAATAAGTAACAGGAGTACATGAGGTGACTGATGTAATTGAGCATGACGCTTTGGCCTGGGAAATTAAAGAAAAAAACGCACACAGTTTGCTGAAAACCATGGCTAAGAGGGCCACAGACTAAAAAGCAGCTAGTAACCCTATAAAGACAGTTATGTTAGAACTTCTCCAATTTGTGTGGCATTAGTTGGCATGCTGTATAAATTGCACATCATGTCTCCCCCTCTCCCCCAGTCCTGAAAGGTTCCCCCAGTTTCTCAGCGTTGCACAGGGCTTCCTCAGTAACGCTTCACATACTTCAAGTGCTTTACAGCATTAATACCATTTTGCAGATAAGTGATCAAAGTGTGTTCTGTGATTCAATGCCTTTTCCAGTGTTTGCTCATTTATTTTCCCTTTGCAAAAATTGTAGTTTGCTAGGGGCTTCCCACTCATTGGTGCAAATTAAATGAGGCTTGGCTATAGAGGTTCATTGGTTTTAAGTCAGAACTGCCAACACAAGACATTTGAATATATTGAGCCAGGCCCCCATTTAGTGTGAGTGACTGAAACATAACCTTTCCCCCTTGCTTCTTTTTATGTGCCTTTTGGATTCTGAAACTTCAGCCAGGACTTGGGTCACATTTTCAAGCCTCTCTTCACAACAATGTGATGCTCTTGCAGAAAAGACAAACGTCACTCCAAGATGTATTAGCAGGAATGCTGGGTATAAGACAAGAGAGGTAATTATTCTGCTCTACTTGGCACTGGTGCAGCCTCAGCTGAAGTAGTGCGTCCAGTTTTGGGTGCTGCATTTCAAGATAACTGCAACAAGATGACAAGAGGTTTAGAAAACATGAACCTCTGAGAAGGGTTAAGAGAACTGGGATTGTTTAGTCTAGGAAGCAGAGACAGAAGGAAGATGATAACAATTTGCAAATACATAAAAATTATTTTAAAGAAGACAGAAATCAGTTTTTCCCTTCTCCACAAAGGGTAGGACATGAAGTAATTGGCTAATTCACCACTTAAATTTAGATTAAATCTTAGGAAAAATAATCTGATTACAAATACAGCATAACATTGGAACCGGCTTTTCAGAAACATGGAGATCTTCTTTACAGGAGGTTTTTAAGAACAGATCAGCAAACATCTGGCATGCATCATGCAGGCTGTGCGCAGCCCTGCTCCCCTGCCCTGTGGGAATAACCTGCTGATATTTCTTCCAGCTCCCCATTTCTAGAATTTTGTGGTTCTAGGAGTCTAGGCAAGCAGCAAACATTTAAGAAGAAAAGAAATAAAGTAAGTTGATACTCCAACATAGCTGTTTACCTCCAGCTTTGCATGCAAAAGCTTCAGTCCTGTGAGAATCATGGTAAAATCCTCCAAGTCTGCAATACTCTGGATGGCATGTTGTGAGCCTTTACTTGGCTCATACATATTTTACTCATACATAGCACGGCTACTGAACGTCCCTCCCTGGGTGTTTCATTGAGCCCCATAATTTCTGATTGATTAAACACATATATTAAAAAGATGTACAGTCCATCTCTAAAAAGCCTTTGTTTCTTCCTCTAGCAAAAAAGATTCCACTAGATTGTTTTCTGTGCTGCTCCAAAGGCTAATTAACTTCATTGTCAGAAATCTACATTTTATTCCTATATATCCAGCTTTATCTGGCCTCCACTCAACCTCATTAAGGTTGCTTCTACCAGCAGATGTTATTTGTATTTAGAGACTTAGAGAAGGTCAGGTTACCACATGGCCTGCTGATCAATAAGCTGAACTAAACTCATGCAACTCTTCTGTCATGGTAAGACTGTTTTTCCATTTCTCTAAAGACTCTTGGAGTTCATACCTGACCGTCAATGTTCGATAAACATATGGGCATAAAGCCATGACAAAATGGTCAGGCCAGCCACAAAAATGCAACAGCCAAATAGGCTGTTGTGTGACATGTTATCATACAGGCACTTATACGCCATAACCACGAAAAGGAATGCAAAAGCAAAATACACAATGTAAGTAATTCTTTAGTGTAATATTACCTACCACATAAATGGTCTCTCACTGTCTTTCTCTGTCTGTCTCACATACATACATATTCATTCATTTTGGTTACAGACACCAGTGTGAATTAGTGTTTCCTCCTAGTATTATATATTGGAACCAAATTGAACACAAATATGAATATTTGTTTATACCTGTAATTAAGTAGTCCAATTTCCAGACTTGCTGACTATTTGCTCCTGTGAAGGGAGCAAGAACTGTGGGTACTTGGGATGGCTGGAAATCAGACTACTCAATTAAATTTCTCAGCACTGATTTGAGAGGTGAACTTTAAACTAAAGACACTGAAGCTGTGTATGTATTTCTTTTCAGAAAATGTAACAGTGCTATCCAATCTGTTTTATTCAGAAGCTGTATTTCTCCTGTAGATTCAGATGTCCAAACTAAAAGCTTTCTTTCATGTCCTTGTCAACAAATCCTAGCCCAGAAGAACCCCCTTAATAAGGATCACAAGGCACTTTAGTGTCTTTGCTGATTAAGACCCTGGACAGAAGGTGAGGTTACTAACTAGGGCTAATGCTGGCAGTAATTTTCCTGCTGACACTTGTCCACTGTCTAGGAAATGAAATGAGACCACCACAGCATTTTAGAAAGTCTGGTAAGATGCTATTAGACAATTGTGCCTTTCAGTATGTAGGATCAGCCTTTGCCAGATTTGAACTAATTATCTAGAGTCAGAGTTGGGCAAATACTTAGTTTGGAATGGATTTTGTCAGGGTGGGGTTTTTTAACCTGGTCCCTGGTTTCTCAGTTGAATTGACTAGTTCTTGAACTGCAGATTATTTGCAAGCATTTTAAATGAAATGAGACCTTTTTTTGGATGTACTATTAATGCAGTAAGTTTCTTCTCTTTGCTGGATAAGTATAACTTTTAGAATCAGACCCTGCTGCCACAAACACACACAATTGTGTACTCAGATTTTGCTTTGCTCACATAGTCTGTAGATCTAGCTTAAGCATCCTTTGTTCTGGGGAACATTTCCTAGAGTTGATGTATTCATTGGAGTATTTGCAGGAGGTGAATACGAATGAGATGGAGTTGAAGGAAAGAGAATTCCCTTCAGAAATGCAAGGAACACATCTGTGAGATATTAAAACCAACAGAAGCCTTTCCATCTACAACCATGTGTTATTTCCAAAACTTCCATAAAAGACACCGAATCCTTCTGCTGAGCCTCCAGTCGCTTCCACAAAACAAAGTGCTTAACTGTTGACTTCACCCTCAGTGCCAGGTCCAAGTATTGGGTATCAGTCATTAAGTGCTAGTTACACAGAAAATTTGGGCATGCCTCAAATTGTCAAGTCTACTTGTGCAAACTCAATATTTATATTAATTGAGGTGAGAAGTGATTCACAGTCAGACAAGTACTGTTTGCTTTGTTCGGATCTGATTGGAAGCACTGGATTATGCTGTGCAGTAACTGTCAAGGCGAGACAGGACATGTATCAGCCCTTCAACTTTAAACTGTTTGATGAGAGCTTTCATGATATAAACCTGTTTCATGCTGGTATAGATGACTTCTCTTTTAATTAAACAATAACATTAAATGAGTGTAAAATCTTTTCTTTTTTTGAAAAAAAAAAAAAAGTTTACCAGTTCATTTAACAATACTAATAGAATTATGCTTGTCCTAGACCTACATTTCCCTGAAGTTTTGCTGCTTGAATCCAGAGGTTGAGATTGGCTCTATTTCTCTGTAGTATATCAACTGCAACTGCAATGCCCAAGACAAGGTTCTTCAGGTGAAATCAATAATGCGCTAGGGTCCTGATGAGCCACAGGCACCATATATTGTAGGGAGAAACAATAAATACCTATATCTAAGGCTAGTCAAGTGTGAGTCACAAAGCAGAAAGACCGGTAATAATTCACAGCGTGTTCTTAGAAATTACTATAAAAGGATAGGGATGGCATGAGGAAAAATTAAGCCTGAAGCCTTTTCTCCATTTACGCTCATTTGAATGAGCCTGGAATCAATGGAATTCAGTCCCAAGGACACAGTGTGCCATGTCAGGTGGTAATTATGCCTTGGTGCTGTTCATATAATTTATACCTTTAAACGTGTATGCCAAGAAGCTTCAAGTTACAGTATACCTAGCAATCTCTTCATTCACGATAAAACAGCTCAGAAGAGGATCGCTAACTCCCAAAGAGTTGCAGAACATCCATTGCTTACCTGCTTTTTGAGGAATTATTAATATATTACATCCCTTATAAGTGGAAGTGAACTCTCGAGTGTTAGGATAGGATGGGCAGAGATGGGACTTCTAATGATACAATAAGAAAAATAGCAAGAAGTCAGTGTTTTTCAGCTGCCAAGCCCTTTACTTCATTAGCTTCTTTTTTAAATTTATTTTGCTTTTCCCTGAGTAGCAAGGCTGACATCATATCTAGGCTGGGACCTCCACAAGAGACTTCAGAGAACAGAAAGAAGAGAGGCTTGCAATAAAAGACCACATGCAAGGAATACAATTTGTCAGAGAAAGAAAAAAGGCAAGTTTAGAAGTGCTGGTAATGACCTAGATATCTCACTTAACCACAGGATAAGTGTCTGCCCACTCAGCAAGCTTAGTTTAAATTGTACTCCAATGGTTCACATTACAGATGGCAGCAGGCTGATGCTGGATGTTATTCTATCTGAGCTGGTTAGTTCATTCCCTGTCTAAAACCACACTCTTCATGTTTCTCAAAGGTTTCTAGTATTTCTGGTTCTGCTTTACATAATTTGCTTTTCTGCACCTGATGAGGTTTTAAAGTAAATCATTGAAACTTAAGTCAAAAGAGGAAAGCTCTTAGGATCATATAATGTGGCATCTAGTAAGACACAACTTAACTTGTTGGAAAAAACCAAACCCAAAACCCAAGGAAAGCAAAGCATCATTCATGGTTTCTCTCTAACGTGTCACTGGAAATATCCCTAGGTCCAACCAAAAAACTCCAACAAATTCCTGGTCTCTTTAATTAGAGCTGGAAAAGTTCTAACTAATTTCCCCTTACTCTGCACCATTTAAAAACATTTAGGAAATTAATGGCCACTGCCAGAAGAATCCCCCCCAAGCAAAGAGATGGATCACAAAATCGTACTATCCACTGCTAGCACAGTTCACAGGCATGGTAAGGGTGGGGTTGGTCCAACAGAGATTAAAAAAAGCCCTGTTTGCTTTTGTTTCTAAGGGAACCTCCATTCATGTGCGTCATCACGTACTCTTGCACAGGGGCTTTAAGAATTTGTGCCTTGAGGCTAAGGGATGAATATTGTTGTTTTAAGTCCCAGGTATGAGAGGGATGATGTATTTAAGCGTATAATGGTCAGTACATGCAATATTGCTGTGTTTTACTTCCTAGTACTCTTACAACCAGGTGAGTGCTCCCCAGGAGTTTTTTGTGATATTTTTCAGATGTTGTGTTAATAATGTTTGCTTTCTGATTTTTTTTCTTTTTTTTAGGCAAGGAAGAGAGACGGATACAAACTTGAAAAGGGAATTGCGAGCTAACCTGGAAACAAATTACCTTGAGAGCATTTGTGCTCTGGTCAAGGCATCTTTACAGACTCTGTGTTTTGAACAGAAAGGCAGGCCTATTCAGCAGAGAATCAGAGGCGCTTGATGCACCCAGTAACTTGCAAAACAAGCCAAACACTCAAGCACCATGTGTTCCCAAAGCACTCGTTAGCTTCCATACTTGTAAGTCAAGGAATCTTCTTGCTTCTCCTACTTTGGGGTAATTAATCATTTCTGCATTTGTGAAATCTCAGTCTTTATCAAAGTAACACATCCCATATGTTACTCTGTTTGATCTTACCAATACACTTAGACATCTCAACCGCTTGGATGTTGTTGCCCAGCTTCACAGACTTGCTGTAATACAAAACACTAGGGTCTTGTGGTCCAACTTACTCTTTTTTTAAACTTTCTTTTTATTCTAATAAAGTTCCCATTGACTTCTTACTTCGTATGGGAACAAAGGCTGAATAAATGTGGAACAAGGACTGTGGGCACCAACTGGTACAGATCTAAAACCCAAAGACTGACGGCCATTTACAAGTGGTTAAACATATTTGTTGCACTCGAAAAGACCGCTTTCTATTTATATAAGTTTCTCTAACAAATTGCTTTAGCAGCTGGACAAACCCACACAATTAATGTTGTGTTCTGCTGTTGCTGGTGCCATATCGCACAGCAAGCACAAGATTTTGAAAGTGTTTATAAAGGACTCTGCTTCTCTAGCACAATGCGTTACGTCTAAATATTGTGGCTGGCTGATATCTGATAGGCACTGGCCCACGGTACGCGGTTTCCCAGCAGAAAGGCAGAGCCTGCTCCCCTCGCGGCAGCGATGAGCAGAGGTGCACAGGGTGGGACGGGCTGGGTGTCAGGAGGAAAGTGGTGTGCGGCATCGCTCCCCCACTGGTCCCCAGGGTGGGTGCCTTCCGCAAAAGTACCAGGAGAAAGCAGTCCCCTGTGCTGAATGCTATGCCTCCGAGGGAGGTGTGAGCATGCATGCAAGTAAATAAACAAATAGCAGTCCTTAATAAATTAACAGCTCTAACCACCCTTAGCACTGCGAGGCGACTTCCCGCTGCAGCCTCTCTGCTGGGCTTGGCAGAGCAGCAATGCTTGCACCAGGGCTGAACCTGGCCCAGCGCTGCTGCACGAACCCTATGTAAAGTCCCCTTTGCTTTTCCACAGAGCTGTAAAAATAGTCATATATGACTCAGAGATGTTTTTATGTGCTTTCTGGAGGGTGAAATGCTTCCGACTTCCAGAGAAACCTTTACCTGTGCTGTTCTCTGGATGAGACAAAATAATGCCTTTTGTTTCTGAGAAAATTTTCAAGGACGAAGGCAACTGTTGAAGGCAATGCGGTGCTTATGTTACTTTTTGTCTCTGCTAACGTCAACTCTGTATTCACTGTAATCAGTCAGTGTGAAGGTCTCTGTGATATGTACCAGAGAGACAGCTTACTCCACACCGCTGCGTCCCACTGGCTTCCAAATCACTTTCCTAGTAATCGCATTTGAAAGGACGATCATTTTTGCCTTGGATTAGTCTAAAAGCCTTTCCGTCATTAACCCATTTTTCCTCCTGTGCCCGAGGCAGTCTGAGATGAAAAAGCACTGGATGTTTCCTTTCATTTGTTTGTTTTGTGCTTTTTACAGCACCTTCCTCAGAAGGAGGGGGACGTCTCCAACACAGGCATGTCCAGCCCCTCCATCCCCTTCTGGAAACCCACTCCTACCCTTGGCATTGTTCATTTTAGTGCAGCCCAACGTGTTGCAGCCCAGACTGCATTGCATCAGATGTGCAAATGATTTTAAATTAAAATGAGCAAAGTACCGCAGAGTCTTCCCAAGTGTGTGGAGAGGGAGTTGTATAACTGATTTTTAAAAAAAGGAGAAAAAGAGAGACAGCTGGCAAGAAGGAAAAAATGAAACCCAGGGGCAAAAAGGAAGTGCTTGGAAGACAGGAGAAAATAGTGGTTTAGTCATCATGCATGAAGGGCTTTTAGGCACAACTCAGTAGCAAACCAGCACTCAGGAGCTGGGAGGGACTAGTTTCACACCGTGCACCAGGACCTCCACTAACACAGAGTGCCACTAATCAGCAAGAAGGAAGGTAATGGGGAAAAACAAGCACACACCTGGAGAAAATTGGATTAATGGGAAGAAATAAAGACAGGAAAGAAAAGAAGCCACTGAAAGATAGGCAAAAAGGAATAAAATAAAATGGGAATAAATATGTAAAAAGGAAGAGAGAGGAGAAGAATTCAAAGGAGAATTTTTTAATTTATGGATTTCACTTTAGATTTCTTCAGTTTATATGACAAAATTGCCTTCCACAGCAAAGTTTAACATGGTGGACTGCTTCTTTAAACTCTCAGACTTGGGGAAGTTAAGGTAAAATAAGTAGGTGAGATTCTCTGTCTTGTCCATTAACAGACCTAGACATCAGTCTTGGATCAAATTAAAAGAGTAAATGACTCAAAGTTTGGGCTATTGGGCTTGGTTTGCTCCCAGCAAAGGGAACATGGCTGATACAGAAAATATTTCCCCCTGGAGTGGTTCCATGGAGAGACTAACTGCCAGGCGCATACCAGGAGCAATGGTTAGTGCAAGGGTTGCAATGTGCATTCCCAGTGCAGTCCCGAACAGTAGTTTCTGAGTAAGTGCAAGGCCTGAGTCACTCTGTGAGCACTGTTTGAATAGTCTGACCAGCCAGCCTGAAAACGATACCCTTTTCTTCTGAAGAAGGGAGCTTTGTCTCTAGTTTTAAAAAGACAGGAACATGAAAAGCAATTAATATGCCATTGTAAGCATAAGTGTAAATGTGCAGATGTTTGAGTGCCCTGCTAGGTTTTGTCTTGTAACCCTTGTTAACTGGAAGGCACAATATGTTATTTAGAGTGCACTTAGAGAACCAAGTTCTGCAAAATACAGGTATGGCGTTATGTACAGAATTGACCATCTTTGGACCAGACCATGAACTAAATTCATCCCTGTTGACTAACCTGTAGACTTTACGGGGTCAGCATGTAGAGGATCAACACTGCAGTGAGGTCTTCCCTTCAGCCACGCAGAAGGGAAAGACTGCGTGGGGTGTACATGTATTCCTATGGGAAGTCTGAAACCTTTGTCAGTCCTTGTTTTGTACCGATGCTATGTAGTTCAAAGATGAAAGCAACATCTGTTACTAATGAAAGCCTTAGGTTGTGACATTAGTCATAACAAAGTAAGAAGTGTTGCACTGATTTTAGAAGACCACGCACATTCCCGTGCACTTATAAGAGGTAGGGTATCATTTGTCACTTTTGAAAAGGTAAAATAATGCTTTTGTGGGTGAGTTCCCTTTAAAGGAAAATCACCTTGGCGTTGAAAAGAAAATGCCAGTGATGTTACCATAACTATATTGATAATGATTCCTGATTTACATGTTCATAGACACGAAAAACTAAATGAAATTTACTGGTTTTGCTGTCTTTTTTTTTTCCAATGAAGTGAAATCAATGCAAAAATGAGATATTTTTAGACTATTTTCTGTTGACAGTATTCCCTGTAAACATTAACTCATTATTTATCTATCCCAAGGAATGGTATGCATTGGAAGACAATTGCCTTGCAGTGGAATGTGACCTTGGCTAGTCTATAACAGCTAAAAAATACCATCCCTCTGACGTTATATTGTTTTGATGGGAGGGAAAATTAGCTAACTTATTTGGAAAAGTTGCAAAGAAATCTTCAACTTCTTAGAATGAGTTCAGCTAACTTTTAGGCTTTCTCTTTGGGAATGCCATTAGTTTGTGCTTGCGCAGTGTCTTTTACCTAAGAGCTTTTTACAAAGAATTAAGGAAACATTAATTAAGGTTACAGCATTTCAGGGAAGAGGCAAAAGTTATTAACCTTACTTTAAATATCAGACTCTGGACCTGCTTTGTCCCTTTGCAGCACCCGGGACTGTGGATGGACCCTGTGACCAGCTCCAGGCTCGCCCCTGGGTTCGGGTGCTGTGGGACTGTGCCCATCAGGGAGGGCACAGCTAAGGCTGCGGTCACCCTCAGCTCCTCGCTCTGCTCTCACTGCTCCTGGACAGGTCTGCAACCGCATTGAGTTTGTCACACAGGCTGTGTCCACAGAAAACAACAGCCCGTGTCCTTTGCCATCCCAGCAAACAAGGATTGTGTGGCAGTCCTGCTGTTCTGCCCACGGTCTTTCTGCCACGGAGGGTATCTCCTCTGAAAGCACAGTGTCCCGAAAGCTCTCTGTGCTGCTGTAGCAGACGATTGTTCTGGGGAGCTTGTTTGAGTGTCAGGGAGCAGCCGCCGGGATGCGTGGGTACAGATGTGACACTGTTAGCTAGTGGGTAGGGCGTGCTGGGAAACCAGTCTCTGCAGGAACATGGTGCATCTGCAAAGTTACGTGTGGGTCAGAGGAAAATGTTACAATCAATGACACATTAGGCCTAGTGCAGATGGGGCTTGAGGCAAAACACAATGTGTAAATAACTCTTGTTATATTGTGTTTCTGGAACACCTCCCCTGAGTCATTCAGTTTGCCAGAAATAATATCTCTCAGTCACAGTCACAGTGATCTCAGAATACAGCCATTAACGTAAGTTGTTCGAAGCTCTGCAAAGGCACCTCTCTCAACCCTGGTAATGATTTTCCACTTAAGACGTTGGCTGTTGGTACCTGAGCTTTTGGTCTGGAGCCATAGCAAGGAGCCTGGGTGTTGGCACCATGGCTGAGCACCTCTCCCTGACTGAACTGACGCTGCTGGGCATCCAGTTCTGGAAATCAGACTGGGACAGTCAGGGAATGAAGGTCCATTTAGGGTAACATCTTAGGTTTGGGCTAAGAGGTTGTTTTTGAAAAAAAATTTCCCAGTTGTCCCCACTTGCTTTGCTTAGGTTGACAACCCAGAGAGCAGTGTCAGAACACCAAAACTGGGTTCCCCTCAGGTAAAACCAAACTGATGGATGCACTCCAGGACTGGGCCTAATGCCCTCCAGCCACTCTGGGGTCTTCAGTTCCTTCTCTCTAGTTTGGGGAGAATTTCATAGTCATTTTTGTATATGCTACAGGAAGTAAATAGATCATGCATGCGTAATGTTTTGCGTGTACACAAAGAAAAAGATACCTTCCTCTTCTATTACTTTTCCTAGTCCTTCTACATGAGGTAACCACACTCTTCCCTCACTAGAACTCCCACTTTAGCTCTGGTGGTTTCCTTGTGTTTGGATATTTGAGTCTGAAACCATGCTACTTCATGAGGGCACCTACTTGTTAGACAGTGGCTTGCAGAGAGCCTGGACCATCATTTCCCCAGCTCCTCCAGCTCCCTGAATGTTAAAGTGGTTTCCTGCAGTGGTTTGTGCTTCATTATGTATTCCACACATAAGGCTATTTTTTCTCATTATAAAGAGTCATTTAGGTCTCCAAATTCACATGATTGAGTTTTAATCTTTAAATCAGTCACACATGCATCAAACTTGAATGGTTCAAATTACTCTGGACTGCACATTGCAAAACAAAACAAGACTCCCAGAAGAATCTCTCCCCCCATCCCTGTCCTGTCCTCCTCCCCCCAAAACAGGGCTCATCAACCTTGTCCACCAGATATTCCTATCAGAATCTTTTTATATCAGATTTTTATCTTCTACTAGTTTCTTTGCCAAGCAGCATGAGAGCTGCAACACTGCTGAGCTTGATACTAGACTGTGAGTCTACAGAAAAGAAACTTAATTTCCAATTATTCCCTCAAAGGTTACTATTTTTTGCAAGATCCTTTTGCAAATCCAGAAGACTTAGAGACTCTAAAAGCTCCATATACCTGTCATATGTATTGCTTAATTAGTGCTTAGGAGAAGGGTAATTACTGGAACCGTAGATTTGGTTGCAAGTCTAGAAAAATGTTAGGATAATGTCACATCAAAACAGAAATTCACCAGGATTTTGGCACAGAGAAAAATTCCATAGGATTTCATTTTATATATCTACCTATCCCTTAAAAATATATTTAACTTAATTTCCTGTTTTTCAACCTTTTTGCTAATCTTTAGTTTCAAGCCAAGATTAAAATGCAAAAAAATATTTTTGAAAATTCATAGTTAAAAATGTCAAAACTTACTATCCACCCCACAACTTTTCAGGTTCCTGTATCAGGATTGCTGAAGGAAAGACATCACATTTATAACTGTATGCATAGTGAGGCATCTAGATTAATCAGTCTGAGGGTGTGGAAAAAACCTGCAGAAATATCACCTAATTCTGCTTTGCCTTACAGCCTGAGTCATTGCTTGTGAAAAATGAATATGAAATGAGACTATATGAATGAGAAAGCATGCCCAGCAGGCCAAATCTGGATGTTGATAGCACAGTTAATCTTACACTAACGTTACAACATCTGATGAGCACACCGTCAGCCTCATACCCATCCATACACAGAGGCAGCCGTACCATGAATCGCAGACCACAATTTGCATCAATTAGCCACATTGCTGACAAGCCTTGTTGAGAAGCCAAAGACTGAACAGACTTGGAGAGTGAACTCTCTCTAGTCATCAAGGTGGTCCCATGAAAGTGGCAAGGCAGAAGGGTGTTCTGTATGAACAGAACAGAAGCCTGCTGCTTTCTGCATTTAACAAGGATGCCTCTGCTAGCCAAGAGCCTGTTACTTGTATACGGGTATCCTCTAAATATTTTAGTGAATGGCATTTCTGCTCTACAGCCCATCTTATGAGACTCTTGCAGATAATTTGCAGAAATGAGATTTAAAGGGTCACAAGAATGGGCCACGGAAACCCGATCATCAGACTGCTGTTTATCCAATCAGGAAATATAGCAGGGTGTGCAATTCGAAGAGCTCGCTTTTCGGTACTCCCAAAGAGCTAGTTACAGATATAGCTATGATTTAACATCTATTTGCCACAAACTACTTAGCCTGTAATTTAAATACCAATTGAATTAGTGAAAATCATTACCTGTGCAGAAACCTAACATTTGCAAGATTAATAATTTCCTACAAATTATTTGGCCTACGCTAATTTCTGTTATTGAACCACTGCAGTTATCTTTTCCCTCCAGGCTAGTTGCTCTCTAATTGTAAGATGACCTTGAGGTGTAGAAGCTGATGGCAACAGCTATACAAAAGCTAACACAGGCTCCTGGGGTAGAGCATCACCAGCAAAACAGAGCTGTGGTTATTACTCAGCTATCGCATCTTAGCCCTGCTCTCCTGACTGCAAGTCAGCTCTAGCACCTCTGTGTTGAAAATAGCTACTGCTCTTTATTGATCGAGTTTCTATTTTGGCTGCACATGAGAAAGCATTAGAAATTATCTAGCGGAGGTAGTGTTTCATAGTGGAAGTTCAGCGTGAATCTCTCTTGGCTCAACCATTAGCCAGCTAAAATCCTCACTCAGCTTCAGGCTCTCTTTTCTCTGAGATGTGACCTTTATTTAAGTCAAAGTAACAGGAGGGAGTGCCTAAAACCATGACTCAGAGACAGGCAACCTGAATCTCACTCAGATGTGGCCAGAAAATGTTACCTAAGCGTTATCAGAGAAAGCCTTGGCTTTTATTATCCGTGACCACAAACCGATCTGGTGGCATTAGCTGCTGCCTGGGGAAAGGGTTATTCGGTAAAGCTGTGACCATCTGCCCCTTAACCTGTATGTCTGCAGGTCACTGAAGATGTTTGGACAGCCAGGTTCCCGTGCAGATGGATGAGAAACATCCTGCATGGAGTAGAAACCCGAGGGCAGGCTTTGCGGGTGAAAGCCCAGCAAGGAGAAGAAGCTCTGCTCCGCATCTCGTTTGTCCAGCACCATCCTCCCCAGGCGCTGCAGAGGACTCTCCCTCGTGACGCCCATCCGGAGCAGGGGCTGTCAAGAAGGGGGGCTCGGGTCTGACGGGAGTCCAGCAGAGCCATGCCGACGGGCGCCGGGGGAAGCAGGGAGGGACCGGGATCCAGGGCAGTGGCGCGGGGCTTCCCCCTCTCCTCCCGGGGGATCTCCTGCGCTACGTGCAGATCTGCAGGAGAGGGGAGCCAAAGGCTTTGCTTTGCTTTGCAAAGGGGGTGGATATTTGGCACAGTCCAGGGAACAACTGACTTTGGAGTTGTCCTTTTCTGGATTTTTCTGCACAAGGGAGTGAGTTAGACCACTTCCTTGTTTATAAAAGGCTCCTATTTCGTCCTTCTTCTGTACAAACAGAGAATTATGATAAAAAATATAAGGTGTCGTGGAAACTTGTTTTTGAAGGATGAATTCTGGAAACTTGAATAAGAACTGGATTGCATTTCCAATTACTGGGGCCAAATCCTTCTCTGAGTTGCCTCCCATAAATCCAGAGTAACTATCAAGTGTAAGCGGAGTTATTTCAGACACCTTTAGTGTGACAGGAAAAGTTGTGTCTGATGACATTCAGAGTCACAGCATTTCCCTAATAACTTTCAGTTGCATTTAAATGACTTTTCTAGTAGTCCAACAGGATGGATGTTGTTCAGGGATTGAAAAGTCTGTAAATATTTTCTTTGTTAAAAAGAAATACCAGCCCCAGTCTTGTCCTCTGGGAATGTGGCACTGACAGGTGTTAGGGTTCAAAGATCAGAAAACAATAGCATTAACTTTGGAATGGACATGGGTTCCTGACCTGCGGTGTGGCGAGTGGAAAATTCACTCATCAAAGCCCTGGGAAATTAAACACCCCCCACTCTTCTGACTCTTTCATACTGTATTGGCTTTCCTGCACAAGGTTCACTTATCCCTGCTTATTGTGAAGCAGGTCTGAAGATTTTGTTAGAAGCTTGTGTGTGTATACGTGTGTGTGTGCGCGCGCGTGCGTATGTGTATGTGTGCGTGCATGTGGGGAGCAGTCATTCTGTATTAAGATAATACATGTGCTTTTTTTCTCCTTAATTCTGCTCTTTTTGCATATTTATGACCATCTGCCCGTACTTATGCAGTGAAGCTGTTCTATGACATCAAGATTATGACAAGTCAGCTCAACAGATGACTACTCCATATATCACTAGAAGAAGGCAATCCCCAAAATGTGGGAACTGCATTGTCTGGCCATCTCCGTTTCAGGCGCTATACTTGTCGTCTAGTTCTTCGAGTTTTGCAAAAGGAGCGCTCATTATATGTTATTTTTATACTCCAATGTGACAACTTCAGGCGTCTCATGTGGTTCTGCTTTAAGTACAACCCATATTTATCCCAGATAGTGCCTTTGTATTTAAAGACTATAATTTAGTCACCAGCATTTCTTTATCTGCAGCTGAGTTTTCCCTTGCAAGTGCATCAAACTCATCCCTTGAAGGGATAGAGGAGCCTGAGATTTGAGTGCATGCATTTGTGTGTGTGGGTGAGCAGGCAAAGTTCCCACCGGCTCTAAAGAGAGTACTCACACGCTGTACATAGTCCAAACTTGCCTCCTTCCTGGCCTTTATTTGCAATTCAAACAACAACAATAATAAAACAAACCTCAGCCAAAGTTTTCTCTCCAAACTTGGCTAGGGTTCCTCTGCACAGATCTCCTCTGTCCCAGCCCCTTGTTTGTTCTCTTTCAAAGAAACAAACCCTTCTCACATCCTAGCTGGAGCCAACAGGATCCACCTGTCAGCACAAGGCAGCTCTCTACTTTTGTGCAGGACTCCAGTACCTGAGCAGAGTACGACTAAGCAAAGTTGCTCTCCTTGTGCAGGAAAGGGCCACCCAGTTACAGAGTTTTATCCAGTTCCTGTGTCCGGTTCTTAAGGACAATATACAAAATCAGAAAAAGCAGCAAGAGAACTGAGAATACCTCTCCCAGAGAGAATCACGGAGAGCCAATAAAATTATTTTAGTTTATGAAAGAGGACTTCAGCAAGTGTGTGGATCACAGTTTGTAAGGCACCGTACAGAGAGAGGGTATCAGGTACCATGGAGATATTTAATCAGGCAGAGTCTTAAGAAGATTTAATGTCTAGGTGTTGAGCCTGGACAGATTTACACTGGAAATAAAATGCATATTTTTAATAGCAGGATTAACATATTTTCAGATTAGTTTACTAATGTGTGTGCTAAGAGCCCTATCATATGAAATCTTTTAGCCCCTGAAGAAGCTGTGTATCTTCATGTAGAAATTCCCGAGAAAATGATGTGTAGAAAGTAGAAATCCAAACCAGACAGCTCAGAAGTGCTGCCCCTTGCCTTTGAAATGACAGCTGGTCCTCCCCAGCGCACTGCCAGATCCAGGATCATGCAATATCAAACTGGCAATATGACATTGCTCCTTTATTCCAACCCACGGCCAGTATTTTTATTGCTGATCCCACTCATTAGCCATATCATACTCCTGACTCTGGGACAAAGAGGCCGAGGTCAGTGTGTTAATGTGCTTCAAGGAGAGATGCCCCGGCGCTGCCCCCACTTTGAGTGTGGTTTAGAAGTGAGCATTCCCAGAAAACACCAAAGAAAGATCAAAGGTCTTCCTTATCAGCTGGAGTGCTCGGTGGCTCGTGTTAGCATTTTACAACATTGTCCCAACACAGATGAGGGATGAAGTGACAGGTCCTGTCATTGTGCCCAGGAATTTTCACTCTGTGCCCAGAGTTTTGACATACAACACAGACAAAGCAGTAGGGAACAAGGGTGCTGTGTGCGCTGACCCCTTTTCTGTGGGATTCATTCCTCTCCCCCTTCAAAAAAAAAAAAAAAGAAATCCTCACTTTACACTAGGTATCATGAGCACCTCTTCCCACAGCAGGTGTCCTGGACAGCTTTATTTCATGCTCCAGCAGAAGGACACGAGGCCTGTAGGAATCAGGACTTCTGCATTAATTGATTCCTAACTGACCAGAGGGACTCTCCAGGACGGGGAACTCTCTTCCCGTAAAAAAAGCTGTTCATTTCACATTAAGTTTTAATTTAGCAGAACAATTGCTTGCTTTCTTCAGAGGAGGAGAACAAGTTCCACGAACAAAGACCATCTATAACCATTAACTTTGGCCCCACTAAGCAAGAGGTTAGGTTTATTTTCCATACACTGTGCCTGCCAGACCTTTTTTCCCTTGTTCCATTCTACTGCTTTTCATCAGGTCACTCTTATTATAATTCATCCGTGAAAAAAAGGAAGAAAAAAATAATTCCTTTAAAGCAAAGTTAATTCAAACATCAACATGCAAGAAGGAAATCAAACAATAGCAACCAAATTTAGGAATAAGCTTCTTTCTTTGACCAAGCAGAACATGTCCCACAGCTATAACAGGACAAGATCAAATATTTTTCTAAGACCACAGCAATTAGCAACAGAAAAGTTTTAAAGGATGGAGAAATTGGGATTATTGGAGTTAGCTACAACTTGCTTTCAATATAGCGTAGTCACAGGCAAGGGAGGGACAGAGGGAGTAATTCAAGATTTATTTTTGTCACCAAATTTTGCTCTGAGCAGCCTAGAATTTGGCATTACATCGAATGACTAGTCCATTAATCACATTTTAAATAGACTTTGCTTTTACATTTTCCTTTTTTGATGAACAAGAATATTTTGTCAATGACAAAGATACAAAGTCCCACATGTAGATTCACTTAGCAAAAGAAATCCCACAGACAGGCTGATAAATTTATTTGTGTCCAAGGGAATACAGTCTTAAGATTCCTGAGAAAACCTGCGGAAGGAAAGATTATCTCACACTTGAGTGTCTTCCAAACTCTGCAAAGAGGAAGCTGGGCCTGTTTTGGTGTTTGGGGCGTATGGGTAGCAGCTCTAACCCAGCTCAAAGGCAGGAGGACACCAGAGGTCACCTTGATCTGGTGCAGACTTGACTCCAAAACTCACTGCAATTACCAGAAAGACTGTGACATCTTGGAAACTCTAGTGCAAGTGGACCTGGGCAGCTGGCTGGTTAGCTGAGACCCGTGCAGCTCGCAGGAGCTGACGCTTTGTTGGTGGGTGAGTTGATCTGTGGCATCCCCAAGGGTGAGAAACATTCAGCTGTGGGCAGGCAAATGTGTTTGACTGAGGTGCCGACTGAAGTCTCCGTCTCATCTGACTGGGGGACAGCCATGCCAACGGCATTGCTCTCGTCAGAGAGCAGGATCTGGCCCCAGACAGAGGAAGATGAGTAAAAGGCAAAGAGAGCTCCAGCCCTTTGCTTAGGCACACAAGCCTGTCCTTGTGCTAAGCACACCTGAAGGAAGAAACACGGCACCTCTGTGCCAAAGGATAATTCATCTGAGCTAAACCACAAGCAAGGCCACAAAGAGAAGGCTGGGAAAATGAAAGGCAATGTGCCCATCACGAAAGCCAGATATAGCAGTGACATTGAGGAGGTTGTTTTCTCAGCAAATAAACCATCGAACCCCAGCTCACATCTTCCCCTTCGGAAATAGGTTGCCCTCAGCCATGGGCCTGTTATTCCCAAGTCCAGTTTGTTTTGCTCAGTTTTGTTTGTTTATGCGGTTTGTTCACAGTTTTCTGAAGAGGATGTTAGCACACAGACACACACAATGTGGAAAAAAGAAATGTTTTGTTTTCTGGAAACCCCATGGCTAAGAACAGCTAAAATGTCAGCTGCCAGTTTATTTAGACATGACAAGGCATGTGGCTAGACATGGGACACAGCTGAGACCAATTCTACTCTTTTCTTGTTATTATGTAAATGTCTTCTGAAAAAAAAAAAAAGAAGAAAATTGGCAGGGCATTGAACTGGGGAGGCCTGGCATTTCTAGACCTAGTCTGCTCTTGCTATTTCCTTTCCACATCCATCTTCTCCCTATAACGAAAGTTGGGTGTTACCTATATCCTCTTTTCCTCTACATTTCACAATTGGTTAAAATCATTGGTACTATTCCTTCTTCCCTCCCCGTATCGGTGTTATTCAAAAGGTGGGGAGAAAGAAGAGACGTCTGCCCAGTCCTTTGGTCAGTTCACATCCCAAACCCACTTGTGGCAAAACTCCCTGTGTTCCAGAGGACATGGAGATGACGATAACTTCAGCTCAGGTTTCTCTGCCCCTTGACTTGTGTTTATAGCCCTGCCTGGCTGGAAGGGCGAATTGGGGAATGCCCCTGGCAGGCGAGCTCTGTGCATCCAGCAGGACATGGCTTCAAGCCAAACCCCAGGATGGAGCACATTTCATCCTTGCTCACTGAAATTATCTTAACTTCTTATTATGAGGTCTATTAAAGGAGAGACTTAGTGCTAGATGGCAGATTAGGAACAAAGTGCTCCTCTACATGAGTTGTTTATTGGGTAACTAAGGTTATCTCGCACCAGGAAGTGGCAACGGTGATGTATGCAACCTAGGAAGAAGATGCTGAAGCCTCTTAGGGCAATGCAGAGGGGGAATCCCATCTGCTAACAGTTATCAAGGTATTACTTTTCTCTTCCTAGATCTTCCACCACTGTGGCAGGACTAGGTTAGTTGCCTGGCTGCTACTGCCTTTTGTGGGATAAAGTCCTCAGCCATCACAATGGCCAAAGCAAGGGTGGCTCTTTAGCTGGTGTTTACCCGAAGACCTGTGGAAGAAAGAGGCAGTTTCTGCCCCTGAAGACTGCAGAACACGGCAAAGGCTCCTTGTGCCTGGCCTCTGCTAAAACACAGGAGGAGGTGGGGCCAAGGGGATGTGGCAAGAAGGTTCCTCAAAAGGTCTACCATCACAGAGTCCAAACAAGTGCAGGAACTACAGAAGGCCGGCAGTTATCAGAGATTGTGTAGCTTGGTGGCAGACCCTTGAAATTCACAGGAAATGTTATTCTGTCCCAGATGTGAAACTGAATAAAGAAATACGGAATTTCCCAGTAATATACCCTTTTTGCGTGTGTACTAAACCAGCACTGCCACATGAAGTGATGAAAACATAATGTGTCATTTTGAAGGATATATCAAGGTGCTAAAGAGCTGCTGGCTCTCAGAGCCACTGACTGTGCTACAGCTGCTTGCTTCCCCCACTGAGGAGCCCGGTGCTGACGGCTGGTAAAGCGTGGCTGGAGTCGTGCAGGAGGTAGCCGGTGCGTGACCTTTAATTCCTCAGTTAGAGGAAACTGCGTGCAAGAATGCAGGAGAAATTAGACGAATTAACTTTGTTCTGTTAATGCTAGATCTGTCAATCTAGTTCTTTCGGGAAAGTGCATGGCAATTCCTGTAAACAACTGATGGCTTCAAAGGCCTTTAGTTAGAAGTCTGGTCACCTTCTATCCCACTTTTCCTGACCTTGAGCCTTAATTAGAAGGTCTGTGATTCATGACTAAACAGCATAATTACATAAAGCAGAGGAGAAAGGCATCCAGACATAACTGGATTTTCTCTAAATGTGAACGTTTGTGCATGTACTGATCAGAACCAGGATAACAAGGTGGTACATTCCAGATCTCTGTATATATTAGTGCAAAGCAAATGGCCCCAGGTGGTTTCTGAAATGAACAAAATCCTGCTCTCAGTCTGAAACTGTTAATTGTTAACTACTCAGATAGGCTTACATTCCTCTTACTTCACAAATTAAACCCACTTGTCATCTGTTATTGATTTCATAGCTTTAACATTCAGGGAGGGAATACAGACTGGGAAAGAGAAGAAAGAAAATCTGTGTCAGGATGTGCTCCACTGTGTGTGTGCCATTTAAGACAAGACCTACAAACAGTCCTTCGGCATTGTCCAGCCTCCTCATCCTTCACCCTGGCTGCGAAACAGCAGAGGAGAAAGGGCTTGTGTTTTGCGGAGGCAGATGAGCTCTGACAGGAAAGCCTTCCTCCCGTGGCCCTCTGAGTGCATCTCCACTTTTTCTAAGCAGTACACATATGGGCAGCACTGAGATGCAGTTGCTGAATAACATGGCGTAAACCTCAGTTCAAGTTTTAGTTTGGCGCTGGGATCCATACTTCTGCTTCCCCGTGCACCTGCTCATGCCAGGAAGGGAACAGGGAGTTTATCCTCCAGTAATTCCCCCCTCACAGGGCAGCCTTTGCTGCTGGCTGTGCTCTCTCTGGACCCTGGGGACATTCTGCACATATCTGGCTTCTTCAAGCAGAAAGTTTTGAGTACAACACAAGCGTTGCTCTTCTGCCAAGTGCTGCAATATCTGAGAGTCAGGATCCAGCTCATTATTTTCTTCAGCACATTTTTTTAAACATTTTGGATGAACATAACTACAGAGTTTCTGAATTCAGATGTAATCCAACAACCGGCCACCCTGCAAGTGCAGACATCCCTCCTGTATCAATCGATGCACACAATAATGCCCATCACCCTTTTACTTTCATGAAGTCCAAGGACCAACGTTCAAGTCCTCAGTCCTTTACAGCAAGGAGGTAGGACACCCACCTCCTGACAATGCAGAGGCTTGCAGTGTGGCCTCTCCCCTCTGCCCTTATGCTGTTGCTATTTCAGAAATCCAGGCTTTACTCCTTAAAATGAGATCCCATTTCCGTAGGCAGAATGGACCCCAAAAGAGATGCTACCAAACAGCGTGTTATTAGCTGCAACACTTTGGAAATGGCTTCTGAGGGTAATTAAGATTTGATAAAATGCATTTATCAAACCTAAATGCACTAAGAATATCCCTCCTTTGATGAAGCAGGTAAATTTTTTTAGGTACTGTTTACACATCCCAGCCACTACAGCATCAAGGGAGGGGGGTTAAACAAAGAAGTGAAGTCAAAGAGCTAAGGAAAAGTGAAACCGACACTTGAACCACAACCAACACAGTCAATGTAAATGCAGCAGAAGTGCATGATCAGAGAAAAGACACAATTATCTGCTTAAGCTAACTTATTAGTTGCAATGCCAGCTGCCGAGTTTCTTGTAATATATAGGGTGAAAATTTTTGCAGATCTTCCTCCTTCCTTGAGGACCTTTGGTATGGGCTCATTTGCCACCTCCTCCAGTCTCTTTTTGGGGGCAGAGGCCCAAGGGAGAGGGCAGTACTGAATCACAGGTCCAGACTGGGGATCCCTGCCTTGGATCTGTCACCGTGGATTGGTTGCCGGTGTCGAGCCCCGATGTAACCACGGGCCCTTCAGTTACACAACTGGCAAGTGAAACATCACTATAACAATGCTTTAATATTTTGAAAATGTTTTACTAGTGAAAGGAACTAAATTAGTCATGTGGAGAGAATGTTGCCTTCTCTACAGGATACCTTGCATACCTATGCAGCATCAGATGCAAATAAGTAATGATATTCTGCTGAAGAGGAGGAGAGTTGGATGTTTTCAGGATAGTTTGGGGAACAAAATCTCTCTTTTAATTGTGAACTATTTCAGATACCACTTGCTTTTGATAAATTAATTTGGACCAAATTTATTTGGTCTAAAATCATTGACCAAAACTGACTCTTTCTGAATGCTTGCCATCCACAGGGAATTGTTACTTGGATTTGGACTTGGCAGCACATATCAAACTATCTGGTAATATTATGTAGGGAATTAGATCAACGGGTTAATATTCAGGCACACACAATGATGCCACCATTTCCTCCTCTGCTGATTAGCCCTGCTCTCAGGGTCTGCTGAATGGTAAAACAGACACGCAAATGGCTCAGAGTACGGTCCATTACTATCTGACAGCCGTCCTTATTTCTGCCTTCACTGTGCACTGCAGGAGCAAGTTGTTAGAGCAGAGCTCTCAAGAGAAGAGCATTGCAGGGAAAGGTTACTAACTTCTATTGTGTCCTCCAGAGAGCTCCTCCCTCCTTAAGGTTAATTTACTGATTTCACTGTTTTGCACTTGCTCTGTCCCCAAAGGGGAAGCACACAAATTACCTCCTAAATCAACAGGAACCTAATAAAAATACACATACCTTGGAGACATCTCTGTGTTGCTCACAACTCCCAACCATCCAACATGCAAATCTAAAGCAACCCCAATGCTGCCAATGGGTAAAATCCTTGACATGTAAGGCTGCTAAATTTCACCAACTTCCAGAGAGCATCCCAAACTCAGACTTGCCATTACTCTGGCCCAATGGCCTTGGCAGGCAGGAGACTTTCCCATTTGCTTTCTCTCCCGGGAGCAAATGATGAAGAGGCAACGTCTCCTCTTGGACAGTATCTCTTTTCTTCACCAGTGAAACCACTCTGGCAGTTTGGTCTGGGAGATAACCTGCGGGGAAGAAGACCGGCGTGGCTGAACAGAGAGCTTTGGCTGGAACTCAGGAACAAAAGGAGAGTTTATGACCTTTGGAAAAAGGGGCAGGCCACTCAGGAGGACTACAAGGATGTCGTGAGGTTATGCAGGGAGAAAATTAGAAGGACCAAAGCTCAGCTAGAACCTAATCTGACAGTAAAAGACAATAAAAAACCTTTCTATAAATACATTAGCAACAAAAGGAGGGCTAAGAAGAATCCCCATCCTTTATTGGATGGAGGGGGAAATGTAGTGACAAAGGATGAGGAAAAGGCTGAGGTACTTAATGCCTTCTTTGCCTCAGTCTTTAATAATAAGACCAGTTGTTCTCGGGGAACCCAGCCCCCTGAGCTGGAAGACAGGAACAGGGAGCAGAACGAAGCCCCCATAATCCAAGGGGAAATGGTTACCGACCTGCTACGCCACTTGGACACACACAAGTCTATGGGGCCAGATGGGATCCCACTGAGGGAGCTGGGGGAAGTGCTCACCAAGCCACTTTCAGTCCTTTATCAGCAGTCCTGGCTAACCAGGCAGGTCCCAGCTGACGGGAGGTTAGCAAAGGTGATGCCCACCTACAAGAAGGGCCGGAAGGAGGATCTGGGGAACTACAGGCCTGTCAGCCTGACCTCGGTGCCAGGGAAGGTTATGGAGTGGTTTGTCTTGAGTGCCAACCCGCAACACATACAGGACAACCAGGTGATCAGGCCCAGTCAGCACAGGTTTAGGAAATGCAGGTCCTGCTTGACCAACCTGATCTTCTTCTGTGACAAGGTGACCCACTTAGTGGATGAGGGAAAGGCTGTGGATGTGGTCTACCTGGACTTTAGTAAAGCCTTTGACACCGTTTCGCACAGCATTCTCCTGGAGAAACTGGCTGCTCATGGCTTGGACGGGTGTACTCTTTGCTGGGTAAAAAACTGGCTGGATGGCCACCATGTGGTGGTGAATGGAGTTAAATCCAGCTGGCGGCCGGTCATGAGTGGTGTTCCCCAGGGCTCAGTACTGGGGCCAGTTCTGTTCTGTTTACTATCTTCATCAATGATCTGGACGAGGGGATCGAGTGTTCCCTCAGTAAGTTTGCAGATGACACCAAGCTGGACGGGAGTGTTGATCTGTTTGAGGGTGGGAAGGCTCTGCAGAGGGACCTGGACAGACTGGATCGATGGGCTGAGGTCAACTGTATGAGGTTCAACAAGGCCAAGTGCTGGGTCCTGCACTTGGGTCACAACAACCCCAGGCAACGCTACAGGCTTGGGGAAGAGTGGCTGGAAAGCTGCCCGGAGGAAAAGGACCTGGGGGTGCTGGTTGACAGCTGCCTGAACATGAGCCGGCAGTGTGCTCAGGTGGCCAAGAAGGCCAATGGCATCCTGGCCTGTATCAGAAATAGTGTGGCCAGCAGGAGCAGGGAGGTGATCGTGCCCCTGTACTCGGGGACATGGAGGTGCTGGAGCATGTCCAGAGAAGGGCAACGAAGCTGGTGAAGGGCCTGGAGCACAAGTCTTATGAGGAGCGGCTGAGGGAACTGGGGTTGTTTAGCCTGGAGAAGAGGAGGCTGAGGGGAGACCTCATCGCGCTCTACAACTACCTGGAAGGAGGTTGTAGTGAGGTGGGTGTTGGTCTCTTCTCCCAAGTAACAAGCGATAGGACGAGAGGAAATGGCCTCAAGTTGCACCAGGGAGGTTTAGATTGGATATTAGGAAAAGGTTCTTCACTGAAAGGGTTGTCAAGCATTGGACCAGGCTGCCCAGGGTAGTGGTTGAGTCACCATCCCTGGAGGTATTTAAAAGATGTGTAGATGTGGTGCTTAGGTACATGGTTTAGTGGTGGACTTGTCAGTGTTAGGTTAACAGTTGGACTCGATGATCTTAGAGGTCTTTTCCAACCTAAACAATTCTATGATTCTATGAAGGCTTCATCACATTATTGTAGTAGGACTGTAATGTTTTATTAGTTTATTTTTTTTTTAACACATATTTGCTATATTTGCATGTGTTTGTATTTTCATACCACAGCCAAAGGATTTTAAAATCTGCTTTATTTACTCTGACATGCTGAACCAGGAGGAGGTGTTGGCATTTTTGTGGTGACATTTGGGAAGGCAGCAGGGGTACTAATGGACTCCTTGATGTACTTCTGACTCAGCTGATGTGCAAGATGCATGGGGCTCACAAAACAACTTTGACTCCTTGTGTCAAATAACCTGCTTCATTTCATTTATTGCAATAGAAATAAATGTGGCAGGGAACTGTAGTGAGTGGTCTTGAGGCTGATGTGCCTGAATGTTTTGTTTAGCAACAGGACTCCTTTTTGGCCGTAAAATTCACGCAGGCAGGTCGCTTATTCTGACCCTTGTATAAGTGATTTCTAGCTGTGCGTCCCTCACTTCTGGTGCCTGATTTGAGGCAGAGCCTGGATGCAGGACTGCCAGACATCTACTCCTATAATTATTCCCACACATGTTCCCATTATCACCTCAAGCCAGCTTTAGAGCAGGCTGAAGCTAAAAGTGACAGTACCACCGCCACACCTCCTCCAGCTCCACATTCCTGCCCTCTGCTCTGTGCCTAGAAAGCTCAGGCAGAGTTACATCTCTGCCAGGCTTTGACCAACTTCAGATGCCAGCTGCCAGATTTGCTGTACTCCACCAGGGATGTTGCTTCTCCTCTTGATTTTTCAAGAGAACAACCATTTACCAGAAAATTCAGCGATGCCAAAATAGAAAAGCCAGACAACAGACATTAGGAGTTGGGACCCAAATTCAGTCTTCTCTTTCAATCTTAATCCCCTCTGCTCTTCCAAGTCCCTTTTGCAGAATAAACCTAAAGTGCAGTGACAGCTAGTGATTAGCAGGAAAATGATCCTGTTAAAAGTAACAAAAATCTCATCATTGATTAAAGACTAATTAAGATCAAATTAAGACCATAAAAGAAACCTGATTTCTGGCATTTCCTAAAATATCTGTGTTATAATTTATAAGTTTATCTTTCTTTGAGCATTCACCTGTGTTTCATACAAGGCTGTTTAAGAAAAGATATGCTGAGAGAGTAGACATGAAACACCTACTGCGTTTAATCCTTTCTACACACAGTGTCGGGGAATATGCAAAAGAGCATTAACCTAAAAGCAGGAAAGAAAGTCCTGAGGCCTGTAGAGACAAGATCATCTTCTGAGTCAGGGGAAAACTGCAATTATAGGGATTCTCTAGTACGAGATAGTTATTTTGATTTTGGTCAATGCTGATTTTATTGCTAAAAATGTCTCGACTGGATTATGAAAGGCTGCATGCACTCACATGTGCATCTAAGTGTGTGTCCTTGTATACATGTATTTAGAAAGACCAGAGGAGAAAGTGAGCTTTCTCCTGCTTGCAGAGGAGTGAGTCACAGTCCGGAGAGGGTGGGAAAGGTGGGACCACTGCCACAGCCACCGCCTTGCACTGCAACCAGAGCGGGACTAGGGCAGGTAAATGGTGGGTTGCCACTTGAGTGTGTCCTGCCCAGGCTAACTGTGGTATGGCTCAGCTGTACTGTCCCGAGGGAGTCTGGTCTCGTGCACGTGCACATGCACACACACACACACATATACAAAAATAAACACACATGCATTCAGTGCATGCCCTCTCTGGTCCAGGTCATGTCTTAAAGCGACAGTAGAGCTCTAGATTGCTAAGACAATTTTAAAAGTTAGTCAGCTGAATTTTTCCTAACAATCACAGTTTATTCACTCCCTTCCCATATTTGCAGCCTGACAGCTGCCCAGACATGTGGGATGCTCGGATTGTATGGCTGTGACTCCCCTGTTTGGAGAGAGAAGTCCTGAGGAAAAGCTCTCTTGCAGGCTCACTCCTCAACCACAGCACTGCCTCTGCAGGGAGAGGTGCATCCCTGGAGGGGCAATGCCCTTACCAATTACTTTTGCCATCCCATTTCATAGGAAATACTAGCCTGGCCTACAAGGGTGACTCTGAGCCTTGTCCTCTTCAGTGTATTCAGTGCAGGTGGAATTTTATCCATTGGTGCTGGTTTGTAATATCTGACCCATTTTCTCTCTGATGACTACCTACCTCCCCCCTACAAAAGGAGTCTTTTTTTTTTTTTGGTAATATCCTGAAGGCAATAACCAAGCAGTGCCCTGCTCTGAGAAAATAGACCCAGGTTTCAACATGCATTACTTCTGTCCCATTTCAGAACAGTTCACCTTCAGCCTAGTGACTTGCAGTAGCTAGCCTCGGTTTGTCCAGTTGCTTATTTAGATCTTAAAATGCCAAAAGCACAAACACGTTTATTGATTCAAGAGCTGCAAAACTTTTGCATCCAGGGAGGAGCTGTTGTTAAATGACTGCTATTGGTGTATCTGTGTGGTTTGGTTTACATCTTACTTTGATCAGCTTCAAAATCCAGTCCATCGCTTTCAGCCATACTCCAGACACTGCTCACTTGTGCCAGTTTACGGGCATAACACTGGTGGCTTCATGGCGAAAAGCTATTCTGAGAGTTTCTGAAACAAAGCCTTAATGATATATGGCTGCCAAAGTTAGCTGTTTCACAGCTGTAATAGCACACTGTAGGCTGTGTGGCAGCCAAGCTGTCTTTGTTACTGTATTAAGTGAGGTGCGAGCGCCTGGAATGCTACAAGCAGCGAGAGCCATCGTGGGTGGCAGCTGCTTTCAGAGTCCTTGAAAGGATATGCTGTGATAACTTGATAAGGTGTTTGCATGTGTTAGAGGGCATGACATCCACGCAAGGCTGGGTAATTAGAGCACAATATTCTTTGGATGCGAGGTGCTCCAAACGGTGTAGAAATGGGGCGGAAAATATGAAGCATGCTGTTTTTTTTCCACAGGGCTCTATTTCATGAGAAGTAGTTTTCCTGCTAACATCTGATTTGGTTAATGTGTTTATGTATTCTTTTAGACTGCCCCTCAACTTTCCCAATCAGGATACACTGTGTTTTGTTAGAGATCCTGACAATCATGACATTGGGATGTGGGAGCTGGTCTCTGTAAAGCTGGTGTAAATCAGCAAGAATTGCACTGAAGTTATTTTGGTGTAAATACGGGGTAGATGAGATGGCGTCTTAGACATGCTGTTCTTATTCTCTGCATCTACGTGAACCTAAACTCTCCAGATACCATGACAATTTTACCACTGCAAATGGCATTCTCCCCTTTCTCCCTGCTCAAAACTTGTCCTTATGTTTCCTGAGCAGAGTTTGCACTTCTGTCAGCCATAGATGAACCCTTTTACATAAAGGAAAGACACAAAACAAAGTCTTCTCATAATCAGATGCTCTCCCCACTCTGCTTGTCATCAGCAGAAAACCCCATCAGCCCATCCGTGCACTCAGGTGCCACTCAGCCATTCTTCGTAGGTTGCTGTGGTTCTAGTTCATTGTTACCAGGCAGGGCAGCTCTCTTTTAAATAAGTGCATAGGATCTTATATCTGAGGGTTTATGTTAGCGTGCATGAGGGTGATTCTCCCCTCAGTCACATTAGTCTGTGGAGCTGTGTTAGCGTGGACCCATATATAGTGTGAATACTGGCATTCCCTGGAGAGAGGTAAACGGCATGCCCAGCTTCTTTAAATTGCCTGTAGTCAGTCAGAGGTACTGTGGCTGCATTTTCCAAATAACTGAGAAAGCTGATTTTAACATGGGTCTGTTTTTCAGAAACGGGGATTACACCATATGACTGACTGGCATGCCGAAATGAGATGTGCATCCCATAGTGATAGAGTATTTTAAGACTGCATCCTGCCCTTGATGAACAAACTTAATACACATGATGAACAAGGTTTGGTCCCATTTCCTCTTGGTGAAACCTCGTACCTCATGAATATAAGTTCTTAGGGTTTTTTCCCCTTATGATTCAGTTGTCTAAATTCCACTGACATTGTTGTGTTATGACAGCTTAGCAAGAAGAAAATGAACTCTTAGTGATTGTCTTGTTATGAACGATTAAATTATTTAATTTTATAATTAAAGCAGGGATACAAGCCAAGTATGTCTGGTTCTGAGATAAACACAGATGCTGAACAAGTTATCGATATCAATGAACCATTTCCACAGCAGGACCCTGAGATGAGTGATTTGGACTGCAGTACATGTAGCTTGTAACAAAATCTATAATGCTTAAACGTGACAAAGCAAAAGCACATATTATCTTGCACATGACTGCATTTGGGTTTCCAGTTATATTATGCTAACAGAAAATACAAAATCCCTCTCTCCCTTCCAAGAAGTCTCCAGCAAGACAGAAAACTGTAAACCCCAACCAGTGGTAAATTCCTCTTTTTGTCTAGCAGCATTTACAAAATATTTCATTCTTTAGCACAAGTAAATTAGGGCCAGACTGATCGCACCTAGACTAAATGTGCTTCAGGAAGTCTTTTCAAAATACCCTTAGAGATCTTCTGTCTGCAGTGGGGCACCCAAGCAAGTTACTGCAAGGTAAGGCAGGGTGTGAAATGAACTCTCAGCAGTGCACATGTGCATGTGGTCAGCCCACCATGAGCACAGAGCACCTTACTCCTTTCTCACTCAGAGCAGGAAAAGCTGCTTCACATTTACTGCAGGCTTCTGTGGTCCATGAAGCAAGTGATGTACTATAAATTAACTTCTTATCTTCCAGTACCTTGTTCTTATGCCCATAACTTGAATGCCTTTCCTAGCAGTTCCCTAATCTCATTACTGAATAATGTAGTGTATTCGGTCCCTGACCTCCAGGTTATTTCAAGATGCTGCAGAGTGGGTGTAGCTGGAGATCTTGGGCCCAGGCTGCAAAAATGAATAGATATTGAACTGAGGTTGGATATAGATTAGAAGTCAAGGAACATAGGGCTAAATTTCCAAAATTAATCTAAAGAATGCTGGAATTCAACACTTCTTTAGACTGATGATTCCATGCTGCATAATCAAATGGATTGTAGTTGCTCAGTTGCCCTTAATAAAACTGTTTTCATGCTTCCTGAAGCTGCTTTTGTTCTATATGTAGGTAACCTCGTAGGTGTAAGGGTATGTTCCATTAGTGTCTTCATATCATAAGCACAATAGATGTGCTGAAGATTCAGATGAGCTGAGAGTAAGTTAACTTTTAACAGGTGGTTTCTAAATAGACTTGCAAGTTGCAGCAATGCTGGTCTATAGATGCACATTGGAACTTGCAACCCCAGTATATAAGAATTGAAAAATCAGGATATACTAAATTCCATCTCTCTTAATAGCTTCCTGAACTGTGCCTTAGTATTGTGTTTCTAGCTGGATACCACATATTTTCAAGTTATTTCTTCTTCTACATGAACAGAAAACCTGACCTTGTAGACTCAGTCCTGCCTGTTGCACGCAGAGTTAGTGAGTGGGTCAGACCTACGTCAAAACTCACGTGGCTGTTTATCTTTTATTTCTTTTTTCAGTAGCCAGGAGTATGATGGCACAGGCAGAAGCTGAGTTTCATTCCAGAATCCAGGTCCTGGGTACTGTCTGGCAGCTCTTCTAGGGCATTCAGCCCTAAATTACAGAAACACCAAGACACGAAGTGGTATTTTTGTTCACTGCAGTTATTGCAGCATTATTATTTTATTACTGTTATTAATGCATAGGAGCAGTTAGTTTTCTCCTTAGTAACAGGAAGAGGTGGCCTGAGGAACAGCAGTTCAATGAAAGTTCAAGTGGTTACTCACCTAACATGTACAACAGATCCGAGACGTGGAAGCACTTAGAAATGATAGTTAGACCAAGAAATCAATGAGGAGGCGATGAATATTGGGTGTGTATTAGATGTATGTGTTAAGCCAGCCATCTGGGAGCTATTTAAATAAATTCAAATCATTTTGTCAACAGATGAAGATAGCAAGTAATCATTCATGGTATAGCTGCTATTCACAGAGCAGTTGGATTCCTGTCCTGCCTGTTTCCCCTGTCACATGGAAAACTTCATTCTGAATTTGTGTGGAGAGGCATGAGCAGAAAAATCAACCTCCTGGGAATTTACTTTTTTAATAGACTGTGAAAAGGCTGCTGGAGCCCCTTTTGCGACCCTCCACTCATCTCCTCCGATGGCTTTCCGTTGGCCTTGTTCCCTGACTAAGCCAGGTGGCTGTGGGAAAGACAGTTTCATGCTGCTCCATTCTACATTTAGGCACGGGCAGAGAACAGAAGTGATACTATAAAAAGTTTCAACTCCAGTGAAAAGTTCAGATCTACCGCTCATCCTGTAGAACCCTCTAGAGTGCTGCCCTTCCTCCTAAGCCCCCTTCTCCCCTCACACACAGGCAGGAAACATTCGCAGAGTCTGAAGCAGAAGTCATGCCTAGGCCCCAGCAATTTTATTTTCCAAGCCCTTCATGTGGAATGAATAGGGTACTAATTATAGGTTTTTCCTCCAGCTTTGTCAGAAAAGCACATGAAGAGACAGGTGGGGTCCATGCTGCAGGGGACAGTGGAGCTGGGCAGCTGGAGGATCAGCAGAGCCAACCTGTGGAAGTCACTGTCTCAGTGCTCAAGTGGTGCAGCTTTTGCATATAGGGAAGAAGCAGGGAAAAAAAATCACATAGACTGGGAAAGGACTTCGAGGGGATGCTCTCTGTTTCCCACTCCCCACAGCTGCTTCTTCCAAGAGAGGAGAAAGGCTTTGGGTATGGCTGGCTTATCCAGACTCTGTGCTGCTCAGTAGGTTCCTTCTAGCTTAATTTCTCCCTCATTCAACAGAAAAAGTGGTGGAGTTGTAAATGACAAAAAACTTTGTGAACATCTTTGATACTGCCTATAAGTGCTCTGTGTTGGCTTCCCATGTGATGAAAATCATGCAGTGTATAAGTGTGTGTGTGTATATAGATATATATTCAGTATACTTTATGTGTATATATATATTCAGTATGTTGATTAGCCACCTACTGGCTAACCTTGAAAGAAAGATACTTTGCCAATATATCAGTAGAATCATAGAATAGAATCATAGAATCATTTAGCTTGAAAAAGACCTTTAAGATCATTGAGTCCAACTGTTAACCTAACACTGACAAGTCCATCACTAAACCATGTGCCTAAGCACCACGTCTACACATCTTTTAAATACCTCCAGGGATGGTGACGCAGCCACTTCCCTGGGCAGCCTGGTCCAATGCTTGACAACCCTTTCAGAGAAGAAATTGTTCCTAATATCTAATCTAAACCTCCCGTGGCGAAACTTGATGCTGTTTCCTCTCATCTTATCCCTTGCTACTTGGGAGAAGAGATCAACACCCACCTCATTACAACCTCCTTCCAGGTGGACATGGGAAGAGCTACAGATGTCATCTATCTGGACTTCTGTAAGGCCTTGGACACGGTCCTCCACAACATCCTTCTCTCTAAACTGGAGACATAAGGATTTGATGGATGGGCTGTTCAGTGGATGAGGAATTGGTTGGATAGTCACATCCAGAGGGTAGTGGTCAATGGCTCAATGTCCAGACGGAGGTCAGTGACAAGTGCTGTCCCTCAGGGGTCGGTATTGGGACCAGTACTGTTTAATATCTTCATCAATGACATAGACAGTGGGATTGAGTGCACCCTCAGCAAGTTTGCAGATGACACCAAGCTGAGTGGTGTGCTTGACAGGCCTGAGGGATGGGATGCCATCCAGAGGGACCTGGATAAACTTGAGAAGTGGGCCTGTGTGAACCTCATGAGGTTCAACAAGGCCAAGTCAAGGTCCTGCACCTGGGTCGGGGCAACCCCCGGTATCAATACAGGCTGGGGGATGAAAGGATTGAGAGCAGCCCTGCCGAGAAGGACTTGGGGGTACTAGTGGATGAAAAGCTGGACATGAGCCAGCAATGTGCACTCGCAGTCCAGAAGGCCAACCGTATCCTGGGCTGCATCAAAAGAAGCATGGCCAGCAGGTCGAGGGAGGTGATTCTGCCCCTCTACTCTGCTCTGCTAGTAGCAGAGAGCTCTTTCTCTGCTTGAGATCCCACCTGGAGTACTACATCCAGCTCTGGAGCCCTCAGCACTAGACATGGACTCGTTGGAGTGGGTCCAGAGGAGGGCCACAAAAATGATCAGAGGGATGGAACACCTCTGCTATGAAGACAGGCTGAGAGAATTGAGGTTGTTCAGCCTGGAGAAGAGAAGGCCCCGGGGAGACCTTATTGCAGCCTTTCAGTACTTAAAGGGGCCTTATAAGAAAGATGGCGACAGACTTTTGAATAGGGCTGTTGCGACAGGACAGGGCGTAATGGTTTTATACTAAAGGAGGGTAGATTTAGACTAGATATAAGGAAGAAATTTTTTACAATGAAGGTGGTGAAACACTGGAACAGGTTGCCCAGAGAGGTGGGAGATGCCCCATCCCTGGAAACATTCAAAGTCAGGTTGGACATGGCTCTGAGCAACCTGATCTAGTTGAAGATGTCCCTGCTCACTGCAGGGGGCTTTGGACTAGATGACCTTTAAAGGTACCTTCAACCCAAACTATTCTATGATTCTATGATTCTGAGTATTGACTCTTTGTAACAAAGGTGGTACCGGTTGTACCTTGCCAAAATCGGTGGTTGATCAAATCCCTAATGAGGCTCCTGAATTTGCTGCTGAGGACAACCATTTTTTTGAGTGAAAGTCATTTGAGTTGTGTGCACATCATATTTCATTTAGCTCTCAGACTAACTTGGATTTGTTTCTAACTGCAGAATTAAACATGATGCATTATTAGCTCTTAATAAAGCAAATGTGTGAAATGGTCTCACTCTATAACCTAGAAGGTTAAATGCCTGCCGCCCTCTTGACTGGAAGAAGAGGATGCTTAGAATTTTCAGAGGTATCAAGATTTAAAAGACTTGATCCAGAGGTTATGAAGCGGTTACTTTGAAGACTTGCTTTGGTTAATTCAGTGTGTAGGGCATCTTCGCTTATACAGTGTGTCCCTGTACCTCACCTTCTTCTGCAGCATGGCCACCACCAGGATTCATCTTTTCCATCTCATGGGTGAATGTTAAAGAACACAGTCAAGGATGAAGAACTGCCAAAATGAATGAGGCTGAAGAGGCTTTTCTGTTCAGTTGCAAAGTGAATTTTAATCTGACTTCGTAAGTTCCTGGGTGGTCTTGCCTATTATCGTGTCTAAGAAAAAAATGTTCATGTTCAGAGACAGAGTGAACTTGCATCCTTGTTTTTCCTAATGCATTTTAGATATATGGCATCAAGCACCACAAGCCAGCTACTTTCTGATGTCACTGTAGCACCATTTACAATATTGCAGCCAGACTGGTTTTGCTATAATCATTAATCGTGTAGGACTATTTGCTGCCTTCCCTAGAGACCTCAGTTATTTACATTTCAGAGACTCAAACTTGATTCCAAATTACAATTTTGTTTTTCAAACAACAGAGGACACCAAAACAAGTTATGAGATTCACCATTAGATATGGTAATCCCTCGTCTATTATTTTTATAGCAGCTGCTATCCCCAGGATAAGACACTTAATTGCTAGGGAGAACATCCAAGCAATGGTGAGTCTAGGCAGATTTGTGGGACACAGATCTCGAAATTCAGCAAAAGATATTCAGACTGTTTGTACTAACAACTGGTCTAACACTGATCATATTTAAGCTGATACAAATACACGCATCCCTATGGCTTTGAACAGTTAGTGAAGGATTGATACTAGAACATGTTTAGCTCTCCAGTTGTAGTTGGCCATTTCCAGCTATCTTTTTCTTTTTTGAAAACTTTATATATGAGAGAATAGCAAATCTGGCAACAATATTTGATGTCTTTACATGCCTTCAGAAACATGAATATTCAAGTGTGGTCTTCTATGTGAGTCCTGCCATCGGCAATGATAACAGCTATTTCAGAGAGCCCTGATTGTGCCCAGATGTGTGCTCACCTTCCCTGGGTGAGTGCAAGGGCTGTAGAATGAGGTGTCAGGGATGTTTGTGTGAACACCTGCACTGGCTTCATTCTCCACTGTTTTGACAGAAAGTTCTAAATGTCCCTGGTAATTTGGAGAGGTGACAATTAATACTCCATATGGCCTCATCCCCAAAATAACGTTAAAAATAGTTTCCAAATACTGTCTTTACAAGAAGGAATTCTGGAAAAGTCTGGAGAAGTGGTTTTATGAGGGACATTTGGACATTGCGTAAAAGGGACAAGCACCATAACAGTTTCTATGACAGTAGGCAAAAAGGGAATTTCAGTTTCCTGAACCTTGGAAAAAAAAATCTTCTCCTAAAGAAAGACAAAAAGGGAGGATAGTAGACAGTTTGATGTAGCTTTAGTTGGCTTAAATGTGTTATTGAACTATTTAGTTCTTTTTGCCCCAAAGGAATTTTATTCCATTGTCACAGTCATTTTGTTTTCTGGCTGAGGTTATGTTGCTAATGAGCCTGCAATTTGATTTCCAGTAATGAACCAAGTCTCACTCAAAGTGATGTCTGTAAAAAGGTAAAGGGGGGTATGGATACAGCTGAGAAAAATTCCAGTAAGATGTCTCTCATGTTCATTATAATTTATCATTATTCTTCCAGGCCTACTTATGATAAAACTGTAAAAGATAAATAATTTCCCAAAGCCATGAAGTTACTGTTCTATTTTGATTTCTCAATCATATTATTGTTTTCTGGAGGGCTGTTATTGTAGAGTTACAACCAAGAAATAACACCTTCCTTTGTCTCAGATAGAACTTTACTAGTGCTTGCTTGGGGTGATATTAATGTGTTGAGAGTTAACTGTTCTGTTCAAATAGTTCACACTGCTGTTTAGCAAATGTGGAAAAATTCAAGGTCTTTTGGAGAAAGGCAGATACCTACCTTCCCATAACAGCTTCAACAGTGCAGATAAATGTTGCCTTCAATTTCTACAGGAAACCGAGACAGAAAAAAGGTGAAGGAAAGGAAAGAAACCACAGTTACTCAAGAAGAGAATAGCAGACTTGGGAGAATGATAAAATGACACTTAATATTTGTATTTAGCATTTGGAAAAAGAAACAACAAAACCACCACCACCAACAGCAACAGCAACAACAAAAGCAAAAAAGCAAGAAAACAGAAAATGTCCACTGAATAGTATCTTTGTCTGGCAGAAATCTTACAGGAACCCACAACTACCCAGGCAAAAATCAATCTTAAAATAACTGCAAATGCACTAGCACAATATATTTTAAAAGAATAAGATCTGTCCTTCTTGCCATTCCCATCCCCTCAGAGGGAATTTCTTGTATATTTGTTACTCAACTGACATTTTCACTTTCTTCTGATGAGGGATGAATGGCCTTGTTTCATCAAAAGAGTGATTGTAAGAAAGGTGCTTGCAAATAGAGTATTTTTAATCATCAAAGATAATCATTCTAGTTGTGCATAACAACTCTATTTCAATATAAGCAATTAATTTGCATCAAGAACTTAGTTTATATCAGACAAGATTTTTCGCTGTAGTACATGGTTTGGTTGTGACAGCAGCTACTAAATAAGTGCAGTTTATCCAGGGAAAAAGTAAAAGACATTCCTTTTGCTATCATTTGGATATAAGCAATAGCAGAAAATAAATATGTCACTAAGCTACACTACAGCAATGAAATAAGTGAAGCTCCTCTTTCAAATTCTTATGAGTGTTTCAACATAAGAGACTAAACTAATATAGAAAATCATAGAAAGATGTGAGTCCCTAACAGATATTACTATATGTGCAAGCAGTTCTACTGCAAATCTGGGCAGAGCCTTGCCAGCAGAAGAAAGACCACTTCTTTTTGTTCAGAGATAGGAAATTCTGGTTATTGATCTGGCTGAAGATAATCTATTTAAAGATGGCATCTGCTAGTTGAATACAACGTGAGATCATCCAATTTCAGGTATGCAGAAACCATGGCAAAATATCCACAAGGACTGCTGTTAAGAGACAGTTTCCCTAGGGGAAGAAGTGTGCTTACTTCACATAAAAAGCGAGGACAGTTTATCAGCTGGACCTGTGTGAGTAAGCAAGTTTCCTCTCTGTCTCAGGCTTTTTCACAGGAAGGAAAGGAGAAATACTATCTTCACAAGTAACAATTCTAGTTGTCTTGTTACCGTACGTATGTTATTGTGCTAAAAGCTCACACGAAAATGTGTGGCCAGAAACTGCCATTTTGAAGGGGCCTGGAGGGAAAGCTGGGGGACCCTTAGTCTTCACAAAGCCCAGAGAAGCTTAGTCCTGAGCACTTGTAAGCCTGCATGTCAAACACATAATTCTTTGTTTGCTTCCCACCCTAGAAAATATGTGGTAGCAAAGATGCCCGATTAGTTTATTACTAATAGCAAAGAACGTACAAGTGAACAAATTATTTTTGCTGCAACTTACATCTGCTTCTGCAGAGGTGCCCAAGCTAGCCCCAAGGGAGCTGGTTCATACTCCTGAGCACAGGACCCCACGGTGGCCCAGTGCTTTCCCTGGCCTTCAGGACCTCTCTGCTCTGCACCGCACCGTGACATGCAGAGGGTTTGGGTCTGCACTGAGACTCCCGGCCAGCAGTACTATCCCACAGAGGTGTGTCTGAGCACGCTTTGGGATGTTAAAGCGCAGTATCTAAACTAGCCCTATTACTATATGCAGGACACAGATAAACCTGCCTCCTCAATTCCTTCTGCCAGTTAATCTGTAGTATATGTAGTGTAAGCTGTATCTTAACTTTAACCAGGAGCAGTTCCAGCACAATGTATGGGGGGCAGGCATGTTTTCTGAGATGTTTCTGCCTCTGTCTTGCTGCACTGATGCCAGGAGCAGCACAAGAACACACAGGGGCCCTGGCTGTCTTCAGTACACTCATCTTCTCACATGTGCATTGAGCAACACTGGTACCAAGCACAGCGTCAGGGGGCCCTTTTATGCCACAGGTTTCTGCAAGGTTGCTCTCCATTCCCATGGCACATTGCTCTTACAGTTATGTTCTTGGCACTTCCTGAGGCAGTGTTAGTCCTGCCCTTAGAGGGTCTCCTGCTGAGGCACCGTTTTGTAGTACTGTATTGCCATTGCCTTCAAAGTCTTCTCAGGCTTGTCCTTTAAGCAGGAAACATCCTGGTGTGCTGATCTGAAAGTAGTGCCTTTAATTTCCCTCAAATTCCTCCTTGTGAACCATGAGGTACCTCCAGCAAACTGCCATAGAGGGATGGCAGAGCCAAAAGTCAATGTGATAATTTCATAGGGCTGAGGAAAAAAGGAAAACGCTGTTAAGTGAGAGGTGCTGAGGTTGGGATACTTCATTATTTCCCCAAACTGGGACAAAAAATGACATTCTCTGATACCCTCCTCATGAAAGAATTTGTTTCTAAAAGTGGTATTGAAATGGCTAGCTTTAACTTTACTATTTGCATCTATTACACAATATATTGCAGAAAAATAGAAATTGTTATGCTGGCATTGGCATGAAATGTCCTGGCTTCTTCAAACCAAAGCACTTCTGTGATCCCCTGGGACTGTCAGCAGTCTCATTCTTGTGGAACGTCTCAGTTCAGTGTTGATTCAACAGAATTCACAGGTGGAAAACCACTCTCAGAAAATGTTCAGCCATGGCTAATCATAGATATCTCCTGTTGATTAAGGACTCTCTGACTCCAAGGCTTTTTTGGGTTTAATACACTTTCACAAATGTACACAAAAGAGCTTAAGTCCGTGATTTGTTGCTTAGAGGCATTTCATACTACCAAACCATTCTATCACTCTTCTCCCTCAAGAGATGCTTCTCATACAGGCCAAGATTTCCAGGAAAGACCAAAGATTATGGAGACCAAATAACAGATACTTTAAAATGATCAGACTTTCAGTATATGTTCTGCACTTTAAGACAAGCAAGGTGGCTACACTGAGTCCACAAAAAAAGAAAGCATATACTGTGTTCAGCTTTTTAAATCTCATATGATCACTAATCTGTTGCAAATCCAAAACAAATCCTTAGAGTTCATTTGGGCTATGCAGAAATAACTGAGGAAAAAAAGGAGGCAATTGCACTATTTATTTAAATTGACACCTAGTGCAAATTTCAACTTTTTATTGAAAAGAAAGTGCTGCAGGGACCTTTATCCTGAGGATCCCATCACATCTACCGTTTCACACAAAGCCTTGAAAACCCAGTCAAAGGTGTTGAAACAACTCAGGCTGGAAAGTGGCAAAAATAGATGCAAAATTTGCAATAATTTCAACCCATGACCTGTCATTATTCTGCTGACATGGAGAAAAGCAGCTGCTCCAAGAGGAAGTAATGCCTGTTGCAGTCAGAAGAAGAGGTGGTTGACAGCAATCTGGGCAAGAGCAGAAATTTGCTTTTAGTCACAGCCAGTTCATTTTAGGAGATGGTGGCATTCTGCAGGCCAATCCCAGTGCTGTGGAAAAACGTGATCCTGCTTGCAGTGTGTAATAATTCTGTGCTGTTTCTTAATGTGAGTCAGGCGCATCCAGATTTCTGGCATCAGCTGAGGTTCTCCCAGAAGGTCTATTCTGAGCTCCCTGTGCAATGAAGTAAGAGCTGTGCATATGTCAGTGTATTAAAGGTTCTGCACGCTGTAAAACCCAGTTAAGGAAGTTTCTCACAGGCTCCCCATGCTTTTATATTTGGAGACCCAGCAACCCTGCAATGGCAGAGAAGTCTGGTGAGAAGCATGGCTTTGATTTCAGTTGACAAGTAATAGAGGATTAAGCCAAATTTACCTCTCTTTAAAACATAATTCAGCAGATTCCTGTTCACTTTTGTTATTTCAGTGATGCAGAATTGAAGAGCACCGATTCAAAGATCAGGAGCTGCCTAATTATGAACTCTTACCGAAATTTAAAATACTCCCAACCAATTAAAGGATGACTGTTCAGATGCTGTAGTACAGATCACGAACAATGGAGTACAGGGAATTATCTCACACACTGGTATTATTGATAGCATGCACATTTTCTGCACACCTTGAACAGATAATAATTTAATATAAGCTCACACAGCTCAAGAATGCCTCTTTGAATCTCAGTGTTGATTAGGAAGAGTTCATCCAAACATCAAAATCAGTTTTTCCAAAATCGGTATTTCCACTGCACAACAGCTTGATTGATAAACATGTTTTAGAAGAGGATTACTCCCTGTCAAAAAGCCTACAGTTTCAAGTGAGAAAAAGCATGTTGCATGAATTTACTGACATACTACAATAAATATTTCTAGATACTTCTGTTTTATTTACTTCCACTCCTTCAGCACATCTTGAGGTGGAAAACTGGAATATCAGCTCTGGACACTGCAAGGCTTCATGCAGAAATAGAAGTGGCTAAAGAGGAAAACCTCATCACACTGCACTATTATATGTCTCAAACCAGCTCCAAATAGGTAAATTCTTACAATTCAAGATCCATTTATATCTTCAGATCTCTCCTGTATCTGACAACAGGGATGTCAGTTGTGATCATGAATTCAGGACATAGATGCTTATCTACCAGAAAACATGAAGACTAAACTAGAAGGACTAAATTTTCTCACAGTAAAGTTGATTTTTAAAAAAATCGTCTAAGGTCCTTGAGAACTATGATTAAGGTAACTATTTGCCCGGAAAAAATAATACTGCAGAAAGACTGAATTCTAATTAAAAAGAAACATTTATGTTTGCATTCCAATGAATTTCTTCCTCAGTATTGCTCCGTTCTCACCCAAGAAGGAGAACAATAAGGTGTATTGGTAGATATGTTAGTCCACCCTCAGAAAAGCTCAGGTTTCAATTATGCCCATTTAATGGTACTTGAGGATCAGAATAAACCAGCTAATACTTAATTTTCTAGTCATTAAATGCCATTTTTGTTTAGTTTAGCGCAATCAATATTACACTGTTTTTAATGGTCAGTACTGTCTCCCTCTGGCTTCTTACACATCAGAAAACTATCAAAATGCCAAAGCCACTCTTAAAACAGCTCAAACTGAATGAATTATTGACATGAAGGAACAATCCATCTTATTAATCACTGCTGCAGTTTGCAGTTAAATGCAATGAGGACCGGATTCTGGTGACGTTACCCATGCAAACTGGACTAATTTAACAATTACTTATTTCCAAAACTTGACCAACAGTGAAAAGTTCAGATTAGCAGCATTTTGTCAGATAGATAGAACCTGATTTAAAAGCCGTTAACAGGATGCCAGATGTAACATCTCACTGTACCTTGCACAAACACTGTTTTCCCTAACAATGCCATAAGCAGGGCACTTCTAGAATTAAAAAAATAACCTCCACAATATAAAATGCCAAGAAGGGTGGTTTATTATTGTTACAAATTTGTTATTAATGAGGAAACTCAAGCATGACTTAAATGACTGTAGCAATTCGCAACAGAAGACATTGTCAGATAGGTTATGCCATCCACAAATGTTCCCTTGTTTCAACCTAGTGATCAGGTAAGTGGATTTGTATTTCTCACTAACAGTATTTATTATTCTTTATCTATCTTTCTCACCTACAGCCCTCCAGAAGTATTCAATTATAGCAACAGAGAGAGAGAAGAAGTAGAATATGCTGACTCCCATTTGGATTCCAGTCAGTGTTAGCAGCTTCGTCCAGATATAACTTTAATTTCCTATCCACTGCTATGCAAGCAGAGAAGTACAACACACCTATTCTATTGGAGTAACACAAAAGGATATTCACCCAGAGCTCTCCATCAACAGTGGGATGTCAGCCCATCTGGAAAGTTGTTTACAGGCCATCTGAAAGGGGGACAGAGAAAAGGATTGACTCATAGCAGGCAGATTCATAAACAAAGATCCAAATATCATTGTTTCGGAAGGAACAGTGCAAGAGCTAAACTCCCTCCCAGGAATTTGTTCAGCCAGTACTTATGCAGCAGATAACCCCAGCTGACCTTTCTAACATTCAAAGGGTAATAGCTTTGCTGAGATGAGCCAGTATTGAACAATTTTTCCAGTGCATCAGGCAAAACAAACTCTTGGTTGACACCATCTCTGCTGTCTTTCTTCATTTTACGTAGCTGTGGCAGAAGCACATGAACGGAGAGCAGTTGCAAGCAAACGCCGTGCTGCTTTTGTTCAAATTCCATTACCTCCCTCTTTCATTATATTTGAACAATATCTTGTTCTAAACCCACCTGATGGGAGATGGGAAAAGCAATTAACCTTTAAAACTTTGGTGCCATAGTGTAGTTGGTGTCCCCTTTTCTCCCTTCATGACCATTTCAAATACATGCTATTAAAATCTCTTTAGTACCTCAGGATTTATTTCTAACTTATTCTAACCCAAACAGTTTCAGAGACAGGTAAGATTCCCAGTGCCAAGAGTGTAGTTACTTCTCAGTTGTTTGCAAACCCCAAACACTTTAAAGCAGAAGAATTAATAGTTAACTGCCTTCTAAACCTTATGTTGCCTAGGATATTACTTCTATCAGATATAGGATAATGCATATTTCATTACAACACAATTATCTGAACTCTGGCTCAGAACAAGAAACCACTAGTTTTCTTACAGCTTCAAAGAATAAACATATTTCCCTCTAAAAGAAAAATGAAATATGTACATATTGCTCAGCCTCAGCTGCATCCCCAGACACAAGCCCACCATGCCTTCTATATTTTTATTAGTACTATTTTTGTATTTTGGGAAATGCCCAAAACAAGCACTTCCATCCCTGCCTTGGTAAAGTTTTGAAGTGGTGAAAGCTGACTCGACTGAATTCTGTGTACAGGGCAAATTAACAGGACCACACCATAGAAACGTTTGATCTACTGTAAATTTAAGCCATATTAATGTGCCATATTAATAACTGCTATTTGATATGAAGGTAAATACAAGCTTCCTGACGCTGGGAGCCCCTCCAGAAACCAGTTTCTGTGAGAGCTGGGCATACTGAACGAAAGGGATACTCAGTTTCTTAATATTGCACTACTGCAGCTCTTTGCTGAACAAAAGGGATTCAAGGGAAAGATATCTACAAAAAATTGTCCAGGGAATAAGAAACATTGTTCTGTGGCTAACGTAGATCACAGAGAGGCATCTGAACTTAGTTGCTTGTCTCGGGTGATTTCATGAGCTAGTCCTACATGCATACCTTCCCTTGAAGCGGGTGGCTTGGGCACACCCTCCCCCCTGCAGTTGTGGGGTTTGCAGGCACCACCGGTGAGTTGAAAGCTGGGCAGAAGTGGGTGACATCTGCAGTAGCTTGTGTTGAATGTCACCCCTGAAGTGCAAGTTCAACAAAACAATTGTACACCTCGGAAGGAAATATAGGTGTCCCCCTGTGACAAGTCACTAGGGTCACAAATGCCATGATAGCATGTCATTGTCCGTACACAAGCATCATTGCACTTCATAATAATCGTAATGAAAAAGCTTTTCATTAGTAGGTCTCAGGAATGCAGTAGCATTATGTGTATCCAGGCATAAGGAGCTAAAGAGACTGGACCAGGTCTGGCAGAGCCAGGAATAGAGTCTGGAGAGCCCACATTTCTGGTAACCCTTCCTTTCACGCTGGCCACTCAACCACAACACTTCCTTCACCTGGGGGTTATCTACTGGAGGCAGAAGACTACAGAGTTGTGTATGCACTTATGGTTATCACCTCCATCTTTTTGTTCTCATTCAAACTTTCAAAATATACCTGGCAATGAACAGTCAGCACTTCACTTCCACGGTGTTTGTCTATGGCTTAACAACTCCTTATCCCTGGTTTATAGCTCCCTACCTTAGCTTATTACGTGCATGCCTGCCTTTTCAGACTGTGCTTCCCCTGCTTTGCTAGTGCTCTCCCCAGCCCCCCCTTCCGCTATGTCTTGCATTTCTTTCACCAAGCTACATGCAGCTTGCTCTTCTCCATGTGAGGACAAACTGCACATCTGAGGAGACAATTGCTCTCTACAGATTTACTCTGGCAGAGCCAGGAAAACAGTCCTTTGCAGAATGCTTCAGCAAATGCCAAAATGCTTCAGCAGATTCTCTCATCTTCACTTCCCTGCTGAACTAATTACACTGCTGGAGTCTGTTACTGTTGTTCTTGGGGAAGCCATGGAATAAACTAGATAATTGAAGCCATAGAAGTGGCAAATGTCTTGTGTCCTATCCACCTGTTCTTCCTGCCCTAGGAAGGATGTGGGTTGATCTTGAGAGGAAAGACATAAGATCAGTTCTGTTTCTTTCTTTTTCCAAAATCAGCTGCTAAATGGAATAACAAAGTGTGCACAGGAATACTAACAGAGCTTTGTTTTTCCTCCTTGTTAAAAGCCAGCAGCTGCTTAGTGTTTCACAGAGCAAGATAAGCAATGTGACATTTGTGGCCATTCACATGCATTGATTTGTTTTAGTTTATTGTGTTCTCAACTGAATTCTTAGTGCTTTGGGACTGGAAAAAAACCCAAAGAATATCAAAATGATGAAATTGCTAAGAAGAAAGAAAAAATAAAGTAAACAAATTGTTAGTTAATAGTGCTATAAAGTGGCTTTGCTGACAAGAGAATTAGAGCACGATGATCTTGGCAAGCAGGATGTTGTGTTAGCTGCACAAACTTTTTCTGTGCTCATATACAATCTCTTAATAGTTGGGTGGGACCTTCTTTCCACATTTCTTGGAGAGACTGATTTACAGGTTGAATAGAAGATGAGTTTTTTTAAATTGCACAGCATTTAAACAAAAATCTTTCAGTATTCCAAATCAGGTTTTCTGTTTACTTAGCAACTATCTCCAACTCTTCTTTATTTTCCAGAGATTTTTTATTTTGCCAAATTCACTTCATAGCTTCCTTTTTCAGAATAGATCTATTTTCTCCTTGGGTTCTCCTTTATTATAGATTGTTTGGAAAGAAAAATAATTTAAGTTAGGGAGGGGGAAACGAGAGGAGTTGATATCGTGTCTTCAGTTATGGTTTGATGTTTCTAGCTTCATAAATTTCTTGAGACCCCTTATACCATAGTTAGCACCTGTTGAACAGACCCTTGCTCATCATAGCTTCACCTCCACGAGTGAGGAAAAACATATTTCTATGGATCTCCAACTAAAACAACTTCCAGAATCAAATGGTGAGTGCCCTGAATTGTCACATAACAAATGCACAGTCTTTAAATCATTTCATCATATTTGTAGATTTAATGGGAAAAGGAAGCTGAGGGAAGCCTAAAGAGATCACATGTCCCTTCCCTTCTTCCCTTTGCCCTATCTCTGTGCTCTCCTCCTGTCATATAAGCCAATATAAAAGTCCATCCCCTCTGCTCCCATGCCAGCCTACGCACGTTGTGGCTGTTTGCGTTCAGCCCTCGTGCAACAAACACCTGAGTAGTTTGGGTCCAAATTATATCACACAGAGCAGACTCAAACCTCCTTTTATCTTTGAATCATTAAGACCAACATTTCTGTCTATCACATAACCTATTTTCCCCACAATCTGAGTCACTGGAATTAGAGAGGGCTGGAGACCAAAGCCAAAAAGGAAGATTTTCTGTAATGTTCACAAACTAAAGGAAAGCCAAAATTAGTGTAACTTCTGAACAGTACACTTGTAAGGGATTAGGCAATCACTGACTTTCATGAAAATGCTTCTGTGGTCCCTATTTCACAAATGCTCCACAGAAGATGAAATTAATTCACACTGGCCAAAGAGCCATGGGGAAAACGCGGCTCCCAGATCATTTATGCTTAGCACAGAAAGCTGTTTACAGGGATATAAACTGAAGATGTTTCCAGTAATTCTGCCCTCTCAGCTATGAAAGAATTGCAGAGCCCCAGACCTCACTGGAGCTCTCTTGCTGGTTCCTAGTTAATGCACTGGCCTAGCCACTTTCTAAGCTTTGTTTATAAATTCCCTGTTATAAGAGCAGTGGTGCACACCAGACAATATATTTTGAGAGGATTATTGTTCTATAAGCAAGACCATATCATTGTTTGTAGTCAGTTTTAGGACTCTTGTTTTACAATACCATCTGAAGCATGTCAGAATAGGGCAGTAATGCCTATCATTTCCTATTATGCCAAGAATGAACCTATTGATATGAAAAAGGCACTATGTGAACTATTTTTTACGGATATGCCACATGCACAGCCTTCCACAAGGCCAAGGAAGGGGAGAAGAGGAGACTGTTTATTTTGACCCAGTCTAAATGGTATTTTTTCATAAAGGAATCTAAGTCTCCAACAACTTCTGCTGTGACCATAAAGGATGTTGTGGGCATTATATGCTTGTATTATGGTAGTGAATAGAGGTCCCCCAGTGTGGGAGTTGGGTGTGCTTATCGCTCATATTCTCTACTCCAAAGTGCTTCCATCTGATTACAAATAAGATGCAGAAGTGATTCGATCCACTGCTAGGAAAAGGCTGACTAAATAAGAAAAAAAATCATGCACAAACATAAAGTGCTCAGGGAGATGGCTTCAGTCATATTATATTAAAGCTGTATTTTGCTATAATTCTGGAGCTTGTAACTCATCAACAAATATGGGATAGTCCCTTTTCTTGGTAACAATGTTACCAGAAAATTCATTTACTTTCTGCTTCCCACTTCCTTGAAAGAAAAGGTCACTTCTCCTATAACGCATTTCAGACATGCATAACATTTCTATCCAAATATCCCTGTCAATAACCTTCCACATATTTGGGATGGACTTCTTGTGTGTTCTGGTGTATTCTAATGTCAACACGTGGGGTAAGCAGGTACTGCCTGAAAGCAACACACAAATGCGACTTTTCCATGTTTACTTCTCAGGCTGTTTACTCACCGGGCATGTGTTTCCATGGTCTTAGATTGTGAGCTTCCCGAGTCTGGGACTGTTTCATGTTACTCACTTGGCTGTGTATGTTACGGTCCCGAGTCCTGTTGGGAGTTCTAAAACCCAGAGAAACAGGGATGGAGATGAAAGGTGTAGCTGCTACTGAGCTTTGATGTCAGTGGAGTGTGTCATACTCTAAACCAGCAGTTTGAGCTCAGGTGAGAACAATTCTTAAGGGAGAGAAGTGCTGGTGTGCCTCTACACAGGGCCAGGCCCATAGACCAGACAACCATGAGTCCTCTACCGGGAGGACTTCCTTCACCTGTTCTGGGTGACGACATACACCCCAGCACTGGAGAAGGTAGGTCCTTAGGAAATACAGAGACTGTAAACGCTTTGAGGAGACTATATGTTTGAATGCATATGTATCCAAGTCTGATTCCTTTGACCTCTTTATTTGATGGGAAAAGATCCCATGTATCCTAATCTCATGAAGTTGTGTCCTCTCCTGGCAGGGAATCTGTCTACCTCCCCAAAATCTCACCTGCTCAGAAGATGGACAAGATAGATTATTTTCGTACAAAGTCTAGAGGATAACTTGGTGTTTCTATTCATTCACAGTCTTCTGGCTTTTCCTTTGCCCTTTCTATCCACTTTAGTCTCCATGTACTATTATTCTTGTTAAAGTGCAGTTTTTACTTCACAGAATTTTCTAACATGAGTGGTAAAACTTAGTTTCTGCAACTAAACTTAAGTCCATAAAGGAATGATTAGGTTTTATTTATATACAAAACCAAAGCTTGAGTCCATAATGATTCATCTACTGTTGTACACACCTCCAAATTAGAAGTGGAAACATGAAATACAGGGAGCAATTAGTTGATGACTAATGGAGACTAATGATTTTGCTGCTACTAGACAAGAATACAGTTTTAATGTCATCTTAGTTTCAGATAGGCTTCACACACCTACAACTTGTCAGCTGAAGGTTGCCATGGAATGAATTACATGTTGAAAGTTAGTTGAGAGGTCTCTTGGAGATCCTGAGGTGCATGTTCCTACTAAGGGTATTTGAGGTGAGCAGAGAAATAACCATTAATAAATCCAGTTCCAAAGAAAGTCTCCAAATGCTAAGGTTAAAACAACAGAATATTGTATTTATGAGCTTGCAGATAACCAGAAACAACAATGTAGAAAGGAATGGACTGTCTTTATTCATCTCAAGAGAAGGTTTAAAACAAGATCCTAACAACCATTATTTAAATGTCAGTGACATTTACTAATTTGATTAAAAGTTATATGGGAAGTGATCTCACTGTGAGTATCTGCACATTTTTCTGTGATTGACATCTCATGTGGAGGCCTGGAATGAGCAGAGTTTTGGGGAATGTAATCTCTTTCCCATCACCTAAAGGACTCAAAGTTACAGGGATAGTTGAGTCCTTGAGGGGGAAGCAAGCCCCGGTGCTTTTAGCAGAGCATGGGGATTGCGTTTGAACTGCTATACATTCTGCTGCATCATGCATGTTACTGTCACACTTCAAATAGGTGGAGGGAACTCATGCAGCATACAAAGCTTGGGATTGCACCACTATTTCCTATAACTTTTCATATGAACAAGATTTACTTCTTAGCATAATTAGATAAGTGAGGCCACACGTCAGTGTGCAGTACCTGCCTAAGAAGTAAGGCAATATGACGGAGGTACTACCAGTAAGATATATGTCACTAATGTTACAGGATCTTAAGTGCATTGGCAGCACCACCTTCTGAATGTTCATCGCAAAAAGTGCAGCAATGGAAAAAGTTCAGGGAAATTCCACAAAAATTACCTTCCTGAGAGTAAGAAGTGAAGAAATAGGAAAGACTAAAAGGATTTCCAGGTAATAAGTACTGTAAAAGTACATAGGAAATACAGGCTCAGTGACAAGGGCAAACTGGTCACCTCACTGATCTCATGAGTTATGTTTCTACTGTTTTCTTTTCACATAGTAGCTAAGGTAAAGAGAATAATAACACGTTGTATTAGAAGTGAAAATGCTATTTTAAGGCCAGTTTGAGCCTTTAATCCGTGAGCTCTTGGTTTTGTCCCAAAACAGAATGAAAAACTAACTGAAGAAACTTTGAAATCTTTGAGGAAATTGACTTCTTTTCTAGCCAGCCTTGCTGCCTATAATCCCTGTGCCAGGAGCAGGCAAAATGCTATGAATGCAAGAACAGATTGCATCCAGGTGATCAGAGATCCAGGAGCACATAATGAATAGCTTGTCTGAGCCAAGTCAAGAACAAGGGAGAGTTTTAATGAAAAGTCACCTGCATGTGCTCCTCTCCTCTTCCCTTTGATGTCTGGATGATGTGTTGCCATATTAGAGGTGCAGGCCAAGACAGGCTTTTTTCCACAGGCTTCAGCAGAAGGCATCCAGGTCCCACTTGAGCTGTCCCTTTCCTAGAGTAAAGCATAACAGCTAAAGTAGCCTGGTGCTTCTGGGACTGTACCACATCACAGACCATGGCATGGGATGGACAGTTAGGAGAAACTCTGTAAACAGACCCAGGAGAAATATCGAGCCTATGTCTGAGCATGCAGGGATGCAGTTAGAAAAGCCGAAATCCACCTGGATTTGAAAATGGTGAGGGAGGTGAAAGGCTTTGCAGGTACTTCAGTAGCAAAAGAAAGTCTAGGGGAAATATGGGCCCGCTGCTGAATGCAGCATGGGACCTAGAAGGAATGAACACAGAAAAGACTGAGGTGCTCAAGGCCTTCTTCACCTTGGTCTTTATTGGTAAAACCTGCGCCTTCAGCAATCTCAGGTCCCTGAAACCAGTGGGGAAGTCCAGAGCAAGGAAGGCATACCCTTGGTGGAGAAGGGTCAGGTTACGGAAACCTTACATAAACTGGACATATACAAGTCCATGGTGCCTGATGGAAGGCACTCACAACTGCTGAGGGAGCTGGCCAATGTAATTGCAAGGCCACTCTTGCTTATCTCGGAAAGGTCATGATGACTGGGAGAGGTTCCTGTGGGCTGAGAGAAAGTAAATGTCACTGCTGTCTTCAGGAAGGGCAGGAAGGAAGATCTGGGGAAACACAGACCAGTCAGCCTCAGCTCATCACTGTGAAAGTGATGGAGCAAATAATCCTGGAAACAATTTCTAGACATATGAAGGACAAGAAGGCAATTATGAGTAGTCAGCACAGGTTTATGAAGGGAAATCTTGCCTGGCCAACCTGACAGCCTTCTACGATGAGGTATCTAGCTTGGTGGATGAGGGGAGAACAGTGGATGTTGTTCACCTCGATTTTAGTAAGGCCTTTGACCCTTTCTCCTGTAACATTCTCATAGAGAAGCTGAGAAAGTACAAGCTGAGTAAGCGGACTATGAAGTGGACTGAAAACTGGCTGAACTGCCAGGTTCAAAGGGTTGTCTTCAGCAGTACAAAATGTAACTGAGGGCCAGTCACTAGGGGGGAACCCCAGCAGTCAATACTTGGGCTAACACTATTTTATATCTTCATTAATGATCTGGACAATTGGGCAGAGTGCACCCTCAGCAAGTTTGCAGGTGGTACAAAACTGGGAGGAATGGTTGATACACCACGTGGTTGTATGCTGCCATTCAGCAGGCCTCAACAGACTGGAGAAATGAACTGAGGGTAACCTCATGAAATTCAACAAGGGAAATGCCAAGTCCTGCACCTGGAGAAGAAAAGCCCAGTGCACTGATACAGACTGGGGGCCAACCGTCTGGGAAGTAGTTGGCAGAAAAGGACTTGGGAATCCTGGTGTATAACAAGCTGAACATGAGCCAGCAATGAGCCAGCCTTTGTGGCAAAGACAGCCAACAGCATCCTTGACTGCATTAGAAAGAGCGTTGCCAGCAGGTCGAGGGAGGCGATACTTCCCCTTTACTGAGCACTGGTGAGACCCATCTGGAGTGCTGTGTCCAGTCCAGTACAAAAGACATGTGGACATATTGGAGTGTGCCCAGTAAAAGGCCATGAAGATGACTGGAATTGGAACATCTGGCATACAAGAAGAGGCTGGGACTGGTTAGCTGGGGGAAGAGAAGCCTCAGGGAAACTTATGAATGTGTATAAATACTTGAAAGGAGGGAGAAAAGAACACAGAGCCAGGCTCTTATCACTGGTATCCAGTGAAAGAATGAGAGGCAACTGAAATACAAGACATTCCATTCAAATATAAGAAAAAAACCTTTTTTTACTCTAAGGGTGATCAAGCATAGGAAGAGGTTGCCCAAAGAGGCTGTGGAATCTTTATTCTCAACTGGACACAGCCCTGTATTGACTCTTGTTTGAGCAGGGTGGCTGGACTAAATGATCTCCAGAAGCACCTTCGGCCATTCTAGGACTCTATAAAATGAGCTGAAAGCTGTATAAAGGACCCTTGACTGTTGATAGATTCTGCTTTCCTCTAAAATTGCTTAGCACCTTTGCATCTTCCACTGTTAAAAGGAGATGAAAAGATTCTTCCTTGAACTGGATGCAAGTCATCTTGATCCTAGAGCGTGTGTGTGGGATCCATCAGGAACATTAAGGGAGTGATCAATACTCAGTGTCAGTGGCTGAGGGCAAGTTTTGTTCATTTAGCCTTTCTGCTGTCTATTTTACTTCTTCAAATTCAGCGTCCTAGCCTTTTTCAAAGAACAGAAGATTTTATTTCGCCTAAAATAGAATGGGTTTTTTAATATTTCAGGTCCTGTAATCTGGTGACCTATGTAACAGAAGTACTTTGATTCTATTATTAGGGTGGGCTGCACATGAGAGACCTAAGTAGGAGATTATCTTAATTTTAAAAGGTGTGTCAATTTGGTGCTTTGGAACAATGCAACACTCCCAGAACAGATCGTTAGGACTTCTCATTATGACCCCTTGGTAAGAGGTATAGAACATTTACAGCTTTAGCAGCATTAGACCTTATGATAAATGCTGTAATTTCAAAGGCAGAATGAAGTCTAGATGAATTACCTATGATCTGTCTGCAGTTTCTGAAAGTCCTTTTTTTTGGAAAAAGAAGCCTTGCTGCAGGTGATGAAGTTATACCAGGGTACTACCAATACAAGAAAATACAGAAGATTTTGCATTTCATAACTAGTTTCCCAGCTGCCTGGTCTCCACCAAAGGATTTCTATTAAGTCAGTTGATAAATATCAGAATGATTCCAAAGCTTTACAAACTGAGAAGACACACCTGGCAACAAAATTCTCTAAATTTAAAAGAGGGTTAAAGTTACGAGCTGTTATTTTAAAATCTGCCTACTCCCACTTCAGTAATGCAGTTTTAGTGCCAAAAGAGAAGGATTAAAAAGTTAGATGTCTAAAAAAGACATGATTTAATAATCATACGTAGAAGGAATAATGCACACATATTCCTTTACCTCACCCAGACTCAGATTCCCACTTTGGGTCTTGTTTTGACAAAAAATCAACACATATTTAATGTAGTAATCTCTTTCTTTCTCTTTTTCCTAATTAGTTCTGCCTAACCATATTCAGGGTGCAGAATTTTTCCCCAAACAAATCCAGCCATTTCCAGTACTTCATCAGATTGGAGCTGCTTGGCTTCCACTGAGGCTAGCTGCAGTTTTCTGTTGCTATATTATCTTAGAGAAACAGCAGAACAAGTCCAATTGAAAATAACTGTCAACATGAAAGCCAGGAGTTTAAGTTTTGATACTGCTCATCTTCCATGTAGTGAAGTTTCAAAGGTGAGTGTTCTATGCAGAGGACATTTTCAGGATGGTCTAGTAATTAACAGAAACACATCCTTATGTAAACCCTTGTTTTTCATGAGCGATTAAAGGTATTCCCTCATAATGTAATCTCTGGAGAAAAATAACTAGAATCTCTGTTCAGTTCTCATTTAACAGATCACCAAGACATGACCAGAGGGGTTTCCGAGGTGAAAAAGGTTTACAAAATACTCTGTTAAAAGCAGGAGAAGAAATCATGTGACTCACACTCACTGGGAGATGTTTGCAGGAAAGAACAAGATTTAATCCAAACAGAAACTTTCTCTGGTTTGGCAGGACTGACTTGCCATTATGGAACCTGCTTGGACACAGCATCTTTCCCTGAGGTCTGTTTTTGGAGGGTCGGGATGCTCTCCCAGGCGAGATTCCCACTCACGAGGCCACCAGGCAGCAGTGAAGGCAGGGTGCTTGTGTTGGCAATCTCTTAGAAACCAAAACGGAGATCCTGACTACATGAGTATCCCATCCCTCAGATAGCTGGGTGGGGAACTGATACAAACTGCCAGGAGGGAGAAAGAAAAATTGAATATAGCCAGAGCTTTGCTTTTAAAGACAGAAAGAAAAAAAGAAAAAAAAAAAGGGTTGGGGCTGTGTCAGGTGTCACAGATTTTAGTCCCACCAGGACCTATGTTGCATATCCAAACCCTTACAAAAATGAAAACATAAAATAGGGTAAGCCACCACCTTTTCTTCTTGCTGTTGCGCTACCAACTTAGTGACATACTTAGTTTCCTCCTCCCAAATATGTCCCAAAGCTATATAGGCTCCAGATTTAGTTCATCTCATTCTTGCTTGCAAATATTCCCATAACAGCAGATCAGCACATCTGACTCTTAAAAGTAATCCACTTGGAAACGTATTTTTCTCTTATGCTTCTGAGGTCACCACTAGCACTCCATCATCATTATAGCATGACGAGGGTAGCTCTGTTTTCTGCTCTGCGTTTTCCTCCTGCTACTGCAGAGCAGGAGGATGTGGCCACCTCTGTGGCTTTGGGATTTTGTGCTTCTTTAATTTATGGCTGCCCTGAGGCTGCTCAGCATGGCAGGGTCATCCAGACCTTCCACAGCAGTAGCAGATGCAATCTGCTTTCCAAATGAAGGGTTTGAAATAGCTGTATATGGGTAAAAGCACACTTCAAAATGCCCCATATAAGGCAGAAGTGCTGGATTGAAAGTTTCATGAAGGGAGTAACACCATCTTCCCCACAAGGACTTGTCCCACAAGACACTGAATGTTCAGGGACAAATAATTTTGGGTACTTCCCGAGCAGCAGTCCCCAGCTTCCTTGACATTGCACGCTACAGACACAGCCTGTCATCCTACCTCGTCCCCCGGCGGGGAGCTGCCTGTACCACCCCAAGCCCTCCAGCCCTGGCAGCATTCTCCACCACTGAAGTCAATAAAATTGCAGGCTTTCATCACCTCCAGGGGGACAGTCACACACAGGAGTCAGTTGAGAATGTGGCACATTTCAATACATCCTTCGCGCTGCTCAGCGTCGCCAATCCTCTGGGAAGCAAACTGGCAGCATGTGTTGACCATATCTCTGCAAACAGAGAGACAGCTGCAATTTGCAAATGGTACAAAAGAGTTTTACAAGTAGCTGCATTTTAAACATATCTAGCCTGAGTTTACTGGCATCTGTCAACTAAGAAGGATATGGTATATAAGCACACCCTGGACCCTAGAGCAAAAAGACTTCCACTTGAATTTTTTAAAAATCTAGCTCTTTCTAAACACTGTCAATAATAACAAATAATAAAAATCCCCAAACTACTGTACTTATTTGCAGAGACAAAAAAAAAATTGCTGTAAAAGCATTTTGCAACTACTGAAAACTCCAGACTAAATTGCTTGGCGAGACATAGGGCCATCAGTGCACTCAAAGAAACGGGCTCTGCAATTATCACTCATTAACCACCACCTAACAGTAGGGAATCAGTTGGAAAGGGTTTAGCGTGAATGTAAATGAGGAGGGAGGGATATGTGGGAATGAGATTGTGTGGCATATTTGTTTTGTTTTGACTTCTTTCCAGACATATTTCAGTTTACATAAATATTTGAAGGTTGGATCAGACAGGATTTGCAGCACAATAGTATTAGGAATGCCTTTGCAAAAACTGTGATAAGTTCTAAATTAGCCTCCGAGGAGGAGGAGGGCAAATGAAGCTTTCTGAAGGTATACGTCTGAGCACCACTCAGCATTTAATTACTTACAGAGTGACTGAATTCCCTGCCAGTTTCTCCTCTTTTTCTTGGTCTCCCCTCCCTCCCTGTGATTTGATTAGAAAGTGAACTGTGTTTTTTTAGATGACTGACACTATCTAAAGTTCCTTGCAGAAAGAAAGATGCTTGCCAAACGACAGAGCTAGGCAGTGCACACGGTATGTCACTTACAAGCGTCCTCTCACTGACCTCCCAGTTTGGCCGCAGAGCGTTAAAGCTGCCTTTGACGCTTGGGTGTACTTTCCTCACCCCGCAAGTGCGCAGGGAAGGGCAGGAGGACCCACCCTGAGCTCAGGCTGCTTCCTGCAGGAGTGGGCTGGAGGTTCTCCCAGGAAGAGCCTGGTGAAGGCAGAGGTCAGGGAGCCCGCCTGGCACCGCGAAGGCTTTTGCTGCACTTTCAAGTACCTAATTTTCCAAGTGGGCGAGGAGGTTTTTGAGGAAGAGCACTTGGAGGTAGCAGGAGGTAGAGCGAGATACTTGGAGCAGAGCGCTGCAAGGGTGAGACCTGTGATGAGAGAGTTTTGCAAAAGCAAAATATAAATTTTTATCTTATTTTCTGTTATGTAACTCTGGGCCAACTCTGCAGAAATCAGTAGGTATATTCTGGATTTAGACAGGAGTAAAGGAGATAACAATCTGATCCTGGTGCTTAAAAAGCTTTTTCTGAGAGTTGCTCAGGTCAGATTTCCTCCAGCTCTATACTGCCAGGATAAAATAGATTTTCAGATACATCCTGTTGAATACGAAACACATTTTTATTTAAAGCGTCTTTTAAATTAGAGCGTGTTCATTAAATAAAAGGTGAAATGTAAGAGCCCGTTGCTGAGTAAAGCAGGAAAGGGCTTCACAGTGAGATTTGATTGTTTACATTCAATGAAAGGAAAAGTCTGATTTGGAGTGCTCAGATTTAATCTTGGTGCAGATTAAAATGGTGCTATTGTGTTCTGCTGGGCTGTTTGGAAAGGTGAACTGAGGCTTTCCTACGACTGTATCATTGCAGTATATACACAAGATTTACATGCAGTCACATCAGTCACACAAAATTGCAGAGTCGAGGTTCTCTGGCATAAACCATGTTAACATTGTCTTTCAGGTTTTGAATTTCTACCCACTGCTGTAAATCACCCCTGAACTCTTGGTGGGTTTGGCTGGTCATTTCCTGATGTTTCCTGTTTCTCCCGCCTGGCTGCGAAAGTCAGTTGTGCTGTACCACAGATGTAGTTTCATTTTTGGGGGGAATCTGCAATAGATTATTGCTAGCACACTTGCCATCTCTCTTCTGCAGTGCATTAGGCAGCGCTCGCAACCTTCAGCGGAAATAGACTTCATAGTGAAAGTGGTGGTGCCTCACCCTTAAGGACAACCATAAACACATGCTGACTTAGTGCAACAGATTTCAACTCAAAAAGAAGGACTCAGGATTTGATTCCTAACAAAACAGAAATGTGCTCAGTTACTGCTTTTCTGTTACAATTTTGTGCATATATATGACACAAGGCAAGGCATTGGAGCATGAAAGGGAGAGAGCTGTATCGTTTAGTAACCCGGTAAACCTAGCAGACACTTGGGGAAGAGGCAGCTTGTTAACACACATGTGCTGGATAGCAGATCTGTGTTTCTGATGAACTGTCTACACTGTGAAGTTTGTTAGGGGAAGGACACATTAACCTAGGTGGTATGTTATGATTCTTTGCACTCATAGAACCGACGTCTGGTTTTCTGAGATCAAAGCAACAAGCTAAGGGTTTCTAAGTTGTGCCCTTTCCTGCCACTCAGAGCAAGAGTTTTAGGACTCTTTTAACTTAGTTTCTCCTTTTGCACCATGAGGATCTCAGCTTCCAGCATGTCGGGAGGATTGAAATATTACTAAAATGCTTTGAAAATGACAGCAAAGTTATTGGCAAAGCAGGTAGCAAATAAAATGGTGAAGCAGCATCTCTGTGCTTCATGGGAGATTGAAGGCGAAAGACTGTGAGGCAGTCAGACGCTGTAGCAGAGGAGACAGCACCTGTGGGGACAGACAGACAAACACCACCTTAACAAGTGATCTCCTTGCACACTTGCGACCAGCCAGTGCTCCAATGACCAGAAACTGTGCTTCAACAGATTATGGGAAGATGGATGTATACACCCAAGGCTTGGATTTTCATAGACAAAGCATGTAACCTATCTGTGGCTGCATCCTCCTGGCTGGCTCTGATGCCAGGCTGGTGAATACCCTATGTTCTCACCAGCCAAATTCGGTTTCTTTCACAGCAGTGAGGGGAGCTCAGAGCAGAACTCTTCTTTGATCATCTTTTGGGTTTTAAGGCTTTTTGATGCCTAGAATTCCTTTTTTTTTTAGCATGGAGCACAGCAACTGCTAATTCTTTCAGTGCTGTTACAGCTGAGACTAGAACACGCAGGGAAAAACAGTTGCTTCAGGGAGGACTAGGCCTGTCCTTGGAGATTAGGACATGATGCTTATTATTGACCAACCAATCTTCTCTCCACAGTGACAAAGAAAAGAGAAAGAAAAGAAAGGTATTACCTTTTCTCTGACGTTCCAGGTCTTTTTTCCTCAAAATTACCTTTAAAAGAAGCAACAAGGAGAGAAAAAGTGCAATTCAAAATCAGCAGATTTCATGCTGGTGGAAATACATTTATGCATTCAGCAGTTGAGAAAGCAGTGAGTGGCAAGGTTACAGCGAATGCCCAACTCAAAGTGGATCTGAGAGGTAACATCTGAAAAACACACCAGTCTGAACTAATATTAGCTGTATGGGGAAAGTCTACACCTGTGACCAAAGGGGGATCTAATCTAAGCATCTGAAGCTTGCAGTTCAAGTCAGCATCCACCTAGCACTCTGGTAGCATTTGTTGTTTCTTTTGTTTTAGCTCAGCTGTGATCTTCCCAAGTCGGTGTGTGGGTCAGGTCTGCACGGTGCTCGTGGCTTCCCTTGCACTTTGCATCCCATCAGCAGAGGTCACATCAAGCGAGACCTCACAAGGACAACAGAAGCACCAAGTGCCCAGGTTTGATTGCATCCAGCAGAGAGGCAGATGCAGGGCCAAGAGGAATTCTACCGAGTGCCTGCCAGCAGCTTGGGACAACAATAAAACCACTGAAGCGGGGAGGGAGGAGCCTCGCAGCTGCTGGGCTGACTCAGTCCATAATGAGCATTCCCTGCACTTTTTATAAGCTTGTCTGATCTTCAGCCCAGCTTCGAGAAGTTCCTCGCACATGTTTTATCCCAGCTATCCGTTTCTGTTGTGTTTTGGTTCTCTTTTCATGTGTGCTGTGAATATATAAACACATCTCTCGGGCAGTTTCGCATCAAGTGAAACCTGAGAGAAAATACATATTAAGCTTAATTATTTGTCAAAAGACTTTTAGCCAGACTCCCTTTGACACCCACTTCGTGTTTAGTAGGAGGCAGGCTCCTTGTCTGTAGCTGAAATTGGCAGCGGATGCTCCACGTAGCCTAAGATGCAGCAGCAAAATCATGACCTCAGTTAGTCAAGGGAAGCTAGAACAGAGGCAGAATTTCTTTTAATTAGTCCTAGATGGACAAATTTTTAATTCCCTTTGCTAACAAGGACTGATTCCTACAGTATCTCCACAGCAATCCTCGTCTGCCTCTGACATTCTCAGCTGTGTCGACGCGGGAAGTTCCTGGGGAAAATCCTCCTTGTGCTTGTGCTTTGAACAGTCCCAGGTTGTGGACAATGGGCATGCAAAAATAAAAACACGGCCAATTTTCCCTTTCATGCAGATTTAATTTTTTTTCATACTCTCTCCCTTAGGATCACCCCTCATGGGATTTCATGAAGAAAAACTTTCAACATATATCTAATTTCAGTCACAGGCTTCAGGTTCATTGGCTTCTGTAAGACATAAGCACGCACAGAGATGCATCTGGTGCAGACAAATGCCCAAGGTAGAACAGGGAAGTAGTGGATTGTGGGTATGACCAGTTATGTCCAATCCTACTGTCTTTTACTGAAATAAAACCTCAATGTTTGGTATTTTTTACCTTGCCTTCCTCTTTTTATTTTGTTCTAAAGGGCACGGTATAGATACATTTTACTTACATGCTTTGTTATATGCAAGTATTTGCTGCTGCTAGCCACATTCCTCCCTTCCCTTTGAGAGATAACACCCACTTCCATATTCTTCCTACATCTGGAAACCCCCACAGATGTTTGCTCTGCAAAACCACCCTCTGTTCCAGCAGCAGAACGCCTGTAGCTACATTGAGAATTATAAATTAAAATAACTTAGGAAGGCCAGCACACGTGGAGAGTACTGCAGAAGCAGGGAAATAATCCTCTGCAGAGATGTGAATGCTTTCATTATGATGAAACAGATTCTGAGGCCAATTTATCTAAACAATGTTGTGTTTTTGAGTACTCAAAGAACAACATCTTTCAGTCACAGTGACTTAAAAAAGAAAAAAAAAAACAAACAGCAAATAAAATGCTCCAGGTTGCTCAAGGGTGCACCTAAAGTCTTGGAAAATCCAGCCAGAGCCCTGGCTTCTCAGTATATCCAAAAGTCAAGGTCTACCTAAAGGTGTCAAAATACAAATATAGACATCTAACAGTAGGCAAGAAAAACTGTACAGCAGTTATTGGGCCAGTGTAGTCATGGTGAATTATTATTTGACACAGGTCTGAACCAGAAACCCTGTCAATCCCCCACCCTTCCTTTCACACTTGAAAGCCTCCATCCCCTTCCTTCCCAGTGCTGCGTTGGGTCAGGGCTGGAGTGGCTCTTCCTTCCTGAATTGGGTTTGGTGTGACGAAGACAGCAGCAGGCTCAGGAGAGCAGGACAACCCACCATCTTCTCACTTGTTGGAGCTGAACTCTCACAAGGATTTCTCTGAGATTTTGGTACCATCAAAACTGAATCTAAGCCTTGAAATTATTCTGAGTCCAGAGTCCAGACGTAGGATCCTAACATCATCTACAGACAACAATCAACCAGCAACGAAAAATGGCTCAAACAGCTCACTTACAATATGTACCACAGGAATGTTGCAAATATAAACTCTGGTCATTGGACTGCTTAATCAAACACCCTAGAAAGGGGCATTTCACTTTGAAGATAAACACAAGATGGCACACGGGTTCTGAAGAGTTCAGACATAGCTGCACGTAATGAAAAGCAGTCACAGAAACCAAAGTTGTGTTCTCTGCCGTCTTAAAAATTCTGCATTTTTATACTCTGTTGTTCAATTTTTTACCTGATTTGTAAAATGGGGATAATGTTTATCTCTACATTATAATTATAATTTTATAACTGAAGTCCGTTGAGTTGCTTGGCAAGAAGACAGGGTAACATAAAAAAGTGCTTTGCACATCTAAACCCTGACAGGCTATGCAAGCAAACAGCAAAACCAGGAGGAACTTGCATGGTTTAGAACCTCTGCTTTGCAGTGAAAGACGGTGAGCATGGGGATATTTGCGCACAACTCCAATTAATATGCAACTTACAAAATTAATTATAGGAATGCAAAGATCTCTCCTTTTGGTGAGTCATGTCTGAGTATTTTTACCTGGGGTATGATTGCTGTCACAAAAGCCAGTCATAATAAACCTTCAGTACTGCCAAGTGCCACCTCAATAAGGGACACTCAAAGCAGGCACACAAAGAAATCAGATATATTTATTCTGTGTATCATTTCACCTGTTTCTCAATGTTTTATAAAATGAAACATTTCTGTTGAAAGAAGAGCAAGACAGCATTATTTTATATTACTCCTACAACTTACATTACAGTAGGATCAGTTTACTTTAAAATAAAGTGTGTGAAACTGTACAAAAACATAGGGTTTATTTATCTCTATGATGCCACAGCCATACTTAGGGTCCCAGAAGTTTAACTACTGAGGTATTGTAATCACCTGTGATATCATGGCACTCAGTTGGGCTATTATACTCTACCAAAAAATATAAAAATTCACCATAAATTCACTATCAACATATCTTGCTCTGGAAAGCAATTTAAAATGAAGTGGGAGAGGGGAAGGGGTATTTTATCTTCCATTTTGCAAGTGGCAAGGGGAGATTTGGCTCTTAATCCAGAGCTCATTGACTCAACGACAACCCTTCCCAGTGACTTGTTGAAGGCCATCCAAGGAAATTTTCACAGCATTCATCAAAAGCCCATCCTCGCTGCAGGGAAAAGAGCTTGAAAGGGAAGGAGGAGAAAGACACACTTGACATGCTACGTCTTCTATAACCTCCAGAACATCTCATGCTCATGAAAGCTAGGAGTAAGTTTTATATTGCACGAAGTTTGTAAAAAGCTGTCAGGATTCAAGTCAAGGCTTGTATGTAAAAACCCTCTTTTCTCTTAATGGTGCAGCCTCTCCCATTATCAGATGAACAAACAGATTATGATATTTGAGGCAGGATCCGCACAAAAGGTTTTTAGATTTAACGGCTTCTCTTCTGGTCATGTCTGATCATGTCTTTCAAGTACATACATTGCAGTATAACATCTCAGGCAGACACATGCAGAGGATGTAATTTAGCCTTTCTCATGTGGAAGGACGCTGGGCCAAGAAAATGCAGAAAAGCTCGTTATTTATATTCTTCTTTTTCTTTCCCTCCAAGAAGAAATCCTTTCTTTTCAGGGTAATTGAGCCTGCTTCTAGATCACTAAAATTGTGTTGCAGAAGGTTAACAAATCATACAACGTGATTCAACCTGAATCCAATGTTCAAGGAAAGAATTATTCTGAAGTGAGAAAAGTGAAAAAAACCTAAGCCTTTATGACTTGACAGCTGAGGCTCGATGGTCTTCTTATGAAAAACCATTAATCTCAACAAATTTCACAGATTTCTTTATTGCTCACATACAGTTATTGAATGGTCAAGTGCTAGGTTAGAGAATATCTAAAAATAAATTGTTATTAAAACAGCTGGCAACTTTCCATTGCACTGTGAGTCCACGGCCTTCTTTTATTGTGTGATCAGCTTTGCAAGTCTAAGTAACATACAGCAATTTATTCAAGGAGTAGCTATATCTCTTACTAAGGTAATATTGGCCAAAATATAAATAAATTTCACAACACCTAGGAGGCATCAGATTGAAAGTAGCATTGAGAAATTGCACTTCAGAATGATAAGAAAGTCAGTAAAAAAATCTTCATATCAAGACTTGGAGAATTAAAACCTTTAACCCTTGGCTGGTAGAATTCTTATTTCTCCCACACTTACATCTCCCACACCTACATCTCAGTTTTAAAGATTGAGAATTGCTGTAAAAAACAGGCACTGCAATAATAGCAAGTGTAATAAATTAGCAACTCAATGAAAAACAAGCCCTGAAGACTAGCTAGTTTTCATCCAAGAATATTGAAGGAATGTAGGAATAAAGTAATTTGGCTGATAATCAAAAAAAAAAGTTATTTTAATTACAATTCATAGATGTAAAATTTTAAAACCAGAGACCTCTGTGATGAGCTAGTCTGACCCTTGAAAAGCACTAGTTACAGATTTTTGTGAAATGTTTGCTGTGTCACATTCATATCATTTGAGTAAGACATAGTGTACCTATTCAGAATGCAGTAGTCAGCATTTGAATGTATTTTATATAAAGTACCAGCAGTTAGACTTAAAAACTACAAGTGGGAGAATGACACTAAAGAAATTGCTGCTATTCTGGTCCTTCTGTCATGATAAAGGAAAGGCATACAAAATACCATAATAAAGAAAAGTGGTGCTGTAAATAATGAAGAACTTAGTTCAAGTGAAGGGATATAGATGTAAAACAAGATATTTGTTTACACAATAGAAGTTGCCTCCACACGATATCCCAGAAGTCAAAAGCTTAAAGGATTCAAAAGCATTAAAGGTACTCCTCTGGATAGTGACAATATCCTCAATTCCATTATAGATCATAAAACTTACTGAGTAAATACATTAGCAGTGTAAGCATTTGTACTTTAGAGTCAAAAGGGAATGAAGAAATACTTGGAATGGAAATATACCTGTAGCAGATTGTTAGATAATTTTCTTCTATTACGTTTCTTGTACCTTCTGATTTCTCTGCTATTGATCTCTACCATCTGGATCAAAGGCATAGCTAGGGTCCAAGGCAACAATTGCTATGTTCCTAATCGAGAAAGAAGTCTTACATTAATTTCAAATTTGAGGATCTAATAGTGAGAGAAGATGTAGAAATTTATAAATGCAAATATTTATGATGCATATGAATAGCTTTGTGAATTTGACCTCTGCAGACATGAGGCAACCATGATACTTTTTGGAGTTTGGGTCTCAGCTGAAACCTCTCTGAAATTCACATATTCTCAAATGACTCTTGGTTTATTTATCCCTTATTTGGTTGTGCTGCTTTTTGCGTCTTCATATAGAGTCATAGAACAATCAGTTATTTACTTTTCAATAAAAGTAGTGGGGGTAGTTTGCATCTAAATATTGCTTTGTAAACTAGTATTTCTTCATGGCACAAAACCCCAGAATTGACTTTAACAGGCAGTTTCACCTGAAGCCTGTCTGTAGTCAGGGGTCTGCTGGCTGCTTGAAGGTATGTGCGAAAAGGGATAGGAAAGGTCAATTCACCTAACTGTTTGACAGCGATCATGTACATGACATTTGTAATGGGCTTCAGGCCTGCATCAAAAAAACTTTGAGGTTTCTGATCCCGAGGAAGGTGATAACACCACTCTAGAAACACCAGGGCAGCAAAACTAAAACAAAATAAAACTAATTTAAACTGTAGCAGAAAGTCAAGAAGTAAACATGTAGAGGTGGAAATGTGTTTTAATGCAATTTATGCTTTCTCAGAAACTGCTCACTTGACATAATTTCACTTTTAACAGTCAGAACTCACATACTCAAAGTTACTGTGTTGATGTTGATGGACCTTACTCAGCCTCAGTGATTCTGATGGTCTTAATTACACTGGAGAAAAGTGAACTAATAAGAGCTAAACCATTGTCTTCTACTGTGGCAAAACCAAATTCAAAAGGCTGGTCTTTCATAAGTTAATTTAGGGTAGATCTTTTTTCATCCTCTCTTTGTGCTAGTGAGGAAAAAGGTGGGGAGGAGAGGCTGGATATGAGGTTGGCTGCTCATTTGCATCTTACCAAGCCTATTGACAAGCCCTGGGCTGACCCAAGGCTAGAAGGCCGGTGTCCTACAGAACCAAGCCATCTCTGTCCTGCTGCCCCTGATCTGAGTCCAATCCAAATCACTGTCATACCAGCGGAGTTTCACATGTTGTCAAGGCAAGATGGATTAAAACGCCCGTGTATCTGGGCTACGCCAAACTTCAAAGATAAGAGAGAGTAATTTTTCATCATTAATCAAGAAGATCCACAAGATTACACAAAGCTCGCCGTCAGAGCCAGCATTATCGTTTAAAACATAACATATTCTCTGCACAATTTCTGTGCCTTAAGGAGAGACCAGGGAGAAGCTCTCTAGCCACCCACCATTCTAACTCCCGTGGCATGCACTAAACTAGTTAACTTTAGAAATCCCAGCACACCACACGACTTTATCTCAGAGGTTCCACACCCAAAAGACTCTCAGGCTCCACAATCATCATAAATACTTGTAATGAGGAGCTTTTGCTGTATCTTTTGTTTACACAAACTTACTACTTCAGTGTCAGAGCCTGCTCTTGCTTCCATTCGAATCAATGGGAGTTTTGCCATTCTCTCTAATGAAAGTAGCCCCTAGCGTTGCGTTACATTTGATGATGATGGATAACTATTCCTTCCTTGCAAGAACAATAGTTTAGCAACCATGCCAATAAATATGCATGTGCTTAGCTGTAAGCACCTGAATAGTCTTATTGGTTCCAGTGGAATTACATAAGTTCTTGAAGTTAAATGCTCTTTTTGTTTATTTTAATCTAGCCAAACCCTGAAATCTTCCTCTGTCAAGTAAACATGTCTTCCATTAGAATACATACAAACTTGGTATAATCTAGATACTATCAGCAAGCATATGGCTGATCTGGCTTAATAATACAATTCCTGTAACTGATTATGCAAAAAATAAAAATGCAAACATATTCAATCAATTTGCAGTATACCTAGGTTTATGTTTTGGGGCTTTTACAGTAGAAGAAATAAAGCTAGTGGTGTTTATATGGAATATAATTCTGGATGGAAGTGCAATGTATTGGGCCATCTACCAAATATAGGAAACATATGTTATTCAACATGGTGACTCACACAATGAGTAATGTAGTCTAAAGGGTATATTCTCCCCGTGAACAGACATAACTCTCAATAATGCTAATAAACCCATAAATCCCAAAGGGCCTCATCTAGCTGAAAGTATCTGCAGCCTCGTAAACTGTGCAGACTGCGCAGGGCCACAGATGTCAACTCTTCATCACCAGCCCAGTCCTCCCCACCCCTACTTGCCCTAGGAGAGCAGTGGTTCAGTGGCAAGCAGTTGCAGAGCTGCCCAAGAGCAGAACCAGTGTTGGAGTATGACTATATAGGAGGCTTGATGTCACTGGTTCCTATACTCCAACTCCATAATTCTCCTTGAGGCTGTGATGGTAACTGGGACATTGACTACAAACTGGGACATTGACAGAAGATGATCTGTCTGCTTAAGAAATCCGTTCTTCTTGGTGTGGAGGGCTTCCAGCTCCTTGCCATATTTGAGGAGGAGGCATGTGTTTGTCATTGTCATTGCGGATGATGCTGTATAACAAGGAGTGACATTCTGGGACTATACTGGCCTCTTCAGACTTTGCTGGAGTTATATTTTTGACTGAAGCTTCTCACTGAGGAAAGCAAAATTATATGTATGTGCTAGGGAGCACCAAACTTCAGCAAGTTATTGATGGACCTACCTCAAACTCAGCTCAGTGCTTGGAAAAGGGACAATTTGTGGTACAAGCCTAAGGCGGGCAATGACTTCTAGAAAGGGGAATATTTTCCCTTTTGAAATACAGAATAACTACAGTCCCAATTCTGGAGTGGTAGAAGACTACAAGCCAGTGTGCAGCTTCAGCTGATAGGTAGGAATCAAGGAAATCCTACAGCGTTGACTTTGCACTCTCCCTGAGCTATAGAATACACTGATATAATTTTCTTCTGGGCCAGAAGTGCTCAGAAATTATAGCACTCCTGTAAAAAACAGAAAGTGGAGTTGGTGTGATCTGATTTTAGCCACATTTCCCAGCAAAAGGAGGCATATGTGTTCATACCACCCCCATATACACATTTCTCTGGAGCTGCCTCTCAATCTGATCTCAGTAACCTTTGAGCCAATCTTGACAAAACAGTGAATGTATCCAAAAGGCCCTGCAAGTTCTGTGAAATTAGGTCTTTGCGTAGAGAGGGGAAAGGCTTATTAGTGCCTCAGCTGTGTGCTTTTATGAGATATCTGGAAAGCTACATGAGAGACGCATGCTCACTGCATCCATACTGCTAGAAGAGGTCCATGAAGGGAACTTAGCCTCTGGATACCAGCTCATCCACACAGCTTATTTCGTTGTTCACCCCTTAGCTTTGCTTTACATTTGCTTTACATGGTTTACCAGCTTTCTCCAATACAACGCCCAGCCTTGACTTGGGAAATAGTTTGGCCAGAGGCTGTTCCCAGGAGTTGGCATGAATGAGCTCTTCTGATTAGACTTAGTTCCTCCCAGCGTATGAGTCCTTCAACACTATCCCAAAGGCGTTGAACCATCACGGTCTATATGTTTTACCCTCGGTCATGAAATACATACACTGTTTTGTACTATAAAATCCCCATTTATGTGAGCTGCAATGAAGTCTGACTTTTATTTTCAAACACTTTAAAAAAAACCACAACACACTAAGAATAATGATTGTTTCTTAGGGACCCCATGCTATGCTAGCATGACAATTCTCCTCCAGAAGCAGCTGGTCATGTAGAGTGAGTCTCTTTGCTTTACTTGTCCTCAGGACCAGGGATCAATCACAGGCTCCCTTTATTCAGCAGTATAGACCTATATACCAAAACCCAGCCCTGATTAACTCTGTTGCTCATGGAATTAATTGGTTTGTTTTGGTTTTTCAGAAGATCTTCATGTCACCCCAAAGGAAGTCACTCAACTGGTAGAGAGACCTCTTGCTGATCTTGGACTCTCAGCATTGTTAGCAGCAGCTGGCCATTTTTGAGGTTTATTGTCTGTGGAAAGAGCTAAAATCTTCACCCTGAATGCTGAAATTAAGTCAATGCTGAAGGAGCCCCTCTGAACCCAAGAAAATGCGCCAGGACCTGCTAGGTGCCTCTTGGCTCAACCCCTCATTCAGAGTTAACATCAAGTATTCCCAGGAGTCCCTGCCTCACACAGTACAAATAATTTGATCAAATAAATGAAATATTGGGCAATAATTGGACAGTTAATTGAAACCCTTTCCTGCCCGTGGCCTCCCCAGCACCTAGAGCCTGTTGAGAGGCATCTGGAGCCTGCAACACGCTGCTGTTCGGAAGCCTCCACTGAACTGGCAATGCAGTGCCCTGGTGGGGATAACTGGCCAGCTTTTGTTCTGGGTGTTTTGGGGAGCAAAAATGCCTGGGAAGGTGGGTTCTGGTGTTTGTTTTAACTTCCCAAGGAGTTAAAAGAGCCATTCCAACATTAGCCAGAATGTTGATTATAAACCCACAATTTTCTGTAATTGGGCCTCATTAATAAATTCCTCAAGTGTTTCCAAAGGCAGGAGAGGTAAAACAAGAGCCACAGGGATCAGAGAAACAGGGAACTGTGAGGATTCCTGACCACGTTGTTAATTCCACTTAATCAGCTCAGAGAAGTTCTGTATTCAAAGGAAAATAACCATGACTCACAAAATACCCCTGCCAGCAGGGAATGGGATTCTCTCCATTTATAGTCATATTTTCCCCAATTTTTGTCCTTTCTTTCATTCCAGTTTTAAGCAGGGAAAATGACCCTCCCTCAGGTCACCCTGAGCACCCTCCATGTTCCTGAGCCTTGGTGCAGGCTGGAAGAGCTGTGCTCCCAGGGAAAGTCCAGTGCGGGTCCCTCGGGGCTTCTGGAAGACCCGTTCTGCAATCCGAATGTGCCAAAGGGTTTTTCCATCAGACCCAGACTGAAAAAAGTTTGAAGCCGTCTCAGAGGCATAGCGAGGCAGATTCAACATTTATTGCTGTTTAAAGAGGACGCAGATAGTAGCAAACTTCCAGAGACAGAGCTCTAAACTGCTTGCCATGAAAGGTAGACAAGTCAAACAAAGACAAGATAAGTTACAGGAATAATAATTCAGGTCATGAGACAAGTAGGGATGTGGAGGATGAGAAGGCAGGAGGGTTTGCCAAGAGAAGGGAGCTTTCTGAGGGAGCAGATTCCCCAGCGCTATATGGAGAGCCTTAAGTGCTGGACTTTAAAAACAAGAAAGGTAGAATGAGGGTCGAGAAAGGGAGTAGAAAGCTTTTGAGATAAAAGTAGGGAAGAAAAGATTTGGTTGAAGAAGGTTTGCACAGGACCTGGAAGATGCTTGAAAATTTGAAAGCATAAGAGTCTGCAAGCAGCTGAAAATCAAGGGAGGTTGTGACGCCAGTAGAGCCGCCGCTCGGGCTGCTCGTAAACTTGTATCTGCACTCCTTCTTCTCCTTTCTTCTCAAAATGGAAGATGGAATGTGAAGTTACTGGGTACTGCTGTGTCATGCATGGCCTGAAGGGATGCCTGAATATGCCTGTGTATAGCCTGATACCTGGGCACGTTTAGTTATCTGAGGATCACATGCAGAGGCCGCTGCATATCTGCAGGGGAAGATCCACGGTTCCCTTAGCACTTCTGTGTGTGATTCATCTAGTAAACACATCACAAGGAGTCATTAGGGCAGCCTGCAAGGAGGAAAATCCTCCCTCAAAACACACACCATCTCTTCTGCAGCCAGCATGACTAAGGAGAATGTGCGCTGCCATGGGCAACAGTATTTTTCTTTAGACATGTCGCTTGAGGTTTTCCAGCATAAAAATCTTCCTTGAAACATGCGTTTTTGATGTCCTGACAAGCAGCAGGAGGGGAAATAGATATTACAAATGAAAACAGCTCCAATCACTGACCCCTATTTCTTTCTCTTTCCCATTTGCAGACTTGCACCCTTACTTGATATTTGGGAATCCTCTAGTCTCTGCGTCTATTTACTTTATTTTATTTTTATGAGTGTCCTTGAATGTAATGGAAGAATAAACATTTCAGTTTTCACAGCCTTGTGGCTTTTCATGGGAGCTTAGCTGCATCCACTGTGTTTACAAAACAGAGCTGCGTCATTGCGTTTATTAGTTTGATGATTCTTGGACTATCCGTATTTTTGGCTGCCAAGCTCCCATTTAAATGTAGAGTTTGTTATGTTTTCATAGGCCCCAAGAGGAATTCCTTGATCAAAGTTTTAGAGACAAACAGGACCAGCCAGTTTTATAGCTCACGGAATTACCAAGTTGTCAACGGTTGTAGACCACTGGTGGAACTCTGTCACAGTAAGGAGCCAGCCCTGCATGTCCCCTCCTGAACCCACACCAGCCGCCTGGGGGTTACACCCTGGCAGGGGAAATGTCAGCCGGCTGAAGCCCTTACCCTTGCGCAGGTGTGTCTGTGCTGGGATCGGGAGAAGAGCCGTGACTGCGGTTGGGGTGGAAGTCCTTCTTCCTGATATTTATCATGAGAGGCAGAATCTTGGAGGAGGGGTGATGACAATACAGACCTAAATCTCAGAAAATCTGGGAGTGATGAATTAAGACAACACAAATTTCAACTCTGAGTAAGCAGGAAATATGAAGATAGGACATACAGCACCTCCAAGTGGTGGGGAGCCAGGGGATGGCTGCACTGGCATGGGGAGGAAGGCATGCTGGCCTGTGGTGAGGGGAAAGTAGGTGGACAGTGGATATGGCTGGGAAAACTTGGCTGGAGATGCAGGAGGAGAGTATTTGGCTCAGTGCGCAGCTCAGCCAAGAAAAACAAAGAAGTGTTTCCCTGCAACTGCCATTTGTACACATATAAGCAAAAGCAAGCAAGCAGTCTTGTATGTACTGTGGCTTCCAGAGAGTTGATGGCTTGCAGAGGAGTTAAGATGAAAATTATGGTAGTGGATATATGTTGCAAGATGTGGTGGGGCACAACCGATGAGAGGGAGAGAGCTGTGTCTTACCATTGTATGAGATACTGTGACCAGCATGAATGGAGCTGTCAAGGGTTTTTGGTTAAAAACCCTAGTTATGGCTTCTTCTGCTCTGCCAGCAGCTGTGCCCTGTAAATATCATTTGTTTCAGTCCTGTAAAATAGAAAGCAAAACCGGAAGATCTCTGCAGAATTTCAGCTGGTCCTTTACCTACAACTAGGCACAAAAACATGTCACCTGCACGACCTCGGAATAACGACAGCTGCCTAAATGCATCTTAAGGAGAAAATTCCTTCTTTTAATTGCCAAGAAATTTACTGGCAAAGATATGCATTAATGCAGTGCCAAGACTGCGCACTTCAGAGTACTGAGCTCAGCAAAACATAAAACTTCTGAAAGCCAGGATGCGTGTTAAGATTCTTAGCTCTGTCCCCTTTGAGCAATGCCCCAGATTGCCCATTGCACACATCCTGTCTTTGCACCATTGCCGAGCTCCTGGGCCATGAGCATGGGAGGCAAAGAGAGGAGAGCTGAGCCTCGACAGGAGGTGTCCACACCTGTCCTGTCTTCAAGCACTGAACCTGCTTCCCTGAAACAACATCAAACTTATTGCATTTTATAACCCATCTCTCCTTATGAAAAAACAAAACAAAACAAAACAAAATGAAAGAAAACAAAACAACACAAAACAAAACAAAAAGCTGTCCAAGATGATACACTCAATTAAATCTTTAACTCACAGATTTCTGTCGTATCCTACCTTGCTCCTGATTCTCTCCATGGCAAGAAGACCTTTGTACATCACAAAGTGGTAAAATGATGTTTTATAGTTTCATCTTTTCCCTTTAATCACTCCCATGGTAGAGGCGTGAGGAAGATTTGGTTCCTTCACGCAGATCTGCCCAGCTACTCCACAACCATGGCTGCTGCTCAAGGTACCCCCAACACACCACCAGCACTTACGCTGTAAGCCCTTTACTTCCTCCCTGCTCTGCTTCTAAAGAAAAGTTTTAGAAGACTAAGAACTGAGAAAAGAAAGAGGGACTAGCTTTAGACTATGAAGTGGAATTATATTTATGTATACATGAAGCAGAAAAGGGATGCAGAAGGATCAGCATGGGTGTCCCATGCCTTGACTCATGTGAATAGTCCCCCTGAAGTGGAGTGAAGTCAATATCTGAGTTAAGGCATTACCCACATGAAATGGGGTTTCAACAGATTTTGAGGGCTAAATAATTAGACTCAAACTGGTGGTCAGGTAGTCCATGGTCTAGAAAGAGTGTCTGAAGACATGGTAAGGAAGGGAAAGTGCCTGATGATATCTCCTGTGTACAAATGGACTCCCTGAGTGTGGGAAGCCTTGGACAGGACCTAAGACCAGAGCTGCACCAGTCGCATGGAATGGGAGGGAAAAAAGGGGGACACAAACAGTGAAGTCAGAGGAAAGTATGCAGTTTAGCTTGAGAAAGGGTGATTAAAGGAGTCCTGCTCTCCACAAGCTCTGACAGGTCCTTGAGCTGCCCCTGCCGTGCGAGACTCGGCGTTTCCTCGCACTCTTCCCCGGGCAGCACAGCTGGGGGGCTGTTTGTCATCTGGGCCTCTTCCTTAAGCCACAGAGGAGGCTATTTAAGTAAGGGGCAGGAGAGGAAGGCAGGAAGAAACGTTATTTCCTTCGTTCTAAGCAAATCTGGCAATCTGGGCTGAGCCTGCCTTGAGCTTAGGACACAGCCTGCCAGCCCTAGTGGTGTATCTTCACCGGGACCGTACGACCCTCCGCACAAGCACAGCCATCATCAGCGAGCGGAGACACAGTGGTGCCACTGAGCAGCCCTGAGAGCACTGTTAGCTGCCCGGCTCTTACATTCTCTCCTGTGAATGCATTATTGATGGCGATCACAGAGCTGAGGAGCTTGCAGCCTGCCTCGTGCATGGAGGCACCAGCTGCAGCTTTTCTGGGACCTTACTGCTGACACTGGCCATCCTCCCAGTGTAGCAGGAGGGAGAGGGAGAGAAAGGAGGGACTTTGGACCAGGCTTGCCACTGCATTGCACTTACAGCTGAATTTTCCCTTGGGATTGCGAACCACAGCCCCAGGCTTCCCAGGGGCTTCAGCACTCAAGGTTCAGCCTCCCTCTTGGCCCCCGGGGGTAGGTAAAGCTACCACCTGCAGTGTGCAATGTCATCCCACATGGCGGAGAAGCTATCTGTCTGCCTTGTTCACCATGCCTGGGAGGAAAGGGGGGCTGACAGTGGGCCTCGTGTGGGGTGCTGCCATCCTGCCCAGCTTCTGGGCATGTGTAGCTGGGGTGGCCCTGGGAGGCACGATGGGACCAAGCAGAGAAACCGTGAACAGTGGTCATGGAAGGACCTTAAAAGCAGAGACCTTGCTTCAGCGGACCCCCACCTGAGCCTTTAAGATGATGGAGAAAACCTCCCCCTTTTCTAGGGACCAGGAGAGGACAGTGTGCTGCAGCCCAGGAAGCCACTGAAAATTGCTGCACCTGAAGTGGGGTTTGGCTATCTCTGCAAAGAGTGGAGATGTGTTTTAATCTGTCATCTCACACAACAGGTCTGAGTTTTCCCATCCAAATACCATCTTCCTTTGGTTCAAAATGTGATGTTCTGATATAGCTAACCCAAGCGACTGGAAACGTGTCGTAGCTTTTGGCATGCTCAGTTGTGTGACAGCCATACCTCGATGCTCTGGCCAATGCAGCGTCGCATCACATCTTTTGCTCTTCCACCTTTAGCACTGCCCAGACCAAAATGTTGCCGAGATCTTTGATCTCAGAAATAACCAGCAGCAAAGGAACCACCAGGGCATAACTCAGTCCCTGGCTTGTTCCAGCATGAAGCAGTGTGTCCTTACTCCGCATTGTAATGGTCTGGCATGATAGTGCTCCCTTATGCTTTGGAGAAAAAGCCATTCTTCCTGAATCCCAGTGAACAGTTTATAGAATAAGGAAAGAGTAAAAAAATTTCATCTTTGTGATTCTTTTATGACAATACAAAAGTGCAGGTTAGGCATAGCTAGCAATCTCTCTCCTTCATCTATTTTTCTTCTATTAGAAAAAAACAAGAAACCATTGGTAGTTAACTAGGAACTACAGACTAACAGAAACTACCACCTAGAAATTTGTTCTTCTCATTCAAGCCAAGATTACCAATACATTATCTAGGAAAAGACACAAAATCCATAGTGAGTTATGTAAGGAGTCCGTTAAGATGCAGAACTCAAAGAATTAAAGAATCTTTGTCCCCAAAGCACAGGATTAGCACCATATTTATTTGACAAATTCAGTGCTTGCTTTAATCTGCAAGCTCTTGGTATATGTCTGCCTCTTAAAAATGCTCAGGGCTGCTGTGCCTTAAAATGAGAGATGACAGTGAAAAGTGATGGAAAAACAGTGGAAATGTTGTCCAGGTCAGAAGAAGGACAGTTTCTAAATCAAGTTCCTGCCTTATCTGCAGGGATTATTATCTCTTCTCAAGTGTTAAAAATATTTTCTGCCTCCTGGTTTTACACAGAGGAGAGTGCATTGGTCGGATCTGTGGAGACGCAGTTCTCAGGCTTGGTTCTTTCCCACCAGAGGCAGGTATGCGCTACACCCATCCCGTAATTAGCGCCTGCTCTGGGCCTCTTGCGGAGGAGGATTGCAGTTTGCCAGCATATTTGAAACAGCTCTCCATGTCATTGGGAGTGCTCCCATGAAAGCATTCTGGCTTGTTAAAACATCCAAAATCAAATATGTGCCTGCCAGATAGAGGATCATCCCAGCTAGAGATGAAAAATACCTTAGATCAGAGAGTCCATCCCCATGCTAAGGTAGGATATAGCTCTCAACAGACTCACATATCTCTGTTTTGCTTCTTGATTTCTTTGCGGGATCCATGCCAAAGGCTTTTATCATCAATCCAGAGGAGGATCTATACAAGAGAAATTCCAAAACAGCATCAGGGAACAGTATGCTTTTTTCTTCCCTCTCTTGTTATTTCCTCACATTAAACAATTCATTGACTTTAATTGTGCTCGCCTCAGGCAAAAAAGCCTGGCAAATTTGAAGACCATTTTTATTATTAGTTAGGTGAGTTTACTTGCCAAGCATACTTTCCCAAGTTCTCTGAACATCCTACTCATCAGTTGCTAACAAAGGCCCCATTCACACAAGGGCTACCAAACGGGTTTGCAGCATGGTTCACAACTGGCCCAGGGTGAGATCTTTCAGACCCCCCCCTCTGTCTGCTGCTATGGCATCCAAGGTCATCTACCATTAAGGACGGCGCTTAAGCCTCAGTAAGGGGAAGACTCACCTAAAGGAAGGCTTAAGTGGAATTGGAACAAAATTGCAATCCAAAAAGTCCCTGTTCTTCAACGCAGCTGGCTCTGTTGTTTCACTGAGCATTCCCAAGGTACATCAAACTCTGTTTCCTCAGGTGTCCAAATCTGATGCATATTGAACAGTCCTTTCTGTGTGCAGCCAGCAGCTGTTCCTTCACTAATGTAATAGTTCCCAAAGTAGGAGACACAAGTTCAGCTCCATCTTCAGCCCAAGGAGGTTTATTGTCTGTTTCACGTTTTCCCAGGATACCCCAAGCACCAGAACATGGAGGGCAGGAAGACATTGTCCTACCTTCTGCCTGAAGCTGGATCCAAGAGCTGAAAACAAGATTAAGCCCACGAATTTTATAGAAGAGAGAGGGTGAGTCTGTAGTGGTTAGGATATAAGGCTTAAATAAGGCTTTTCAGGGTGAAGGAGGAATTCAGCCTGGGTCCAAGTGCTGCTACCTCAGCTATTGAGGTGTGTCTTTTACCAGGAAAAGTCCTTAATTTGTCCTCTAAGGCTTTGAGCTTATGCTGACACCCTAGTAGTGCTGCAGGGGCAGATTGCCTGCCAGGCAGCCACGATGCTCTGCTGGAAATTACCCCCGGGGCAGGGAGCGGGCGTGCAGGGGAGTGCCACGGGGGAACACCGACACCTCCGCTCTTCCCCAGTGACGGATGGATGTGCTCAGAGAAGCTGTTTGAAGTTGAGTGCAAGCTATCTTGTTGGTAACGTGTGCCAGGGCAAAACCTTTGTCTCACTTTTTGATCCTTATGGTCCAAGGAGGAATGGGGACTGAAGCGCTTGGATCTGTGTTTGTCTGTAGCTGGCACAGTTCTGCTCAGGCAAGTCATAAGAGACTGCTGCAAAAGCAACCTAGCAGAGGTGATGTGGCTGCCAGGCAATGTCCTGGTAGGGCCTGGGCGTAGAGGCAGAGAAGTGCTGGAGATAAGAAGGTAGCTGAACCCTCGCAAGGTGGTGAAGTCTCTCTTCCACTTTGCACAAGCATGGAAGTAAAGCTGCCTGGAAACTTGACAGGAGGCTGCTGTTTGTACCATGTCCTCTCTGTTACCTGGCGATAAAAGATCTGCTTTGCACTTCAGGAGAGCTGAAGGGCATGTGGGACTGCTCCCATGGCCCAAAGCACCGTGCTTGTGAGGATTCCGAGCTAACAAACCTGCCTGGAAACAAGGGTAATGGGGAATGCAGAGCCTGACACGAGGGCAATAACTCTTCAATGACTCTGCGCTAAGTCACAGGGGTCTCTGCAACACACCACCCAGAAATCCTGCGTGTCCCATATTGTCTTGTATTGCCATGAACAGGAGGGTTCCAGCCATGAGCCTTCATAACAAGAGTGCATAGTTTTAATTAAACGCTACTGGAAGGAATTTTGCTGAGATTTCCTATGAAAACCAGTTGGAATTTTTGGTGTTTCTGCCCCACGAAAGTCCAGTTTCACTGTTTGAAGAGTGTGGACTGTGCAGTCTGCCCCTTCTGCGCCCTCCTCTCCATAATGCAGACTGCGCCTTCAACCCCACAATATATCCTTTTATCTGAATATAATGCATGGGGCAACACAAGATGGAGCTGCTGGTGGAAGAGGTCACGACGTTCCACTGCACTAGTGTTTTGAATGGGAATCCTATAAAAAAAACCAGCCTGTGACATGGCTGCAAAGAAAGATCCTGCACTCTGTCAATGTCTTGGCATGGAGTTAGCAGGGAGTATGGGATTGGACACAAGCGGAGAGTGGGCTTTTCTTGGCATTGGCCACAATGAGTGTGGTTGTCCAAGGAAAGTTTGTGGGGGTGGCTGAGGGGATAGAAGAAGACAGACGTGTTAAAGGGAAGTGTGTTCCTACATAATGAGACATTGTAATATATGGTAAAAAAAAAAAAGGAAAAAAAAAAGGTCCAGGGCAGTGGAAGGATTTCCCCAGCAAGGGGGTTGAGCAGAACATGGTTTTGGCTTACCATTATGGGCTGTTGTGTCTTTGTAGGCACGGGGCTCTTACACTGGACCAGCCTTTGTGTCAAATCTAGCTGCAATGCCTGAGTTTCCCAAGCTGCCTCTCATCTGTGAATCAGTCTTGGTTTGTTTCTACTCATGCAGCTGCTATTTTTTATTTAGTCTAATTTTAGCATATGTACCAGCAGCTGCAAATGTAAATGGTCCCATTTGGTATCCAGTGCATCCAAACGGAGAAGTGGCCCACGTGAGGTATGTTGGGTTCCCCCGCTCTGCATAACTTAAAAAATAGACAAGTAATAAACAGTTTCTGCAAAATATGATATTATGACAAATAGTATTGCACAATTTTATGTTTTTTTCTGATAAATTCTGGAGACAAATTGTAAAGTTCACACACAAATATTTCCTTGCAGAATTGGGAAACAAAGGACTTTGTCCCTGAACTGCAACACTAGACGTGGAGATTGGAAGCACAGAAACGGGGCAGAAAAGTAGACTTCCTTGCAACGAGCATCGCACAGGAATCTATTTTCACATAGCGGTGTGTTTGTTTCTGGGGAAAGGAAAAGAACCATCTAGGAGGAAAAAAGGGATGATCCAAAAAAACCCAGGTAGAGATAGCAATAAACTGATGGAAAATATTAAATTTATATCAGCAAGTGCTGGTCTGCCAGGTTGAAGACAGTTTTTAGGAAAACCACTGAACTCTCTGGGGGAATTGACAGATCACTAGGATTTTGGTATATTTTGATACATTTTGAGATATATTGTTTGTTTTCCCTGCCGGCTCTTTTACTCCCTGCCTGCGGCTCACCCCAGCAACCGCCTCCTCCTGCAGCCCCAGTGCCCACCTCGCACACGAGGACCAGTGAGAGTTTGGCTCCTGCCTGTGTCAGTATGTGGTTCATGGCCTGCCAAGGTTTTACACACGTTGGTTGAGTGCTACACCAAAACCAAACCAAGAAAATTGAGACAAGAAGCTTGTGTCCATTCTTCAACCACTGTACCTCCATCGGAAAGGGGAAAACGCTTTTATTCCCCTTGCTGATACAGCAGACTGGTCCTTCCCAGGCATGCTCTTTGCTGCTGTGTGCACACTATGAAACAAATTCAGAGGTGGATATCTTTTTTGCTCTCTTTATAAAAGTTTCAGTCAAGCAGAAACATAGAAAACACTGGATACTGCATGGCTTCTAAGACTGGTAGCAAATGGTTAATAATAACAGCTTGTTATTCAGCCGTACATCAACATTGCTTCCATATGCTATCACGCAACTACCTAAAAATAATTTTACCTGTCAAAATCAGATCACTAACAAATAGGGAAAAGTACTCAAAATGACATTGTGAAATATTCACAAAAAGTAATTTTACTAATTCCATACTAACATGATAACTGAGAGAAATTTGAATCAATCTACTTTTCTAGTGTAATGTGCTATTTATATAATTGGCCATTTTTCTTTTCTGATGGAAAATTTAATACAATTGGAATAAAAGACAGTGGAGAAAAACACTAAATGTCCGCAGAGATGGATGTACTACTCTGTATCCCTCCATCCGCTTACTTGAAAACAGGGACAGGGAAATAAATGTAAAAAAAAATCAAGATCAAGAGTTTGTTGCTTTTTATATCTGTTTTATTAGACATATAATCCTCTTAGCTAAATTGGTAGTCAGTTGTCATGGTTTAACCCCAGCCAGCAACTAAGCACCACACAGCCGCTCGCTCACTCCTCCCCTGTGGGATGAGGGACAGAATCAGACAAGTAAAAATAAGAAAACTCGTGGGCTGATATAAAGAAATTGTGGGTTGATATAAAGACAGTTTAATAGGTAAAGCAAAAACTGTGTGTGCAAGCAAAGCAAACCAAGGAATTCACTCCCTGCTTTCCATTGGCAGGCAGGTGTTCAGCCATCTCCAGGAAAGCAGGGCTCCATCGTAACTTGGGATGACAAACGCCAACACTCCGAACATTGTCCCCCTTCCTTCTTCTTCCCCCAGCTTTATATGCTGAGCATGACATCACATGGTATGGAATATCCCTTTGGTCAGTTGGGGGTCAGCTGTCCCGGCTGTATCCCATCCCACCTTCTTGTGCACCCCCAGCTTACTTGCTGGTGGGCTGGTGTGAGAAAAAGAAAAGGCCTTGACTCTGTGTAAGCACTGCTCAGCAATAACAAAAGGCGTATAACTGCTGCAGCACAGACTTATCCACAGGCACAGTTGCTTTGAGGTGCACCTGTTCCAGCATGGCCTTATCCATGGGCCACAATGCCTTCAGAGATGTACCTGCTCCAGTGTGGCCTTACCCACAGCCACGGTCCCTTCAGAAGTAAACCTGCTTGAACATGGTGGATGAAAAGCTGGACATGAACCGACAGTGCACTTGCAGCCCAGAAGGCCAACCGTATCCTGGGCTGCATCAAATGAAGGGTGGCCAGCAGGTCGAGGGAGGTGATTCTGCCCCTGTACTCTGCTCTGGTGAGATCCCACTTGGAGTACTGCGTCCAGCTCTGGAGTCCTCAGAACAAGAAAGACATGGACCTGTTGGAGCGGGTCCAGAGGAGGGCCATGAAAATGATCAGGGGGATGGAACACCTCTCCTATGAAGACAGGCTGAGAGAGTTGGGGTTGTGCAGCCTGGAGAAGTGAAGGCTTTGGGGAGATCTTATTGCAGCCTTTCAGCACTTAAAGGGGGCTTGTAAGAAAGATGGGGACAAACTTTTTAGCAGGGCCTGTTGCGACAGGACAAGCGGTAATGGTTTTAAACTAAAAGAGGGTAGATTCAGACTAGATATAAGGAAGAAATTTTTTATGGTGAGGGTGTTGAAACACTGGAACAGGTTGCCCAGAGAGGTGGTAGATGCCCTATCCTTGGAAACATTCAAGGTCAGGTTGGACATAGCTCTGAGCAGCCTAATCTAGTTGAAGATGTCCCTGCTCACTGCAGGGGGATTGGACTAGATGACCTTTAAAGATCCATTCCAACCCAAACCATTCTATTCTACGATTCCATGCTTCTATGGCATTACCCATGGCTGCAGTCCCTCCAGGGATGTACCTGCTCTGTCATGGGCTTATCCATGGCTACATGCTTTGAGGTGCTCCAGCATGACCTCATGCACAGCCACTGATGCTTCAAGATGTACCTGCTGCAGCATGGACTTATCCACAGCCACAGATGCTTTGAGGCGTACCTTCTCCAGTGTGGACTTATCCTTGGGCCACAATCCCTTCAGAGGTATACCTGCTGCGGCACAGACATAACCACAGCCTCGGGCGCTTCAAGATAAGCAAGCCTGCTCTGGTGTGGACTTATCCACGGCCACAGATGCTTCGGGGTGTCCTGCTCCCATGTGGACTCACGCCACAGGTCACAGTCCCTTCGACTCGAGCTCACACTGGAGTTCCAGCCTGTCCAGTACAGCAGCCCAGAGACAGGAGCGATGCCCTGGCCATCTGTCAGCCCAGGCACATCCCCACTGCTGTTATCAGAGTGTTCCCAGGCACAGCACAGTAAGACGATCAGCAGCACAGCAGTACAGCAAGCAGCCAAAGCAAAAAACAGCCACTAACAAGCACTGGACTTCAATATACATTGAGGCAAGCAAGCCCCATGGCAAGCACAGAAGCTGGCCTCTTAATAGCTAAACAGCAATAACAGCTGCAAATTCAATCTAGCACATTCCAATCAAACCTATTGTTATCTGGGACCCTTCAAGCCGCATGTTGGGTGCCAAAAAGGACTGTTGTGGTTTAACCCCAGCTGGCAACTAAAAACCCCACACAGCTGCTCGCTCACTCCTCTCTGGAGGGATGAGGGGGAGAACTGGATAGGTAAAAGTGAGAAAACTCACGGGCTGAGATAAGGACAGTTTAATAGGTAAAGCAAAAGCCTTACGCACAAGCAAAACAAAACAAGGAATTTATTCTCTTCTTCCCATCGGCAGGCAGGTGTTCAGCCATCCCCAGGAAAGCAGGGCTCCATCACGTGGAACAGTTACTTGGCAAGACAAACGCCATCATTCCGAACATCCCCCCCTTCCTTCTTCTTCCCCCAGCTTTACATGCTGAGCATGATGTCATATGGTATGGAATATCCCTTTGGTCAGATGGGGTCAGCTGTCCCAGCTGTGTCCCCTCCCAACTTCTTGTGCACCCCCAGCCTACTCGCTGGTGGGGTGGGGTGAGGAGCAGAAAAGGCCTTGACTCTGTGTAAGCACTGCTCAGCAGTAACTAAAACATCCCTGTGTTATCAACACTGTTTCCAGCACAAATCCAAAACACAGCCCCATACGAGCTGCTATGAAGAAAATTAACTCCACCCCAGCCAAAACCAGCATAACCTTGTTCAGCCTTTGCCAAGGGGAGCAGCCCCTTGCTGAGACCCCTGCTCCACCAGCCATCAGTCCCACTCACCCTGAGCGTGGTACAGGTTTGGAAGAGGAGAACTGTCGAGTCTGAAATCACTTCTGATGGCAAAGTCACCTCTTGCTTAGGCTAAAAATTTCCCCCCTCTAGTCTTCTCGAATTTGGAGGGCAGCTGCCGCCACCACTTCCAGCCCTCTTTGCGCTGCAGGGGCCATCCTGCCTGGGCTCCGGTCTCCCAGCCCAGACTGTTAACTACCCAGGCTGCATTTTCTTCTCATGCACCACCCGAAGCCCAGGCTTTAGGCAGGTCAGGCTCAGCTGGCTGGCAGGCTAGTGGCCCCGCAGCTCTCAGAGCTGGGCTGAAAGGCCTTAGGAGTTGATTTGAGACTGATGGACCTCGACAAAATTCTCTTGTCTTCTTTGATTCCTCATCCCCTCCTTCATCTTTGCTGATGGAGCTCCCACATGGCTGGGATGCGAGGGCAGTGCCCTGCCCTGCCAGCACAGGGGGGTTGTCCGAGGTGCAGTGAGCGTGGGGCTCGGTGCCTCATCTCTCCTGCAGGATTCATCCTTCCCTTTTGTGCCTCCCCAGAAACTCAAACGGCAAAATATGCTCACAGGTGTTGGCCTGGCTGGAGCCCCATGGCTCACCCTGTGTCGCCTGGCATCTGCACCACACTATCTGGACATACCCACGCACTGCAATGGGGGCACCCAAAATTGCATTCACTACATTCAACTGTACCCTCCCTGCCTCAGTTTCCCACCCCGCCCCCCCCCCCCCCATTTAAAATGGTGTTACTACCTCGCACAATGGGCCATTATGATTAATGAGTGAACATCTCTGACATGCTTTGCAAAGGAAAGGCGCTGCATGCTCTCAGTGCTGAGTATATTCACTTCTTAGAACAAAGCTGCTGTAAGAACACAGAACTTGCACGACGTACAGTAGACATTTCTGGCATAGTTTTCATTGAGGTTAATATAATATTCATAACACTGCTAAAGGACTATTTGTTGGACAAAAGGATTTTGCTACTGGCATTTATCTATAGAAAAGTTTTTCTGTTTTATGCCCACATACTAGCATATAATTATAGTAATAAAGTCTAGTCCCTTGCTTGAAGTGACTGCTGCCAGTATTATGAAATCATGGCAATGGTTGTAAAAATAAAAGAGGTCATAACCCCTCCACACACACACACCCCCACTCTGTAGCTGATACAAAATAGCTTTGGTGGGAAAATGCAGACCTTTAAACTTTCTCTACCAAACTCAATGCATTCTGTATTTAACTTATCCTCTAAAACAGTTCGTGTTATAGGAATTTGAAAACTGCATATAACCATGGAAAAAGTCTGTACTTTATTAGCTACTGAGTCCAGCTTGATTTAAGCAAAATAACAATCATTTCTTTGTGCTAACTATTTTTAATATTATGCATTACATGCATCAGCCTGTCCTTATGCTAAGGCTATTCGAGCATCAACTCCTGCATTACTGTTGTAGTTTTGGCAAAGAGAAGTATCAGAAAAAGTCTGCATGGAGGTGCTTTTTCATGTCTACCAGGGCAAGAACATTTCTGTCTCAGGAACAAAGTCAATTATCTTAGAATTGCAGTGGCATCAAGCACAATACACTACAAGCTCCCAGGTGCCTCCTGGGAAAGCAGCGCAGGGAGCTGGAGGAAAGGCAAGAGCAGGTAGGAAAGGCTGCTGCCTGTATTCTTTGCAGACACTTTTCTAGGGATTTCTGCAGCAAATAACCCTTTTTCTCCATTATAAATATAAGCAGCAGAAGAAAGGTGTTAGGGGACTTGTGTTAGTCGTGCAAGAAGGAAAAGCAGAGCGGGCACAGCCTGAGCCCCTGTGTGTCACAGCAAAACGTAGAAGGCAGCACCGGCGTGCAGCACCCGGGACAGAGCGACTGGCTCTGGCTGCCAAACGTCTCAGGACGCAAAACTGCACATAGGGGGTTTTGTTGCCTTCCTTTTGGGATGCTTACACCGAGGCCCTGGTATCACAAAGTGTTTGCGCTGCCCTGCTGAAGGAGCTTGAACTTCCTCAGGTGTTCAGAGCAAACCTCCAAAAATCATGCCCTGCATGTGAGTCTTACTTGGGTACCTTGACGTCACTCGTTACTCTCAAAAACTTGCAGCTTCAGATTTGGTTCTGGCCAAAAGAAGACAGGTGTAGTCAGAGAGTGGGAAGAGGAATTAGAGATAAATCAAACAAGTGCAAGACTGCTGCATTTGACAGCCTCTTCCTGTTCCCTGAACTCTTCTTAGTCTGAAGAGTGTCAGAGGCATACAGTGGAGACAGTTGAAAAGTACAATTCCCAGCACGGCCCTGAGTGAGCTGCCTTGTTTTATTTTCTTAGCTGGGCCTTTGGAGCCAGTGGGAAAAGAAAAACAACAACAAAATTCTCAGTTGTTTACTATTCTTTACTGGAAGTGAAAAGCAAAGACGACTAATGTAGAGGGGGAGGAAAGTAGCAGGAGTAATTTACAGGTTGCCAAGGGGAGAAAAGATGCTCAGAAAGAGTGATATAGGAAAGAACTTTTTGGAGAATGCTAAGAACAATTAAAAACTCACTCGAATGAAAACCTGGAGACTTCTTAGATTTTCCCTCTTGCTCCTGCGTCTCATTCAGGAAGAGGAAAATTCAGAAAATGAGTGCAAGCTGGACACAAACAAGTTAAGCTTACAGAACAAAGCAGTAAAGCCAAAAATATGGTGACAGATCCTGCCCTTGTTTATCCTGGGGTAAATCTTGAATTGTCCCATTGGGACAACTCTGGGTTTGTCTCAACACAACTGAAAGCAGAATGTGGCCCTTGCACAATATGTCCAGATGTTCCTTTTTCCTATGATGAAAATGGGAGAGATTCAAAGAGATCTCTCAGACTGATGAAATTCACAGCCTCCACCCTCTCCCCATGTAGCTCTGCTTAATTCAGTTGAGTTACACCAGAGACAACTAGACTTTTGGCTCACGGAGTATTTTTTTTTTCAATGTTTTACATTGCAAACCTACTATACAGGTTTGTTGGTGCCTGCAATTTAGCAAATCAAAAGCATCACTGTGCTTTTACAAAGAGGGAAAGGGAAACCTTTCAGATGTCTAGGACAGCAATATTTTTCTTCGCTTCTTACCTTATCTGCAGTCTGCAGAGGCTACCAACAACCTGCAGAAGGAAATATTCCCCCTGTCCCTCTTGGGCATCATGCCAGCAGCAGATAATCAGCAGGCAGAGAGGTAATTATTCATTATTTGCTGCTGAACTGCCTGGTGCAGGTGTATATCCTCTACTTCAGCTGTCTCTCACACTCTGGGTAAATGATCTCATTTTGCACAGATTCCCTGCACTTTGTAAAGAAGCCCAGAGATATAGAAGGGATCCATCATTTTATACTCCCGTGCCAAATTCTGGCAGTGTATAAGCAGGTGCTCAGACATGCTGGAGATCCAGAAAATCAAGGTAATTACAAAAGAAGATGGATAGTGGGTTTGACTCACTGCACTTCCATGGATGTGCTCATGCTTATGGCAAGAGCCAAATATGCCCCAATGAAACAGTGCACAGGATCTGGGGAGAGCAAAGCGGGGGTGGGAAGTTGGGTGTGAGTAAAAGTGTAGCACCCTGCTGTTTTCTTTCCCCCGAAAACCCTCCACATTGTGAGGCTGAGGGGGTCATGAGTAGGGAACAAAGGTGCCCTGTCCTGCCTAGCAGTGCAGGCAGCTGCCTTCTCTACCTTGCAGTTAAATGCCGGGTCCTTCTAGGCTCTGCCTGGGGCCAGCTGGACCTGCACACGGGTCAGAACTTGTCCACTGTGGTGGGGCTGACCGGGGAGATGGCACGGCTCGGGTGGCTGTATGATATTTGCAATCAGCCCTTACCTCCTTTCTCCGACAGTAGCCCATTGACCATCCCCAGCAGGTAAGTCACATCTGACACGCGAGTTGCAATTTTGTCTGGGCAGCAGAGAATGCTTCACCGCCGTCTTCAAAAGAAGATGAGCTATGGGTGCCTTGTCCCCATGAGTCTAGCTGCAGAAAGAGAGGAGTTAGTCACCGCGGCCAGGGAGCCACCTTCCCTCCGTCTCTACATTCTCTATAATTCACTCAAACTATACAACTGCTGGCGTCATGCTAGTACAGTCCCCTTTGCTCCCTCACCTCTTTTAGCTATGCAAAATTCACGATACTTGGTCATCTGCTGTTGCAGGTGTAGGGCCTGATCCTGTCATATCTGGGGTCCTTTATGGCCCTCAAAATGCCTTTGCATTCAACAGGCAGCCCCAGGATTGGTCATGCTACCCCCAGGTTTGGGCAAGTGAAGACAAAACCCATGGATGGGCTGTGGCCATAAGATTCAGCCCTGCTCCCATGGAAGTCCACAACAGACTTCCGTCATTTCACTGAGTGCCAGTGCAGGCTGCTTCCAGTTCTCATAACAAAAGATATCTTCCACAAAAGTTTTACCTCAGCAAGCCAGGGCATTTTTTAAACCAATAATAACTGGGGAAAAATAAAGCATAGTGGTGCATCAGTGAAATAATTTACCTTTTTTCTGCTGCTGAAACAAGAGTCCTTGCAAGTTCTCTGGTGGCTCCTTGCCTGGAGCACCACAACATCCCCTCCTGCAGCTGAGAGAGTGTCCCTTTGGTTTGCCATGGTGGACTTGGGCTGCAGCACCATTGCTTTGCCATCTGCAAGCTGGGCTGCCGGGAGGAGTGGAGCAGGCAGCGGGGGTCCCCGTAAGATTTCCCCCTCCCACACCAAACCCCTCCAGGAGTCGGAGACATCACTGTGCCGGTGGGACAAGGGGGCCAGGTCTCCCCCTGGAGAGGAGCTTCTGGAGTTGGGCTAGTGTCACAACTCACCCATTACGAATGTCCCTTGCTCATGCAGAACCTCCTCTCAGCTTATTAGCTTGGGCATGGTAAGCTGGCATCAAACTGGGTGCCCTGCTGGACGCAGCGTTTCTGTATTTGGGGTCTCTGTCTTAACCTCCCACCCAACCCTCCCAGGGCAGTGGCCTCACAGCAGCCCAACATGGCCTGGCAAACCCAACACCATCTGGGCATTTACCCTTTGGGGTAAATTCACTTAAATCAGCACCCACATGAGCACACTTCAGCACCTGTCTGTTTTTCCTCTGCAGAACCAAAGATCCTCAGGACAAGCACCCTTTCTGGTTGTGTGCTTGCATGGTGCCCATCACAGCGGGATTGAGTCTACAGAGGTTTTCCTGACACACTTGAGCAGACTGACAAAGAGAGTTCCCTGGCGAACATGCAGGGAGCTGAAATAAATCCTCCATGCCATTGCTACCCCGCCTTTTAGCTGCCTAATCAGGGCATAGCAGCAGCAAAGTCAGAATTGTTTAGTACCTTTTGCCCAGCATGAAAGACACAGAGAAATACCCAGATACCCAGGGAGAAAGAAGTTGCCCTTGGGCACAGGCTTTAGATATACAACAATGAGACACAGGAGGGGGGACGACACATGACATTGCCTCTGGCCAAAATCTATTTCTCAGGGAAGTGTTCAGCAAAACAACAACCATCACCACCACAGAGCTCTCTGGGTTGTCACAGGAGATGATTACACTGATTAGCCTTGAAGTTAAAATCAGAAAAAAAATGTTTGGGTCGATTCTTGCTAGCAACTGAAAAGAGAGACTCATACTGCCCTATATGGTAAAAGTGCAGCTCACATTCAGTGGGAAAATGTGGATTTTATTTTCTTCAGTTATAGTGGTTAATCCTGTCAGCTCATTTTAATAATGCTTTTTATAAACCCACTCTGATCCAGATGTGGTATGTTATTGTGTTCTTTTCGGGGATGCTGGGCATTTAGTCCACATTTACAACACATTAATGATGCTTACATAAAAAGAAGAGATCCAAAAGCTATGGTCCAATAATTATTTCTAACATTTTCCAGCACCTTTTTCAAAATGCCTAAATTCACTTTATCTCTACAGGATAAGGCTTGTCTGCATACCAGGTTTGAAAAAAGATAAAAGATCCTGGCTTGACCTGAGGTTGACCTTTCTGTACACAAGCTCCGCTATTGTAGAGGAACAGAAAGCAGCAGTGCTTAGCAAAACCAAACCAAACAAGCCCCGAGAAGCAGGCGAGGGGGCTGGAGCGGTCGCCCTGCAGAGAGGTGCAGTGTAGAGCACCAGCCCCTGCCTCCCTGCACCGCCCATGCCCGCGTGCCTGAGAGCCAAATCTCAGTGCAGATCTCGCAGAGCATTTGTCAGCAGCGAACCCCAACGGGCCGCGTTCTTCCCCGAATTTGGAAAGCCTCGTGTCTAAAAGCAGATCCAAACAACTCTGGTGTTTGCTCACGTCTACTGTTCTGAAGAAAAGTAGGTTTTTTTTTTTTTAATGAGTCAAATTTGCTGTAACCCTCCTTGGTTTCATCATCCTGAGCAAGGCACGTTCAAAGCAGGCTGCAACTGCTCGGAGATTGCTGAGGAATTTGGACTTGCAGTTACTTGCAGGAATTTGGATTATTACTCATCCTTTAAATCTGAGACATTTTATACCCATGCAACTCCTAATTACAAAAGCCACAGCAAATTTGTGATTCCCTGTAGATGGTTTTTAATGGGTCCTGTTATGTGATATGAGGATTTTTCACATGGACATGGGAATTTACTTTTGGCTTCCTGGCCTAGTTCCCATATTTGAACTATTGGTGCTTTCACTTCACGGCAGGAAGCTGCTGACCACGCTCCTGCTCTGCACATCTCTGCTGTGCTCTGCACATCTCTGCTGCTTAGCAGAACAAATTGGGAAGGGATATTTCCCTTAAGAGAAAATTTCCTCCAACTGAAAAACAAACCACTTTTTAAAGAACTGCTTTGTCAAAAATTGGTCAGGTTCTTGCTGGAAAAATCTGAAAAGCGAGTCTCTGCGTAAAAGCTTAGAGATGAGAGAGTTGCAACTTAGGTGGGTATTCTGCGGTAAGGGCAGCTTCAGGACTAACTTTGAGATGAGATTCATCTCCCTCTTTCAGTGCTGCGAGCCTGCTGGTGAGGCTGGAGGATGCCCTGTAGGGCACATGGGTCCGGCAGTGGTTCACAGCCCCCCCAGACTACCACCCCATAGGGCCGGTTTGCCCAGAGGGGCTGAGACACGCCCTGCACCGCAGCAAGAAGACCAAGAGGGCATCTTGTTCAGGGGCACCCTGGGGCCACCCTTTCCCAGGGCCGTGCAAGTAGCCGGACAGTCTCACTGACTTTAATGCAATCGTTCATATGAGTGATGTGATCAGGATCAGGCCAGATAAAGTCCCATTCCTACTGCTGGCTATATGAAGATCCCCGTGTCAAAACGAGTTTTCCTTACAATATTCAGTGCTTCCTTTCCCAGCGCTGCCCACCCCCCGGCCTCCCAAGGTACTGACAGATTACGGACGAAGGGGCTGAGAGAAACAACCCGACCCTCTCAGGGCTCACAGGAGCTGCAGCTCAGCTTGTGCTCTGGAGGAAAGGGGTGGTCTTACTGTATCGGAAATAGTGCAGCCGCCTGAGCCACTGAAATATCAACATGCTGCATCAATTTATGTGCTTCCTGAATGAACTATATTTCACTTTTATCAGCCATCTGTTTTTCAGGCTTGACATTGGCGGTTTCAGTTCTGCTGCTAAAATGCACCTTGCACTCAAGAAAATATTTCCTGTTCTGGTTCCTTCCCGGTGGCTTACAGAAACTGCGAGAGATCAGACAGCGGTGGAAACTGTGACCACGTCCTCCTGCAGCTGCTCAGCAGCAGAAAACCAGATGCAGCTGGCTACTGTTGCTGAGCGGAGGCACGCATGGTGAAACCACCGCCTGCCCCGTTCCTCAACTGAGAGCCTGGCCTACATGGAGGAGGGAGTGAGACCTGTCTCTGTGAGACTTTGATAAAACCATTATCTCCCTTCCCTCGGGATAGGAGAGAACTGCTCCTGCACTCTCTCTCCAGAGGGTGCAGATCCACCCTCCCGCATCCAGCAGCCGGGCCGGCGGGAGCGCGTCTGCCAGGACGTGTGTGCCCAGGCACGGCTGGACCTGGGATGTCCTCCGGCGCCTTGGCCCCGGCACGTGCCCTCCCTGTGCCCTGACCTAGTAGCACCCTCCGTGGGGCCACCCTGCCCCAGCCCCGTGCCCTCCTCTGCTTCCCGGCATCCCCTGAGCAAACCCAGCTTCTCCCAAGGCAGGGGCTGCAGCGCTTAGGAAGAGATGCAGGAGGAAGACGTCTCGATAAATGCAGACAGAAGCCTATTGAAAGCACAGGCACATTTCCCTTCACCTAAATAAATAAATCAAGCTGATTGAAGCAGTGGCAGGCAGCTTCACGCTTTAAACTGGCCTCCGATCAGACTGACTCTTGATCAGGCTCTATGTAAACCGTGGGTGATTTCACACTTGTAACACATTTAGTTCTTGCTAATATTCAGATCATCTGTAAAATTTCATAAATGAGTACTTCTGAAAACAACAGTTGCTCATAAGGCACTAATTACAAACCGGGGAAGGGGAAGTCTAGGAAGTCACTGCACTTGGTGACAAGGCCATCAGTGGGTATGTCATGAATCAAATACCGTCAGAAAGGTGCATCAAACGAGACTGAGGCATGTGTAGGTACACTGCTACAGTGCCAGTGGGAGCAAAGTTAGTCAGACCAACACTTCAGGTGCTTTATTAAGGCCGAGTGAATAATGCAGAAACAACCATCAATAATTTAACCAGCGATTCCCTGAAACACTGAGGGATTTAAATTATTAAACAAATTCTCTTTGACTAATTTATAGAGCTGGATCTATAACATGAAAAATTGAGTGACAAATTATGGATATTATTTGACCACAGTTAAAGAGTACACAAACGTGTCACTTGTTTCTAAGATATATTTATGCCCAGCACTGAAGCTGTCATGCTGTGGGCATGTTCACGGCTGTCAAACACACATGCCTGCCCCTGCTCACCCCAGAACGCGTACATGCCATCCCTGCAGGGTACACCGTCTCCTGCTGCCATAAACACACTGAAAGTTGTTGAATCAGTCTCAATGGTGCTGATACTTATGATTCTCTTTCCCTCCATATTATGCTAATCTTTTTATTTATGCTAATCTTGCTATTAGCTGGTTGACACCAGTAAGAGGTATGAACACAGCTGTGTGGCCATTCCAGAGTCTGTTTATCCTGACTAAGGCATTCGGGTTTAGCTGCCGCTGTCTGCTGCAACACTTCTGGGAAGGCAGGGTCCCCGGTGCAGGCAGGTACTACCAGGTTGCTCAATAGCCTACTGGATTACCATCTTCTCTTACAGATATTTTTCCTGAAGCGTTGGGCATCTAATTGCAACTACAAGACTGAAGAAATTCTTCTTTGAAGTCTCTGCAATTACTTTGTCTGGACGGTAGTGTACAGCTATTTTTAAGTTTTGTCAAGTACAGACTGCTTGTAATTGATACAGAAAGAAGGGAAGAAGAAGAAGATAGAAGAAAGGAAAAATGGTAAGGTCATAATGGAGCACAAACTAAGCTTTTGGATGTGTCAAGAACATCCAGCATGATGAAGCATTCGTCTCTTCATATGACTTTCAGATGTTTTTCCAATACAAACACTGATAGCCACAACAAGCCAACAATAATTAATCAAGCTATTTCCTCCTCACTCATTTGTAAAGTGTGACATAGCTGTTTACACAGCACTCTGTAAAAAACACAGATAGCAAGAACACGTTAAAAAGGCAGCATTTTCATGTCATTCACCTGGTTTGCTCTTGAACGGGCAGCATTCTTTATAAAACAGCAAACTGAACAACATGGGAATCTACAAATTGTAACAGACTCTTGCAAAAGAACTGATGCTTTATCTTAATGTACATCTGCAATTATAAAGGTTGTGAGAAAGCTGCAAAATAAACCACAATCCTGGAGGACCTGGTTCTGCACATCTAACTGAGGGGAGCTGACAAAAACCTCTTTATATGAAGCTCAGAAAGCACTGAAAATTGAAAAACAAACTCATATGTTCTTTGTGTATCCAAGCAATTTCCCAGAAAGGTTTCAAGTTTTACAGTTAGCTTTTGTACTGAAAAGAAAAGAAAGATAGTAACCTTTACAGTGAATGACAGCTCTGTGAAAACATAATCCTGTGAGAAAACATATTATATTACATATTGCATCATGAGGTGGTTTAATTAATTAGACAATATTAGTTTCTGTTGACATCAAGTATTCTTACTTTACCAAATCAAATCATAGACAGTTTCACAATCAAAACAACATGTTTTTCACCAGAGGAAAAAACAGGTTATTATGTTTTAACATTGGGGCCCCAATTCTCAGGTTGTATTAACCTGCATTCTGCGAGAGATTCGTGGAACGGATTTTACCTTGGACCTCCACCAGCCAGGACTTCCTCTGCATTCAGAGAATTGTAGTTTCTTCATGTTACAAGAAAAAACAAGCTGTGTCAGAGCTGTGAATTGGGTACTCCATCTTCATCAGCATAATTTGTTGGATAAATAATGTGGTCTGGCAGCTAGGGAAAGGCCTGGGAGACATGTCTCCTGGGTTATGTGCCCATTTTTGCTACCAGCGTACTTTACGAACACTCAGCAACCCCATAACATTCCTGTGCCTCTGTCTCCTGCTTTATGAACAAGGCCAATAATAGCTTCAGCTTGGAGTTTGGATAGCGATGGGTAAAAGGCTATAGATTATTGTTGTTATTACTAAAAAAAAAAGGTTGCAATATATGCAGGGAGGAAACTTTCTAAATAAAAGGTTTAGCGGATAAAGTGTTCTGGATCGCATGGCAGAGGAGGTTTTGCACAGTAACAGTTCAATTGACATAAAATCACAGAAAAGTAGAGCTGGAAAGGACTTTAGTTACACTCCCACACTGTAAAGCTGTATCAAGCATAACCAGACAGTATTTGTACAGGGACAGGGACACAGGGATAGGGAAGACAGGGTTGCCACAATGATCCTAAGCAATCTGTTCAGACACTACCTACCTCTGCAGTTAGAAAAGTTTTCCTCCTATCTAACTGTGCTGACCTTTAATTAACTTAATTACATCTTATCCCACTCTTACTGAATTTGGCAATTAATTTATTCTTGTCTTTTGTTCTAGGTATAGCTCGTATGTCCCTTTTCAGTCCTCTTTTTTTGAGTCAGAGTAAATCCAGCTCTTCACAAGCTGCATTTTCTCTTGTTATCTCTGAGCTTCTTTGGACTTTCTCTTATTTGTTTACAACTTTAAGTGCTGAGTCCAAGTGTAGAAAATTGACTCCAGCTGAGAGACCTCACCCAAGCAAATACAGCGGACTTACCTCCCATGACTTTTACATGACAGTCCTGCTAATATTTAATGGCATAACGTTTGCCATTTTTGCAACAGGCTTGCACTGTTGGCTCCACTACAACCCTGACATCCTGTAGCAGGTCCACTGCCTACGCATTTTGCATTTTACACTGACTTCTTCTTCCTAACTATAGTATATCACATCTGTCTATATTAAATGTCATTTGCTCATTTTTAGTCCTTTTCCCAGTCTAGAAAGGCCTTCCTTTTTCCCTACCCTGTCCTCCAAAATCCAGACAATTTTTTTCAGCCAATTTTGTAGGTGCATCCTTTATTCCCTTATCAAAATTATAACTGAAAATACTGAACAGAGTACTCGAGCACAGACCACTGTAGGCATCAACAGAACATCAAATTATTGATGGCATTTTTCTGAGTACCACTTTTTATGAATCAAACTAATTATGAATCCACTTTTTATGAATCCACTAATTATGAATCAAACATGATGCACATCATATGTCCTTAATTTGCTCATCATGAGGAAGAAAGTTCCATTTGGCATGAGACAGAGAACACACAATAATACTTCTTTAAATGAAAGCCTATTGCCATGTTGAAAATAAGGATTATTTTCATTATATTTTCATCATATTTTAACTTTAAAGAAAGGCACAAATAAACAGAGTTGAAGTAATTCATTAGTGTTTGTGTACTTAATTGCAAAGTTCTCATACTGTGGTGGCCAGTACTTCCACAGCCACTGAATTTTCAAGTTCATTTTCGTGAATGTGAGTGTGTTTCAAAGAATTTTAAATATAACATGCCCCTGGATTTGGGCTGGCCCCGGTTCAGGGCTAGCTGTGTCTTTAACCTGTTTCAATCTCTCCTGGGACGTTTAGGTGACTGGGCTCCCGTCTCCACCTCCTTACAGCAAAACCTTGTAGCTCATTCCTCACTCTCAGGGCAGCAGCCTCTCTCCTGCTGATGCATTTGCCTCACAGGCTCAGCCTGGCACAGATGCCTTGCAAGATGTCCCTTTGGGAGCTGTCACCACATTGATCCCAAAACAGGCTTTTCATAATAGCACCATTAATTTCTGCAGAGGCTACCGCAGCAAACAGCCCATACTCCCAGAGGGAGGAAGGCTCCTCTAGTTTTGCATCCTGGGGCGGGGAGGGGGGGTAGTTGGGTGCCCCCAGGGACTGGATGCCAGGGCTGGGCAGGGAACAGAATGCCTTCCACGTCCGCGCCCCCCCTCAATGCGGGACTCAGGCTTACCTGGTCCCGCGTGAGCGCAAATAGCGCAATAACCCCGGCATCTTCAGCAGCGGCAGGTGAAGCTTCACATTGTCAAATATGGGAGCACAAGTTAAACTTGCCAGTCCAGTCCCACTTCCAAAAACTGTGGGTGCCTTATTGCTCCCACTGGGTGCACTTTGCATCACAGAGCCACGGTCATACAGCATGGCAGTGTCAGAATTGGAGACAACTGCTGGCACTGGGGCACGTGCTCTACCAACTAACCTGGTCCATCCTTGCAAGTGCAGGAATTGTATGTCTGTACAGAGGAACTTCCACTGGTGACAGAGGCATGTGCTGAGAAAGTCAGTTTGTCAGTACGGTCCTTTCCCCTTTGTAGTGCTAACGTGGTTGTGTCTGCATCCAGCTGCTCTAAAATCCAGCTAAAACCATCCTCTTGCCTTTCTCCTTTTGACATTAAGTGTGTAAAACATCTAAATGGCAGAATCTGACTCCTGGTTTGCGCTGATTTAACAACTGGTGGGTGGAGGCACTGGAGAATCAGGGTCTCCTCCAAAATTGAACCACCTGACAACATTGCTGATGTTACAACCTTCATGTGGTAGGTACAGAGCAGCTTATAACATGCAAAGTGCAATCATCACATTTCCATGCTGAGCTGCTAGCGGTAGACAAGTGGATATTCAGCTCCCCCAGCCCTTCCCTGGTAACAAAGGAGAAAGACACACCTAGAGAAAACAATGGAGCAAGCTGTTTTTGGATACCACATTAAGGCTGAATGCCGCCCTGCCTCTGCTGAAGACCTTCTGAACGTTGCAGCTGAGTCAATAATGTCTTTTCAAATTGGAGTATTCTTTTGCAGGCAGTTGCCCAAGCCAACGCTTGGAGCAATCAATCCCAGCCCACGGAACCTGGTTTCTGCAGGCTGTTCACTCTTAGCCACAAGGTAAACTGCAGCTGGCTCTGTGTCTGCATAAAAAGTGAGCACCCTGCAGCAGACGTGCTAGAGACTCCCCTTGGAAAGACAACTTCGGCACAGAGGAATGGCTGCTTTTCACAGTTGTCATGTGGGACTGCTGAAATCCTCGTTGGCTGGAGTCTGAGCCTCCCCGCAGTGTGCAGGGGTCTTGTGTGCTCATGCGGTACGCTAATGCAAAGTCTGCTCTCAGAGTCCCCGTCTGCTCTGCGGGTGCTTCACCTCGGATGCTGCTGCAGATGAAAGATCTTGCAAGGACCAGGGGAACAGCAAAACAGTGTTTTCAAGTGGTTTGCTAGTTGTGGATGTGCAAAATTTGCCTTTAGCGCAAGCACATCCCATATGCAAGCCAGCCAGCTGACTGGGGAAGTGCCAGTCGGTAGGTGCAAACATTTTGCCCTATGTGAAACTCACGATTGGGCTCCTCCAAAAACTTCTCTTGAACATCTCCTCTCCTCTGGCCCTATTGCGGCAAAGAGCACCTTGTGCATTTCCCTAGCTTTCAGTTGATCTCCACGTGGCAGTTAATCCTGTAGCATGGATTTCACTCACTAAGAGGCACCTACAAGAGCTGACAGCTCAATGTGCCCTGGACATAGTTTATGGTAAGGATAACAAGCTTTTGGTTTTGCTACTTGTGCTTCTTGCAAACCTGCTCTCCTTTTTACATGTTTTAGTTATCATAGCTGTTTAATCAAGGTAGAGGAAAATAAAAACACTTTGCCATCAATCACAGCTGGTGTATCACAGCCATTTTAAGCCAATTTTTTTGCCATTGGTGGAGAAGCTTGACCCTTCGAAGATGTTGAGAAGTCTCTGGCAGACAGAGAGAGCAGATGATCTCCCAGGCTCCTTCCAGCCTCACAGTTCTCCGATTCTGTGAATAATGAAGTAACTTCCTAAAGGCAGTTGTGCTACATGCACTTATAGATATGGTTAATTCATGATATTGCCCGTTAATAATAAAGCAGAATATCGCTATGGAGAGAATATTGTACTTACTACCAACAAGTCTCCAGAGATCTGTGGGGTGCAGCATTCTGCTTCTCTTAATAAATAATATATAACTCTGTCATTTCTATAATATTATGCCTCTAAATAAGGTTTCATTTAGCCAGCTTTGCTCATCATCTTTCACCTGCTGTATAATTGTTGTGGTTTGTTTAGGGAGGATTGCTTATATCCCCTTGCCTCCTCCGAAAAACAAAGACAATCTCTTTCCTCTTGACTGTTAGAACACTCCTTTTTCCAAGGGGACAACGTTGTACCTGATATATCATCTAATATCCAAATGAAAGGCTGAACTCAGGCAGCACATCTCCACAGATCATTCATCATGCTCCTGGATGCTTGTACATGTCCATACTGAAATGCATAGTTTAAGTTGCTTTGTAGTAACACACTGCACTGTTTCCTCTCTCCAATAAGAGAATTAGCAGTGTTTAAGGAGGCACACCAGAGCCATTGCCCTTTTCAGCTGCTGACACTTGAAAAGGTGGTAGTATACAAAGATGATGCAAGGTAAAAATAGGAAATTTAAGAAACCTAAATTCTCTTCTGCTTTAACCCTGCACAGACTTTCTTGATTTGGGGTGAGGAAGGCAGAGGTATATGAGATATGTTCAGAGAATAATTTGGCCTGTGCTGTACAGTGCAATCTCATTCGGATTTGGATATCTGGGAATGCAAGACCACTATGTTGCCATGCAAAAAACAGTGGCAATTCTTACCAGACACTTATCTGACATGAGTAGGATAGACACATGCCTGGAGTAGGAACCTGATAATTTGCTTCCCTGAACAAGGAGTATTTCTTTAAACCACTGATATCCTCTGCCATGGTGTCAGATTATATCAAGGCATTTTCCATGAACCAATTTCGCGTACGTGTGAGATGCTGTCCATGACAGGCTCACAACTGAACTAGATAAATAATTAAATTATTTAAATATTTAATTTATGGGTCCTTCACAAATATCAATTTGAATTCTCTCAGCTTTCCCAGGATAATCCAGTGTGTCTCCTCCCCTTCCCCATGACTAATTGTCTGCAGCCTAAATATATAGAGAAGGTCTGTATTCTGCGCACTTACCCGCAAGGGCACTGTCAACGAAGAAAGGTCTTCTGTTTGGTTTTCACCAATATTGCTCAACACAAAGATAGAGTACATTTTAAAATCATAGCCATCATGTTATTTGAAAAGTGCTGTTAGAAAACCTAAACATAAAAGATGTATTATCTCTCATCTGGGAGCTGATCTCAATCCCCCTTCAGGCAGTGGAAAAATTTCTGTTAGCGTGGGGCAGAATCAACACTTTCGGGGGAAATGTGGGCTTTCCTCTGTCTCCGATTTCTGTCTGCTCCCCTTTTTTCCTGACTTCTGCTTAAGATAACGAGGGGTTCCTCTGCGTTTCAGCCAATGAGATTTTAAACATCCCTCGTAACTGAGACATGACTATTAGTTTCAAATTCCCCCAAGAAAACTGGGGTAAAAAATTATCTGAACAAAATCCTCCGTGGCATATAATAGTGTCTTTAAAACAACCACACATCATTAAGTTAGAAGTAGATGTTGACAATGCTCAAACCAATCAGACATTTTGCAATAGGCTCCAGAAATCATGGTAACTGGATAGGTCAAGAATCAACTGTGGTGAACAAGTCTGCTTAGAGGTAAAATAGCATCTCATACTAACAGTTCACGAGATTTCTGAGATTTATTTAGCTCTGCCCTTGTGAAAAGCAGTGAGCCCAATCCAGTCACAGCCAGCAACTGAATGAAATGGTGTAAACCGTAACAGCAGCAATTGCTTTATGAATCTGTAGGTGGGGGTGCCCGGTGAGCTCTGTCCTGCAAACGTGGCCACACTAGTGCAGAGGGGGGATGGACCAGGCCCAGAGGCTCACTGCTGCTGCAAAACTGCCCATGGACATTTTGGGAAATCTCAATTACTGCCCATTTCTGCAGCACACAGACTCACTTTCACCAATTCTCTCACGCCTTGCAAGGGACAAAATAGGCACGTGTTTAATGCCACCATGGGAGACAAGCTGCCAGCGTGCCAGGCCAGCACTGTGCGGGAAACACACTGCAAGCAGAATTTCAAGCTAGATCTAAATGTGAACTGATCAATCCATTAAACAAAGATACCCAAACCAGACCCAAAATAGTGCCGAGGAGCTTCAGTGCTGCATACACCGGTTTCAGGTGCCTACCTGCAAGAAAACAATTTAAAAAAAACCGGTCTAACCTGCTGAGGCGCTTGAAATACCAAAAGCACTTACAGTTTCTGGCAAAAACATCCTTAGGCAACAGTAGCTGTGCTATCTTGCATGCCCAATAGCTCCGATTTCTTGGCTGGTGTGACTATCTAGGTACCTATCTCCTTGCCTATGGCTCTTTAGGTTTCAGAAATTAAGTGCCCCTGTGCCTAAATCCCCTGAAGAGCATGATTTTTTATGCATACCAGAACACACCTAAGACAAACCAAGAGGCTACATCTATTCTAGTGAAGAAAATCGTTTGTCTAGCCCCCAGGGCAGCTAGCATGGCACAGTGTGCACTGTATGGCTTCATCCCACTCTCCTCCCAAGACGGGTGGCCACGTTCAAGCTGTTCCCTGGGAAAGTGGCCGGCACAGGCTAATCCTGCACTGCTCCTGCCCCTCGCTGGCTGCAGCTTGGGCTCTCAGGGGCCAAAACCCTGCCAGGGCTCTGCTAATAGCCCAACATTACGGATGGTTGCAAGCTGCTGCTCAGGTCTGTGTCTGGCTCTCTTTAGTTTATTACTACAGACCCCCTGTCCTAAACGACTCATACATTAGGATGCTCCTGGCTTTGGTCCAGACTGTGGGTTAGGGCATTTGCCTGGGAGCACCCTATAGGGGTGTGGAGAAATATGATTTCATTTCAGATCCTGGTTTCCTTGATCTCAAATATAAACAGAAGAAATAAACAGACAGAAACCGGAGATTTTGATTTTTGCAGTGTAGACGGAACTGCACGGAGGACAGCACTTAGGACAGGTAAACTGTCCCTGCAGGTCCCTGCCCAGCTTCCTGTTGCCTCCTGACAAGGCTACCACTGCTGCTTGGTGGTAATTTCATCTGTTAAATTTTGTTGTTTTTTTTTTTTCCATTCACAGACAGATTAGAACTACAGTAATATGCTGAAATGGGCTGTGCTCATTCCCCACAGGACGCAGCAAGAGTCTTTCTTCTCAAAGCTATTGCAAGCTACCAATTCCCATAGCCTCCAGAAGGCACCTCTGTTTCCTAAGCTCAGGAAAGGGAAGAATGAAATGGGATCATGTCTTGAAAGGATTTTGATTTCCTGATCTGCTCCGAGGATGGAGGGCCTGCTCTGGAAGTCCTTGCGCTTCACATCACGCCTGGGAAGGCCCATGAGCACATCGAACCCTGCAGAGATCAGCCGCTCCTTGGACTGCTCGAATGACAGACTGCTCAAGGGTCCAGCCTGAGGGATGGGGAGGGGCTCATAAGGGTCTTTTGGTGCTATTCTGTGTAGCGGTTATGAAAACTTCCCAGAGCTCCTTCAACAACAGCCTGGATTAATGAATAACATCAGTCTGGGCAGAGATATGGAAATCCACCCTTGCGAGCTCTGCTCTTAGCCATTTGAGTTGAGGAGCAACAGCAGCGATATTTTGGCTGGGGAGGGTTAAAGAGGGGGTGCAAGGATAAGAAAACAAGAGGATGGGAACAAGAAGGCGGGAAAGCAACTTCCTTGTGATTAAGAATGATTGGTGTTGAGATGAGAAGGGGGTTTGAAGATGGCTTCTTTTGTGGGAGCAGGGCATGCAAGAGCAAGGAAGGAAAGAAAGAAGCGAGAGCCAAACGGGCTTGCACATTTGTGAAGAAAAAGCTTCTTTATGCAAATATTATTTTACTGGCACGTTCTGCAGCTAGAGCAGGCCACCTTTTGCCTTCTGCTGATTAAATCCCACTCCTGGCTTGCAGCAAGAGTAGAGAGGTAGCCTAGCCCTTCCTAAAGGAGGCACTTGATCACCTGGCTGAAATAGAGGGAGAGAGAGGGGAAAAAAAGGTATGTTCTCAGAAGGACAGAATGAGAAAAGCAAGTCATCAGACAAATGGCAGAAAGCTTATGTGTCTATGTTTTAAGATACTGGCTAGGAGATAAGGTCAAAAGGCAGATGGAAAGGAAAGGTGTTTGAGGATGCTTGAGGTCAACAAAAAACCCCTGCCAAAGGTGAAAAGCAGAAGAGGCAGAAGTGAAGAGAGGAGCTAGAAACAGGAGAGGGAACAAATGTGAGTGATGCACCTGGGAAATTCATAGCACTCCTGCCTGGCGCTCAGCAGAGCAAGACCGTCAGCAAGAGGGGATGGGGCTGAGGATGGAGGGCAAAAGCAGTGAGGGGTGAGTACAGCAAAATGGTTGACCGTGGAGGTCCTGGGGACAGATGAGAAGCCAGTGCCCTCATACACAGAAGAAAGCTGCACTGACGGGTGCAGAGGCAAAACGCGCTCGTGCATGCGTGCCTGTGCATTAGGCTCGAGCTCCGGCAGCCACCTCTCTGTGCCAGTACCATTTATTCCTTGTTTCGAGATAAAGCGAGTTGCGCAAGGTTGGCGTGGGCTGATCTCCATTTAAGGGCCCGGGAAGGAGCCAGCGCTGGCAGCTGAGGCGCTGGGGCTGCCCACGGCGCAGGTGCCGCTGCTGGCGGGCACAGCACAAGGGTGGTTGCTGCTTCTCCCTGGGCTTAGAAGTTAAGCAGGGAAAGACTGCCAAGTCTGAGGCCAAAACTGAAAGGACGGTAGGTTGCCAAACTGAGCACCGAAGTTGTTAGGGAAAAAAAATTGTCAGCAATTCTTAAACAAATATCTTTCATAAACACGACGCCGTTTGGACTGCATCGCTCGGAGCATGCGTGTGCATTGCTGCCATTAGTTCACGTATTTGCCTTTCAGAGATTCAGGGAGCTGTGTGCTACATGGGCCTGAACTTGAAAGATGGCAAGCACTCCATCCCGTGGTTGGCAGCTCCAGTAGGTACCGTGTCCTCCGCAGCATCAGGTTGCTGCTGGGGACTGGCCTCACCGGGGCGGGAGCCACACATTTTGAGAGGGACAAACGACACTCTCCCAAGAGTGTGCCTATGTGGCCAGTGAGCGATGTGGAGTCATTAAGAGTATTCACAAGTCACCGTTTTGTCATACAGAGCCCTAAATTACAAAAGAGGGCCCCAAAATTTTAGCTGAATTAGGCCATGGAGTGGTCCGGCATTTCTAGAATAGCTTGCCTCCCTTCCCTCGCATACTGAGCACCTTACTCCCCGAGGACTTATATACCTTCAAATGAATACGTCTAGATATACAGGTAAACAATATAGCCTCTGCTCTGAGATGGCTCTTGCAGCACATAGTCACCAGACATACAATTTGAGCTACTCTAAAAATGACTCTGCTTTGTCAGCTAGCTCTACTCTTTATTGATGTGTCACATTATATATTAAAATGGAATGTAGTTAAGAGGGTTAATGGGAGCGACCTTTTTTCTTCCATCATTCGGGACATTTCACCATTACAATCAGATTATCCCTGTTTGCCAGTCCGAGTCCCCTGTACCATGTGCTGCTGAGCCTCATTTCCCCTTGTCTTGGCCACAGCCGTGCACTCTAATTCGATCACATCACATCAGTGCTAACGCAGGTCAGCCGAGGTACCGATGGCTCCACAGATCGCAGCTCACCGTGCTGCATTTCGGGTTTCGGGGAGGCAGTGCCGCCCCGGCACGCCGGGAGCCTCGCTGAGGCGGGAGATCTGAGTGCTTGCCTAAGAGCTGCAGGTTCTTCTAGTGAACTAAGACTTTTCCTGGAGGTCTTTATTGTGCAACCCGCAGTGATTAAGGCTTCCATGTTCTCAAAAGGAAATGAATATTTTGCAGGCTACGTAAGGAAGAATTTGGGAACTTAGGAGGCTAGGAGGGAAAGAATACACAAGCATGTAATTGGGTGAAAGATGAAACGCTTCAAAAATTGCTTCAAATGTCAGAGAATGAGGGGTGAAATTGTTCCAGTTAACAGTAAATTCACTGAAAGTTGTAGTATCAGGAAGAAAAAATTTGCAGATTTTGGCTGGATTCACCAATCACCTTCATTTAGAAAACAGAAGGTGATTATATAAAAAGTTAGTGTTTTGAAGATTTTGAGTTACCATGATTCATTCTGAAAAAGTCAAGTACTCCTTTTTCAAATCATGGAAGTTTTGTTTTCCCAATTTTTATTTGGTAAAGGCCCTTTTAAGATAGACCTAAGCACTAAGGAAAAGATCAAGGAAGAAATATGTATCTCGAAACAAAATGAAACATTTTGGGTGAAAAGAAACAAAGCATTTTGTGGACATTATTTTTTTCAGGAAAAATGAAAAAATCCGTTTCAGGTTGACCTGCCTTACATCTATTCCTCTCCATTTATCAGTGTAATTGTCAAGGCAAAAACTCATAATACATGTAGCTCTAATGAGTTATAGTGAGCTCCAACTCGTTCTCAGGAATAGCCTATATAAAAGATGGATCTGTTGAGTGAAACCCTGTTGCTACTGTGAAGTGTGCTCAGTACCAGGGTATTTAGCATATCTTAGTATCCTTGGCAGCTCTGGTGCACATTGTTGTGCCAATAACGTTATTGAAAACAAAGAGAAGGCAACTTGGCCAATTATTTGATAACCAAAACTAATTGCTAAGATTTGAGTCCAATAGTGGGGTATGGGAAAGTTTCCCATAATGTTAATGCTTTAAGAAATGTTTATCTCATTGTTCATTTTTTTAACAAATTATACTTGAAATACAGCTTCATTTTGCAAGATTCTGAGAGCATGTATAATGCTTACAATCTTTCCACAGGTCATTTCTCACATGTCACATTAAAAACACAAGCTGAAAATCCTATTCTTCATCATTTTACACCCTTTGTAAAAGGTGTACTTGTGTACCCCCAGTGGAGTATAGGAACACAACACATGTAATTCAGACTGTAATTTCTGACTGTGCTGCAGAGGTAGTTTAGGCACAGTAACAGCTCCCTTCTTAAAATAGTCCATAATACATCTGCTAGAAAGACCAAGGAGGAGGAGCTCAAGCATTTGCTTCAACTTCTTCATAATAACTACCATTGTACTGCTCAAAGTTTAATGAGCTTTAATAGTATCACTTGAAGGAAGGGTGTTTCCTCCCTCCACAGAAACTGCCTTGTGAATCTGTACAGAAGTGTCCTATTCTTCCTTCAGTGAACTAAGGCTTTGGTTAAGATCGGTTTCAGTGGTGAATTTCAGGAATGGAAAAAAAAAAAAAGCACATTTTTATGCTGCTGAACACACTGGGAAAATTTTGCTCCAAGATCTCCTTCTATGATGATACTTCTGTAGCTGCACATGAAAATCTTGTTAAAATACATTTTATTTATTATCTTGAAATAGAGGAGATTTGAGACCAACAAACTTATTTGATAAATGATAGCGGGAGGGAATACTTGATCTTAGATAGGCTCATATTGCCTTTAATTTTGGTTATATGGTAGATAATCATGGGGGCAATATATATAATACGGTAATAGGTACACTGAAACTGTGTTTAAATGAATATCTAATTCATCAGAAATATTAGTCAGAGAGAACAGAGGGAGCATATTGAAAACAAAAGAAATCTTCAAAAAAAATTGGGAGTTTAAGGCATGTGAGACATGTCTGAAAGATTACAGACAATTAAAGGTGAGAAACTGGAAAAGTGTATAAATAGCTGCCTGTTGACATTTCTTATAATGGAAATCATATCTAAGAAATGGAAGGGCAACCAATTTTAAATGTAGGAACGGGAAATTGTCTTTTTCCTTAGTGTTATCCTGTGAAACTCACAGCTGGAAGATAGTATTGCAGTCAAGAGCTAACAGGAATTTAGTATTTCTTATTTATCTAGGAAAAAACATATGAAGAGAGGCAAACTGCTGAGCTTCATGGTACAAATCGTCAGCTAAGAATACAAGGGGTGGTTAGTTTGTAGACATATTTTTCATTCGCAAGGTTTCTTGCTCCTTCCTCTGCAGTACTTACCCCTAGCCTCTCTCAGAGGCAGGATGCTGGACACAAAAGGACATCCGACTGACTCCGTGTCAGTTCCTATTGCCCTCCCCCCTGGAAAGAGCCAGTGAATACAGAGCACTTTTGAGTGGGAAAAAGAGCCAAGATAACTTGGAAAATGTTGGCCTGCTGTATGTGTGATATAAATATTCACTTGTCATGGCTGGAGGTTTGGGAGGCCTCAGACTGACTGGAGACACCAAGCTGTCACATGCCAGCCCGTTGGAAAACAGCTGGGAAGTCACCACAGAACAAATACTATTCATGAGGCAAAACCCTAAAACAAAGCCTGTCCTTCAAGTTCTGGTGGCCCTGTAGGATGTAGCATGGTTTAGGATGCTGGGGCATCAGCTGCACAGCTGGAGGACCTTGCTGGCGTATCACCAAGAGCCCAATGGCCATTTTTCATTTGCATGTGCAGGGTCAGATCTTAAGCAGAGTTCAGTGCACACAGTTAGAGTCCTGCCAGTAAACACAACACTTCTTCAAACCCATAGAGAGAAAGGGGGTGCGTGGCAACTGTGAGAAGCAGGGGGACAAGATGTACCAAACAACAAGGCAGATATCCTCCTGGGAGTCTGTTATAGACCACCTAGCCAGGATGAGGAGGCAGACGAAATATTCTACAAGAGGCTGGCAGAAGTCTCCCAGTCGCTAGCCCTTGTTCCCTTGGGGACTTCAACTTTCCGGACGTCTGCTGGAAATACCACACGGCAGAGAGGAAACAGTCGAGGAGGTTCCTGGAGTGTGTGGAAGACAACTTCCTGACGCAGCTGGTAAGCGAGCCCACCGGGGGAGGTGCCTCGCTTGACCTGCTGTTCACAAACAGAGAAGGACTGGTGGGAGATGTGGTGGTCGGAGGCCGGCTTGGGCTTAGTGACCATGGAATGGTAGAATTTTCGATACTTGGTGAAGTAAAGAGGGGGACCAGCAAAACCGCTACCATGGACTTCCGGAGGGCGGACTTTGGCCTGCTCAGGACACTGGTAGAGAGGGTCCCTTGGGAGACAGTCCTGAAGGGCAAAGGGGTCCAGGAAGGCTGGACGTTCTTCAAGAAGGAAGTCTTAAAGGCACAGGAGCAGGCTGTCCCCATGTGCCGCCAGAAAAACAGGCGGGGAAGACGACCGGCCTGGCTGAACGGGGAGCCCTGGCTGGGACTCAGGAAAAAAAGGAGAGTTTATCACCTTTGGAAGAAGGGGCAGGCAACTCAGGAAGAGTACAGGGATCTCGTTAGGTTGTGCAGAGAGGAAATTAGAAAGGCAAAAGCCCAGCTAGAACTCAACCTGGCCACTGTCGTGAGAGACAACAAAAAATGCTTTTACAAGTATATTAATGACAAAACGAGAGCCAAGGAGAATCTCCATCCTCTATTGGATGCAGGGAGGAACGTTGCCACCAAGGACGAGGATAAGGCTGAGGTACTCAACGCCTTCTTTGCCTCAGTCTTTAGTAGTCAGAGCGGTCACCCCCCTGAGCTGGAAGACAAGGACGATGAGCAGGATAAACCCCCCATAATTCAAGAGGAAGAAGTTAATGACCTGCTACGCCACCTGGACATTCACAAGTCTATGGGGCCAGATGGGATCCACCTGAGGGTACTGAGGGAGCTGGCGGAGGAGCTTGCCGAGCCGCTCTCCATCATTTACCAGCAGTCCTGGTTAACTGGGGAAGTCCCGGACGATTGGAGACTTGCCAATGTGACGCCCATCTACAAGAAGGGCCAGAAGGAGGATCCGGGGAACTACAGGCCGGTCAGCCTGACCTCGGTGCTGGAGAAGATCATAGAGCGGTTTGTTTTGAGGGCGCTCACGAGCCATGTCTGGGATAACCAGGGGATCAGGCCCAGCCAGCATGGGTTCATGGAAGGCAGGTCCTGCTTGACCAGCCTGATCTCCTTCTATGACCAGGTGACCCACTTAGTGGATGAGGGAAAGGCTGTGGATGTGGTCTACCTGGACTTCAGTAAAGCCTTTGACACTGTCTCCCACGGCATTCTCCTAGAGAAGCTGGCAGCTCACGGCCTAGACAGGTGCACTCTTTGCTGGGTAAAAAAACTGGCTGGACGGCCGAGCCCAGAGGGTTGTGGTGAACGGAGTTAAATCCAGTTGGCGGCCGGTCACGAGCGGTGTTCCCCAGGGCTCAGTACTGGGGCCGGTCCTGTTCAATATCTTTATCAATGATCTGGACGAGGGGATCGAGTGCTCCCTCAGTAAGTTTGCAGATGACACCAAGCTGGGCGGGAGTGTTGATCTGCTTGAGGGTAGGAAGGCTCTGCAGAGGGACCTGGACAGGCTGGATCGATGGGCTGAGGCCAACTGTATGAGGTTCAACAAGGCCAAGTGCCGGGTCCTGCACTTCGGCCACAATAACCCCAGGCAACGCTACAGGCTTGGGGAAGAGTGGCTGGAAAGCCGCCCGGAGGAAAAGGACCTGGGGGTGCTGGTTGACAGCCGGTTGAACATGAGCCGGCAGTGTGCCCAGGTGGCCAGGAAGGCCAACGGCATCCTGGCCTGTATCAGAAATAGTGTGGCCAGCAGGAGTAGGGAGGTGATCGTGCCCCTGTACTCGGCACTGGTGAGGCCGCACCTCGAATACTGTGTTCAGTTTTGGGCCCCTCACTCCAAGAAGGACATGGAGGTGCTGGAGCGTGTCCAGAGGAGGGCAACGAAGCTGGTGAAGGGCCTGGAGCACAAGTCTTATGAGGAGTGGCTGAGGGAACTGGGCTTGTTTAGCCTGGAGAAGAGGAGGCTGAGGGGAGACCTCATCACGCTCTACAACTACCTGAAAGGAGGTTGTAGCGAGGTGGGTGTTGGTCTCTTCTGCCAAGTAACAAGGGATAGGACGAGAGGAAATGGCCTCAAGTGGCGCCAAGGGAGGTTTAGACTGGACATTAGGAGAAATTTCTTTACTGAAAGAGTGGTCAGGCCTTGGAACAGGCTGCCCAGGGAAGTGGTGGAGTCACCATCCCTGGAAGTATTTAAAAGATGTGTAGATGAGGCCCTTAGGGACATGGTGTAGTGGGCATGATGTGTTGGGTTGACGGTTGGACTCGATGATCTTAGAGGTCTTTTCCAACCTTAATGATTCTATGATTCTATGAAACCAGAGACAGAGATGGCACCCACTCTCTGAAACCACCAGCTTTATCTCTGACACGATGCATGGTGGTTTCAAACTGTTAGGTGATTATGTTCCTTGGGCTTGTTCAGACCTGTGATAGGAAATGCCTGCTCACAAATATATCAGTATTTCCAGAGAGCCTTGTACAAACAGCAGCCCTCACATATAACCGTCACCAATCAGACAGCTGTACGAATTCACCTTGGCAAAGTCTGGGCTAGAGTACCATTACTTAATTCTACTTAGCTTTCATCTCAGCTTCTTCCAGGGTCTTTCCAAGGCATGGATGCCTCTTTCCTTCCCAGGGTAGGAATGCTCTAACCGAGACATGCTCCGAGCTGTCCCATCCACTTCTTGCAACTGGACAACAACGATTGGGCATGCTCAAACAGCCCCCTCTGCTGAGCCAAGAAACCCTATGACTTCTAGTTGTTGATTTGGAGCCGTTTGGGCTTTTTTTCTGCACAGAGTACCTAAGCCTTCCTAGCCATGGGCTAGCGTGTCAGTGAAGCAACATAAATGAGACATCAGGCATGCTGTTTCTACTGGCAGCTCATGTGCAAGGCTTAATGAAGATGGCAACAGGCATAGGAAGGCTCCTAGCAGGAATCTGGCTTACAGAAATAGCAGGGTCAGTCCCTGCTTGAGCATCCCCAGTTCTGCACGTTGACCAGCTGAATCAGGGGCGTCCCTTCAGCAGACATCTGCAAGTGCAGGCTCAGTGTTATCACTGAGAGAGCACAGAGGGTCCTGGAGAGTTGCTGGCCCAGCCCTCTGCCTCCCATGCAAGGAGATGTGATGGATGCTAGGGAGGAATTCATTATATGCCCATGGGAGGATTATAAAGGCGTCATGAGAAGGGTCACCCAGGGCCTTAGGATGTCCCCCTAACTACTGGGGATAGAAGGAGGAGTTAACATGCATATAGCTGCAAAGGAGGATTCAATGGTTCTCATCAGTGAATAAACACACTAGGAATATTTAGACAAAGACAACCTAGGGTAGATATACTAGTGGAGTATCTTGGAGCAGGGATGGCTTTCTTCTTAGATGCTCCGCTGGGGAAGACTAGATATCGAAGAGACTGATGCTCTTGCAGTGGGTGGGTTAGGGAAAAAAGAACTGGCTGGCTGACATGCGCAGCTGGAGGCCTGAAGTGTGACATTGCCCAGTGCTTGCTTGAGGTCTCATACAGTGTACACTCTTCTGATCTTCTGGAAAAGATGAAGGAGCATGTTGGAATTGAACATCCCTTGCCTACCTGCACTCTTGGTCTCGCCCTTAACCCTGGTGAGCCAGGAGGACTCATGTTCAGTGATGTTCCTCACCGAGATAACTCTCCAAACTGTTTGGGGACCGGTAGCCTGTGGGCTAATGGCAGCCTCTGGTATGTCTTCTCCTTGTTTACCCGTACAAATCAACGGGTCTGCAAAGAACTTGAACAGCTGAAAAACTGTCATCTTAGAAGAAGGATACAAAGCTATCTCATTCTCAATCCTGAGGCTACAGATTAAGTTAATAGGTACAGAATCAGTTAAGCTGGTAGGATCAGAGTTGTTCCTAATATTCAGAATGCCAACAGAGCAATTCTTCTCACGTATCAAAATGTTGAGAGATGTATGGGCTAAAACCTGCTGCTTAAAGTAACTACATGGTTCTACCAGAACCTCACTTAGGGATCATAGTATCCTTTCTGTGGCTCCAAAGCTCAATGTTGTTGTGGGATAGTTATTGGTTTGTTGCTCCAGTTGGGACACTTTCTGACCTGCAGCAACTAATGTTTTATTTCATCCAAGTTCCAAACATGAAGCAATATGGTAATTTGCTATTGCTGGTTATGAATCTTAAAAAAAAAAAACCCACATAAGAGCTATCATTGCCTTGATTCTCATAGTTTCTCATTGCCATTGGTGGTTGATGCTATCTCCAGTTGAAAACAGATTTTCTTGACTGAATTTAATTTGTGACCTAGCTATGCTCATTTTAATCTTGCTCAACTTCCTTCATGGCAGAATCAGTTGCCATTACTGTCACGTGCAGCTGCTTCTTTCCTAAATGGGTTCACTTGCAAGATTTTATGGAGATTTTTTCCTACATAATTTAGAACTCTTGAAAAATAAAAAAGGTATAGGCTAAAAAAAGAACATGGAAAGCCCAGAGAGCATTGCAGTGCACGGAAAGCACTGGGGGAAGCTCCAAATGCTGCAGAAGTGCTATGGTTAGTGCAGAAGCTTAACAAGGACCTGAGCTTCATGGGAGTGGAGGGGACTCTGGGTCAGCTGGAAGACCATGGCAGCAGCCTGTGGAAGCAAGGCTGCAGTGCAGAGAGCCCTAGAAAACCAAGGAAACATTCTGAAATAGCACTTAGGCAGAGCAGAACTTCCAAAGGAGGATGGAGAAGGACAGACAGGAGACGCAATCTCCTCTTCAGTGACCTGGATGCAAATGAAACCTTGGGTCTCTCCCTGCATAGCATCCTCTCTGGTCCTTAGTCACTCTCAGCGCCCTTCTCTGAGCCACCTTCACTACTTCAGCATCACTTTGGGTGTATGGCTATCCAAACACTCCAAGAAGAGAAGCATGTGTACCAAATATGGACAGAGGCACAGTCTGCCTGGTGACAATAGATTACAGTTTGGCACCTCCTCCCATGACCTCCTCCAACCCTCACAAGTAGCCTGTACACAGGGTCTTCCCCTCTGCATAGCCGAGAGGCAATCACGTGCTGGAAGAGGACGGGGAGACCTCACTCGCCAGGGAGGTTGCAGATTTTGTGTACCCTACGGCCTTTGGCCTTGACTACAGAACTCATGGGTCCTCTTGCCTTGTGCCTGATTATCTACCACACTTTCCAGCTTCTTTTTCCAGTGTTTGCCTTCCCATCGTGTAAGCCTGGTTTGCATTTGTGCCCAGGAGCATGATCTTACAGTTGGCTTTTCTGAAATGTACTTTGCTTGCCCCTGCAACCCTGCGGAGCCCTCCAGAGCACTGTGTATCAGCAGCCCCTCCCTCTTCCACTTCTCAGTCCTTATGTCGATTGCAAGTTCTGTTTGCAATGGTATTACATTTTTTTCAAGCCACTGATGAAATTATAGAACGGCATGGGCTGAAGTAGAAGTACATTTAACTGGTAAATTCTCACATGGAATTACATTTGTGACATATTAAGTAGAGTATTTAATCTATGTAATGCATTGATGTGCTATTGATGCTTAAATAAAAATATCATATAGAACTAAATAAAGTGACTTTTTATGTCAACACTTCTACTAAGAGCACTCAACATACAATCTCAAAAAAACCAGAAGCCTACCTTGGGAAGATTCATTTGCCACAGTTCTGTGTATTTTGGCTTAAATTATATTGCCATCTCTCTATTTTTTTACTTGAAACCTATATCAACATAATTTTTCGTAAGATCAAGATCAGAATGAGTCCTAGACTTGTTTAGTTGTTTTCTCCTTTTAAGTTTTAGCTCAAAAATAGCTGCCTCCCAGTTCTCTGGAAATTCTATAGGGCTCCAGAAAGTATTAAAAATAAGCAATGTTGATCCACAAGCCTTTTTTTAAATTTTAAGATATAAGATATCTTCATTTACTGATTTACTAATGACTTTTTAATAGCTTCAGTTTTGTGTTATCCTTTAGTATCTTTGCAATGAAGAATGTTTCATTGTTATGAAGAATTTTTTTTTTTAAATATGTACTGACCAGCTGTGATATTCCATCATTGTTATTGACAGTTCCTCTATTTCAATCCACAGTTTTATGAGTTACTTTTGTTCCTGAATATCTGCTGCTACCTGCATTGTGTTCTCTCCTGTGTTCTTTTCCTTCCCCTATTAGTCTTTTACAGCATCTGGCTTCCTCTTTATATTCATTGTTATAAAATTTCCCTGTTTCTTTTTATTTTGTATTTTCTGTTTTCTTTTTTTTTGGTCTTGCACTTTACTTTTCTAAAGCGGTTTTTTAATCAATGTAAATTTCTGTTCTGTTTATAGGTTGCAGTTTTTAAGCTACATATATTTGTAAATAAATCTTAGTTGTTAGTCACAGTTTCCTATTTATATTTTTCCTCCGATTGATTTGACTTACAATTATTTTCAAGTTTGAGAAATAGTTCCTTGAAAAGGTCCTCCATATATATATATTTATTTATACATGCAAAACATACCAAATACATACATATTTGTTGACACACAAAATGACAAAATCATGTGTCCTGATCACTTTTTTTCTAAACAAACTTTTACTTGTAATTTTATAAGCAATTTTTCTTTCTCTGCTAATACGAGATGCAGAATTCCCTGGGTTGGATATAACGTATTTTGGGACATTCTTAAAATTCCAAGGACACTGAAATCCTGACAGCATGAGACCATCAAAAAGTCAACAAGAGTTCACTGATCTCTACGACACAGGCTGAACGAAAAATTTACTATTGTCACTGAATTTAAGCACATTTTAAAATTATTGCCTAGCACCCATCTCAAAAAAGTCACAAAAATACAGAAAGAGCAATAATAGTTAGCAGATATTATCCAAACGTTTAAAATTAAGCATATGCTTAACATCATTGCTACACTGCAGCAGGTATGTTTAGACTATAACTTGTTATACACTACATCCGTGGGTAATTAAGAGGTCAAATATATCTGTATCTCACAGGGTTCACATCTGTGAGCTCCCAGATGAAATGCTCATGGTCTGCTCTTCACAGCCTTGATCTACCAAAGTACTTGGAGATCTTCAGAAACGAGAGCAAGTAAACGATCCCACTCAATCACAGGGCTATTGCTATGTTTAAAGGCGTTACTGATTTAGGGCTATAAATAGCAGAGTAACACTACGAATACCAGCCATCCAAATTTCTGTCATTAAAACCTACCATCACTCTTTTTAAAAGAGCGCCTGTCAGAGCTCATCAGTGTCCTGGCTAGCACATCTACAACTGCTTAGCAGTCTTGTATTGAAACAGTTATTCGCTGAAAATGTGCCTTTGCTGAAATAAAAAATAGCAGCAGATCTGATGCAGTGTCAGCTGCATCAATCAGTGCTCCTTGGCTCCTGGAATGAGTTTCTGGAGAAGGAGAATGGCAGAGAGAGTGGACGTACAAGCCCTGCTGCAGAATGGCAGGTAAGCTGATGTTCAGAGCTTCACTTCACCTGCAGAGGGAAAAGCCTCCTGCTGTGAGTGATTTACTGCCCACGGCAAAACTCATCTTTCTAGCCCAATGAATATTTAATTACTTACATAGTATGAATCCATGGCAGCAGGAGAAGTGTCTTCTAAGCAAATTCCCAGTATCAGTCAGATGGAGCAAGGATTCGAACCTATCTCCAGTGTCCTAAAAGGGAGCCTTGATGAAGAAGTGGGTTACTATACTGGTGTCAGTAGGGATCAGAGATAGGTTTTGCCTCCCATTTCTGGCTAAGAAAGGGAAAATATTAAAAGGACTGTTAAGATTAACACATCAGAGTTAATTTTAAGGTATACGCTGCAGCTCCTCGGTTGCAGCATTATAGGGCAGGACTGCAAAAAAAAAAAAAAAAAGGTTCATATCTCTATGTGTATCTGACCTCTTGACAAATGTGGAAGTAGAAAGCAGAATGGAGAAGAGCTGCTTGCAAAGCTGAAGCAGATGAACCCCTGACCAAAATAATGAAACTGTGAGTTTGCAACCACACCATGAGAAGTGAGAGCATGTGCAATACTACCTGTTCTTTGAAGGAAGGGACTGAGGGACTGAAACCCCAGAACTCCTTCTCCAGAGGAATTGGATCCTTGCCCAAAGCAAGAGGGGGGAAAAAGAGTTGGGAGTATTTTTCCTTTTCTCCTCTGTTCCTTGGCTTGTTTTAGATTGAAGAAAACAAATCAAAACCTGTGGAAGGAGTGGAGATGCTTCTGTTCCTGCTGGACCTGTTTGGCCTCAGAAAGCAAAATGAAAGCACGGATCATCTAATCCATGAAGCATGAAGTTTAATGGAACAAGGGGCTGGGGCTGGCCTCCCAGCTGGCCGCCGTGCAGCATCAGTGTCTCCCTTACAGCTAGATCTGCTATAATAAGCCCTACAAGCCCTGCCTCTTTGGCAGATGCTGTATATTTTTAAATCACTCAAGACTTCAGTCTAATTTGAGGAATGGTCAGTGAAGACAATTAATTAGCTCCAAAACCAAGGTGCAAACATATGGTGAGCCAAGCTGCTTATGCAGAAAATAGCATGTTTAAATAATGTTTAAAAGCAAGCCTGAGTAAAAATGTTTTGGGGTTTCTCTCTTTACAAAATGCAGACAGTAAAGACTAGTTAATGCAAGAATTAACCAATATATACTATTGATTAATGAAGGGCAAAAGTAAAAAACTGATTTGCACTGGCCTGTTGAAAATACCTAGCAGTACTGCTGGACGCCCCGTGGTAGCACTGCTTTGCTCGTAAGCCAGCTAGCCCCCTTTGAGCAGGGTCGCTCTCCCAAACCGTGTGCTGGGGACCATCCGATCGGCAAGGCACTACCAGCTCAGGAATGCCGCACTCCCGCCGCTCTGTTTTCCCAGTTGTCAGGTCTGTTTATAAATTGTCCACTTATAGCAAATCCAGCACCTGCTACGGACACCTCAAGCTGCCAAGTGCTTGAATGTATCTCAAAAGGAGCCGTTCCATGCTTTAGCCTGTTATGCTCAACTCTTCGGTTAAAGCAGCTTCCCAGGATTTCTGAGGGCAAGTTTAGGCTGTTGTGAACAAACTGGACAAGCCTCTAGAATTGCTTTTGGGTAGACCTAAGAGGTACAGTATTCCCTTTCAGAATAAAATAGCAGATCCACTGGGCCTTGAACATACCACCCTTTGTAGGCGTAGTACTTTTATCCTTTACACAGCACTTAAAGATTAATTCAGACTGGTAATTCAGAAAAATCAAAATAATAATAATAGTAAAAAAATCCCACTGCATCTTTTCCTGTTTTGTTCAACTGATGTGCAGTTTTGATATTACTGGAATATGATGATTATTCATGAATAACACCCAGGTGGAAGATATCAGATGTCTGGATTTGTTCAAACTCGTTCCTCTCTTCCTTTAACCAACCTCCCTCACCCTAAAAGTGCTCGAACAGTAAGGAGAAAATGCCCAGCTACACGCAACACAAAATGCAAAAGGGACACATCAGCCCCATTTCTCGGCTGGCCCAAGGATATCCCGAAACACGGGCTGGCTGTGCAGGGGTGAGCATGACACAGCTCAGGCTGCAAAAGCAAAGCAACCCTGAGGAAAACTCTAGCTGCCAGTCTGTGAAGACAGAGGTCCCAGAGTTGCTAATAACCAGCCAAGGGGGTAGATGGGGCTGCTGCATCTTCAGCTGAAGGAGGACTTTTGGGAGGCTGCACGATGCAAGGGCTCCTGGATTTTGGAATTCATTCCACCTCCCCTGTGGCCAGAAATAGCTCCAAATTCTTGACCTTCAGGCATAGTATAATCAGCCCATTTATTAGTCTGGGCTTTTGGGTAGGCTTCAGATGTACAAGGGTTGACTGGGCTCAGAGATTAATGATTTTTTGGGGGTGGTTGCTTTTCACTGGGGTTAGTGATTTGCTTCTGCATTTCTTGCATTTTATGGGGCGTAACTGGAATAGCCTGAGGCTGTCAGAGTATGATATGGGCTTTCCTCATGTAGCCAACTCAGAATTCATACAGATGTGAATGAAATGTGGCCTCAAATGCCTTGAATGTTATAGATTTCTGATTCTTTCTGGACTGTTCATCTCATTTGCTCCAGTGCAAAGTTGGGACAAAATGCTACTGAATAAAAATTCTCCAACAATAGTAGCCTTTTACCCAGGTCAGGCTGATTGCACAACTCACCAGTGTTACCCTGGCCTACAAGCCCTGTGGTGCTGCCTTGCAGCTGGTCCTCACTCACCCAAGAAGGGCCTTCACACCATGAACAAGGTGGTCGTGGTGGTCTGTCTTCAGGGAAGCTGGCACCCAGTGATGTTGAAGAGTAACAGTCTAGAAACACTTCATTAATCTGTGAAGCTCACTGCCTCCAGATAAAAGGAGGTCAAGTGCTCAAGACGACTCCAAATGGATCAGCTTTTGTACTGCTCCTGCAAACTTCTTTCTAATTGTACTTGACATTCACAGATGACAGCAGAGAAACCTTCACATTAAAAGGCATGATCCAACCTTTCCTGGAGTTAACAGGAAAAAAAAGACAAAAAACCATTGCCTGAACAGTTTCTCAGGAGCATCTGACAAAGACTAGCAAAAAAGAAACAGTCCACCAGAGAGACACCACTTCCATATGACCACTCCCAAATGCCTCCCAGGTGCCTCCTGACTTGCTGAGGGGTAAGCACAGGGGCAGCGAGCACTGCTGCAGCTAAAGAGCAAGTCCTCACCATGGCTTGGTTGGCCCAGGAGATGCTGACCATGCAAATGATCAGCAAAATGTGGAAGCAGAGGTTTGGTGGGACAACGATCAGTGCAGCGTGGATACCAAAGACTGGCCTGATCAGCCACAGCTACCCTGGCTGCTTGCACCTCATGGGAGTGGTGGCAGCGTCCTGGGCCCTTTGCAGGGGAAGGCAGGGAGTTGGGAGCGGCCTCTTGACTCAGTGCACATCTACCATCAGACGCCTGCCCGCAGCCCCAGGCTCAGAGAGGGCTTTGAATTCCAAAACACTGGTAAAAATTATTCTAAATCCATTGGTGTGGACTGTGTTATTACCAGCTTGTTCTTCCCCTCTAAAATCAAATGGACTTGTATATATTATGGAGACAATATGCAAAGAAAACAATATTTATCAGATTTCCCATATATTATTTAAAACACTGAAATAATATTGTTGTAAGCATATGGCCCAGACCTTAACACACAGTTTTGAAATGTGCTTCTTTCCTCCATATTTATTATGCAGAAGAGATTTAAAAATAAATTCAGACACTCAAAATATACTTTAGACCTTTGATGCTCTAAACTGACCCATGTTTAATTTTGTTCCAGTTAATCTGAAAAAGCTTTAAATTGAACACTTGGTCTCCAATTTTAATGTTACTCACTTTTGCAGTTATGTTTTCAAACCAAGTTATTGTAAGAATACAATACAAGGTATCGTAAGAATACGAGTTCACTGGCAGACCATTCTTTCACACCACAGATCTGCTTTTCAGAGTTCAAAAATCATTTCTAAGCACTTAGAGAGGTCTAAAAATGCATTACTTTTTCTGAGTATGGATTAGTAGTCAAGAGAGATTATGCAGATCTAAATTCGCCTTCTGCTACCAAATATAGGAAAAGAGAATCTTTGAAGCCCAAGAACAGCTAATAATAATTGTCAGTAAAGAGATGGAGTCACATGCATAGGAAACAATACTTGCATTGCAGCTTTAGGTGACTATCAAACTGAAATAGGAAGCCAGAAAGTTTTCACTTCATCAGCAACGCTTAGGTTTACTATCCTACTTATAGTATTCCTATGCCTGTGGATTATTTCCGATTAACTGCTTGCTTTTCTTTTGTTTTAGCACCGGTGACTAAAATTCCTTTCTCAATAAAATCCTGAAATACTAAATATAGACATACAATAGTATTAAATTCTAGTAATCGGTGAAGTAGGTCAGAAGATGCCCATTGAGGGGTACTGATACAGTGTAAACAAAAATGTTTACAAGAGCTTAGAAACCACAACTATACCTGTTTTCAAATTAAGTTAGCTCTCAAATGCACATTAGCATTTGCCCCCAGATCTTCAGGACAGCTCAAAAAGTTGTGTATCAGGAGTTTTTTGGAATGTGGCGATCAGCTCCACTGTGAGAGTGGTTAGGTGTTGAGTGAGCACTTCTGGAAGTGCTTTCCAGTTGTGTCTGAGGGCTCAGTATGGAAGAGCGTGACCTACTTTAAGAATTTGGCCCACTGCATAGGGAGAACGGAAAACATGATGATTGTAAAAGAGTGCAGGTAAGCATCAAGCAATAGATCTTTACGTAGAGTACTGTAAACATTCACTGCTCTGGAAGTCATTATATTGGAATGGATTCTTAATGGAAATATGTTGAGGAAATCATTATATCTACCTGGGTGTTGGTGAATTGTGTCCTGGTGAACAGGCAGCCAGTGACAGAGGACAAATAATTGTTGCAGATTTGAGGACATTCACATTTTTCAGGGTAAGCTCTTCCAGTGTGTTTAGATACTTGAGAGGACACAGTTTTCCTTGTCACATTGTACTGACATGACAGATACCTGTACTCATGCCACACAGCTTGTGCAGACATGTAGTCCTTAAAAGAAGCTGCAGCTTTTGGCTCCAACGAATAATACGTGCATCTTGACACATTACTTTTGCTTAGGATCTTGGCTGAGAGCCCAACCTTTGGGTCACTGAGTCGATACTGTAGCTTCCCTCCAGTGCAGTGCTCAGCTTGAAGACTGAAAGAAACGTCACAAGAACATCACCAGAACAAGCTCTGGTCTCACTGTCTGAGATCAGAGGATAGCTTGTGAGATCAAGTCATTTGTGACAGGCTAAATCCTGCCATGTTAATTCACCTTTTACACAGTCTAGTGGTGGGATGCAACTCAAGAAACCTAAGCTTTCTTCACAGATAACTTGGCCAGGGGCTGGCTGGGTCATCTCGCTCAAAGCCCTTTACCTCCTCAAGCTTCAGTTTCACCATATCTAAAATAGGGCTAGCAATGTTTTCTTGTGGTACCTGAAGATCAGCTGCTGAGAACAGATATTTTACTATTATTTAGGTAAAAACATGTATAACTTTGTGGGAGGTCTGCACAGATAAAGAGAAGATGAGTACTTTCTCTGAAGTGCCCATCACAAGACATGAATCTCTCTGAGGTACAGAAATACTACTGTCTCCCTACGACAGGCAGGGAACCGATTACAAGCTACCACTGCTGCTTTGCATCCACATCGACCTCCTCCCATCTCCACGCAGACACACAAACCCGAACCTCTCTGTACACCTCACCTCCCACCAGCGCCTTGCTACAAAGCCACATTGCTTCACAGCCGAGACCTTGATCATGGTCTGAATGGTTGTAACCATGGGCTGAGATGACAAGCATTGGCATTAGGGTCCCACCCCAAAGAGAACGTTTTGTTTGCTATGCAGAACAGTGCAGTTCAGAAGGATCCACCAGCCATGGTCTGTGTGCCAAACCAGGACATGGAAAATAGGAGGTCAAGTTATTCATCTGAATCAACCAGTGAGAGGATTTGAACTGAAGTCTCTCCTGTAAACAGCCTACAACTGGCTGTCACGACTTGGCAGTGGGGTGAAATTTGAAAAACAGAGAAAGAAAGACAAGGAGAAAGAAAGTAGTTGGTTTAGATGCCTTCAGATAAGGAGTTTCAGATGGAAGACACTAGTTCCAGCAGATAACTTATGCTAGAAGCAATGCTGCTCAGCTCTTCCCCCTCAGACTCACAAGTACAGCATGCCGACTCACTTCCCCTGTACAGACTCACAAATAACAGCATGCTGACCTTGACGGATTTTATTTTGGGTGACTGCTTGTGCCTTGGGAAGAGCCCGGGCCGACTCTGGACCAGTGAGTGCACTAACATTGTTCATACACTGAAACTACTTACTACAACACCTGAGAGCTGCTTGCAAATCTAGCTTCCAGTTAGCTTGGGTACATTTTACCATGACCTTGCATAGTACTTACCTGGATTTCCTGGTGCACCTAAGCAACATACTCAGCAGAAGTCTATGAAAATGGAAGAGATAAAAAGAATACTTTTTTTTTTTTTTCAAATTCTTCAGCTGTCTGGCTACTCACAAGTAGTCAGAAGGCACTCTTATAAGAGTGAAGTAGTATAGTTAAGTTCTCCACACACCTCTAAAAATGCTATAGTTATAAAATGGCTCTTAGTGAGTTCTAGTTATTTAGTTGTGGGAAAAGGAAAACAGTGTTGTGTCCCACAGCATGGTAAGCAAAACATAATTAATTTTAGAGTAGACTACTATAAAAGCAAATACTAAAAATTGCTATATGAAAACTTCAAGGTATTCACCAAAACATTTTCTGATCTTTTTTTTTAATAAAAATGGTTGTGTTTATCTTCCTGTTATATATATAGAGGACACTTGTTTCCCAGGATGCCTTCCTGGGGGGTATGTCTTTGGGATGGGGAGTAGAATTTAAAATTAGGCTTATTTATATATTTATTCTGGCTAGATACATGACTGGCACTTGGTTGCATTGTTTTGTCTTACAGTAAGTAATCAACAGTTTTCTTTCTCATACAACATTTCAGTCTTCATTTGGCAGTAGTTTAAACATATCAGTACTAGCAATTGTAAGCATACCCTGAAATAAACACACTGAAGTGCAAGATACCTCTGGTCTGCTTTTAATTCCACATAAAGGTTTAGTAGAAACTCTCCTAGAAGGAAACATAACCTCAAGCAAACTATTTTAATTCTGTAAGGACAAACAAACTCTGAGGCAAAGCTAAACACAGCTCACTGCAAATTACAGGGCAGCCTTTCCCAGCGTATGAAAGGATATAAGCAGACTAAACTGACTTTCTCCACTCTCACAAACGAGGAAAAACACGTGGCGCAGGGAGAAGTCATTTGTCTAATCCTGAAATAAAGATCAAAGGTAATGTTATTATGATTACAATTGTGGATATTCTTGATGGTACTGCTCTTTTTTATGCCCATCCTTGCAGACACATCTCAGGTGTGCAAGCACAGTGGATAGCAAGCTCCCTTATAAAAAGATTTGCCATAAAAGACTAGAAAATACAAAAAAATGGGGGAGTGAGGAAAAGCCTACTTGTAACTTGTCTAACAGTAGGCAGGGATGTGATAGACCTGTAGTCTGACTGAGGTCAAACCTAGGAGAGAAAGCAGACCCTGTAGGGCCATTACTCTGTGTTTTATATAAACAGCTACTCCTGTGTCCTGACCTCCGGGCCCAAGAAGATATTCTTGTTTAAGGTCACAAGGAAAACAGCAGTGAATAGAGCCTGGCAGTTTTTGGAGGAGAAATGCCTTAATTACATGGAGACAGACAGATTGCCTGCCTGTGGAAAGCTAACTCTGCTAGCTAGGCTTGATGTAAACTGGCCACCTCCTGAAGAGCTTCCCCATTTAGTATTCATGTACAAGATAGCTAACCAAAGTGAAATCCCTTGTATTTCATCAATAGATGTCGTTACTAAAATGAAAGTGATTTCCTGGATTCTTTTAAATAAAGCTACCAAAAATAGTCTCATACCACTGCCAGTCCAAATTCCCGTGGAAAGCATCAGCTTGTGGTATTTTCTTCAGCTGGTGTATAATTACTGCCCAAATGAAATGCCATGTACCTCACCTGGAGTCCAGGAGCCACTGCCATCATCCGTAAAAAGGAGGCTGTGTAGCACACTATTCTGTTCTTCATATGGGTGTCGAAAGGAGAGTGCTTATAATAATGAGGCATTTGAGGAAATGTTGTACTACTAGGGTCATTAAATAGATCAAATAGAAAATACTCTCGGTTCTAAAAAAAAAATTTGGCAATTTGACAATGGCTCTATATCAAGAATAATAAGGTTAACAGGAGTACGTATAGATATCTGCAGTCTGAGGGCCAAATCTTATGAGATACTGAGTAGTTCCATCTTGCTCAAAGTATTAAGCATTGTTTAGTCTCTGTAACTAGCCCCCATGACTCAATGGAATAACTCACATTACCAGGTCAGAAAGACAGATATTGATTCTCCTTAGCCCTTCACTAGGAGAGAAAAAAAAAAAATCATGGTTTCTTATGTATTTTTAACTGACCCAGGCCCTTAGTTTACAGTTGTGGACACTATTGCTTTAACTGAGAACATCTCTTCCTGTTTGAGTTTCAGTATAAGTCATCTTCAGGTGCTCTGTATGAACCCAGATGGCTCTTAAGAGCCATTTTAAAAATCAGTACTTGAGGCTAAGCTTGTACATTCTGACATCTCTGGTAACCGCAGCAGTTTGTTAGTGTGATAGGCTGTGCTATTAGCATTTAATTTCAGTATCTTTTATGAGCTCTGATCTGTCCGTTCCTTTGAAATAGGACAGGATCAATATCGTTTCAATTGTGATTTGGTTCTTTTTGTGTGCAAGATATACAAGAAACTCTCATCCTTAAAAGTATTTCCCTGTAACACAACACTGTTCATTGTGACAGGGAGCAGGAAACACTGTGGAAATTGGGGATGGTAAAAGTCAGAAGAATGTTAATTATGTAGTGGGAAATTAGCTGGAGCAATGCTTTTCAACCTCTTTCTGTTTGGAAGCCCCTAAAAATCTGCAAGTGGGTGCAAACCACTTTTCAGAAGAAAAAAGTTACTTGCTAATGTACTTGTGTTTGGGTTGTCTTTCACAAATCCTTTAGAAGAGTAACTGCTAAGCTACGACATTGGTATAGAGGTTCCTTCTTCAGAAGCTGGGAAATGCCACAGGTTCTTTATGGTGTCTTGTGGTGAGAACCTCAGTTACTAGGATTTTAACCACTGAAAAGAAATTTCTTTTAGCAATAGCATGCTCAAGCACCCTCCCTGTTTGAGCTGTTGCAAAGAAAAGCGGTATTGGTATCTTCTGACAGTTATTTGGATTTTTCTTGGCTAATTGCTATACATATTTATTGCATATAATTGCATATAATATGTATGCATATACATATTTAATAATATTTAATTTGATATTTCCTGTCATCATGGACTGAGATGATCTATTTCCAACAGAGTCATTCTTAATTCTCAGTATTAGCTAGCACGGGTTCTGATGTTCAGTGGTTACATAGCTATGACCTTGCTGAATGGGGTTGTATAATTTGACTGTACTTACTGAACGATTTATGTCTTAGAATCTTTATTTGTTCATTTTTAAAATAGAAGGGGAAATAATGTCAGCTTCTATCTCCTTTTTTTCCCTCCAACTTTATCTAGTAAAGGTCCTATCTACATTTCATCCTTCTGCATATCTGAAAACAAAGATATAAGTTCTCTCAGAGATATATGACATAGATGATAACCAAAGTATCACCTATGTATAATCATTCCCTACTCAAGGAAGAGCCTTGATCAGTTTGCATCTCTGCTCCTTTGTATTTAGAGGACTAGACTTCCAGGATCATTAGCTCGTATTTTGGAGGGATTTTAGACTCCAATACTATTTCTTATTCAAGCACAGGAAGCATCTACATTGTAGGCATTCTTTCTTTCATAAATATTCAGTGAAGATTTATTTCTTGCATACAAATGCCCTGCTCCTCTGAGCTTTGTGAAATTATGATTCCTTCCCAGGGTGAATCATAAAAAAAGATTATTGCTAGACTGAATTTCCACAGAAGAGCCTCTAGCCTTCAACATTAGTAATCAAGCTTGTTTACTAAAATATTTGGTTATTTTTGGTTAATGAGAACTTTTGAAGTTACACTTGAATGCAATTTTTCCCCTGGTATCTCCATGTTCCTAGCATTTTTCATTAGCAGTTGTATCAACATAGCTTACAGAAATTGAAGGGAAACAAGTTGGAAGGCTGTTAGCATACAGTCACTTTGTTGTATACAGATACTTATATGGATCATTAAAAAAATTTTAAACATCTGGAGTGGATAAGAGACACATGAATAATTTCTGATGGTCCAAACTCTGCATCTATAAAAGCAGCCATTGGGCTCTGTTTGGAAATAGAATTTGGTTATTTACTATCTTCTTCAACAGAAAACAGTATTTCCTATTTAGCTTCTTTAGACAGGCTTAAAATTGTGATTTGATTCGTTCTGTGTGCAAGATATATAAGAAACTCTCATCCTTAAAAGTATTTCTCTGCAACACAACACTGTTCATGGAAACTGGAAATTTGTGTGAAGAAATGAAAAGAAAGGAAACAAATTGGCATTACAGACAGGCAATTTTAAATGAAATGTTACAACATAAAACCATTTTTATGCTCCATAACATAGCCCCAGGTTTAAATGTGACTTCACGGATCATCCAGCTTTGTGCTGGAAACAGGCTGTCACAGAAACCATCCCAGAATTTCTCCCCTGAGCCCTCATCAGGGCTTAGGAAGGGATCGCCAAGCCTTTTTCTACTTTTGAGCACACACACATAATCATGTAGCTTGATTGCTTTAAATTTATTACAGAAAGATGCATTGTCACGTGCAGTCACTGTGGAGTTTGGGTTTCTAGCATAATTTTAGTAGAATGATAATGTGCAATAGAGAGCGACAAGGTAAAAGGGCAATGGGCCAGATTATTTATTGTAAAATAAGGTGTTCTAGTGTAAGCCCAGCCTGTGAGACGGTGGGTTTTGTTCTGACAAAGAACTGCTAGAAGGCTTATCTGAATTCCTGATGTAGAGGCTTCAGTGTCACGTGGAAATGATCTAGGATATGTGCTGGGTGGATATGTGCAAAGTGAGTAGTTGCGAGATCTGTCTTCACATGGAAACAATCTCATTTAAAGAGGTGGCTCAAGACAAATTAAGTTTAAATCTGAACTTCTCTGGAGAAGTAACTAACGGACAAAACAGCTGATGAGCGTCATCTGAAGATTTAAGATAATGAAAGGTAGGTAATTTCTTAGAGGAAGAAAAGATTAGAGAGATCGCACATTTTAGGACATAAGTTGTGTTCAGAAAGTCATTGAGAGAGAAAGGATCCCACACTTTGGTCAATAGAGACCCTGATCCCAGAGTGCTGAGTCCAAATTTGTAAAAATGTGAAAGAAGTTGTTGAGCTGCTTAATGTGCTATGTGAGTCAGCTGCTGTTTGCCTGGGGAGAGAGAGCAGTGAACTGAAGCACTGGCTTGGTCAGACTCCTAGAAAGCCTGGGCTGCAGACATGAAGCGCCGGTGTGGGCACCACGTCCACGGATCCTCTTAATCAGCTGGACAGCGAAGGACACCTGGGGAAACTCAGCTCAACCGCCCCGTGATGCAGGGAGCCAAGGATTTAGCAGGGGGAGCACAGACCACCCCAGTCCTTGTACCTTTGCAATTTCAGATTGAAAATGCTTTGGGGCAGGGATTGCCTCGCTGCTTCTGGTAGCACAGTGGGACTCATATCTGAGCTGTAGCCCTCGAGCACCACAACAAAGCAAATACTGACAGTCATCTCCCATAAATCTACAGAATCCCTGACTCTATTTCAAGGAAGGCACCAGGATTGTTAGTTCCTTGCTGGGTAACAAGTATAAACTCTCATCACTTATTTTGCTCTCTAGTTTTTTTAAGCTTATTTTTTGAGTGAATGAAAATAAACTGCATTTTAATGGATAGCTTTTATGCAGGTAAATACAGACTGGATTTTTTAATAAGAGTGAATTAGTTAATTTTGTCCTTACCTCTGTTTTAAATGTACTTGGTCAGAAGGGCAAGCTATAAGCTTACCTATAAGTGTAACCTTGCACTTTTTGTCTGTAGGACAAAGAATGACAGTCTAGTTATACACGCCTGAGTGAGGACTGGAACTGAGCAGACTAGCCTGTATTAACATTTTAAGATATTTGAATCAAAGTGGTATTACAGGCTTAAATCTAACCAAAGGTTGTCACGGATTTTCATGTTATGCATAATCCCATCTAGCTCTTTAATAATGAGCAAAACACTTGAAAAGTAATCTACAGAGACTTTTGTAACAGAGTTATTTTTAAAAAAGGCTCTTCTATAACGTACGCATCTTAAGGGCTACTGACTGTAAGCAATACAAAGATCAAATTAATTCATTTCTAAAAATCAGGCTACTTATTTAATTGTTACATATGGATTCAAGTGCATGAATGCAAACACATATTTGAAAATCTTAAGTCATATGCCCTTTTCAGGTATGGATCAAATTGTGGTCAGGCAGTCATGTGCCTCAATTACCTTCAGGAAAGGCTGCAGCAGCACATTTGACCCTAAAGAAGGGCTTAAATGGTCCAATACTTGCATGAGGAGGGAGGACAAATACTTCATAGACCTTCATGCCTTGCCTTGTAATCCCATCCCAGGGGTCTGATCTAGTTGTAAAGCTGCCATTAGTTCAGTGCCTGGATGTGCTGGAAACCATCAGTGGAGTCACCAGTTTGACAGTCAAAAATGTTGTTATGGCTGATAATGGCTGAAAAATATGGCTGAATGTCTGCCACTGAGCACGAGAGAGTCAAGAGCAGGTTCTCACCTGGGATTTACCTATATTTCCATAAGGTAAATGGAAGACAAAGTCTTTCAACCCTGTTTTGTGTGCTTTGCAATTATTCCATGTATGTACCAAACCGGGCGGCCCCCAAATGACTTTTAAGGGGACTACAGGCTATTATTTTTATCTAATTACAAGAATGACTCATAAATGATTATCAGGACTTGTTCACTTCCTAGCAGTTCATCCGTTCAGCTGCACTGATGCCCGATAAGCTCCTCATTTCATTTCTTCCTCCAGGTGTGGCCCTGGGTCATGCTTGCCAGTGACCCAATCATTGCCTTGAGGCCAGGGGTCCCTGTCAGTCCCAGGGGTGGCCCCCTAAAAAGTCCAGCTTAATCTCTAACATCAGGCAAAATAAGACACATTTGGTGATTTTTTTTGAGGGAATTACAGATTTGCAGTTTTGGTCTGATTCGTTTCCATGCCATCCCTCGTTCCCCAGAATATAGCAGGGAATGAGCACTCCAGGAGCCAGTGGTCTGAAATCAGAGAGTTGGAAAGGCAGTTTTTCTCAAATCATAAATCCAAGAGATAGAAATAGATGTCAGACTGTTGGGTTCCTCTCGTTGACAATTTCCAGTTGTCAGAACGTTTTCTAGCTGTTGTCTGACAAAGAGCTGTTAACTAAAAGGCAAACATGATGCCTTTCTGAACTAATTTAAAACTTTCAATTTTTTTAATGGGTGGGGCATTGAAAATGACATTTTGAAAGCCAGACAAATGTCTCTATTTTTCATCCTGTAAAGGCTGGAGTGTTGCTTTTTGAAGTGTACAAAATAGTAACATATGGTGACATTTTAGCAACATGTCATTTTTATTACTGGTTACACAGCATTATTTTATCCCGGTTGCTTTTGAGGCACTTGATTTAGGTACTGACAGCCCAGGATGAGTGTGAACTGTTTCATATTTTATAACACACAAATAATCTCAAAGAAGAGAAATGCAAGGCTGCCTCCATTTTGTGGGGCTGGTTAACTTGCAGATCTTTAAAATCCTGCAAGTTATAATTTCTATTAATATAGAATTACTGCTGTGATTCTCATAACATCAGTGGCTTCTAAATTAATGTAAAGACGTAGAGGACTGGTCTGAGGAAACCCAAGTGTGTGGCTAATGTTTCCACAGCCAGTCACTAAAATTAGAGGAAATTCCTGCCTGAGATACTCAGACTATAAAATTTCCCTCTGTAAGAGCTAAGTAGATCATTCTTGTCAAAGAAGCTGATATTAAGTGAAAAGCGAAAACATATAAGCCTTTCATGTTTTGACATCCTCAGTATGTTATGTTGTTTTCTCATGTAATAAAACATTTATAATTAATCGTAAAGATTGTTCACGACATATTTTGTAGTGCTTACAGCTTTTACTGCTGGTGCTCATATAACCAAAGTTTCTGACAGCACTTACATTTTTAAAACGCTTTCTGTGAGTTCTTACCACAGTTTAAGAATAATACATGATGATCAATCCTTCTACTAAATTCTGGAAGAGAAAATATTTAACACTTTTAACTGCATCCTCTGGTCAATCAAAGGAGTGTAGTAAATATATAATAGGTGTAAATAAGATATATTTTTATATCTTCATCATCATTTTCTCTTTTACTAGTGTTCAGATTTGCTCCCCAAAGTGTAGGCAAACACTACACCCTGAATTTCGTAAACATATGTTTGTGATCATAGCACACGGGTTCAAACCATGCAGAAATAATACATGTTCACTTATAAAAGATAAGGCTCAGACCTTTGGTCTGCCCCCTTTCTGTCTCCAGTCATGTATTTTTGCTTTTCTGTCTTGGCATTTTATCGCCTCAAAGTCGCCTTTATCTGTGCTGTGTTTTCTCCTTCTTTTCTTTCTCCCCTAAGTATTGATTTGGTCCTGGGTGGCTTAGGGCATTGAAGGCCCGGAGGTAACTTCTTGTCTAAGGACACAATAAGATGAACTGCAGAACACAGCACAGGCATGCGATCCTACAGCTCAGCGTAAGCCTCTGGTTTTTAGGGCTATCTCATCTTCTGTGTGATCAGTGCACAACGTCCTAGTAAGTGTGCATGATGCCCTTGCTACAGCCTTGCATATACAGTAGCACACGAGTGTACAATCATGCACATCTTGAATCAAATTTTCCAGTGTTCGGGTCCACAAGCCTGCAAGAATATTATCTGAAGTGTAACTTTGTAGTAGATATACTCAGATGTGCTTCCAGATATTTCCTGTCATTGTATATATTGAAATGCAAATGCATAGCGTTTTACTCCATGCCAACTAAAGGATTAATGATGCTTAATCATGCATCATTACAGGTAAGTTGAAGGCCAGGAGACCGACTCTGTTCCACTTGGCTCACAGCTGCTAGGAGCATGCTATGCACGGGCGCATCTGAAGTCCTCAGCAGTGCTTTCAGCAGAGCAGGTTCAACCTGCTGAGAGTGATGAGTTTCCTGAAAGATAAAATAGTCTGTTGCACTGAAATTCCAGCTAACTGGAGAGCCTTCAAATCACATTCAAGAAATCCAGATAAAACGTGCTTTGTAATCTTTCAGGACCTGATGATCTAAGTCCCATAACTGATTCATAGACAATCCTAAAGATTTTTCAGGGTTGTGTTAAACTCTGCACGTGCTTATGTAGTAAGTACTTCCTGAGTAACTACGATATGACAACTTTCATGGCCAGTCAGTAACCTAGCCAATGTTCCCCAAACATTGGGGACATCAGGAGGCATTCCAGCACAGATATTACCATAAGCGCCAGCCAATTTTCTTCATTCCAACAACATCAGTCGGTGATAAAACTTTTTGTAAGTCGTCTTCAGTATTTTGCAAAATACATCTTGGCCAAATGGAAGATTCTGAATTTCATATTCTCTTTTTGAATCCAGGGAAGTATGTTTCACCTTGAACAACCACATTAATATAAAAAAGACTTCTATTCAGATTAAACACTGCTGTCTTCTCCCATGTCTATAGGCATATGTTACTCTATGTTTTTAAAGGAAAATTAACCTTCCTCTGCCTTTAATGTAAGTGCCATAGAATATGTTTTCACATTCATTCCAATGCAAACTTTATTCCAAACTTTGTAATGAAGATAGATATTCCCTAATCTGTCTCTCTGCCCCTAACAGTATCTGTATATTATAGAAGAGCTGAGCTGAAGCCAGTATGGTCTAACAATAGAGTTCAGACAAGGCACCACATGCTGTGTAGCAGCAACGTGCTGTAAGAACAGCCTGATCTTATATAAATTGTAAATTCCTTTCCCTGAACATAATGCTTTCTTGTGCATCAAACTGCCTCAAAAAGAAAGTGTTTTCAAGTGTTTTCTTGTGGGGAAAAAGAAGCCTTTATTTGATTATTTTGTTTTTCTAGACATGAAGATAATTATTCCCCCAATTTTCTGTTGGGGTAATTGGTACAACGAGAAACAAGTTGAGAAGAGAGATGCATCAAGCCTGAAATTTTCCCTGCTATGCCAAAAAGCATAGCACGGTTTGGCAGAAAATAAACAGCTTAAATTAGGCTCCAAACCTCTTTTTGATAAAGCCATTTCATGGTTTAATAAAATTACTGTGTTATTGTGTCTGGAGCAACTATGAAGCTCCCTTATCTAAGCAATACATCACAGGTTACATGACAATAGTACCGATTTCTGCATGCAGTGTTACTGCTGCAATCCTCTCCTGCCCTGGAAGTCTCTTGACCTCTCATTTAGAAAGATGATTTCTTCTCATGATCATTCCTTAGCCTCAGACTGTCGGCTATATACCTATCCTAATGCGGATATGTAGCCCTTAAGAAATGGAGGAAGACTGGCATTTAGAAATCAGACAGCAGTCTTTTTTAATTACTACTATGATCTACCCCAGAGCTGAACTAGAAATTATTCTAACCAATCTAATTATTCTAACCCGATCTAATCATCTGCAAAATGACCTATACCTTTTACTTTTTATTTTCAGACATGGTCAGCTATCACCGACTTTTGTGTAACAGTTTACTTAATTGACTACCTCTGTATGAAGCTATAAAAGAAGAAAACAGATAGCAATTCAAATCCATGCATGGATTGTTTTTAAATATTTTTTTTCCTCTTCTTCTTATTACAAATGTTAGAGGGCATATTTCCGTGGACTGTCTGAATCGGTCATAAAAATTACAGAGCTTTAAATAATAAAAATAAGTGAAATAAAAAGAAAACCTACCACCCTAATGTCAATAATATTCCATTTTCTCTTAGAGGAATATGATGCTAGAGACATGTTTTGAACTTGATTTTTCTAAGTAGGTAGTCTTGAGTGATTCATGTGAATAAAGGATACATTATCAACCCCCTTGATCGTTTCTTACATACAGTGAAGAAAGTATCACATGTAGTCACCTCTGGGAGAGAAACAGCACCAAGCTGACGAGTGTTTGTACAGATCATATAGATCTTAGTAGACTTTAAAACTGGCTTAATTTTAAGTAGTGTAGACCCAGAGTGTGCATACCTTTAAACCAATTTAATCCTTGTTGAAATCAGTTCAGCTTGTCTAAACACAGGATGCTTCCTTTGCACATTACTTACAAGACAGTGATTGCTCTAAGGGACTCTACAATGCATATTCCCGCTCAGATCTTTGAATTTTGATTTCCAAAATGGCTTTGGTAGAACTGTTCTTATGTTACAGGTTGTTAAAATTTGTGAATGCATTGTAATTGAAAGAATACTGAAATTTTGCATGACTATTCTGCATTTACAAAATATACAACTTTCAGTGCTAAGTACGTGCAGCGCTGTATCCGTATGATCATGATTCATCTTCTCTGTCTTTCTCAGCTGCTAATTCCTTGCCAAGTTTCACTGCTGCTAGTTTTGTATAGTATAAAGACTTGAAATCAGTATGTGGTTGGCAATAATTACAAAAATAAGTTAAAAGATCCCACTGCGTTATTTATTTTTAAAGTGTCTGGACAGTTTTCTTTCTCAAGTCAGTAGCACAAATCACCCCTCTTGTGTCTTGGGCTAGGCTTCTTTCAGTTGCTGTTTCACAACACCAGTTTCACAATGCTGAGGCAACAAACTAGTCTGCCTTGGCGACAGGCATTGCTATCAGTTTACACTTCCTTTTAAATATTGCTGGAAAATTAGGGAGGAGGGAGGCTGCTGCAAAAATACGTTTTAATATCATTACCATCGTGTTAGATATGAGACGAATGCTTATCTCTGACTATAATTGCAAGAACTCGATATGAGGCATGATTGATAAATCTTGATGCGACTTCAAAAGTCTCAAGCTTTTTCTCAGCAAGTACCTGAGATCGCTTGGGTTTTGCCACCTTGCGGGAGGCAGACGGGATAGCTCAGGTGATGAACATGGTCTTAGGTGACTGGGACCATATCACTAAGTCAAAATCCCAAAGAAGGGGAGGGGCTGCTGGAAAACATATTCTCTGGCTGTTGTAACTGGCCTGCCAAGTGGCTGCATTTGTCTCATGGCTTCTCAGAGCAAAAGAAAATGTCTTGTGCTTTGCTGCCGGTGCTGGTGTCATAGGCCTGCAGTGGGGCACATTTGTAGTTATCAGTACATTTACAACAAGGACCTGTCCATCCTTTGCAGAGAACTGTGCTGGCCCCTACCATCTTGACGCTGCCATGGGCAGAGATTTCCTGTCACTCCAAAGCACGCAGGTACAGTGATTTCTTTGTCTGCAGACAAAAAAATGGATCACTTTCTCATTCTTTTTATTTACAGAGGGGAACATTAGAAGTCACAAATATGAACGGTGTTGTGGTGACAGTCATCTATATTGCCTTCTTCAAGGTCTTTGATGTTCCATTCCCAGATAAATTAATTTCTTTTGTGCATCATGTCTTCAAGTCAGTAAGACTTTGATCTACATTTAAATGCATGTAGTCATGGCCTTTATTTACATAGTTCAGATGTTAGGGAAGAAATGATGCTTCCGATTTTGAAAGTTCTGCCTCTGGACTATTAACACTCTGCACATATGGTTCTTATGTGACTGGCTTATAAAATGCAAGCAGACTCTCTGTTTCTTACCTCGGTTTACTGGTTGTTGTGGTTGGGTAGAAGGAGGTTTAGAAGTGGTTTGGACAGAAACGAGGGTGATGACTCCGTGTCCCACTGCTCTATTGCAGGGCAGGCTGGGCTGTGTCCAGCCCTTTTGCCAGCCTGTGTTGGCTCATCTCTCTTCAGAGGGAAGGGATCTGGCTAATTAATTCAGCCCATACCAGCACATCCTGCTCTTAGTTGCTTTCAAACTCTGCCCAAAATTTCCCTAGTGTGGCAGCCACCACCAGCCAAGGCAAACAGAGCTGGATATCAAGACGTGGGGGAACAGTCCCTGCCTGGACTGCACATCAAGGTGGAGTGGGTAAGTCTATGCAGAGCTCCAGAAAAATCCCAGGTACCCCAAGCCTCATCCCAACTTCTCTACTGAACTCCACCGGGACTTGGCCATGCCAGGATCTCCCGCAGTTGTCGTCCTTTGCACACATGTGCCATGGGCACTAATGAGGTTTGCACGGGGAAGAACTACCACAGAAGGTGAGAATGCTTGTAGGGCCCATCTGACAGAAGGTGACATTATCAGGGTGAGGACAGCAGGGCATATCTCCCTGTAGATAAGAATGACTGCATATGTATATTTGCAATAAGTGGACTGAATTATCATATTAGAGCAGGGCTGTGGCGGGACATCAGGACTCTGTCAAGACAGAATATGGTTTTCAAGGTTATCAGCCATGGCCCCTTTTTTCTGCCTCCTGGGCTAGAAGCTGCCATCTCCTCTGCTGTGACAGTAGCTGTTGCTGTGGCTGCTCTTTGAACTAGATATGCTTATGATCTGACCCAAAAAATAGCAAGCAAACAAAAACAGCGGCCTTTAAAAAAGGTTCTAATTCATTAGAGGGGAAAGCATACCTCGCGGTAGCTGACAAGGTCGTTATTGACAAATTCATTTGCCACTCCCCAGTTGCAGGGGTGGCTGAGGTATACACAAACAAGCTGCTGAACCAGCGCAGTTTACAGCAAAATTTGAAGGCAAATGCCACATTGTAATCTGCAGTATTTCGGCAGCTATCTGTGAGAGCAGCTCAGCTGTCCGTGCATGGAGAGCAGTGTCCTGAGTTGCCAGCCTCAGCCATGCCACATCTGCTCAGGGGTCGGAGCTCTTGGCAGAGGTTGTTGGGTTTTTAAGCAGGTCATTGCACAACTTTGGTTTAGACAAGTCATATAAGAAACAGAACAGACACAACCATGGGACAGAAGCTTTTGGGATGCTGAGACCAAGCTGCTGGGCTCAGAAGTTTGGTAATGTCTTGAACAGATTTGCTCCCAACAGATTAATCATGTGTAATGGGAATCCAGTCTGGTCGCAGAGATAACCCAAATGAGAGTGCAAGATTTGAGTGTGACACAGCTTGTGATTCAGAAGGCTATAAAAGGAGAATACATGTATTCTCTAGTGCCAGTGTTTGGAGGTTTATGCTCCCAAAACTTTCTGGGTTTTATGTGGTGAAGAAAATCACTGTGTATAAAAAAAAAACAACCTAAAGTAAAAGAGACTAATAAGAAACATAAGTTTATTTAATTTAAAATGAAGCAACAAAAGAGCTTTCTTCATACACCAACACTTTGGGAATTTTTATTTGCATGTATTCCACATGTATATCTTAATTTCCTGTACTCCATTCTTCTTTAAATATACATTGTCACAAATCGGGCACATCCTCTTCCCTTCTGAAAGTATTTTAAAGCATCTTTCAGGATTTCCAACAAAAATAAGATTATTGAACTTGAAACTTCACTTAATTAATTGCATACCCATTTTACTGATGTATCCAGTCATGTCAGATGGCATGAGCTGACAGTTTGCCGGCTGCTCTTCGTTTGATGGTACTGTGAGCAGTTACGTAAAAGGATGACATATGATTTTTGTAGCAACAAAAACCAGCAGGACCCTTGACTTAACATTGTAAAATATACCTAATATGCATCTGTTGCTATGTATATAATTCTATTTTTCAGCACAAAAAAAAACTTTGGGGAGAATAAAACCAGGACTTTGAATATGTCGTCTTAGCATCTTGCTACTTTTCTATGTCTGAAGTGAGGATTTCTAGAGTTGTAAAATAATCACAATGAATCCATGTTTAACAAGAACTCCAATGTACTCATGTTGATACTCATGTTGCTTCTGATTTTGTCTTGATTTATACATATTTCTTCTAGTAAGATACTATTCTGTGAATCAGCTTAGCAGGAGACACTGAATAAATACCATTAACTTTCACTCTAAGCAAAATAACTTTGGTAGCTTTGATAAATGTCCATCCTAATACTGCTTTACTATTGCTTCAGCAACTGTTCATCATCAACTACTCTGGGAAAACTCAGCAGTATACAAAGACTGTTTGCAGTTGTACAGTGATATATAGAAATGTTTGAAACCCAATGTATTTTAGGTGTCCCCAAAGAAAGGCCTTAAACATATGCACCTCATTTGTTTAAAAAATAATACTTCTACCCAAAGATTACCACTGTGGTCAGAGTAAAAACTCCCAGTGACTTAAAGGAAGCCAAGATTTCACTTGTCTCTAAGAGCTCTCAAGAATCTTGCAAATGTGACTAGTAACAGACCTGAGCACAGGAACCCATCAGCAGGAGGATTTAATCATTTCAAAATCTGGCTTTCTTTTGAATTTGGAATTAACACTCCAAGGAAAAGTCTGAGGAAAAAAATTCAGCTGAAATCAACCAAACATTTTGTTCTGATAAGACATTTCATTTCAGGTCTAACTGCTATATGATCAATTTATGTACTATAATATGAAATAAATAACTTAAAATGCACAGGAAAAGAAATTACAAAACAGCAGAAGAGGACATTTAGACCTTATCAGAATCCTTAAAGGGCTTCTCTAACCAAACAAAATTTAGCCAAATAATTATATGCCAAACACCGTTCGAGATGTGATTACACTTCCAGGTAGAAAATGGTTCCCTTAACTCTTTCTGCCTGGCTCTAATTAGCAGTAATGCATGGTATATATGTGAAAATGGTAGCTTCAGACTAGCTATGCCCTATATTATAGCATATAACATGGATGTTTTTACTTCCCTTTCTTTGGCTTTTTCCCTGTGACAAAGAGGTAAGTGTCTTCCCAGTTTTAATAAGGCATTGATAATCAAATGAGACTGTGGTACCTTTCCCATCATCAGATCCACCTTGCAAGTTAGTAGCCGTTAGAAGTACTGGGCAAAAAGGTAGGCAAAGAAAAAGGTTACAGATCACACCACCTATGCCGATCTGCAATTTTCTCTCTTTTGTTGCAAAAGGAAAGACAAATACCAGAATCCAGAAAAGATTTAAGTATCACTCATAACAGGGACTCACCTTCTTACTCATCTGTAAAACAGGGTTAATGACTGCGACCTATTAATAAACTGCTTCAGCATCTCCTTGTACATAATACAAGACTTAGCTAATATAAAAACATGATTAATTCCTCTCCTACCATAACAGACAGCACACCATGGCAAATCAAGTGTTTCCATTTTTCTGAGATGAAGAATTTTACTAACTTGGCAATTCTGCAAGAGCTTATCCATTCTTATCCTTACAGGCCAATGCAAATGTAAGATCCATTGCACTCACACCGAATTTAAAATTGCAGGACTGTTGAAATGTTTTTTGGAAGGACTCTCTTGAGATTATCTAGTCCAACCTCATGCTCAAAGCAAGACTATTGCCAGCATTAAATCAGGTCAGTTGTGATGTTGTTTAAATGAGCCTTGGAAACCTCCAAAGATGGAGATGTCACTACATCCCTTAGGTTCCAGTGACAGAGGAAGAACATTTAATAGAAAAATTATCCACCAGCAGCCCACTACCTGATAGCTCAGTATTAGGACAGCCTTACTGAAAACGTAAGCTAAGCTTATCTCTGCACCCTGAAGGCTGGATGGAAAATGAGGTGGTGTTTCAATACAATCATTTTTATTGCTTCTTGCTCCTTGTTAAATGAGTTGGCTGATTTTGGCTGATTTATATTCTGCTATAGCACTGTATTTTGGCTGTTAGATGGTTTATTTATCATCTGAACATGGAGTGAATTTTCTGTGGCCTGAATTTGATGGAGGAAGAGAGGCTCTAGACATTTTACAGATGCTTCCAATATTTTTTGCATGGCAAAAAGTAAGTTCTAAAAGATGGAGGCTCTGTTAGGAGCTAACATTGTATAAAAAACACTTTGAAGTACACCAAATTAGACCTATTATTTTGTCTTTTTTTCAAGTTGATTATGATTACCATGGAATCACTGGTACATCATTACAAGGTTAGCAGAAATGTGATCCTCAAAGCACATTCATGGCAGGAAAACTTGGAAACCCCATGTGGCTTTGTGGTTGAAACACTGAATTGGGCAGACACAGGTTTTTATTCCCAGCTTTCTACTTGCCCGCTGTAGGCAAATCATTTCATCTGTTCCCCATCTGCAAAACAGAGCAAATGGCAGTGACCTACTTTATAAAGTGCTTTGAGATCTATTGATGAAAAAAATAAATGAGAAACTTTGCTGATACTAAATAAAAGGTCTTATTTCTGGGAATTACTCGGCGGGGCTCCGAGTCTTCATACAAGAGGATTGCTCTGATTTAAATATGTTCATTTAGAAACTGATTTAATTAAATCATTGCAACTTCTGTGGTACAGACAAGACCAAAGAAAAAGCCCGAAGCAATAAGTACAGGGAAAGGGAATGTATTAGTAGGTCAAGCAGTGCAGAGCAAAATTCTGTGAAGCAAGCCCCTCAGTCACAAACAGTTCTCACTAGCTTTCACCTCCTCCTGTTTTAACTTTGGATCAGACTATACAAATGAATGTAGTAGCAAACAAGACCCAGCCCTTTTACCTGAAGTTCAATCACACATTATTCTGTGCTGCAATACAAACCATACTTGCAACTTTCAGCAGATCATGCAGCCACAGAGGACAATTAAAAACAACTAAGGAACAACCTGTACCAGACATGGACTTCCTAGTATATTTTAAAGCAGAGATGATTCAATTTGGCAGCTGTCCAAAGCCTGGAGCGGGGGGACTTAGCCTGAAGGATAGATGGTGTTGTCACTGTCATCTTTCCTCATAGTTTTGTCTGGAACAGCTTAAGAGCCTTTTCAGCAGAGCATGCTGAATCAACTCATTCTTGGCCAGCTCAGTTTGCTTTTTGCTGAGCCCAGTGCAGGCAAAAAGGAGGGTGTGACCACCGCAGCCTCTTTATTCTGCAGACTTCCTAGCCCCTTTGTCATGGTTTCTGCTACCTAGACCTAGTGAAAATTGAACCATGGCCATTGTCCAATGTGTCTTGTGACAGGAGTTGTAATTTTTGTGCATGTTCTTGAAGTGCAAAAAAGCTGTGTGATTCACTATGATGCTGCCACAATCCCCCTTATCTGACTCATGTTATAAAAAAATTATTAGAGCTTAAAAGTATTAATATGGGGGGTTTTGACAGTAAAAAGAAGAGGGCATAAGAATGCAATGGCCTAGATGAATTAATTCAATCCCGGATGACTTTCTATTAATTTGTGGGAGAAGTGCATGTGTTTGCAGCAAAGATAGTTAAACATATTCTGCTTTAGATGAGGCCGTAAGGATTCCGGTAAGAGTATTTTGATGCTTGAATCCAAAAGAAACAGTATCTAGCCAAACTACTATCTTAACTGCGATCAATGGCATTTAGACTAAGAAGCACTGAACAGAGCACTATATCTCTGTCTTCAAAACTTTTGTTGCTGAGGCAAAGAGCAAGCCCAAGCCATGATGTGGAAGCCCCATAAGTGCTTTACTTTTCCACAAGATGTGCCTGTGCCTAGTGACCAGAGCAGATGGTCTCATCCGATTTCACTTCCAGCTTATGCCATGAGTTTTCTGTGTGACGGTAAGTTGTTTCGCTTGTCTGTGCTTTAGGAATTGCTGTTATACAAATAAAGTCTGGATATTCAGAGAATTACAGTGTTAAAGGTGTGGGGCAACCTTAACACTTTACCTTGTAATGAATGCTTTGCTTAAGGAGATCTTCATATCAGTATTAATACAATATGCCACACACCTTTCATTAGACACATGGAAGGAGGATACACAGTGTTTTGATTTATCTTTACCTCATTTAGATTAAAATACTTTTCATTTTTTAAGAGGTTCTTCTAAACTTGAACTTCTCATAGGAACAAGACCCAGAACCCTTAAAGTTGGGCGCTGGGCAAGAGAGGACTTTAGGCAAATGTTGCCTTCACTGGGCCCAGCAACCTTAGCAGGAATGGTAAGAGCATCCTTCCCCCATCACTGGAGTTGAACCATCTGGACTGTGACTGGTGCTCTACAAAAGTTTAGCTGAGATTGCAAAGGAGCAGTGGATAGATTTTGTCTCTTCTCTGTAATTTTGGAGCCTCTGTATATCCTCTTCTAGACCAATGAGTGCCAAAATACTCAGAAAATCATATGGTAAGCTTGGGCTTCCTAGGAAAATTTTCATTCATACTTTCCCATCTTCTGCAGCAAGACTAGAATGCGAGACATCAGTGGAATTCAGACCTACGACCTTCCAAACATTCACAATGAACCCGCTTCGAAAGCATCATACACTTCAATCTCAGGACAGCTTTTGTTGTCTTTGGTGTGGTACAATTACTAAAATAAGATGGTTGGAATGCCTTTCCATGTACCAACACACCCTACAAACATCCTCACGCAGTTCTGTAACATGCATCTGACATCAGATCTACTTTTGGTTATGGATTTAAACAATTAATTGACAGGCTTATAAGGCTAGTCTAAGTCTCAGATATGAATCTTTATTATTCCAAATAGTAGCTATTTATCTCATGCTTTGTTGGGGGCAGGGGAAATAGAATGTTTTCTTTTTATAGCTACAACTTTGGCTTTCATGACTTCATCAAAATGCATTGGAATTTAGCTTCTCTTCTTTCAGGACTTTAAAAAAAGAGGGAAGGAGGAAGGAGACAGGAGTTAATGTTACATACCTCTCTAATATGCTGTTGTTACTAATAGTTTTAGAATGAAAAATAAGAACCAAAGATAATTTTAGGGAAAAAAATTAAGTACAAAAAATTTTGCATTTATTGACTGATTAACACACGTGTTCACATGAGTTAGAGAAATAGTCCTGTTTTATTTTAGACATAAATAAGTTGCTTTATACCACTCATATTAGGGGAAATTCTGGGTTTAAAAAATAGGAATTTTGTCTTTCTACAGGCATTTCCAATTGGTCACATTCTTTCTTCATAATTTTCTCAAGTGATATTTTTCTAATGGTCTTCAGCTTCTTTCAAACATCGGATAATTTAGAATGGTGAAAAGATGAGCTGTGATGTTCTTTGATATCTAGACTTTCATATAGTAGTGTATATACTACCCTAAATCGTTCAGAATCTGAAAAAGAAGCTTCTGGTGGACATGTATAGCACTCTACATCTGACTATTGTGTTGAGATTGAAGATTCCCAAAAACAAAGTTGAGTTTTAAAAATCTGGGGGCATTTTTGGAAATGTGGAAAAGAACAGGGACTCTACTAGTCAGGGAGAGAAGAGAGCTATGTACTGATTAATGATGCAGTGAATGGCAATCTACTCTATCAAAATTTAATTGGCGAGATAAAAGAATAAAGGATTAACCTGAACTATGAGGCTGTATGAAGAGAAAAGTACCTTTGCTTAGTATTTAATGAGTTTAATGTCTGCCTGTAGCTTAACTGACATGGAGAGCTGTGCTTTCCTCATACTTAAAATAAAATGTTGCTACCATTATGTGTAAGTGCTTCCACTAAACTAAACCCAAATAAATCTGAGTTCTCTGCAAAAAAGAAGGAATATGTATTGTCACAATTCATAGTAAACATGGGGACTTAGAATGTACAAAGGAATTTGGGAATAACTCAGAAGTTTTGGGGTTAGGAACTTAAAATACATGGACATGATTCAGAGGGTGAAAAAAGTTACTAGGAAGGGGCCTGCAGTAGTTCTTACTGTAACTGAAAGGTATGTTACCGCCCTGAGAAGGATCCTTTGTTCTCGTTAAACAGTGCAAACAAATAGTTATAATCTCAAGAGTTCTGTGACTAATATGTAAATGTGTTAGTACACATTCTTATCTTGGATGGAAATTAAAAGGAAGATTGTTCTTTTCAACATACAGCAGACAGTTCATGCAGCTTTATGCTTAAGATGTTAGAGACTACCTAATGAAGTTAATACAATGCAATTGGTGTTAACATTTGTATATAAAATCACCTCCAAATCTTATGTCTGGGGGACAGGAAACTAAGAGCAGCAGCTCAGTAGTGTTCATTTGTTAATGAAATTAAAGAGAAAATAGTGACATGTATTTTTGAATTTTTGAAGTAATCTGACTTGCACTGTTAGTATTGCGCACGACAAACTTGATTAACGCACTGTCCTTAAAAAGCAGTTGCGCAACTTACTGAAAGTTTTACATGTAACAGTAAGTGGTCAGTTATGCTCTTGAGACTTGCAAGCTTCTGTTCAAAATCTGAAAAGTTTTGGCTTAAACCACAAAGAACAAGGAAAATAGGCAATCTGTCAAAATAATGTATCCTACCTTGGCAAGCATTAAATTAATGCCCTCCCCCAAATCCACACAAACATCATCTCTCAAGGTCATTCTTTGCTTCTCAAGGCCTTTCATAGGGAAAACACGTAGAGCATGTGAAGTCAGCTCAGTTTTGTACCCTGACAATGTTTTTAGGTTGCATCAGCAGGATGAAATGAAATAATAAAAATTAAAATTGCGAAGTATAAAACCAATCTATTACAGAAGCAGCATATATATGTTATACATATATTTATAGTATATACATGTATTTATGTTACATGCAAATTAACTTCGCAAATGTCAAAAACAATCAACTATTACATCTGTTTTCTGTGATTTCAGTATCTAAGAGAAGGAATGTAACTATACAGAAAGCAGAGGATTTATCTAGTGATGATTTACTGATTTACTGGTGAGATTCATTAGTCTCTACAAATATCATAAAAATGTAAATGAACCGGGTACAGCAAAGGAAGCTATGATGTAGAGCAGCAAGAGCCCTATGAATGATAAATAAACCCCAGGAACAGCAACCAAATTCAAGAAGCAGGTTTATACTGTGGAATAGATAGAATATTTTTTGAAATATCTTTTTATCAATAAATCAGATCTCAAGAAAGGTAAGAAATTTGTTTTGCAAAGATGTATTTTATTTCATTGTATTTCTTTTGGAGCCAGCTGCTCATGCAATATACAGTAAGATGTTTGGTTTTAATACCAACCAAATAGTAAGACCGAAAAGTTACTTTCCTCAGAATTCTCCAGTGCAATCTTTCTTTTTCCAGAAACTGCCTGTGAAACGTTTTTATGACTCCTGGGCTCTTATTACTTATGTGTGCACAGAAGAGAAGACTGTTGAAGCAACACAACGTTGAAAATATTTTGTCTCGGGATAGGCAAATGCCTACTACTCATGTCCAGATCATCTGGCTTTGGAGGACGGTTATCTTAGATGATAGCTTGGGACACCGCGATTAAGTGGCTTTGGAAACACCATTCGCAGGGACTGTCACTGGCACACAAGTAATAAAGTAGCGTTGCACCTACTATAATTGCTGGAGGGAATAACTTACATTTAAGAGCTTAGGAAAAAAATTATGCGGCCTTTTCTAAAAAACATTTGTGGGTATGACAAAGATCTGACTGTTTGGACATAAAAGATCCCATAACTATTTTTAAGATCTGTGGACTCCCTGCCATCCTTACAGCAAAAAGCTATTTGATTCACTTCTGCCATGGTGCCAGAAAATTGACAGGCTTGGTATAAATGGATCACACGATGAACTAGGCACTAATGTTGCTACTGAGTTTTCTTTTTCCCTCTGACAACTGTGAGGGCCTTGGCAGGGTCTTTTGCTGGATTTAGTAAGAGAAACAGCTCTGCCACCACTGCTAGCCATCATGAATGAAAGCATACAGACAATATTACTAGAGGGGAAGGGTGGGATGAACAGAAATAAAAAGAAGGGAGAGAATGTGTCAGGCTGGATGCCATTACTGCACCCAAAAATGATTATTCAGATATGTACCCGCTCTGGAGAAAGCAAGTAGAGTACTCTGTGGAGGGTATTCTTGCCACTTCCTTGCCTGTCTGGTGATTATTTAGGGAGGCAGTTATCCAGAGGTAGCTGTCAAACTGTGTCAGTCTTGTCTGCTCCTCTTCTACAGGATCCTCATACATGTATGTGCTGGATATATCAATCACGCGAGACTGTTGGTTCGCACCCTGAACCTCAGCCGTGCTGAGACACACTAACAACACTTGGTTTCATTTTTAATTGCTGATGGTTGAATGTTTATGCTGTTGTCATGTTACTGTCCTCTAGTAACTGCAGTTTATTGTTGGTACTGCATGATTCTGCTGCTGGCAGAAGAAGGATGACAGAGCAGCAGGCAGAGGAAAAGAATAACTGTGGGGTCCTCTTTGGTGGGAGTGAGGAAGTGGTCCTTCTTCCATCCTGACCCTTCACGCTCCCTTTCAATAGGTTGCTATATTGTCCTTAGAGACAAAAATAAGAGTGAAACTCTTGTGTCTGTTCCTTTGTAATTTGGAAATGTACAGCTTCCAGTAGAGCAAAGCTTCCACAGTTCATTAACAGCTGTGCTAAGGCTCCGCGCCTTTGCCTCACAGAACAGCAGGAATAATAAGCCCCTAAGCTGAAAGAGATGTAACAGCCAGTGGTGACTGTAGGGTAAAGGAAAACTAAGCTATTGCTGTTCTCCTGAGTCTGAAATGGTACGGTTGCTTTCCCCTGGAGAGGGAACAGATAGTGGTGTTTACAATAGACGTAACTGCTGATCCGGGTGAGAGCTATGTTGTCAATTTAGTACTCTGGAAGAATATGAAAAAAAGAGCTGACAGCTGCAATAACTTTGGTCTTCTTCAGTGATGTACGGGAAGAGGTTTAACAGATCTTGCTCACTTCATTACTATACTTCCTTTGAGCAAAGATTCATCTGGGAACTCAATAATATTAAATCTCTCAGCCTTGTCTCAGGCCTGAGGTAGGTAAATTTATTTGTTACCCAGTCACAGTTGGGAAAAATTGAGCCATAGGATAACGGCGACTTATTCGAGGTCAGAAAAATCCTCTGTAGCACAGCCAGGAAGAATATCCAAATTAGATATCAAAGTATTGGTATTTTAAAGACTACCTGAGGTCACAAATTGAACTGATTTTAGTAGTTAATGCAAAACGTATGAACTAGTGACAAAAAAAATCAAGGCAGCAGATAGACTTCCACTGTGCAAGGACTGCAATCTAGCTTGCTCATTGCTCTGTTCATTGTTTGTCTTTCGTACTTCACAGATCATCTTTTTCTTTGGATCATATGGTGGATAGACCAAAAGGTTCCGCAGTTCATGAGTAGATGCTACAGGAAGAAAATTGATAACTGTGATGAATATGACTAGACTGTGCAGGGCTGTTAGAAGAAACATCAGTATTGTTAGTTCTTAAAAAGAAACAGAGAACTGTTATTACGTGCTTTGGCAGCAAAAGGAGGTTTAAGTACAGCTCTTTTCTTATATAATGTGTCTGACACCTAGGTCAAGACGTAATCTTAAGTTTTGTGGATCCAAAATACATTTTTAATAAAAGCTCAGTTCTGTGTGAACTGAAATGTGAGGGTAGAAATCTTTAAACACATTTTCCATGGAAATCAATGCTGAAATTAATAGGTAAACCAGTAAGAAAAATACTTAAATAACAGTGAGACTAGACATTCCCAGTGTCTGAACTAAACCCATAGATTTCCCTGTAACAGATACTGGTTTTACCTGGCTTTCTCTCTCCTGAAAAGTGATATGGCATCCTGGTTTTCTAAGGTGGCATTGCTTCTAAAAGGCACACCTGTTAGGCTATGAAGTAAGAACGAACATCAGCAAGATGGCAAAGCATTTCTACAGGCAACAGAGACACCAGCAGATTTTCAGCAGGTCCTAGGAAACAAGAATGAAAAGGACCTCAGACTCTATGTCCTCATTTAGTTGCTTGACTTCTCCATTACACAGAGGAATAAACAGGAAAGGATTATGGCTTAGGAGCAGATTTGTTTTCCCTTTCTCACAATGGAAAGAATGAATGGAAGATCAAGGTAGGGATAAGTCTTTCTACACGGAAGAACAAGTTGGGGAGAATCGAGTTTGTATACAGCATTAAAGCAGTTTTTACATGTTTAGTCAAGACCAGAAGCTACGGACTGTGTTATCTCTCATATTTATTCTGTTTGTGGATGATGATGCCTAGGTTATGTATTCAGGGGCACAGCAGATTCCTATCTCTAGCATGTTGAAAATTGTTGGTTATTCATGACACTGTTACAGGTTTTGTGCAACAAGAAAACTCCTTGGCTTGCAAAAACTTAGTATGTTCCCAAACAGAAGTTTCTTTGTGTACAACAGTTGATGTTCCAAATGTTGCACGATGCTAATTTGAGGCCAAAGGCTTCTGTTTCATAACAAACCCTGGGTGCCGCTACTTATGACTTAGGGGAAACAGGCCCACTGAAAAGTGCTAAAAGTCTCATGTTACCCTCCAGAGCTGTATTTTAGATAGACTGAGAAATAATCTGTGCAAGAGGTAACTGAGTATCTTTCTGAGCTCTCCAGTAAGCTTTATGCTTTTTACAATCAGGTCAACTCACGCTGATTAAGTGCAAAAGCATTTTTAAGAGCAGGTCACAAGAAAACATGGACATCAATCAGCATGTTCAATTACTGATTTCAGAATTTAGTGCTTCTAGTAGAGCCTCTATATTGTGCATAAATCTATGTTGCATACAGGCATTGCATTACCTAGCGTTGTGGAATGAGGCATGGCAGGCGTTTTCTTGTTTGCCACCGTGCTGCCCTGGTCAAGGCAGAGTGGAGAAACATCCATTTGAAACAATAAAGTGAATATAAGGATCATGGGCAAAATGTAATTTATTAGAGTTGGATTTCAGCCAATACCTAGGGGATAAACAGCCCTTATAAAGCATGCCATATATTCTTTAATGACTAAATAGTGAGTTTTTTTCATTTCCCATCTTATCCAAAACTAACTCAAAACCTTGATAGTGCTGGCCTTACTCAAAAGGCAAAGTCGTGCCTGAACAGGGATGGTGACAGCACTTGTCCGCGCTTAATTATTTCTTGCATTGGTGCCTCCCACTGTCCCTGGATTTCACGGTTTGCTCTGGTTTTAGCTGCTTTCCAGAAACCATTTCACCTCAGTGCACATGCATATACCTCAGTACCCCATTGCCACTCTGACATTTTGCCTTGAATTTCCCAAGTTTCCTTCTCCGTTAAGTCTTGTTGGAGCCTTGGCACTCTGGGAGAGGTGTCCCCTAGGACTCTGTCAGACCAAAAGGATGTGTATGCACTCTTATCTCCTAGATTTACTTTTATTAGAGATTTGCTTTTTCTTCTCTGTATCCTTTTCTAACCAATTGCTATTCAAAGCTTTACTCCTCCTTCATGTGACAAGTGTTTAGTAAATTCCTAAAGCTGGGGGTTTTTTTCTGTTTACAATACTTTAAAAGCACAGGTTGGTTTTTTTTTGTGAATGTGATTTTATGGCAGAGAGGAATATTTGAAAAGATATAATTGTGAACTGTTTGTCAGGTTTTTTTCCTATTGAAGACTAGAGGATCCTGTGTACATGCAGGTTACGCTGCCAACAACTGGTAATAATTTGAGTTCATTTCAACCATCTGCTTCAGAATTTGCAAGCAACTAATCTAATGCCGCTTCTACAAAGCACATACTTTGCTCTGTTCTTCCCTGCGTTTAGTAACATCCTCACTTTGACAATAAGGCTTGGTTTAGGAATCCTCCAGAAAACTGTCCCTAAATTTATAATAGAGACTTTAAATAATCTTTATGAAATTCAGAATCTCTTTAAATGTACATCCCTGAGTTGTACATTACAAGAGGCTATTTAGATGACCTGCTTATCCCAGAGGTACCCTATTTACAATATGACAATGAACACAACTGACTTTCTCACATCCTTTACTGAAGAACCTTCATAAGGGTAGTTAGAGCGTGGCATTTCGGCAGACCGCCTAAGTGATTCACTTAGTGTGACCTTGAGGCCATGTGCATACTGATACTATTCTGCAATTATATGGAGAACAAACAGTCTCCTCAGGCTTTTGCTCTTGCAAGTCTAGAGGGAAAGACCTCTTCTAATCTGCTCGTCACATCCTTCAGTGAAGACTCTACATTTAGGTCAGCATCTGATCACACACGTAAGGCAAGAAAGAATCTGCTTCTCTTAGGAGGTGCTTCTCACTCAACTAGTGCTTCAGATCAAGGCAGTGATCCCAGCAAAGTGACCATACTAATAATCATTGTCGAGATTCTTAGTTAATGTTACACTTGGGGCATACATAGCAAATTCTGAGAAATAAGCCTAAGACACTCAGCTAAAGAAAAGTGCTTTGAACTGTGCAACTTCTACTGTATCCAAAATCACACCATCCTGAAAACAACCTAATATGCAGAGCGACATTTAGTTTTCCTTTCCTCGTCTCAGATTAAATCAGCATTCAGATAGGTAGGCTTGTTTAATGGCAGCAAAACAGCATCTTTCTGACAGCAATGTACACCCTTCTGTTCTTATAAAATTTTGAGTCCCTTCTCTGCAGCTCGGGGGTTGAAAGCAAAACCACCCAATTGTGGTCGAGTGGAAATCTAGACCAAGAGTAAATTTTACTTGGACCTCCCTAAGATTCTGGTCATGTGATGTCTCCTGCCTTTCTTCTCTCTTCCAGTCTCTTGGGAAACAGCCGCAGCGGTAGGTATATGTGGCAGGCTATAATCTAAACTAGATGTGCGTACGTACGCACATATGGAAACGGGTGTGCTCCGATGAGACATTAACGCTTCTAAGTAGTTGCAGACATGGTAAAATATCCAAGGACGGGTGAAGCGGCGCCTGCCAAGTGAGGGCAGCCCAGAGAAGGACGCGTGAAGGCTGCAAGCAAGGATGTGCATTGAATTTCGTACTAATCCCAGAGAGAAATGAGCAGGTAAGCTCGGGCACAGCAGCGGTTTCCCAGCGGCTCGCTGCAGCGCAGCAAGGCACCGCAGGCACTTTACTCCCTCCTCGCCCCTCGGCGGGCTCCCGGGCAGGACACCGCGTGGGGAAGTTTTGGGGGTGCTGGGGAGAGGGAGCACACAGACAGGGTACTGCGAGCTGCGGCACGGGGCCGCCCGGAGCCAGCCCGAGTTTCGGGAAGGGCTTCCCCGCGCCTCAGCTCCTCACAGGGCAGCGGCTGGCCCGCGCCGCGGCCCTCCGCCCCGGGGCCGCCGGAGCCCCCGCCGCTCTCCCACACGTGGGAAGTGCCGCGTGGGGGCGGGGACGCTCTCCCTGCCCGGCGCCTACCGCCGGCTCCCGGGCGCGGCGCGGCCCGACCTGTCCCGTCCGTTCGCGGCGGGGCCGGGCCCTGCCCCTAACGAGCGGGCGCGGCGCGCGGCGGCGGGCGCGGCCCCCTCCAACCGCCAACACCTGCGCGGGGGCGGGCGGGGCAGGGCGCCGCGCGGCCCCGCCCCGTTGCACCTACAGGCGGCCGCCCCGCCCCGCGCCGCCCGCCGCCACCAATCCGCACCCGCCTCCCGCCCCCTCCGTACGTCGTTTGCGCAGGCAGCGCCGTTTCCGCAGCGGGTCGGAGTGCTGGCTCCCCCCTCTCCCCCCGATCTTCGGGAGCCCGATGTGACCCGCCAGAGAAAATGGCGGCGGCGGCGGGGAATCGCACCTCGTCGTCGGGATTATCCTCGGGCAGCGGCGCGGAGGCGGCCGCCGCCGCCGCCTGCGGGAGCCTGAAGGGCGGCGCGGTCGCGGGGAGCGTCGCCGGGAGCGGCGGGGGGCTCCTGCGGGAGGCGGGCGGCGGCGGCCGGGAGCAGCGCTCTGACTGGAGACGGAAGCAGCTGCGCAAAGTGCGGAGCGTGGAGCTGGACCGGCTGCCCGAGGCGCCCCTCTTCCTCGCCGCCGCCCCGGCCGCCTCTTCCTCCTCCTCCTCATCGCCGGAGCCCCCCGAGACGCTGCTGCTCCACTACCTGCCCGGGCCGCCGCGCTCCAGCCCCGCCAGCCCCGCTGCCTCCCCCAGCCGCTGCGCCGAGCTTCTGGAGCCGCTGCCGGCGGGGAGCCCGGCGGGGACCGACCCCGCCGCGGAGCGGAGGATGGAGCCGTCCCCCCCCGCGAGGTGAGGGGGCGCCGGCGGCGGGTGGGCAGGGCTCGACCCGGGGCGACGGCGGGTGACAGTGGCGGCGGGCCTGTTCCCGCGGGGAGGGCTCGGGGTGGGCTCCGGCGATCCGTCCCGTCCCCCCCACCCCCCCGCCCCGCGGGCGCCCGGCCGCCGCCTGGCCGCGGGCCGGCAGCGGATGCGGGGGCGGCGGGAGCTGCCCGCGGAGCACAGGGCTGGGGCGCGGCGGGCAGCCCTCGCCCGCCGCCTTCCGCCGGGGCGCGGGGGCACCTGGTGCGTGAGTGAGGGAGGGCTGCCCCGCCGGCCGGCCGCAGCTGTCAGCAGCGCGGGGCTGCGCGGAGCCCGGCAGCGGAGGAGCGGGTCGGGCTGTGGGGGAGCCGAGCTGCGGGGGTTGGCGTGGGTGTTTGCGGGGGGTGCTTTTGTCTTTAACTGCTGCCGGAGTCCCGAAAGGCTTTGAAGGGTGAGTTCGGGGTGGTGGCGGGCGCCGCGGCCGGATGTGTCAGCCATTGGGTCTTGGGGCGAGCGGAGCCCGTTGGCTCTGCCCGCAGCTCGGGGCAGGGCGCGGGCTGCGCCGTGGCGCAGGCGGCGGCTGCGCTTCTGCTTCGGGTGCTCACCGAGCACCTGACCGCTTCCTGCACTGTCCTAGCAGTCTGCTGCACAAAATCGTGCCATTTGATTTTTTTTTTCCCTAAAGGATTTCTCCGAAGTCTAATTCCAATTTGCAGCATCGTGATGTTGCAGAACTGATTTCTTTAATTCTTAGTAAGGGGGAGAAAAGACTTTCAAACATAAACGTCCTCTCTCTTTTCCCAAGAGAAAGTAAGTTTGTGGTGGTTTAGTCTAAGTGATACATTTCAGTGGTTTCATGTAGTGCCCTAGTTTTGTAGCGCATAGTTGCCTTCTGTATGTATTATTTAATAAGTCCATTTTCCTGAGGTTTTATAGAACTGCCCATATTCTGCCTATTTGACATGTGTAGAAGTATTCAGGATGAAAGCGAACTCATGTCCATGGTGAAGCAGTTTAAGTACATCAGAGCACACTTCAGCTTTAACGTGCACTTGCTTGGTCTAATTGGTATGTGTGTGGGAAGGCACTGTGGGAAGGCACTGGTGTAATTTTGATGTGAAGTTGTCAATTTCATGTGGATTTCTTATAAGGTTTTATATGATGTGGACTGTGTAGTTTGAGGACTTAGTATTAACATCCAAGGACTTATTTTAATGCTGCCTTACAGTTTGTCTGGCTAATTATTTAAACCTCATACGAAATCTAGTTCCAGTTTGGACACATGGCTTGTGTATTCTTTTCCGTTGTGTCTTATGTCAGTTAAACCTCAAGGATATTTTTTAAAGGTTGACTTATCTTGGGGACTACTCTAATAAGAACTGTTTTCTAGACCAATCTCCACTTACATGAATTCTCAGCAATTCAGATGGATTTTGGCCTATTTCTAGGACAGTGTAAAAATACTTGATACGATGTGGTCGTAACAGATAAGAAATGCCTCTGTACTTACAGAAGAATTAGTGGGAGATCTTAAGTATTTGGGGGGGGGGGAATCATGTGTGAATTTTGGGGAGTAACTTGTCTTTTTATGACTCTTAGCACCATCTGTCTCTATCAAGTAATGAAATTATAATGTACTGTATCTTGTAATACGATTGTAACCAGTTTCATGGCTTTCAAGGGAAATAAAGAATCAGTGTTGGAACACGTTTAAAACAACTGAGAGTCTTACGGTGATAACAAGTAGGAGTTAGGCTTGATATTGGAGGTTCAGGAAGGTCAATGTATGTCGCATTGATGCTGGAACACTGAGTCCATCCTTGCTAGTCAGTCCCACAGCAGCAATGACAGAGCAGCTGTGGAATTTTTTTCCTTTCACATGGGCAGTTTTGCTTACTTTTAAGTACCTGCATTTGGACAAGTCAGTGTTTTGAGTGTGTGTACAAGTTAAAACCCTTCTAAATGCTCTCTGACATTCAACTAGGAATGTTAACAAATCATAGAAAATACTAAATGCCAAGTGCTTTTCTCTTTAGTATTTTAGTGAGATAGTCTACTTTGAATTTATCATAAGTACAGTTGAAAATACATGGCAACATTAATAGTGATTGTTCTTCAGAAATATCCTATAAATGCTCATGTAGAGTATCTCAGTCACTCTGTCATGTTACCAGTAAACACGTTAGGCAAAGTACTACTCTGTCAGGTCGTATCAAGTATTTAAAACATCTCTCTGCCCTTATTGTAATATTAATTGACTTGTTCTAGCTGAAGGAGGGAGGTTAATTTGTATGTGAGTAACAGCGTATTACACATTAAATTTGTGCATGCAGTTGTTGCCCAGACATTTATTAAGAGGCAAACTGAAGGACATAATCAAAATAATGTATTATGTGGAGGTTTTCTATTCTGTTTTTAAATACAGTAGTTGTACTTTCTTGTAAGGATCTACTATTAGTTAAAAGATACTGTGCTTGCTCCAAAGTCCCCCTATCAGTCTCTTTGGTATTACAGTTACTTTATTTTTAAATAGATTTCTGTTTCTGTTTATGCTGGAAGACCTGCATGAGCCTCAGAACGTAGCTGAGAAAGGAAATTGACTCTTCTGTTAAGTCCTAAATGTAAATATTACCTTTTTTCTTTAATCTCTCAAGCATTCTGCTTGTCATGGCAGTAGAGCAAATATTTTCACTAAAAGCTGTGAACGTTGTAAGCTATCTTTTTATATCACTGTAAGAGGAGGAGGGAGTTGTTTTACTAGGAAATGCAGCTTCAACATAAAGCACTTCAGACCTCTTATCCCATATCTATGCTGACAGTATATTGATTTGATTTATATAAAAAGACCCAAACAGCAAATTCAGTGATAACTGTAGTATGATTTCTTGAAACTTGAGGGAAATCCATGAAGGCATCTCCTTCTCTGTGACCTTAACAATGTTCTTTTAAAACATTCAGACCCTTTAAGTGATGGTTATTTGTGTCTGAAATTGGTGTAGGTGACTTATTACATCCCCGAGTGTTATACTGCCATAGCCATGTTTTTATAAAAATGAAAAGCAGGAAATGGTGCAATTTGTCTCTCTGCATATTGTAACCATGTACTGTGTGACTTGTGTGCAAATTAAGTGTTTGAATTTGAAAATGTGTATGTTAGATATGGCAGACTTGTCAATAGTTCAGCTGCAAGACAACCCTTGTAGATATTTATACTGTCTTTTCTGCAGTTGCTGTTTGATGCCTGCTAGAGACACCAAAGACACATTGTGAAACTTAAATTTTGACTATCTGTACAAGTGTACTAGTAAAAGCTCGTCAGTTTTAGCTCTGCTTATCAATTTGTAGCACCTTTGATGACTTTCAAAGGAGGGCATGAATGCTTTAGCAGAGCACTGGACTGGGCAATGGGGTCAGAACAGACGGAGAGTATGTACAGTGAAAGCCAAGGTTTGACTTGCCTTTTTTTTTTTTTGTTACTGAAATGATGATAAGTTTCTCTGTTCATGTTGTCAAAGGTAAAAAATATAGCTTATTTTTGACCTTGGCTATTCTTAGCTAATGTAAAATATAATCTTATGTGTTTTAATCAAGTCCATAATGCTGGATATTTTTAACTGCTTAAATAAGCCACCAGATTTTCTGTGTCCAGTTTGAACTGGATACTACTGTGAGAGAAGATTAACTTCCTACCTCTTTTGTGCTCTATGGCTTGAGAGTACTTTTGGAAGAGGGTTACTCTCTACGGAGTCTGATTTTTATCACTCTTGGTTATTGCAAGTGGTAGGGTTCTGCTTAAACGGTCTGATCTGGTATGGCAGTTTCTTTGTTCCTATGCAAAGTAAATAGATTGTAACTAACTAATCTGGAGCTTTCTGTCTCATTGGATTTAGTGATACTGAAGGTTCAGTCTCCACTGTCACTCTGTGGAGTCTAAGTACTGCTCAGTGCGATACCTGTGTGTAGCCATGTGCAATCGTGTCTTACCCAAAGGTCGAACATGTAGAGTACAAGATTTGAGGATCAATTTTTCCTTCTGTATGATGGATTTGAACTTCATGAGATCTTTTAGTATGCTAATGCATTTGTTGTCGTTTGAAGTTGGAATAAAGGTAATGGTGCAGCTGTGCAAAGATTTATCCTGGTGCAGGAGAGGATGAGGTGGGAGTGGAAACAAGCAGCTGGGGGTGGGGTGACTGTGGGAATGCTTCTGTTGGCTTTTGCTGGCTTCCAGTATTGGTGAAACTTGGCTTAAGCTTGTTTAAAATAGAAATGGTATGTTGCCATGTAGATGTTCTTTAAACAAACTTGTAATGCTAGTTTTCAGCAGCAGTGGTGATAAGGGAAACGATCTGGTTTGAATTCTGAGTTTCTATTGCTAATCTTGGTGTTCTTGGAAGATTCTCTGCAAAGACCCAAGGGGTGTCTTATTTTACTTTTTATCTGCTCTGCTCTCACTTAAAACTCTAGAATTACGGCTCATTCTTTTGCTTGAGGCAAAGTGAACAGAAAGCCTTTAAGAGGGCTTTGTTACTTGTCTCTAGGTGACTAGGAGAACGTGGTTAAGTGGAAAGTTGCTTTCTGTTGCTTCCCTCCCTTTTTATCTTTACCCGGAGGCTCTGTGTGTTGCCTGCAGGATGCTTCCGGTTTCCTGTCTCACCATGTTGCAGAACTGGAGAGTCCTGCTCAGTGGTGAATAGTCTTGATTATATTTTTCCTATAAGATATCTTTGGGGTTTTGGTTGTGGGGTTTTTTTTTGTGTGCTTTGGGTTTTTCTGTTTGTTTGCTTGGTTTGTGGGGTTTTGGGTTTTTTTGGGTTTGGTTGGTTTTGGTTTTTTGTTGGGGTGTTTTTTGAGTTTTTGGGGGGTGTTTTTTTGGAAGATCAATTTTGTTGGATCTTGGCTGAAGAATGTCCTGAAAAAATAGCAGCTCTATTTACTTGATGCTGAAGTCGTTTGAAATTGGGAATTGTTTACTTTCTGGAAACTGATATTTATTTTTAATAAAAGCTGATAGAGCCATTACTCCCTCTCAATTTTGCTCAGAAATGTCCAATTTTCTGATAGTGCTCAGCATCTGATGACTAAGGATTTGAAGGTGTTTGCAGAAAGTGTTTTTTCTTCTTTAAACTTAGTATGTCATTGAGTATTCCTGTTTCTCTGCTATGAGATTAAACTGGAATTCAAGTCAGTCTACCTTTTTTTTACACTGTCTCCATATATTTCTTTTGTGCCGCTGAAATGTAAACTATTCACATCATTCATTGAAATGTAACGTAATACTGTTTGTTGTGATCTCTCTTGTCCTAATATTCTAATTTGTAGCGGAATGGCTGCTATTACACTTATTACGCTGGGTGACTTCAATTCTTGCCTAGTATTTCCCATCAATAGATGTCACAGTGCTGTTGATATAATGCAGCTCCTTGTGACTTACCCAGGGTCACAGTGGAAGGTGGGAGTAGACTGCTGGAAAAATGAGTTGCGTCTGCTAGACCACACTGACATCTGACCACATCTGGCATCTTGTTTTCTGAGCTCTTCTCCATCCTCTTCTTGAACATCCAGTCATCTTGCTTTTGAGCAAACTGAGTCTTTGCTCAGCTGTCAGCAATGATGATCAGGTCCTGTTGCGAGCTGGTAGTTATCCCTCAAAGGTGTGCAACTAATACTCCTTGTTTTGGCCCACGGATATGCATTTCATTTCACTAGTTATTTCTCTCAAATACCCTCTTGCACCCTGATAATTTTTTGTATGTCCTGTATGGCCGTCACGCTTGTATCTTCAGGATTGTTCCTTTAGGTACTAAAAGGACTTGGTGTAAATATTTTAAGTGTCGAAGGAAAAAAAATCTAATTTGTGATAATACCAAATCAAGAAACAGTTTTCATTTTTTAAGCAAACTGTCATTGTTACCTCTCATTATACTGCCAATAAATGCCTGCAGAGTTTTATTTTAGTATTTCTTTGTATTCTTTAAAAGGGAAGCTTCAAAGCTCAGTGGATAATAAGGTCTCCCCATTACCTTCAGGTAATATTTAACTCTTCAGCATCTGGAGAGGCATACAAAATGCAAATATCTGAAACGTGTGGTGAAACTTGCAGCGACCTCCAGTTTGCAGTTCATGCAGAGTTTATTGAGTTTGTCAGATTAATACACTTTAGCAGGCAAGCATTTGTTTATTGTCACAGTTAAGACAATATTCTAATTGCTTTGGGTTATGACAGTACCTTAATTTCTGGTTGCTGAATATGTACTTTGAAAATTCATGTGTAGTCAGTGACAGTTTTCTCCGTTTGTCAATATTTTACAGTTTTACTTCTTCATGTTTTTAGGCTGCGAAGTTGCCGGGTATGATACTAATACTCCTTTCAATTTTTTTCTCTTGTTCTGTATTTTAACTTTACCACCAGATATGTAATCAATACCTTAAATGTTCCCATAAAAAACATCTGAAATGTTTGTTATTTCGCTAAAGTAAATGCCTCTACAGATGCCTAGCCTACGATTAAAGACTCGTTTATTTAATATAAGAAAATATTGCAGTTGTGACTAGCCTGGAAGCTCACTGAAACACTGCTAATGTGTTCTTAAGAATTTCGAAATTATCTCCCATATTAAGGATCCGTATTGCTTATTTATTTTGCTGGATTATTCATATAAATAAAACATAGGTGATGGCTCCTATAGTTGTCTAAAGTTCTTAGGCAGTTTGGACTTGAAATGGAAATGTGAACAGCTGGTTTTTATATGGGGTGGAGCTGGATGGAACTTCTCTTAGAACTATATTAATATGCATGTTCATTTTTAAAAAGTTTTTTCAATAATGTCTGCATATAGTTCCAGAAAATGAGCTCTTCTGTAAATATAGAACAGACATCAATTTGTTGGGTTTTTAACTGTATTTGTAATGAACAGCTCAATACAGTGGATTTCCTGATTTCTGCAGGCACACTGGATGCCCCAACCCGTAGAAAGGGCACTGGGGTTTCTTTTAGGTTTTCCATGGTAAGTGTGGAAACTACTTCTTCTATACTGCCCCGCAAACGCAGCCAGGCTCCTCACTGCCTGCTGTGCAGTGGTGGCTGCAGGCAAGGTCACTATAACCAGCTTTCTCTTTCTTTCTCTTTGAAGCTCCAAGGTCAGGGCCAGATCTCCTGCACTGGTATGTTTTGCTCCACACAGGCTTGTTCACACCTTCTTGAGACATTTTCTTAAAATTAACTGAGAGTTCCAGTTTCTTCCCGTGACAAGAATTTACTCTGAGTTGCAACTGCATGTTTCTTATTCTTCCCAGAGGCTCTTGGGAGGAAGAGCAGGAGTAGTGGGGAATAGGTCTTAAAGACATGCAGATTGTTCTCTGTATTTGTTTTAAGCCAGTATTACAGGAAGAGGGAGGAGAAGGAGCTCCCTTCCCTCCCCTCCCACCCCAGCCTTGTGTATAAGAAGGCATGAAATGAAACTCCTTAAGCCATGTATATCTTTGGCAGAGAGCAATGCAGATAGTCGTCAGGGTTGTCGTTTTAGAAGGGATTGTGCCAAACTGATACAGAAAAGATTGGATGACTGATCTATTTGGTTTCTCTCACTGTGAAGATTGACATGCAGACTGACACTCAGACTGCATTTTTTGTGGGAAGAAGGCAGATAATCCCCATCAGGGAACTGAGTAATAAAATATTTTGGATTAAACTAAGACGTCTTCCATCTGTGCAAAGCTGTAAGGTGCTTTCATGTAAGGATGTGTTCAGCATTGTAAACCAACATACACTGACACCCTCAGCAAACTGAATGAGGAGAAATATTAATGATTGACAACGTGTTTGGCTTAAGTGATACAGGATAATTTAGAACTGCTGCAGTGGGTTACATGCCTGACCATTGCTTTTGGCTTCTGCTGCAGGTCAGCATGCCTCCATTCAAAATGGTTACTGTTGTGACTCATTTCAGCTATATGATTGGTAGTGAAGGATTCAATTCTTAAAAAGAAAACTTTTTCTTTGTATAGGTACTTCAAAGCCAGATGGGTCCAAGTGACTCTTACGGGAATGGAAAACATGGGGGAAAAGGTTAGAAAGCAGCAGATCAGTAAAATAAACAAATGTGAAGTGTTTCCTTGTACCTGGGGTGCTCATCATTTCAGCCTGTCATTTTAGGGCAAGCTTTTTTCTGTCCACGAAAGAAGAGAAGACAGGGTTTGCAGACTGCACTGTTAAACTCTCCTACAAATTCTGTTTCTTTTCTACAGTGGAAGCTGGACTTCCCTTTCGGACGGAAAAAAAAAAAAATTGTTGGAAGGCTTTGAGCTGAAAGTTGCCCTATGAGATGTCCATGAGAAAGATCTTGATGACATCTCATACAAGTGTTTACTGTCAGTACCAAATACACCAATGTCAGTAACTTTCCTTGGCTGTTGCTCTTGGGATAGTCTATATAATATAAGTTTCCTAAAAACATCACAAACCTTTGTGAAAGCTCTGGTATTTCTCAGAAAGGTACTGTCTTTCACCAAATCTTTCCCCTGTTTTCTCTAATGATATTAAATGAATGAAACTGTTTAACGTTTATCTTTCTAAACTCATTTGGAGTATAATTATACTTGGTCTTGAAATTACGTCATTTACACTGAAAATTTTGAAGTATAGGTTAGCTCTTTAGAAAGTTATATATACGTACGGTGAGAGGAACAGTGCTACTCTATCTTCAGTTTTGTCTTGTAAGCATGTGGTTAAGTTCCAGCATGTTCAGGTACAATGGTGAACCATCTTGTCCTGGTAAATAAGCTGAAGTATATAATTCCCTTTAGTACCTCAGCAGAAAATTAACATGCTCTACCCTTTGCTTGTTCTGACCTGCTCTGAGCCGCATGTTTGTGGCAGTATTTTACAGTTCTGCCACTAGTGAGGATGCCCAGCAAAGCCAAGTGGGGAAGGACAATTGCTTTAGCATTTTGAAATCAGCTATGTATGAATTACATCCCTGTATTTTAAAATTGACTGCAAATGGGAATATAGGTCCAATGCCAGGGCAGGCCACTTGTAGACCCTGGGAATCAAGACTGCAGGGGAGAGCACAGCCAGAACTTTGAGGCTTTTGGCTTCCTTTCAGCCTACAGGGTGGACTGCTGAGGAGCTAGCAAGGGGAACTAGTAGGAAGTCTGCCAGCTTTTACCACGTAGATAAAGTTCCGTAGGAGCTTCATCTGACTTTTTCTGAATTGACAAATCATTTTTTTTAAAAATATTTCTTTATAGGCAGCAGCTTAGCTGTATGTATAAGTATTTCCACTGTCTTTGAAGTACTCGCATGTGCGTAAGTAGTTGAGTCCTAAATAACCATAAATAGCTGGAACTTAAACAAAAATACAGGTTTTAATCTTGTGAGTGAGCCTCTAGTAAAACCCTTATGCAATGGTGGAGCCTTATAGGCTTTATTGGTATTCTTTGTGAGCAAACATTCACTTCTTGTGTATCTATCCCATTTGTGATATTGGTGCCTTAAGCTGAAATAAAGCAAGGTTTATCACTGAGTAGGTGAAACTTCTCTAATCTGGGTTTCATTCAAAACATGAATCCCAATTCAGAGGAAAATCAGAACCCAAGTTACCGCTATGCCCACCTTGGAATTATGTGTGACTCTTGCAGGGTTCTGAGTGAAGCTTCTCTGCTTGTCAACTCTGTAAAGCTACTGGCAGCGGGGTGATGCTAGCATAAAACCTGTTTTACTCACAATGACTAGGTAAGTGCTGTGCATCTTGTGGCCCTCAGCTACATAAAACTTGGTATGGGACTCATAAGGTTAGTGAGGTGGACCATCTCTGATACTTCAGGCAGCAGGTGCCTATAGAGGTTGGGGAAAAAGAAAGATGCAGGATCTGGTAGTGTGGTATGTGTGAAAAACTGCAAGACCTCGTGGTTCTAACAGACTGTCCACTATAAATGTCTGTTTCAGTTTACGTGTGTTTAGCACTCTTAGGTTGCTTCTGCCTATGGCCATGCTGATAGTGTTTTGGTACATGCTGATTTGTGAAATATCTAAAAACGGTGAGTTTCTGTCATGATTAAAACCCCGGTTCAAAGGATGTAACAGTGAAACTTGTCAAAAGTAAGAATATGATTTTTTTTCCTTTTTTTCTTTTTCTTAGGACCTTTTTAACTATAAATAGCTATACTTCAGGAGCCATAAGATTTTGAAAAAATACTCAGTTTGCTTTTTCCGGCTTATTGGGAAATAATTCAGCACTGTTCCAGTGTTTGTAAGGGAAAGACTACTGAACAAATTTATCTTCTCCAGTTACCATTGGTACAAAATGTACATTAAGTTTCTCTGATCAGAGAGTCAAAAGGGCTACACATCTCCTTGATTTGCACAACTAGTAAGTAGGTAAACTGGATTGGAACAAAGCCAAAAACAGATGGAGGACTGATTTATGCAATTGCAGCATTTTCAGATCTGTGAAACGTTGTCATCTCTGCAAAAGAGCTCTACTGATTATACTAGTTGGGACCAGCCATGCTCTGTCTCCCCTCTGTGGGGAGAGCACAGCTTGTGTTATGGGAGCTGGTACTTTAAGAAGGACAGGCTCTTTTTTCCATTAAATATTTTCAGGTAATCTCTGGGGGAGGAGACACTGTTGCCTCCGGATTTCAAAACGCTTTCTTGTGCAGCAAACATGATGACAAATAAATTTATGATTTGGTGGAGGCACAAAGCAGGCCTATGGATTTTGCCCTAAAGAAATTTTTAAAACTTTTTTTCCTTGAAACCACAAATAATTAGTGTGTAAGCATAAATGCAGTCAAAGTTTTCATTGTAGTTATAATTGGGCAAGGTTTTGGCATTTGTGAGTAACAGTCAGTCTATCCAGTCTTTCCTCAGGTTTCTTTACAATCACTTTCGGAAAATAAAAAATACTATGTAGAAGTTGCTCTTTTTTCCCCCTTAAGTTCACTTTAGAGAACCAACATCTCACTTTCTCTCCTGAAGGCCCAATGTCTGCTTCATTGCATTTCTGAGCCTTATTGTGACAAGGTCTGCATTTTGAGACCTAAAAGGAAATGGGAAATGAGACAATATGGGTCTAGCAGTGTTACTCCCTTTCCATATTCAAATAAATGGCATGTTTTTATAACTGGGAGGGGATAAAGCTGGCTCTCACAAGGGAAGTGGTTAGTGCAGCTGGTTCTTACCATGGCGACTTTTGATAAGGATTTGTTGGGTTACTGTATACTTATTTGCAGGCACTAAAATAATCTATAATTACAGGACTTGAAATGTTTAACTCTTTCAGTTTAACTACACTAGTCCTTCAGAAGCTGCGAATGGGCAGTCAGGGTATAAGAATTGAGAACTGTGCTATTCCATATTTGTACAGCAGCTTGTTTCTAACTTTGTGTAGATGTATGGCTGGCTGGCTAATGCTTAACCCAGACATATTAAGCAAGTGGATGGGAAGGCTGTCTTCTGAAATTGTTGACCTTCCCTGTCTATGGTGTTCAAAGAGATACAGTTTGGTCCTGTATCTGAATGTTCATGTAGTACTTGTTGTTAGAAATATGGCTGAAGCTGACTATGCAAACACCTTTAGTTTTCCAGGATAGGATTATGTGACAGTGTGTTCTTCACTGGTCCGGTGCAGTCCAGGCCTTGTTCCAACTCCATTTCAAAGGTGCGTCTTCCTTCTGATATCTGCATGGACTTGGGGCTCCGCCACCCTAGTCACAGATTGCCTGTCAGTTTAGTGTCGCAATTAATTCAATGGGTAACATCAGTCTTCAGCTTCTAGTTCTCAGCCGGGTCACTTCCAGTACCTAGTATAAGATTAACTTGTTGAGGAAAGTATTTCCATAAATAGTCCATTACTAAGACACAAGGGCATGACTTGTTTCACACACAGACATTCTCCCAACTATAGTTCCACTGGTTTCCTGGAAAACAGTTTTTATTTCTGTTTTTTTATATATGTGATGTAGTTTCATAGTGATTTGAAAAGCACTTACACACGTGTTTAAAGAAGTGCGACTGCTTTCTCAGTTACTGTCCCATTTTTGGGAGGCTGCTACTGTGATAGAAGTCCTCATGGTAAGAAGTAAAATGAGTCTGACATCTTTAGTGATCACAAATGTTTGCTTAATCTTTGAATATTGTATTAAAATTTAATAAGGAACTTAGCTATGTGTTAAAGCAAATGCTTTTTACATCCTCTTTTCTTAGACATTTGTCTTGTAAATGTCTTTCAGAATAGCATGCTTTTCATTGACCTTAAAATCAGCATATTGCAAATGTGTTTCAGTGATGGTAGTTAAGCTTGTAAGACATCTGATCACGCGTTGATTTGACATAAGTTTCCTTTTGTAATCTCTTAATATGTGGCAATGCCATTAAACTAGAGCACCTTCCACAATTGTAAGAGGTGTGGATTTTTTTTCCCACCTTTTTCATTCTTTCAAAGTACAACTTACATTGTGTAGTAACGTAGAGAAAATGAAATGGGATTATGAATTTGTAATAATCAGACAAATTCTTACTATGTCATGTTAACACAAGTTGCTTTTAACTAAGGTTGAATGTCTGTTCAAAGGAGACATAACACAGCAGGGTGGTCACAAATGGGACTGTAAACTAGTACAGCTGCCATGCTGGTCAGACTGCTTGGCAATCACCTGTTCAATTTGTTGCTGCTTTATCCTTTCATATGCTGAAGCACAGCTGATGAGTAAAAGCTTTCTTGGTAGCACCTCAGGGAATTACTTCAGATTCAGTTGTTGATACTGGTTTCCTTTGAGTGAAAGATATTTCTTCTGTAACAAGGGGGATAATTTCTGCTTTCTTAAGTTGGTTGAGTGAAACCTTGCTCTCTTATTTCCCACATTTTTATGACTGTTTCATTCTTAGAGTAGGTATTACTGCTTCAAGTCACAGTCCTAGTTTGTCTTTTGTGTTTCTTATCTTTTAATGTGTTGTTTAAAAAAAACACTCTGCTTTAGGTTACTGCTGATTTTTATATGGGTTCTGATTTTAAATCCTCAAATAGATTGTGGAAGTATGGACAACACGCAACTTACTGAGATCTCACTTATGACTCTTTCTGAAGAAAACATCTGTGAAACTTTTGGAGGCAAGGTTTATAAGGCAGATTTGACAATTTGATCTTTCCAAATAAGAATGAATGTTCTTGATGATAATTAGCTCTTCATTTTTGTTTCACTTAATTTTGAGTAAGACAGTTATGGCTGCTTGCAAATAAATGAAATCAGTTTAAAAATTGGTCTAATGAGTCTAGTACAAAGAGTGAGCAACTAATAACTTGCTTCAGAAGGAAGAAAAAAAATAAAGCCATAAAGATAGACACCCTTTTGAGATGTGCAAGTTTAGATTTTTACAATGTGAAGATACTTTAACCTAATTGAGTGTACAGAGAATTACAGAAGTCAGATCAAACAGAAATGAGTTGTGCTTCATCAAATCCAAAAATCAAAAAAGGATTAGGTGAGTTGGGCCTCACGTGTGCCTTAAGTACATGCTGGTACTTGAATAAAATCACAAACCATACCAAAACTTCTAGCTAGCAACTTCTTCTTTTTTTTTCATATCCAGTTGGATTCTCATTCAGTGTAGTCTCATCTTCCTCATGATTAGGCTTTTTTTTTCAAAGTAACTGTTATGTCCCTTACTCAGTGTTTTTTTTTAATATTGGCGCTTTAAAACACATTCTTGTCTTCTATTGCTGCTTCCTGGATTGATACACTTCTGTCTGAATGTTCATGCAAAAAACAACCACTCGAGTTACTCAAATTTCTTTTAAATTTCAGTTAATAGTTCTGAATTTCTCTTGTTGGTATTTGATTTAGGTGTTTTCTGGAGATGAATGCATCTTCTGTTCTTTTTTCTTTATTGTGCCCTCTTTGATTAGAATTGCTTATGCAGAAAGTGAAGATTGGATTTTTAAATACAGCTGAAATACAGAATTAGTTACTTAAATGTGAAGCCTAAATTTGGTAACAGCTGTGGGAAGCTTGGCAATTTTTTAGAAAACCAAATTGCTCCTGTGAATACTTCCATATGAATTCGGAAGCTTTTGTAATGTGAAGGCAGGGAGGGGAACAATCCAGAACAGCAGTCAGTGGTAGTCTTTCACCTTCTTCAGAAATGTAATGCCCTCTTCTTCTGATGCTGGCAGTGGGAGCAAATTAACAGAAGAGTATGTTTATCAGACAGTTTGCTCAAAGTGATGTGGTTTATTCTGACTTTTTTAGGATTGAGTGCACAATATTAAATGTGATTTGCATTATTAATTTGAAGTTGGAAGTGGTTAAGAATCTTCCGAGAATAATGCCAAAATTTTACTTTTCTCAAAATACGTAACTTGCTTGAGGTGCTTTTTGTTAAATGTTTTTGAAGAGAGACTAGCTGGCTTTTATCCACTGATTTGAAAACTGATAAGGTTTTTTTCGTCATTTTAATGACCAGAATTTATTGTTTTATAAAGAAATTATAAGGTGGTTTTGAACAGAAATACAAGATTCAGTCAACATTAGTTTAACCTTCCCTTAGCCACTGCAATAAAATGAACTGGAAAAGTTCTGGAAACCAGGTTAAGACACACTTGAAAGCACATACTCACTTAGTACTTTTCTTATTTTAGGGCATCATGGTGTTCAAAACTACTGGAGAATCTTCATGAGAAACTGGTAATAAATTGTAGTAAAAACTTGCTGCGAGAATGTATGCATTAGTTTCAGAAATTCCTGTTAAAACTGCAGTGCAGAAAAATTATCCTAATCAGTGAATTCAGTGCTGTGAAGTGACTGAGGAACTCTCTTCTTAGTTAGTCCCAAAGTGAAATGGCAGCACTTGCAAGCGATCAGGGTTTTGGACGTTTTGTAAGAGAAAATGGTTTCTCAGCCAGCCTCAAAACTTGTAGTCTGTGTTGGTAGGGATTTGTCTCTGACAGTGGGATGTGGAACGGAAAAGAGACAGGTCTTGGCTACTGAAACTCTGGAGCTGGTTCATCATTGTCATTTATGGCCTATTCTTCTGGATTTGCCTTTGTTGTACGCAGATGTTTCAAGTATTTTCCATTCGTTGTTCTTCACTGCGCTAAACAGCAGGGTGAAAGTTAAGGGAAAAATATTTCTGTAATTAGATTCTGTACTAGATTTTGGGAGGTGGGTATCTGATTTTGGCTGTTTTCCTGAAAGCACAGACACCCAAGGAATGCTAATTTAAATAAAGCTGTTCTTGTAGGTGCAAAATTATATAGGTGGCTTTCAAACATAACATTAAAAAATAAAGTGCATATTCTTCCTTAATTACACCCATGTCTAGGTCTAATACTGTTGTTTAAAACCTCTTACATTTATGAAATCTTTTTTGAACAGTGTCTACTACCAAGGAGGTATGCAAAGTACTTTGATTATTTTCTGGGATATTTTCTTAAGGTTTTAAAATCAGAGAAATTGTAGAATTATGCAGTTTGCTTTCATTGCAGATGCACAAATCTAACGTGCAGATTGGTATGAAATTCTCCATCAGGTAACCATTTACATTGCATTTCATATGTGAGTTAGAAAGGTGCCCTAAATACGCCAGCATAAAAACACCACGTAGGATTTGCTATGAAGTGAGAAATCTGGAAGCCACTTTTAAAGAACAATGGTTAAAAGAAGTGGGAAACAAATATGGAAGTTATAATTTAAACTTGTTCCACAGTTTCAATCTAGTATTTTTTTAATCTTTGAAATGCTTTATTCCAAATGAAAGGAGAAAAAAATTGAAGCAGATCTCTTTTGATCCCAGACAGTGACAGTCAATGTCAGTTGGGAAAATTTTGGACCTAGCAGAAGTAAGGATGCCTTTCAGGCCTGCTGTATAGTTTGGTTTCACAAGTGAAATATTGCTGAGTAGTGTAGTTCCAGTTCATGGCAATGACGAATAGTGTAATAATTATGATAGTATGGCAAAATTGCCTATATCAGGAATTACTTCACAAAAATGCCTAAATAGTGTCAAAGGATCATTGTCATGTCTGATTTTCAGCACTTCCTAGAAAAACAGTGCTTCAGTCTCCTGTCTCAATTTATTTCATTGCCTATTAATAGGCAAGGAGCTTACCAGCAAACTTGGGCATGTACCAAGTGACAGTTATGAGATACCTGAATACATGGAATAAAGTGCAAGGAAAGAATATATAGGTTGATTTTGGGTTGTTTTGGGTTTTTTTGAGGTGGAGGTGATACAGATATTGGAGTGATTTCTTTGAACTTTCTCTGATAATGTTTCAAGACTTTTTTGTTTGTGTTTTTTCTTCTGGATTTAGTGTTAATTGTCTGCTTCCTTGCTTAGATAGAATTGCTTGATTGATTTGGGGGCTGCAGTTAATACCAGTGTAGCTCTAATGTCCTTTGATCAGATGGCAAGTTAACAGTATGTGTATGTTCTACACTAGAAGCCTTGCTTTTAATGATCAAATCAATTTGTGAAGCACTGAAGGGGTATACAATGGAATATAATCTTGTTTGCTTATAATTGTATTAACTGGTGAATACATGAAACCAGAAAAAGATACAAGGATAACTTCCTCCCCCGTATCACCACCTCACCCCGCCAGACGCTAGTGGCACTTGTGCATTGTGTTAAATTAGACATAGACATTTTTGCTTATTGTTCTCATACATTTGAATTCTACTGCCCTTCATAAGGGAGAAAAACCTCGGATATTTTGCTTGAGTAAACTAAAATAAGAACTCCAGATAACTAACTTGCTTCGCACATTGATCATAATTTCTGTTGGCAGCACTTTCATGCATGGGCTAGATTTCATGCTCTGTTTTCTTCTCAGTAAGAACATTGCTTTTAAATTAATGCTGTTACATAGATGTGAACACCTCTTTTTGCTTATTGGGTCCTGGATTGAGGAGAGAGTATGGCATGCTGTCCTATGGATAAAAGATACCCATATCCTATGGATATGTAAGTAGTTTACTCTCTAATGCACTGTGAAACTGGAGCTGGTAAGTTGCAAACGTAACAGCCAGCTGCTACTTGCGTAGTAACATCTCCCAAATTACCTAATATTTTCTTTACTGTACCACTTTCAACTGGATGTATTATATGTGAATGACAGAAGATTTCTTTCTTTCTGTAAAGAGAATAATTTTATAAGAGAAATATTTGCATTTTGTGAACTGTGAAACAACGGTCCCTAAAAAAAAAAGGCAAACCTGAGTTTTTTGCTCCTAGGTGAACTTTTAAAAATACTGCTGTAAAAGTCTTCTGAGATAAATTGCAGATAACAAGTGCCTTTTTTTTTTTTTTTACCTCATGCAGCTGAATATTTAGGGGGTGGTGAGTTTGCTGTGGACTCTATGCAAAGTAACCAAATGCTTACTACTGCAAAGAATGGTCCCAGTGAGTGTATTCTGCAGTGCAAGGAAGCAAAGTCCTGATCTCCAACAAAATGCTTCCTGTTGTGTTCTTAAAAGCTCTATCATAGTAAATTGCTTATTACTTAAACAAGTTATCTGAGGAGAAGCTGAATTGTGATAGATCGTGTAGTATAGTAAAATTCAGTTCTGTACTGATCATATATATTAAGTTTATTTAACTGTTATGTACTTTAAGTCAACTGTGTTCTGTGCTATTCATAACAATTCAGTGCAAAAGTCATGTGACTGTTTGTCACACACACGTTTCCCTTTCTATAATTGTTGAAACAAACAGCTGTATTTCTACATTGTCCAGCCATTTTGATTTTTTGAATGTAACGATCCGTAGAAAAGGAATTGCCTCATAAAACATGCTCAGATGTTAAAACAGCACTTGAAAATAACTTCTGTTTTTCAGATTTCTGCCTCCCATGAACTGAGTTTCACAGAGATTTTTGTGTGCTACAACAGGAAAGAGAAGGGTTTTTTCTTAGCCAGATAAGAGAAACTGAAAGCATGCAGCTGACTTCTGCAAAATGTTTTTTCAGTCCCCACTTCTGCAAGGGAAGGAATCCTTATGAAGCCTTCTTTAACTTCCATTAGTAACTGTCTTTGTCTTCATACTGTCTGTGTTACGGCAAGTATAACTTTAATGTTTGTATTGAAATTTCTGTCCTTTTTGTATTTATGTTTCAGAGAAAGCACGCGAATGCAACTTTCTGGACTAATGTCTGGTCTTGGTCTGTCTAGGCCTTGGGAAGAGATTGCCTTTTAGTTGTTGATGCCTTCAGGAATTTGAGGTTGTTTTTGGGTTTTATTTATCTTTAATTCTGCTGCCAGCTTTCCTTCATAGCTGAGGTACCATTTTCAGCATGCTAATGAACACTATCAGCATCTAGGTACAGTAATCTGTTCCTGTCTGCCTGTTAAATGTTGAAAAAGTGACAATCGTTTTGATAGTTTTGCAAAGCAGGAAATTACAGACTTCTTACACTTTGTCAGAAACTTCAATGCCTAAAGCAGGAAGAACTGCTGAGATCCCTAAGAACATGTTCCAAGATAGAACATAGCATTTCTGTTTTAGCTTCACTGTTTGTGAGGAAACTGATTTAACTGAACACTTCTTCTCCCCTCCCCCCCCCCATAGTAATTGATAATCATCTTCTGATTTCTTTAGGTATGACTTACAAGTCATTTTTTAACAAGCCATGGTGCAATCAGACCTTATTTCTAAGAATTCATTGCCAGTATAGCTAACCTGGGAAGAACCTTCATGAAATGGAACTTGCCTTCGTTCTTCTCCTCTTCTGGGCTGTATGTACATGATAACACTGACAGATCTGTTTGTTGAATGTCTGCTTGCATGGACAGCTTCTTTTAGAAGTTTTAACATAAACCATAGTTGTACAGTTTCTCCTTCTTCGCTCCCCAAAAGGTCAAGTAGGTCATTTGCGATTTTCCATCTGCCAGTTTGATTTGAGTGAAACTTACTCATTGAATACATAAAGCATTTTATGGGAATATCGGATGTCCTAACCTTAAGTATTATTTCTCTGCCTCCTCATCCATCTCTCTTCCTAAAGGGGAAAGAAGTTTTAAGGAAAGCTAAGGTAGTAGATTACATATATTGCTAGGAGATGCTATCTGTGTAATTTATGGTAATATATATCAGAGTATGGAGTTCTCGACATTGGGAGAATTGTTTGGGTTTTGTAGTTTAAATGCAGTTATATATAATGGCATTTCTCATGTAAGATTTTCTGAGCATTGAAACAGTGGGATTTGTTGTAGCATTCTTGTGTATTAATGCTGATAATGTGACGTGTAATCAAGGACATGCAATGTCTTCTACGTAGAGAAGTCAAAGACCTTAGGATAAACTTATTCAAAGCAAAAGTAGGGAAAGCAAAGGCTGTACTTTGTGGACCGATTAGTTTTCTCAGTACTCGGGCGGGTACCTGAGTACCCTCCTCCTTTTTGACTTATCTACAGGAGCAGGTTTGGTGATTACAACTTTTTTAAACTTGCATCAGTATTTTAGAAGAAAGGGGAGAGCTCAAGGGGGGCATGTGTGTGTCTTTATGGGAATTCTTTTTTAAGTTACTCTCTTCCAAGGCCTTCAATTTTTCTGTTTTCTAACAGTGGGTTTTGTTCCCTGACCTACATTTGTACACAAGGGTGGCATATAAATTGGAATAAACAATGTACATTTACCTCTAACATGTATCTAACATAACTTTCTGTACTACAGTTAATTTCAGCTGTCATCTTGCCTTTATTTTTTTTAGTATTGTGGTGTGCTGAGTAAACATCATTTCTTCTTTTTCCCTGAGGTCAGCTCAACTTCTTTTAAACATCTCGGGTCATTTCACATGACATGCCTTCCGTTTCTAGAGTGCAGACTACATACAAACCAGCAGATGAAAGCTTACAGCAGATCAAAAATCAATTGGGCAAATTCATACGGAGGCATCCTCCTCTGATTCCTGCCTGAAGCCACACATTGCTGATGAACGTGGGGAAGAATCTAGGGGGAGGCGTTGCTCAGAGGTTGTTCCTGTAGTTTTACCACAGCATGCACAGGTAGTTGCTGTTTGACATACGATAGTGGGCTTTGTGGACTTCTGGTTTGGTCTTATAAAGATGCTTTTACACGGAGATCCTGTAGAGTGACAGACTATGCAGCTGGGAGCCTTGTGAATGCACAGGGTCTGCAGTTGCCTGTAAGCTCTGTTCTTGTATTTATCTTTGAGTCATACTGCCATGCTTCCTTTCTGTCATGAAAATGTAGCATTTTCTTCCTACCATAAAGGAAACAAAGGAAGTAGTTAATTTGGGGGAATAACCTCTTGAACAGAAAAACAAAAAAAGTAGTATTAATTGCTTTCAGAGTGTTAAGTTTTCCAATACATCTAATCTCATGGCTGCAGGTCATAACACCTGCTATCTTACTGAGTAAATTCAGGTTGAAGGAGAACAAACTTCAGATTTTGGGGGCTCTAGTTCCCACTTCTACAGCTTCATTTTAATAATAAAACTTTCTTCATGCTATGAAACTGTAGTCTCCAGTGTGGTAAATTCCATTGCTGCATGTGGGGCGTCTTCTCTGCTGGAGTAAATCTGTATCACAGTACATGTCTACTGTGAAAATGGAAGACCTTACTATACGTCTTAAAAGACTGACTGAAGCTTGTTCCTCAGAAATGCCATCCTGTCTGTTTTCCTGGGAAATTGTTGCAGGGCCATGTTATGAATTGGATTGGACATTAAATCCAGTTCAACAGTTTTCCATTTTCTCCTCTCCAACTTCAAGTTTCAAAATGTGTGGTATTGTTTTTGGTTGGTTGGGTTTTTGTTTTTGTTTTGTTTGTTTTTATTTTAAGTCAGATCCACATCAGTAGGGAGGAATAGAAATGAATAATTTTATTGTGGGGAGATGGGGAGTAGGAACTCATCAAAGTGACGTTGCTGCTGGGAAGATGGTACATAGAACTCTCTCAATAGGTTACCTACCCAAGTTAGGATAGCTGCTGGCCCCTTCTTCCGCTGTAGTGGCATATATAGCTGTTTATTCAGAGCCTAAGTATTTAAATTGCCTAATGTGTTTCTAGGCTTGTTACCACTCTAGTTCTAATGTTAGTACTTGATCTAAGAGTATTCTAGCAGCAAATTCAAGATCCTACTTGCATATAAATATTTTATGGACTCTTTGCTGTTTGATTATTATTTCTTAAATACTCAGTGTATTTTTTCATGCTTAAAAGCATCTTAATCTATAAAAGTTAAGTGTTTATGGCGGAGATTTAGACCCATAACCAAACTGAAAAACTTGAAGTACCCACACCAGCAGTAACTTGTCTTTTCTTAATGGATGTGGAATGGCAGATGGCGGAGCGATAAGAAATGAAATTTGGATATCTTGCTTAAGTGGGTTTGCTTTCAGATGAATACTCTGAAAAATTATTTTAACTTTTTTGCTTTTCATTCCTCATAAACTTTTGAAAGCTGTGTAGTAAAGAAACAAAAAAACTTGCAATTTTTACTTTTCTGTGTTGTCCCATGGAATAAATTTTCAGTAATCTCTCTGAACCTCCAGTTTTACAAATGTTCTATATGACCTTCAGTTTGATACTGTTCCCTGGGATTCAATTAAGCTTTTTTTAAAGACTACATTGTAATGCTAAAATAACTTAATATCTCCGTCACATACTGCTAGTAATTTGGAGGGGTTTAGAATTTTGTTGCAGCCTGCTGTGAGCTGATTTATGTTGCAAAAAAATGCAGTACTTCTGATTTTTCTGTTTTATGATCTAGTTCAACTTTAGCCTATAGAGTAGACTTTATGTGTCCAATTTCCTTTTTGTTGTATGAGTACGTCCTTTAGTTGGAATATTAAAAATAATATTGTCAGCTTTACTTGTTTTTTTTTTGAGTTAAAATTCAACATTTCTATTTAATTGATATTTAATTGTGTTTTCTAATGAGCTAACTAGGGAAAGTGTTGCATCTTGTGTTTATGCATGACAGGTTTTGAAAGATGAATTACACAGGGTTTTTTCTTAATAGCCTAACATTAATATTTCTTAATAAATTGAACTTTAGGAAGTTGAATTTAAAAAAATGCCATCAGGAAGTAATTATTTTGGACTGAACTGCATAGAAAACAAAGCTTTCAATTGAGGCTTCGGTTTCAAATCTGCTGGTTTCACATAGTAGCTAGCTCTCTATGCCTACAATTTGTCATCTCTAACTGTGCCTCTTCCCTGAAAAAGGGAGCACAGCAGTCTTCATGAGTCTAAATGCCTGTCACACACTGCTGTAATGGCATTTTCTCGTTAATACTTCAACTAAATTTAAGGATGGCATTTTACAATAGCGTGGACTCCTAGTCTAACTGCGTGTTTGCCCATTCCATCCAATGCTGAATTTTGTGTTACATCGGTTGCACTGACAGTGTTAGGCAGTAAGTTGAAAACCAGTCTGCTCTAGGAGACAAGGGCTGCAATTTTGTTGTATCCCTCTAGAGCAGGTAAGTATGGCTGTAAGCAAGACCACATTTTCCTACTTTTTGTCATTACAGTGTTGATTGTGAAATAATTGTATTGAAACCATCTGAAATCCAACATTGTTGCGGGGGCAGCATTAAAACAATACGTAGGCTGATACAGGTAATGGGTAGAACACATATGTGCATGAAAACAGTATTTGTGTTAAAGTTTCCTTGTAGGGAGGCATACATGCGATATTCTTGCAGCAGCATCCAAAGTTGTTCTGTCTTCCTTTTGAAAGTTGACAGAGCTATGGAAATACTGTCCTGTACATAGGGCTTTGTGTAGCAGGCTCTCTGCTTAATGTGTGGATTTTTAAAATGTTTAATGTATTGGTGGCAACAAAATTTAAGATTAAGTCCATTCATTTTATGATCCTTCATAAAAGAGACGCTCATACTAGGGACTGACAGAGTTTACATGCTTTTCTCAATAGCTTTAACTTGCCCTTGCAAGACCTTTCTTAAAAAAAAAAAAAAAAAAAATCCAAGGACAGCGCTAATACATGTGAAACGGAAAATCAAAGCTCTGATACTTCTTTACTTTACAAAAACAAAAGTATGTAGGGATAATTTGAATCAAATCTTTGCTGTTCAGGACTGAAGTTTCTCTTGAGCGGTTTTAAATAAAATGCAAAAATGTTTTCAATTCCACTGCTGCCTAAATTGTACTTGCTAATCCCTAATAATGATTGTTCTTGTTAATCGGGTGGTGGTGGTAGTGACAAATAAGAAGCAAAGGCATATAAGAAAAATACTTGCAATCTGACTTTCCCTTATTTCAAATGGCTTCAGAGTGGTAGCACTTGGGCTTGTTATTTTTTAGGGAGGCATGCTGAGAAATGTAGAAAAATAATAGTTGGGACAAGAAAGTGCTTTCAGTGGAGTATGTTGTTGGCAGGGGACTTCTGTGCTTGAGATTTTGAGGATCCAGTATAAATGAATGACATGCAATCACATAAGTTATACTACTAGTCTCCAACTAGTCTCCAAATCTGCTTAGTGATGGAAGACACCTTAAAAAAAAAAGTCAGTGTTGCTGTTTGATTCTATTGTTATTTTGTTCTAGAACAGGCACTCCTGAACCAGGGGCCTACACATTTCTCCAGGGTTTATAGCTTAGTTATATTTCACAAATTCTGTAAAAATAAGAAAAGCAAGGCTTCTCTGTATGAAGGTATAATTTTAAAATGAAAAATAAAGTCTGCAAATCATGACATTTGGAAACCATGCTGTAAATTTGGGCTTGGTAAGAAAGCCTTCTAAAGAAAACCTAATTCCTTGTTATTTTAATTTCAATATGTCTTTGCTTCTCATGAAATAGTGAAATGTCATCTTCCAGATGGATGATAGGAGATCTCTTTTTTGTTTATACAACTGTCTCAAACATGTATCATGAGAAGTTTGAGAAAACTGTCGAAGTTCTTTGCATGTATGTGTAACTAAGTGATTGTTGAACCTATCAAAAATGTTTTCATTGATTTTAATTTTGCCACATTGGATAAAGCTTACTTTTATGTATACTTTAATTTTTATTAGTAAAGTTACCATTATAAAAGCATTAGTACATTTTGTTTTTCTGGTCTCAGGGAAGCAGTACACTGCTTTCACTTCACTGTAAAGCTCAGGTAAGCATTAATGATTCATGATAGCCTGCCACATATTTTTATATCAGTTTTTAAAATTAGTTCCTTTGGGTGGGAACGCAGGGATGAAGCAAGGAAACCTTGCCATTGCTGTATGTAAATACTTAGGCATCGTGAACTTCATACAGGAGTATCTCAGCATTCTTCCTTATATTGGGAATATTCATGAAAGGACCTTGCTATTAATATTTTGGATTTCTTAATGTAAGTTTATTGATATGGTCAGAATTCCAGAGAACTGTTCCATTAAATTTCAGACTTGATTGGTAGAGGGCAAACACAATTCTGGACAGCAGATGGATGTTTGAGGATTGCATTGATGGGCTTACACGACTAGTCCACAAAAGCCTAATGTATAGTATTGGAGAACAAACACAATCTTTGTCTTTTGGGCTATGTGGGAGAGCAATTTAAAAATCTGAAAGTACACTTGTGAGTTAATGTGTTTTTTTCTTTAAAGCCATGGACTTCACTGAGTGCTGCTATCTCAGCTGAAGCAATGCTTGAGGCTACTGCACAAAGTTAAAACTGCTTCTTATCTATACCTTGCAGGGTCCTGTAGCATGGATGGACTGCATGGCAATTTTTACCCAAATTTTCCTTGATTGGTGGTTCATGGTTTGGAGTCTTTCTTGCAGTTCTGCTCTGACTGTCTTAATTGAAAAGCTTGAGTGGGCCCCAGGCTTATTCTATCAGCTACTTGAAAGATGGCCTGAGTAGTTGTAGGTGGTATGTGATTGAAGAAAAATTGGTATCACTGGTGTTAAATGTAGCTGATTTCTTAACTGGACAACAACATACAGAAAATCAGAACCTTTAGCTTGAATGCTGACAGTCAATTTCTGATGAAGTAAGAACTTTAAAGGGGCAGATAGTTTGAAAGAAGGATCTGACATTGTGCACTTGTAAAGTACTAAATACTCTATTTATTCCATCTCTGATGATGGTCAGTATTAAATATTTAAAAACAAGTCCCAGATAAAGCCAAACTTGAATTTTAAGTGCATCATTGTAATTCTGTTTCTGAAGTTCCCTTTTTAAGGAAATCTAATATGTGTGAGAGAGAGATCTTTGTCATTGAAAACATCTTCTCTGCCTGAAGTATACATATATTTCTATATTCCCGTGGTCTAGATAATTATCTTACAGGTATACTTGGCATGCATCCCACTGAAGATACCTTTGGTGCTTATCATATAACCAATACTGTTGAATACAGTTCTCTCAATAAGCAAGAAAATGCCTTTTTTTTTTTTTAATAATCATACTTATTTTGTAGTGTAAGACTACTTCCTCTTCTAAGACAATGGTCGTTTCTTTTTTGTGCTTGTGGGTTAGGATAAATGAAAAAGCTTTCTTACAAGTCACTTTAATGTGATACCTATTCATGGCAATAAAGAAAACTACTTGAGTGCTGCTGTTGATATTTGTGAAATAAGTGGTTTTGAGATTTTTGACAGTTTCAATTGTTTGACTTTTTATAGTTTTTTGAACTCGCTTGTATGTCCACAAAACTTGTGTACCATGATTGCCTGTGCTTATTCCAGTTTATAAATTTCATCAGTTTTGCAAATTTTTTTCTCCTTCCCTGATTCGTTTGGATCAGTAAAAAGATAACATGAGTAAATTTAGCTACTCTGATTTTGTTTAACAATAGTATATGACAGTTACTGTTGTAACACCTTCCCAGCCAAACCCCAGACAGTTACCTTGGGGAGGAGATCTCAGAATGGAGTTATGAACTGGAATTACTCTCTTACTCAGTTGTGCTGCTGATTAGAAGGCACAGTGAAAGACGAACTCTCCAGTTGTGGAAAACTTTCCTCCATTCCTTTTCAAAGAGGTTTTTAACAGCAGTAAGAAATTGTTCATCGTTCTGCCAAACATAGGTACAGTTGGCATGATCGAGAGTTCATTACTTATTTTAAAATATTAGTACTTATTTTCAATATATTTTGTGGCCTCAAAGTCCCACATAAGGTTAGAGACAGATTTGTTCCAACTACCATCTAAGTACATATACCAGAATGTTTGAATACTGCAATAGTGGGGAGATGGGTGAATATCAGTATAGATTTGGGTTTGTTCCTTAGTGTGGTTTATTTTGTCCTGTTGGTCATGTCTTTTAATCTTTCTGTACTTCCTTAGGTACAGAATTGCTTTCAGTGTTCAAAGTGGCGTGGTGGCATAATCAGTACAGTGATGATACTTCACAAATTTTTACAAAACAATCACTTTACACAATCTTGATGGAAGGAAAAGATTTCTTGTAGCTGGGAAGCATGGGAATCCTAAAAAGTGCTATCCTTAAATCAAAAATTGCTGTTTGATTTCAAAAATAAATGCAAGAAATGAGAAGTGGACAAAGCATTTTCTGGTAGACCGCTGAAAGGCACCACCCCCAGCTCCTCCATAGCATTTACTTGATTTGAATTCAAAATGTTATCTGATGACTTTTTGCAGGAAGTGTAGGTTTGCTTTTTTTTTGTTATTTTATTTTTCACTTACTACTTTCCCTGTAATGATTACTGAAGCCATTGGTCTGGAGAACTTGGGAATGTGGTCAAAGTGGGATGCAGGTAGCTGGCGTGTAGAGCTGTATGTACTGAGCACTGGTTTTAGTAAGCAGAGAGATGACAGAATGCTTGATGGCCCACAAAACCTGCTGAAGGTTAGCAGTAGTCCACTGGAAGTCAGTGTTCTAACTGAAATCTGAAGGTAATGAAGGCATCTTTATTCACTACCAGTGTCTCTTTAAACTAAGACTTTGCACTTTACATCAAATACTGCTACTCTTTCATGAACCTGGACTTAGCAAGACCACATAGATCTCACTAGATAACAATAAATTAATTTTGATTGTTTCACAGATAGGAAGAATTGTATCCAGCTGACCCAATAGCTCTTACTTGTTACATCCTCCCTCAGATACTGTGTAACTGTTTAATAGTGCTTCTAGTTGCTGTTGCACAGTATGTCTTGATGAAATTAGACTATTCCTTTTCATATATTAGCATGTTTTGCATAAGTGTAATATCTATCTATATAATTCAATGCTTATGCATCTTTTTAGATATATGTAATGTTATTTTTATCTTTTTATGGCGGGATGCCCATGGTTTCTGAAACTGTTTTTCCCAATTGCTTGCTTGCAGGAGAATATATGGTGCCTAGAAGCCTGGGAGGGAATGACTAAACTGAAACTTGAATGCAAAGCCTTTCTGATCAAATTCTGTTCTCGTGGAACACTGTGTCCTTCCTCAAATCACTGGTGACAAGCTGGAGCTCTTGTAAAGTGATCCTTCTGTAGTGTTATGCTTTCACACCGCTATGTGAATGCGTCTGCAATTTTTATGTCAATTTTTAAGCAAATACTGAAGATATCCCTTCTTCTTTATCCAGGCCCATATCAAAGGGATGTGAGCTCACTGCATTTTTACTCTGACACTATGTAATTTGTAATTAGTATCAAGAATTACATTTCTAAAGAAGTATGCATTACTATAAATTAAAAGCTTAAGTACATTGTTATAAGTGAGATATGAATGCAGCAAAATTTTAAAATAAAAACTCAATCAGGAATACTGACTGATAAGAATGATAAGAAAAAATGGTATATTTTTGTTAAGGAATATTCCATATACTTGCTGTCCTGCAATTGGCTTCCTTGCTCTGTTATCAAAGACCTATTTGCTTATTATGGAATTTGTTTTTATTGCTTGCTAACGACATAATTTTTTTTTTTAAGTTACCTCACTAAATACTCCCCTCCTCATCAGATACGAGTCCTGCACTTATTTTCTCTTTATACTATGGATTTTAAAGAAGCCGGAATAGAAGTTACTGAAACTATAACCATTTTTAGCCATATGCTTGCAGAAGTTTTGAATGTCTTTTCCTGTCTTTTTTTTTGTCATGCTAGCTTGTTATTATCTTACAAAAATAAGCATTCGTAATAGTAGCTGCCATTGTTAAAGTGGGTGTAGTTGCTGTGTGCTTGGCCTGTGCTTGTGGGTAGATTAGTTGACAGATGTCACCGAAAGGTCTCCTTGTTGCACAGGGAGACAGTGCTCTCCCCGTACAGCACCGAGCACTCTGTATATATGCAAGGGCGTTACATGTGTGAGAGTTAAGGAACTGAAGAGCCTAAGTCTGGGTCTTCATGGTCAGAGCCAGGTCACCTGTGACTTTCTGCTTATAGGAAATATGCTGTCCACTATGGATCTACTGTAAGTGGGTGAAGGATTCTAATATGTTGCTATAAGGCTGTATTTCTTCACCTAGCAGTTACTCAGAATAGGCTTGCAAGGAATTTTTTACTTTATTTCTGCACCCCAGGAGAGCTTTATGCCAGAGCCAGAAATATATGTGGAAATGTTCAGTCCTCTTTGGCTTTTGGAGCAAAATTAAGCATATGCTTGAGTCTTTGCAGGAGAAGGACATTTTGAATGGGTCTCTGAGTGTTGGTGAGTAAGACAGGTATCTCTTTAGCAAGGCTTAGTGCTTATTTAGTACAGTTTATTATTCCTATAGCATAAGAAATCATATTAATGGTATTAATTCCCGGTGTAACTCAGATTGATAAATATATGGACAAGAAATATGAAAAGAGAAGAAAAAAAAAGCAGAGCATAAGCTTAAAAAATATTAATATAAATAACAAAACCAGACACAGACAAGATAAATAAATAAAAAAACAAATTGAGATGATTAGCATACTAGGATCCTGCTTCATGACTTCTAAATGCTACTTCAGTACAACTAGTAGATGACAATAATAACTTGTTATAATTGTCAGCAGTATACGCAAGAAACAAATATAACCGTGGTGAGAAATATTTTTTTATCACAGAAACATGGCAGTCAAATCATTCTTCAGAAAAGAACAAGAGCAAACCTGTTAAACGTCTTTCTGTGCTCTCCTTCTGTAAGGCCAGAGATTGTTGGGTTTTATAACTTTTTGAAGTTAGCGTTAAATCCTTTAAAGACTGACTTATTTTTGAAAACAGTAAGTTTGGTTCTCCATTTGCCTTACATACATTTACTGTCTAACCAGTCATTAAGACTTAAAAATTTTAGAGTATGTTATGTCTCTTTGCTAGAAATAACATGTTTATAAGCCTTTAATTTTTTGTTTGCTTTCTTATGTCGTTTATTTTTATGATTATCTTTTGCTGAGAGAACTTTAAAATTCTCTTTCCAGCAGCAATCTTGGAACATATGGTATCTGCTGATAATCCTGCTGTTTTGAATGGTGCCAGAATGGTCTAAATTCCATTTCTCGTTGGTAACTCCTCCAGAAATTATTTAATAGCTTGTAGCTTTTGAAATTCTACGTAGCTCATCCTGTCCAAGTTACTGTTTGTTTGTATGCTATCTTATTTCCACCACTCGAACTGGAGGTGGAAATGTAGTATGCACAGTTTTATCTGCTTATCCCTATTAGCTTAAGCTGATTCAAAATACAATTTTTTTTTTGTATAAAATATCTGATGTGCTTCTCTCTTGCAGATAGGGGAGTTAAATTGTCTGAGAAGCTCTTTATCCCGTGCACTACGTGTGGAGATGTTTTACTCTGCTCTGACAGTCATCCAATATGCAATAAGTAATTTATTCTTTAAAAATGGGACAGACACTTAACTCAAAACAGTATGAATGTTCTCATATACCAAATATATGGACATATAAAAATAATCTGCAATGAGAACTTCGTTTTAGGACTTCTATTTTGGGTTTAATCATACTTCTAATCCCATCTTTCTTCAGACTTTTACATCAGCAAGGACCGTATCTGTTCTGACCTGACACTTTCTACATCTTAGCCAATTGCATTTCACCTAATACTTCTGTTTTGGGGTATGACAGGCTTAAAGAATCTGAATCCAAAGTTCAGTTTGGTGCCTACAAGATTAAACTGCATAGTACCAGTGAATTTGATTCTGTTAAAAGGGGAGTTGACGTAGTTGATATATGACCAAGTAAAAACTTGGTCTTACACTTCAGCAAGAGAATAGAGGAGGGCTCTGGTGAGCTAACCTGGGGAAGAAAAATCCCTTTCTAACACCTGCGCTTGAGATCCTATAACCTGGTGTAGATGAACTAATCACATAGTTGACTGTCAGTGAGCACTCATATTCCAGTCTTTTTATTTTTAATGACGTTACTGCTGTTCTTGGAGTAGGGTCCAGTAGTATGTTGCCCTGGGATGAGGGCAGGACTTGCGTATTCTTTTCAGTTGCCATAACGTGAACTGGGCATACTGAATTCTGTTCTCTGTTTGGTACTGAAGTTTATCATACAGTAGTATCTTTGAATGATACATATGAATCTTTGTGTAAGCTGTATTATCACACTTCAGATATATTAGTCCAAGCACATAAAACTATGAAAATAATTAAGCTGCACAATTATTAGTAGCATTGGGTCTCATGTATCAATCTAAATTATCTACTTCCTGTAATTTGGAGAAATTTTGCTCAGTAATGGCATAAACTTTTAGTTTTATAGAGATCAAATACCAGATTTCCGCTGCAAACTTTTTAGTATGAAAGTGAAGAGCCTGAGAGGTCATGTAACGTAACTGCTATTTTTACATCTTGAAAATACCACAGTATGTGTATACCTTGATCCATCTGATGTGGTACTGGGAGACTAAATAACAGCAGGAAGGATTAGAGAGCCCTAGGAGCTTTTCTAATACTTGTTTCAGATGTCTGATAGCTTTCTTAAGAAACATGCAGAAGAGAGAAGCCCATTTCATTAGCTTTGTAGCAAGCATCTGTTGCAAACAGAGGCTGATATTTCTTGGCTTGTTTTTTAGGAGGACTAATTTTCAGTGGGTGCTGAATAGTGCCAAAATCTCAACGTATGGGTAGGTGGCATCCGAGCAAGCAATCCAACCAATGTTTTACATACTTCAAGTAGGTGGATTTGACTTTATAGGAGCTAGAAAATCCAGGCAGGTAGTTTACCTCTGTAACTTTAGACATCCATACGTCCATCTTTGGAGAGTTGAGCCTTCATCACCGAGGAGATGATCCTGCTTGACCAGAGCTTGTGAGGTTCCACTGAAGGTAATGGCTCAGTCTGTGGAGTTAGAACTTTGCGTGTGAATATTGTCTTGTTAGCAGTGAAATATTCTCTTTGACAAATACATCTTTTGACATACTGGTTTTTGAGAGATGCTTGATAAAATGACTTTACAGGGAGGGAAGACAAGGGGTGTATCAAACTGTGACTAAATAACGATTATTACCAAACTAGTAGAGGTGTAGGCTCAGCAGTTCTCATTTTAGAGCCAAACAACAGAATGGTTTTTCTTTCATGTTTTCACACTCTGTACAGATTTGTTTCCCTTTTACGGAAAAATTCTGGAAGAAATAGGATATGTTTTAGCTTCTAAAACTACTTTGAAAAGAAGCAGTGGCTGTCACCTGATTTTTTCCAACAGGGGCTCTCGCACTGCAGATCCCTGGGATCCCCAGGGCAGCAGAGGTTCCACAGGAACCTGCTGGGTGTTATGTTTTGCTGTTTAATTACATCTGGGGGCTATTTATGCTTTTTCTGTATTTTATAACATAAAAATGTATTTATAGTTTATAAGTGTGTTTCAAAATATACATAGAAGATACAAGTTTATTTGAGGTAAATAGATGGGTGTTTCTAATGCAGAATGCTTGTTAGTGATTCATCTAAATGACATACGAAAGTGGCAATGTCAGTGAAAGGCCAACAGTGGATATAGAGCACCACTCCATATATACTTCTTGTGAGCTTCAGTGGATGGTGTGTTGGCCAAATGAAGAGAGCCTACATTATTCTGAAGGGAAGATGATGAAGAGCTATTGGAGAAGCTGAGGCAGCTAGAAAAAAGAAATATGATTATTGTTTTCCCTTTTGTGTTTGTCAGGTACTCTAACAGAAGAATAGAACTTAGTTTTACACTTATATAACATTTGGCTAAAATCCCTGTAACTATTTTAGGAAGCCAGATTCATTAGTCGCTATGAAGTAGTGTGTCCAATGCTGTCTTTAAGAGGCAGTTGCTGCCATTTAGTACCAGGTTGAGAAAGTTCCCTATTAAGTTTTTCATTTTAATAGAATGTGCCATACCTGGTCTCTTGCTCTGTTAGGGTGGACAGAAATGGCTAGATGAAGAGGCAGTTGCTGCCATTTAGTACCAGGTTGAGAAAGTTCCCTATTAAGTTTTTCATTTTAATAGAATGTGCCATACCTGGTCTCTTGCTCTGTTAGGGTGGACAGAAATGGCTAGATGGTAGATGCCAGCAGTAGTGCATCAGGAGAAGAAGGAATGGGAGACTGGCAAGAGGACAGACCATGCCTTGCCCATCTTGATGTGATTTTTTTACTGATCTTGATATCATTAAAAATACTTAATGGCAAAAGAGAAACTGTGAGCACTACTGGAGCTGTGAGAACTACTGGAACTGGCAAGAAGTTATCTAAAACACTAAGAGCTTCTCAATTCAGGGAATGGCTAACTCTTTTGTCCCTGCTCCCCACACTGAGCGCTGCTCCTAGCGTGCCTCCAGGCCAGCTGACTAGCCCAGCATTCTTGGGACCTGTTGAGGCTTGGGTTGCAGGTAGCTGGGGGCTCATACTCTTAATTCTTGCTTAAGGTCCCCCAATTCTTGGTTAAGGTCCCCTCTGTACACCCCATCTAACCTCGCCCCCAGTATTGATTGTCACTAGATATGGCATTTGCACTGAGCAGAATATATAATTTCTCCCATATTAATTTCTTCTCATTCAGTGCTTTTCCATCAAACTCTGGGCTGTTGTCCTCACAACCTGTTGTTAAATGCACTGATTGTTCTGATAGAGCTGCTGTGTGACCACTTTTGTTCATGAATGTTTTCTGTGGTCACCCATGGTTTGACCACTGCTGATATGCAAGTTACCTTTGCTAACTTGCTTCAGACAAATGTAAGGGGGGAAAAAAAAAATTTACTCAGCAGCTAATAACTTTTTTCCTCCCTGTGTTTGGGTATTTGTGGGTATAGCAGACAGAGCTTCTCTTTCTTGGTGAACTGACTCTTTCCCATTTCAGAACTTGCCTTTTTCCTGTTTTCCTACTGCTAATAAAATCTGGTCCAGCATGACTATTGGATAAAGCTGTTTGCCCAAATAAGACAGCAGAGAAACCAAGATGAACTGTTTCTAAACATTGAGACGCACAGGAAAATGAATTAAGAGCTACGATTCAGCTTTGTAAGAAAATTCTTGATGAGAATTAGTATTAAATTACTGTGCTATTCAGGAGTAAATCTTGCTTATGTATTTCACAATAGTTTGCTAAATAACATGTGCATTGCATACCTTGTTTTAAAATATTGAATCATTGATCCATAGAGAATAAGTGGTTAATAATCTAACTATTCAATTACTGTTTGCAAGTCTTCAAAATTAAGACACAGAAACAAAGGACAATGTTTTGCCTTCTCTGTTGCAGAAGATGTTGCAGTGACTGTTTCCATGCAGTACATTAATGTTACTGTATTTAGTTTTATAGTTCATGAAGCAAATAATCCAAAGTGAATAATGCAATTATTAATGTACAGACCACTGAGCACAGAAAAAACGGTAGTGATCACACTGTCAAGCTTGCTCAGTACTTTACAATTATAATTTAAATCCATTTCTTTGGAATTTCTTGACTAATAATACAGGAGCTGATGTCTGTTGGTTTAAAACTACTAATAAAAAGAATTTAAAAGATCATTAATGCTGCCTTTTTGAGGGTCAAAAAGTCAAAATTTATCTGGAAAAAAGCCTTGTATCTTTTTTGCTTGATGCATGAAAAGCTGAAACATTTAAGAGCAAAATCCTTGCTTCCTGATGAAGCAGAGAGGTGGGCTGTTGAGAAATGTCAGCCTCCCTGGTCTAAGCTCTCTGAGATTTGGGTTTTGGCCTGCTCCTTAGCTTTGTCACTGCTGTTCAAATAAAGCACCACCTGGCCGTCACTTAAGCACATCGTTATGTTGACTCATGAATAGGTTTTGCTGTATGAAGATCAGAATGCTCTGTATCCAGGAGGATCAAGTCCTTGGTGGAATACGCTCTGGATTTATTATTTTTATTTTGTGCTGACGTACAGTGATATGGAGACTGGCAACCTAGCCATTGTTATGTAGGAAAACTAGCTCGCCTGGAATAGATGAGGGGGTATGGTTTAGATTAAAAAAATAATAAGAAGAAAAAACCCCTGCAGGTTCAAGGCCACAAAATGAGGATGTCCTGTAGTATGCAGGAGCTTTGTGCTGTCACAGGAAAAATACTTTTTCCACAGACCCAACAGTATAAGAATATTTAATAAATATTTTAGCCAAGCTTGTGTTAAAATACAAAGTTTTCCTGAGCACTTCAGAAACTGTGTTCTATAAAAATACACATAATACTTAAATTCTGCAAAAAGATAACCATGGTTTACTAAGCAAAAGCTTTCAGACTCGGTTGCTCTTTCCCACCTGCGTGGAGGAAAAGCACAAGAGTTCTTTGTGCAGGCGAGAGTAGAACGGTTTAGCTGTCACATGAGAGGAAGATAGTTGCTTCTGCTTTTTAGAGAACAAGCACAGATTGTGAAGCCTCGACTGTTGTATTACATTGTTCATGAATTCAAGTCCAAGGGCCTCTAAAAGACTTTTTTTATATCAGTTGGGAAGTTAATCATGGTTATATGAACAAATGAAATACTGTGCCATTCTTTCACTGCTGGGATAGTGTTTTCTGTCTTGTATACAAAGTATTCATGCAACTGAGATGGTTCATGCCATGGAATAACTAATATAAAACCCAGTAACTTCATATATTTTTCACTTGCACCTATATTATTTTGGAGCTGTACTGTTCTTATGCAAAGATTTTTGTCTTTGAAGTGATTTTTTTGACTGAGGAAAAAATGTGAAGTTGACCCTTTTTACACAAGAGTTTTTCCCCTGTTTTAAACTTGTAGGCACATTCTCCATTTGGACTCTACCTCCTGCTATAAAATCTTTGTTTTTCATGAATTATCACTAGTTTTTTGTCTCTGTTTCTAGAAAGCAGTAGCATGGAATTCAGTGCTGGGGCAAAAATAATTTTTATGTCACTTGCATTAGTTTTGAAGTTAAGCAAGCATTAATGCTTAACCTCTGAAAAAACATTTATTCTTAGGTGGATTGTGTTTCTATTTATAAACATTTTTAAGTCTTTAATTGCTAGACACAGTTCTGAGTGTCTAAAATCGGTTATTAACAGTAGATTTAGATTTTGCTTGAAAGAAAATGTATTTTGTTTACAGTATCCATCTGCTTATTACGTTTCAGCACTGAACAGGAAGAGTTATTTCCTGCCTCGGAGTACTTTGTTTCCTTTGTCTCTACAATGAGAGAAAAAAATTAACAGGAGTACTCCTCTGACCAGTGAAAACTTCTCGTTTTTCTAAGTTGAGATTTGTGATAAATGAACCTTAGTAATACATTGCTGATGAAGATAGGAATGTATTTTAACATCATCAGGGATGTAATTTTAACATCACCTTATTGTAATGAATGTTACAGGGAATATGTTGTAGGTCATCATACAGTACACAAATGTAGTTTTAACTGCATAGCTAAATGTTTTAGAAGCTGAAGACTGCATGCATGAAAGCAGCGGTTGTAACTAAATTATTATATAGCCTTATCTTCCACTTCAAGTTGTGATTTTATTTTGGAAAAAAAATTTCATTCTAAGAGTTGACTTAATCAAGGTTGCTTATTTTTAAAGATGGCTAACTTCAAGAAGATGGGTGGGGATTATGTGCTGCTGCTTAAGAATGTGGTTTTCCTGGTGATTTAGCAGATAGCTCAACAGAATCAGGAAATCTTCCAGACTGTTCATATTTGTTTTTCAGCGTCTGACAGTATTTTTTGCTTTTTTGTTGTTGCCAGCAATCAAAAGCAACTACTTTGCCGTAGGTCAAAAAAGTACAAGTCTAGATGGATTACACTTTCATTTTACGGATATGAACTTGCTGTGAATTTTGCTATAATTATAGCTGACTTGAAGAGCTTTTGAGTCATCAGTCACTCAGAAAGCAACTCTCAAGGCCACTAGCCTTACTTTCATGACTTTGGTGTCCAATTTAAACATGCTTACTGTGTATTAGTTTACAAGTCCTCTTTTTTGAGGAAGAGTTCATGTATAGGAAGAGGCACTACATACATAGTTTCATGCTTGTGCATCCTATGAAGATGGAAAATTTTCACCGTTAATTTATATTCATTTTGTAAATTGTTTTAAAATAGAGATTGCAAGCTTTGAATTGCCGAGGAATGCATGAACCCTCACAACACTTGTGAAACCTTTGGTAAATAACATGACATATAGGATAATTTTTGTATTGGTTTAATATTTGCCAAAACCTTTGTTTTTATTGGGTGTCCAATGTTACAAACAGTACACAAATTTTAAAGAAATAGCTCTCAAAACAGGAATTGCTGCAAATTGCAGACTAGCAAATTAATCGTAACTCTTAAAAGGCTTGCTGCAGTCAGTTGGCAGTAATGTTTTAGCAGCTGCATTGTAAGGAGAGGGAGAATAGGATGGCACAAAGTTTAAGAATGCTGTGGTATTATACTTTAACTAAAATTAATTGTGTTTATGACTATATTATTTTCTCTTTGCTGTAGTCGTGACATGGAGAATAAAGAAACCCTCAGGGGGTTGCAGAAGATGGATGACCGCCCAGAAGAGCGCATGATCAGGGAGAAACTCAAGGCAACGTGTATGCCAGCCTGGAAGCATGAATGGCTGGAAAGAAGAAGCAGGAGAGGCCCTGTGGTAAGTGGCACTGATGGAAAGGCAATACAGTAACAGCTATTACAAATAAATATAGCTTAAACATCTTTCTTTTAGAAACCTCTTTTTCTTAACACTTTGCATACTCTTAATTATGGTTTCCTGTTCATTTTTTATGAGCTGTTTAACAGAAAACTGTGGCTGACTTTCTGAAATGCACGCATTTATTAAGCTTTATTTTTAAGAAAAAGGCATATAGCTCTGCTGCTGATTTGTGTAGTATAAAATAATACTGTAACAACACTGCCCTCTAATGTCAACAACAAAAGTAGCTCCTGTTCATTAGGTAAAAACTTAAGTTTGAGTGCAAAACTGCACTATAGTGCTTTGATTCTTAGGGGGACTGACTTCAGTTTTCCTTAGTTTGAAAATGTTAAAGTTTTCTGTGTATTGTGATGGAAGTATATGGAATTTTTGCTAGATAAAAAAACAAGCTGCAATCTTACTAGGACCAAAAAAACCAAAGCTCAGTATCTGTTTCACATAAGTCTCAACTCTGCTAAACTTTGGATGCCAGAGTATTCTATTAGCCTTTTGGGTAATACTTTTGTATAAATGGCTCAGAAGCAGTTTTAAGAAATTGTGAGCAGATAAACCTGAAACTTACTAAGCATAGTTACAATTCTATTCAGTATAATGCTGGTTAATTAATAGCTATTAGTTACCTGTAAGTGTATTTGCATTTGTCGACGTGACTCCCGTGTACAACTGGATGGGAGTGCTAATTTAAAGCTAAGATCATCTGATGCAGTAAACAAGTGTTTGGGGACAGCTTTTCTAGAAAAGAAGTAAGAGGGTTCTGTTGGTAACTTTCTGTCATGAGGAAGAACATTGAAAATACTTACAAGTGCACCAAAAAAGCAGTACCTCAAAGGGTCAAATAACACAAAACAGTTCTTACTTTAAAAATTTTTAAATGCATCTTGATTACTGCGTAGCTTGAAATTGTTTTTCTGCTCAGCCCACTTCCCTTGAAGTTTCTGGGTTTTTTTTAATACAGCTTTTGATGTTCCAGATTCTCAATTATTACCATTCTAATTTACATTTTAAATGTTTTCAAGCACTAGCAGCTGGTAACTGTAACTTGTCCATAGACACATGAATTGGCATTCTGACCTTCCAGGAAATAAAAAGCATTACAGAAATCGGTAGGAGGGGAAAAAAAAGGCTGCACTGCTTTTTATGTTTCTCCTTTATCCTGTTCACTTTCATAATCAGATAGCAGTGTATTTAAAAACAATAGCCACAAAGGTTTCTGAAAAGTTCAGGTTTGCAATACATAAAATATGGACTTCTTAAAGTAAAATGAGCAGTGCTTGGATCAAGGCTGTAAATGCAGATTTTTCTTCTTTTAGGCAGTGCATAACTGCTAGACCACAATCTCTCATTGTCCTCTTCTCCCTGTAGCCTGCTGAAACTGAAATGCATTTCAGGATAGTGGAATAGCTTCAGTTGGATGAGTTAAATGCTTCAGTTTAAAATAGCATTTGACCTTGTGGATGCAGTCTAAATCATCAGGTAGAAAGGCACTGAGTCTGGATGTCTCTTCCTCCGCATACCCTGAGCAGGGAAAGCCCCTTCCGTTTTTTGCCTAAATCGGAGACCTCTGGAACTTTCTAGGAGAGGTCTGCTCTGTTAATCTGAAGTGTTACTTGAAGCTTTCTTCCAGCTTTTGAGTCAAGCCTCCAAGACATGGAAAAATGTAGAACTAAAACTGAATCTGCCCACTGTGACAGCTTTTAATTCAATTCCCAGGGGCGGTACTCTTCTCAGGCATTATGTGGGTCTGAGAAGCAGGCAGCTGAAAGTTTTCTCGATACATTCCATACCTCAGTGTCAAAATTCAGTGTTCATGCAACAAAGCACTGTATTAGACGTATATATACTCACTCTGCTTGAGCACATGTGACTGTTCATGTGGTGCAGCACTGTCCATAGTGATCATCTCAGATACCAGATGTGGCATAGCTGTTTTACTTGTATGGCAGGCAGAAAACCCAGGTATGGTTCTTACAGGGCACAACACACCTTAATTTTGCTGCATTGTGTCCAGGTTTAAAGTAATTTTTACTTTGCAACAAGTGTTGTGCTGTAGAAATAGCAACCCTAGTATTTCTCAACTAATGCTTACTGTATATAACAGATGGATCCAATGTTATCGCTCTTAATAAGCAGACAATGCCTGTAGGAAAAAAATTCTTTTGGCTTCTGCTATCCAAGTAGGGGAACTGCTGTCCTTTGAGATATCATGAATGAGAATTACAGAATTACTTGGAGAGTCAAATCACTTGCTGCCACAACTAACATAAGCGTCACAAATGGAGAGGAAAAAAGGATCTTGCTTTTGTGTTGTGTGTAGATTAACAAGATAACCCCTATTAGATGTTAATATTAGAACCTAGGGAATATCAAACTTTGAATGTCTGGGTAACGGCTTAATTATATGGTGCTAGCAAACCAAATTTTGATGAATTTGTTTTGCTTTAGTGTAAAATGATCAATTTGTAATTCTAACACATGGTTTAATTCCTGCAAGGTGGTGAAACCTATTCCTGGGAAAGGAGATGGATCAGAAATGAACAAACTCTCTCTAGAACCTCAAGCTGAAGGGCAAAGCACTGCTGCTTCACCTACACAGAAAGGAAGACGTAGTCCTTCTCCTAGTAGCTCCTCTTCATCATCTTCTAGGACGGTTAAATCTGAATCACCAGGTGTTAGAAGAAAAAGGGTATCTCCAGTGCCTGTAAGTTGCAAGCTGTGATGTAATTTTTAACTTGGCTATATTGTGCAATCTTTTGCTTATAGAGGCAATTAATTTTCCCTGTGTAGGGTAAGATGCTGATACAAAGAGGTTATGACAGGGTATCACTTGAGTGAGAAACATAGAGCATATCTCATGTTATGTTTCTCATGTGTGGAATTTTATTCTCTACTCTTAGGTGTGTGTTTTCTTCTTAATTTCGTTCTGCTTTCAATTTTTATTTCTAGGAAATAAATGAAGAAATATAGATACTCAGTTGTGAAGATGTGTATGTTCTCTTAGCTTGATTTGCACGAAGAGGTGCTAGTAGTTTGGTTTTTTGCTGTAGTTTTGCATGTCAGTTCTCCAGGCAGGCATATTCCATCAGGGATAGGTTTGTTGTCTGGATGAAGATTTCTGCAGAAGAGTGTTACTGGTATGCTATTTGTGATCCTCTTTTCCAGAACTGATATTTATGTACAGATTAGGGAAGATTTAGGTGTATGCATTGTTAGAAGACTAAAATCTCTATCATTACATTTAAGAAGATCTGGAATAGAACGTTTTGAGCAATAGTGACTGGCTTTGTTAAAGAAGTTCAAGAGTATAATGTTTTGAGCAATAGTATCTAACGGGTTTGCTTGTTTTAAAAATGCTCCTCCGCAGCTAAGCTTCAGTTGACTTGTCTACAACTTCATAGTGCAATTAGAGTAAGAATAAGATCTAACTGCTTTTATTGTCCCATTGCTCTAAACAAGGTTTCCAAAAATCAGTTACAATATGTACTGCCATTCCTCTGAACTGGGGACGAATATGACAAGTTACAGCACTGCAACACAGCTCCTTTCCTCTTCACAAGAGAAATTGAAAAGTTAAAAAAAGCACCCCAAACCAAAACCACAACAACCCACCAAACTATCTAATTTAGCCTTTGATCCATTTTTACTTGATTGTTTTTCTTTGTTTTATATTAACCTTTCACAAAAAACCTTAGAAGTTCAGGCTATCTTTTACTTAACTGATGGATAGTAAGTCAGTTATAACCTACATCATAACATAAAATTCAAAGTGGATATAAATCAGAGCAGAAGATTTGAAATTGGACAGAGGCATTAATGCATCTCACAATGTTAGAAATGTGAAGAATTTAAATTAAGACAATTTTAATAAAAGGTTTGGGCCATTGAATTTTTGATCATGGGGAAACAAAACAAAAAAAATCCTATCCTGAACTGAAAGTTGCTTTAATTGTGCAAAGGAGAGGAAGCTGTATCCTTTTTCCTTTCCTTTGGAATTTCTTAAACTTTTGTTCTTCATTGACCGTATATTCCCTTTTGTAAACTGTAGTCGTAGGATTTCTTCATTTATGAAATACATTAGTGTTATAACATTATATAATAATTTCCTGTATTGAGTCACAAGTCCATGATTATCTTCTGATCGAATTATATTTGCTAATTCAGTAGTAATATGTTAAGGCAACCAATGAAGACTTGAAAATAGAAGCAATTTAAATAATTTTCTGTCATAATGTGAGACAAAATTTTGGTTACAAAATTCAGTTTTTTTTCTGCCCTTGAGTTCTGGGCATGGAAGAAAAGTAATCCTTTTAAAGGCATATAGTCTAAGCAGGTTGTAGTAGTTTCAGGTTTCGGGGACTCTCATATCCTATGTCATTTGGAGGGGAAAACAAAGAAACAAACAAAAACCCCACCAAAACCCAAGACCTAATTAAACTTACTGTTGTCCTGGAAATGCTTATGATGGAACCACTTATGTAGTTTCAGAGTGGACGAGTAACACCACCTCGACGAGCCCCATCTCCGGATGGCTTCTCTCCATACAGCCCTGAGGAAACAAATCGTCGTGTCAACAAAGTTATGCGAGCCAGGCTGTACTTGCTGCAGCAGATCGGACCCAACTCTTTCTTAATTGGAGGAGACAGCCCTGATAATAAATACAGAGTGTTTATTGGGCCTCAGGTAGAGAACATTTTTGTGTTGTCTGTAGCTTTTATTAGTTGATAGTTAATCTTGGAAAACTGTTCAAAACCAATTTAGATCAAGTTAGTTGCCAACCCATGATAACACTTCTATAAAGTAATATTTAAAAGTTGTAATCTGTGCTCATGTAATATCATGATCAGCTTGTATTTTGTCAAATATGTAGCAAGTATATTAGTTTTGTCTGAAGTTTTTCTTTAAAAAAAAATATTATTCTAGTTTGAAAGTAATTGCTATTGTCCTGTCTACTTCTCATTCCTAGAAGTGGCTCCGAATTATATATCTTAAGTATTTTTCGCTAAAATTTGGTCACTTCATTTTCCTGGTTTCTCACTATGAAACACTTTATTTCCTCTATTCATAGGATATATCTAAATGACAAGCACATGATGTAATTCCTTTAATGGTGTGATAATTTCATTAATACCCATAGTGAGGTCCTTTTCATAGACTTCCGTAGTACTAATGTGATGCTGCATTGGGGAACATCTAGGTTTTTGAGTAAACAAGCATCTCATTTAAGTTTGATTGCTGTCATGTTATGGATATATGATGATGATATGCATAAATTCCTTCTAGTATGAAGCGTGGCAATAGCTTCGGTTGATTTTTAACAAATTAAAAAATGGGGAAAAAAAAGTCAGTTCAAAACTGGTGTAATAATTGTCTGCTTTTCCATACATATTCTGGAATAATATTTTGGGAATTCACATTTTTGTAAGGCCACATAAGAAGGTATTTATGCGTACTTATGAAATACTTTGCATAAACTACTTTTTTTTTTTTCAGGGGCAAGGGGGGTGGGTAGTATATGTTCTATGGTGCCTTTAAATGTGGAAGAATTATCTATGTAATTATCAATTCAGTAGTGCCTTAGCATATACTTCTCTTTGCAGACTTGTAGCTGTGGCCGTGGGACGTTTTGTATTCATCTGCTGTTCGTTATGCTGCGCGTGTTCCAGCTTGAACCCTCAGACCCAATGCTCTGGAGAAAGACACTGAAGAACTTTGAGGTAATCAATTTCTAATAGATCTAATGGCAGATCTAAAATACACTCCAGGTAAAAGGCACTAGGACATTATCTTAAAATGCTGAAAACTGTTGCTTTTCAAAGCAACAAGAATATATGTTTTTAATTATATCTTTAATTCAATCTCAAGAGTTCTGTAAGTAGAAAAAAAAAGCTGTAAATAAAGACATAACTAAAAGAATAGTAGAAAGCTGTAGTTTAGTGAATGATTCCAGTCTTGGATTTTCTACTCAAATTTCTGTATCTGTCTCACAGATGAGCAGAAAGGTAAACAGAATGGGGGTCTTCAGAAGTAATTGTGTATATATTTAAAGCTGTTATTTATTTTTAATAAGCAAATAAGTTTTTGTTGTAAAGTGTTTCTTGTGATCTGCTTATTAGTAAGACTTCTGAAATTCCTCCTAGTGCTGCTACTGCTAGTGCATTATTGTGAAGGTGAATAGATCTTTTTTTAGCAGTAGTTAAGCTTCAGTAATATTACTTTTAATTACAAGCTATTCATAGCATAAATACGACTGTTGCTGTCTTTTTCTGATGTTAGGTTGAGAGTTTGTTCCAGAAATATCACAGTAGGCGTAGCTCGAGGATCAAAGCTCCATCTCGTAACACCATCCAGAAGTTTGTCTCACGCATGTCAAATTCTCATACATTGTCATCATCTAGTACTTCTACATCTAGTTCAGAAAACAGGTTAGTATTTTTCTACAGGAATTAAAAGCTTTATTCTGTAGTTTTCTTTTAATTTTGGAGGTTTAGAATCACCTACATTCTTTTTGTTCAAAGCTGCTTTCATTTCAAACCACGTTAAGTCTCTGTATTTGTAAACAATCGAGTCAAGCATACATTAGTCACCGTGGTACCAAGTGGGCATATTTACTTTATAGCTTCTGTTTGAAAAATGTTAAGTAGAGTTGTGAAAAGAATTTTTTTGATCCTTTATGAATTTGGGAAACAAACTTTTGAAATGTAAGTGTAAGACTAAAGCATATATTAACTTTGGAAACCTGTTTGTGTGCATTTGTTCAAATACTTGTGCAAATGTTGACAAATGAAGAAACATTTTTCTCTTGTCCTACTCTGGAGAAATGCTTGCGCCTATGACAATATACTGAAAAATTTTTGGGTAAATGCACTATTTGTATAAACGTATATAAAAAAACATATAAAAACATAAGTAAGCATATATTTAAAAAAACACTTCATGTAAAATGGGCGATTAAATTATTTTAAGGAAGCTATTAAACTATTATTATTTTTATAGTTTATACAATATTAAATGATACCTTATTTATCAATTTTAAGTGATGCTTGATTCTTTGATTTCCTCCCGCCCCCTTCTATAGAAGTCCTTCCTGACTTCTACTACTTGAGTGCTTTTGCGTGTTGTTTTTCTTGATTTTGAAGTGATACTGGTTAATTTTTTTAACAAGTGATTTGTGCATGCGTTCGTTAGAGGATGTCTAGTTCACCCACTAGAGAGGTCAAACCACAGAAGGCAACCTAAACTAAGGCTTTCTTGTGTGTAAAGTGAAAGCTAACTTAAGGAGTACCTTGATATGCTACTCTGTGATAATAACCATGTAGTTAGATGAATATATTCAGACAGGTTTATAATTCTGATGTACAGACTGTGACTTTAATTTCTTTTACTTATTTTTTCAAATTGCCAAGTTGTGTCACTCTAAATAAATCGCATAAACAAAGTAGTTAAATACATAACCTACTCTAGAACTACGTATCTGGCAAGCCAGTTCCTTTCATGTAGATACCTTGCGTAGGAGCTTTCCCCCCCACCCCATAGAATTGGGTTCACTGGGTTGTGAACTTCACTGCATTAGTTCTCACTTTTTTACAGGATGAAAGATTTTTCAGTTGTTTGCCAGTACACCTGATGATTAGTTTCTAGTATTACTGGTTCAATGAGATAAGTTGCTGTTTTATGAAAGTTTAATCTTGCATGATACAAGTATTGGACAACACTGAGCATCAGATTCATTTGAGATAGAAGTTCACTCAGTATTGATAATTACTGTGACTTGCAATTATTTTTGGTTTACTACTAATTCTTCAAAAATAAGTTTTAAATTAATACTTGTGTTTCTGTACATGCTGTGGAAATGGATTTTTCACTGTAAACTTATTTTTATGGATTTTTAAAGGAAAAAAAATAGTGGCAACCATTTGCAAGGAAATAGAAGTGAATGTATGTGTATAGAAATAATGTATATACAAATTAACTTTGTTTTAAAAATATATTGTTGGTGAACAAATACAGGGTTCCTGCAAACTTTTAGACACACACCAATTATAACATAAATTTTTGCTATGAATAGTGCACATTTAAACAATATTACAGAAGATTAAAATCTGTGTTTTTCACTATGTGTTGTTTAAATTCAGAATAATTTTTCTGGCAAAATCTCTGGTTATATCCATTTAAAAATTAAAGTGGGGGTAAATAAAATGGAAGCAACGTGTAAAACGGGGAAAATGTTTTTTTAAAAAATCTACATGTGACATGTAGGTGTGTTAGTGTTTGTGTGAATCTATTGCATCTCTTTCTGTTAGTGGCAGAAAATTCTTGAGTGGCTGTTATCTTCTGTTAATTTTTTGAGTTTTACATAAGTTCATCAAATATATTTACAGTTTCCTGTAATGTGCTAAACACTACCTTGTGACTCAATACTCTGAAAGGAGTGTGATGGAAAAAAAATGTGGGTAGCTTTAAAACTATAAAAATTGCTTAGCTTTTCAAAACCAAATGATAAGTATAAAAGGGAAGGTTGGTTTGTTGAAAGAAGCCTTAGGGGAAAAAAAAAATGTAAGTGCCCAAGGCTGGGCCTTTCAATCTCTAATTGGTATCTGACCTAGTTTGAAAAGATGTCATGCGATTTGTGACTTTCCCTTTCATTTCAACAAAGTGTTGTCTGTACTCAGTGCTTCTAAAAATTTGGTTGCTTACTTATTCAGATGAAGGTTTAAGAGAATGATTCATGAATAGCCTATAGTTACTCAGAAGTGACTGTTCCAAACTAGAAGTTAATATTTTTTCACTGTTAAAGCCTTTTCTGAATTCTGATATGACACTTTTAGAATCACAAATATCTATTTTTATAGTATGAAGGATGAAGAAGAACAGATGTGCCCCATTTGTTTGCTAGGCATGCTGGATGAAGAGAGCTTAACTGTGTGCGAAGATGGCTGCAGGAACAAATTACACCACCACTGCATGTCAATATGTACGTTGTCGTCTTTGTCTTGTTAAGTTCTGGTGACTCTCTAAATATGCAAAAGTATTATAACTTAGTGTGTTTTCATTGGGGTTTTTGTTTTAAAAGCAAAAAACCAGAAACCTGCTTCTAAGTGATGACTGGTAGCTCTTTGTGAGAGTTTGGTATCATTCAGGTACTGTTGATATGCCATATTTTATCAGTTATTCACAAATAAACTTTGAGAAAGAAGTTAACTGAAGGGCTAGAGGTTTGAGCCTCTTTTACCTGAGTGAAGAGATTATGTCCAGTTAGAGCAAGGTTAGGAACAGACTTTTAGCCCCCTGTGACTTGTCATTAGAATACATGAAACTCATCTACTATCAGTTGAAATTACATAGTGAATTACCTACTATGCTTACATACTGCATTAAATGAAGTATATAAATAGCTACAGTTCGCTTTAACAAATAAAATTCCATCTCCCATATTTTAATACTTTTGAAAAAGTATTGCTTATGTTTGAAGACAAAAGGAACTGCATTTCAGTTGATAACTTTTAATATCAATTGTAGTGCTAAACAGAAGCATTTCTGCATGCAAAAAATGTTTAAATGCCCATATTTATCAGGCTGCTGCAAATGGCTCAGTTCAGAAGCATTTATCCTGAAACTAAAATTCTTCAGTAAAAATTAGAAATAGTAGTGCCATCTTCTGGTTTTACACACTGTATGTACACACTGTATTATCCTGTTGCTGTATTGCAGGGGCAGAAGAATGCAGAAGAAACAGAGAGCCACTTATTTGTCCTCTTTGTAGATCTAAATGGAGATCTCATGATTTCTATAGGTAAGGATTCAGCCTGTGTATAACAAACTATCTGTTTCTGGATCCTCAGTTGATGTTTCTAAAATATGCTGAAGTATTTACTTCAGTAAATGTTTCATTTGTTAATCCATGTTATTTGTTGTTAATCTGTAGTCATGAATTGCCAAGCCCTGTGGATTCTTCTGTTCTCCGTGTGGTTCAGCAACAAACTCAGCAGCAATCTACAGCTGGATCACAGAGAAGAACTCAAGATAGCAATTTTAACCTTACTCATTATGGGGTCCAACAGATCCCTTCTGCCTACAAAGATTTAGCTGAGCCATGGATTCAGGTAATTTCACTTTGTAAAAGAAGTTTTAAATGTAAAAACTGATTTTGAACTGTTTTGCTAGATTTGTCAGATCAACAATTCAAAAATTTATTTTGAATCCCATCAGCTTTATGGTTGATTATTATTGGAAATAATTTTATTTAACTTGCATCAGAAGAGAAGGTTTTCCAGTCTTGTTTTAACTGGGATTTCAGTTTTGGACTTCATCTCAGGTCTCAAATTAAAGGTCCATGTAATAAAATGTATTCTTAACTCTAGTTTTGGTTGTGCAAGTGTCCCATAAATACAAAGTTGGCACTTACTGTTACCCAAGTTGTGTTGCAGGAGCCGAATTACCTAAATAACCTCCAGAGTCTAGAGTGCCTCAACTGAGCAGGGGTCACACTTAAAAGTGGGAGAACTTGTATTGCCTATATTTCTGCTGTAATTTTTGTCTGGTATAGCTGGACCCTGGCTTCAGGGTTGTTTATACCAACGTCTAGAAAGAAACTCCATACTGAATAATTAAAATTCAAAGTGAATGAAACCATCCATACAGTCATCCTCCTGCTTCTCTTAACAGAGTTTTTGGACAACCAATGACTTATCATTTATGATGTTTCATTTCTATCACAGAATCTTTTTTTAAGACACTGTACCTTCTGATACATTTTTGCTGTCAGACTTCTTACGGTGATTTTTCACCAGAAACATTTCTTTGCTCTTTTTGATTGATCTTCTTAGGTACTTAAGTTGCGACGTTATTCAGTTTGACTCCAGTAACGTTGCTTTTTCCTTGGCAGGTATTTGGAATGGAGTTGGTTGGCTGCTTGTTTTCTCGAAACTGGAATATAAGAGAGATGGCACTTAGACGTCTTTCCCATGATGTTAGTGGTGCTCTATTACTGGCTAATGGTGAAAGCACTGGAAATTCTGGAAGTAGCAATGGAAACAACACAAGTGCTGGAGCTCTGGGAGCAGCTAGTGGGTCATCTCAGACCAGTGTCTCAGGAGATGTGGTGGTAGAATCCTGCTGCAGTGTGCTGTCCATGGTCTGTGCTGACCCTGTCTACAAAGTGTATGTTGCTGCTTTAGTAAGTAGTTGTTTACTTGTATTTTAGTAATTTCGAAGTTACTTAAGAGAGAGATATATGAAGTCAGGAATCCTAGTAATTATTGCTGAGTACCACTGATGACTTAACTTTTAACCTTCATCTGAAAACAGGATGAACAAAATCCTCAGCGAGGGTGAAATGGCATGACTCCACTGGGCAAATATAGCTACAGTGCTAAGTATTACACTACTTGTATGACTAGGTTCTTTCCAATCTCAAAGAATACATGACTAATTCTTTCAGTGAATATGTAGTAAGCTATTTATCTTTTGAACATTTCACTGATATTTTGAATGCAATTTATATAAAACTATTTACAACTCTTTAAAAAAAAAAATTTTAAAATTGTGCAGCTAATTTGATTTCCTATGTATTGCTTTTTTCCTTTCTCTTAGAAAACTTTAAGAGCCATGCTGGTATATACTCCCTGTCATACTTTGGCAGAGAGGACTAAACTACAGCGACTTCTCAAGCCAGTTGTTGAGACGATACTAGTTAAATGTGCAGATGCCAACAGGTATGGTGTCTCTTGAATTTCAAATTCATTTTGGATTGTACTGAAATATCTTGAAGCTTCATTTGTTCCTATTTATGTGGAACTAGGAAACCCATTTATAGTTGGTGGTGAAATAAAATATGTGGATCATAAGTATAAATATATGATGTTGTTATTAAAGTCTAATTGCCACCAATAAACTTCTGGCTTGAAAGATGTAGGTTTTCATAGAATCATTAAGGTTGGAAAAGACCTCTAAGATCATCGAGTCCAACCATCAACCCAACACCACCATGCCCACTAAACCATGTCCCTAAGCGCCTCATCTACACGTCTTTTAAATACTTCCAGGGATGGTGACTCAGCCACTTCCCTGGGCAGCCTGTTCCAAGGCCTGACCCCTCTTTCAGTAAAGAAATTTTTCCTAACGTCCAGTCTAAACCTCCGTTGGCACAACTTGAGGCCATTTCCTCTCGTCCTATCGCTTGTTACTTGGGAGAAGAGACAACACGCACCTCGCTACAACCTCCTTCCAGGTAGTTGTAGAGCACAATAAGGTTTCCCCTGAGCCTCCTTAGTCCCAGTTCCCTCCTCGTAGGACTTGTTCTCCAGACCCTTCACCAGCTTCGTTGCCCTTCTCTGGACACGCTCCAGCACCTCCATGTCCTTCTTGTAGTGAGGGGCCCAAAACTGAACACAGTATTCGAGGTACGGCCTCACCAGTGCCAAATACAGGGGCACAATCACCTCCCTGCTCCTGCTGGCCACACTATTTCTGATACAGACCAGGATGCTGTTGGCCTTCTTGGCCACCTGGGCACACTGCCGGCTCATGTTCAGCCGGCTGTCAACCAGCACCCCCAGGTCCTTTTCCTCTGGGCAGCTTTCCAGCCACTCTTCCCCAAGCCTGTAGCGTTGCCTGGGGTTGTTGGGGCCGAAGTGCAGGACCCGGCACTTGGCCTTGTTGAACCTCATACAGTTGGCCTCGGCCCATCGATCCAGCCTGTCCAGGTCCCTCTGCAGAGCCTTCCTACCCTCGAGCAGATCAACACTCCTGCCCAACTTGGTGTCGTCTGCAAACTTACTGAGGGAGCACTCGATCCCCTCATCCAGATCATTGATAAAGATATCAAACAAGACAGGCCCCAAAACTGAGCCCTGGGGAACACTGCTCATGACCGGCCGCCAACTGGATTTAACTCTGTTGACCACAACTCTCTGGGCTTGGCCGTTCAGCCAGTTTTTTACCCAGCAAAGAGTACACCGGTCTAAGCCCTGAGCCGCCTGCTTCTCTAGGAGAATGCCGTGGGAGACAGTGTCAAAGGCTTTACTGAAGTCCAGGCAGACCACATCCACAGCCTTTCCCTCATCTACGAGGCAGGTCACCTGGTCATAGAAGGAGGTCAGGTTGGTCAAGCAGGACCTGCCTTCCATGAACCCATGCTGGCTGGGTCTGATCCCCTGGTTGTCCCGCACATTGCTTATGAGTACTCTCAAAATGAACCGCTCCATAATCTTCCCTGGCACCGAGGTCAGACTGTCTGGCCTGTAGTTCCCCGGATCCTCCTTCCGGCCCTTCTTGTAGATGGGCGTCACATTGGCAGCCTCCAGTCGTCTGGGGCCTCCCCAGTTAACCAGGACTGCTGGTAAATGATGGAGAGCGTCTTGGCAAGCTCCTCCGCCAGCTCCCTCAGTACCCTCGGGTGGATCCCATCTGGCCCCGTAGACTTGTGAGCATCCAGGTGGCATAGCAGGTCGTTAACTGCTTCCTCTTGGATTATGGGGGGTTTATCCTGCTGTCTGTCCCTATCTTCCAGCTCCTGAAGGCACCTGATTGTATTTTTCTAACACTTAAGTGTTAGAAGTATCTTAAAAGATACTTTGCTTTCATAAGGTCTTTTTTCCCCTTAAAATAAAGGAAGATGTTAGGTGCAGTCATCAACCATCCCAGCCATCTCAGTTGATACTGCTTTGGTCTAATTCTCATGACTCACCTTTAAGCAGTCAGCAAGTACCCTTCAGCAAGTACTAATCATGTACATTTCCTTTTTCAACAAGAGCTGTTGTACGTCTGTGCTATGAACTGTTAACATAGCACTTCTACTTTTTATTTCACAGTGTAATGTTAGGAGATGGCTATTCTGAGTGAATACCCTTGCTTTCTGGCTTGAGTAGGCCTTCTCTTCCTGTCCCAAGCTACCCTGTTTGTTCTGCCAGACCAACAATTCTTCACCTGTACTGTAAAGTAGATGCAGAAGTCCACCAGCTTGATTTTTGTCACTTTAGGTTTAGTTCCTAAGCAGCATTTCTTCTGAAACTGCAGATAGAGATGCCCCAGCAATAGTCTAGCAATAAAATATCTAAAGTTAAGGAATAAGTAAAATAGAACTGTTCCTTGTGTTGCTGGATTCTTGTGTTTGGCTTGTTTTTGCAAGGGGATGAGGTCCTATTTGGGTTTTTGTTTATGTATTAATGATAGACATTACATTTCTGGAAGTATCCTTTAAAAAATGTCACAACTATTGGTAGCTTACAGATAGAGGACTATAGAAATATATTGGAATAAAGTGATGTGAAATCATTTTCCATGCACAATTCCAAGCTAATGATTATTGAAATATAATGATTAGAATGTTTTTGCTTGAAAGCATCTGCTAAAAGAGTTACTTTTTGGTTTTAATTTCTTATAGTCGAACAAGTCAACTTTCAGTCTCAACGCTATTGGAGATGTGTAAAGGCCAAGCAGGCGAGCTGGCAGTTGGGAGAGAGATACTTAAATCTGGTAATAATAGCTCTTCATATATAACTGAATTAGAAGTGCAAGCAAATATACTGAAGTGTTTTCATATAGGATTTATCCAATATCAGCATGGCAAAGAGAACAGTATTTCTCTCGGCAGTTTGGGAAGGGGGGTAATTTGGGCACAGAATGTGTATTTCTGTATGATACAGTTCTGATCTTTATTTAGATCAGAATTTAGATTGTGAACATATCTAACCCGTATTTTATCAACTTTTTTTTATAGGGTCCATTGGTATTGGTGGTGTTGATTATGTCTTAAATTGTATTCTTGGAACCCAAACCGAATCTAGCAACTGGCAAGCACTACTAGGGCGACTTTGTCTAATAGACAGACTTCTGTTGGAATTTCCTGGTGAATTTTATCCCCACATTGTCTGTGGAGATGTTTTACAGGCTGATACCATAGTAGACAGGTACTTGCTTACACTATGTGACTATTACTCTTAGTCTTACTAGTTGAATGTGTTGTTGGTGATTTCTTAAAAAAAAAAGTTGTTCTAATTCCTGTAAACAAATAGCATATATTTATATGCGAAAGTGCACTTACTTTACAGAGTAAGTGGTTGCCTTTTTTTAAAACTTCTGACCTGCGAATCAATTTTGAAGCACCAGTGCAGCAATAAGTCTCCTTTCTACTGCTGAACTGACAGCTAAATACATTATCTTGAAATGGCTCTCTTGGCACTAGTTAACTAGAGCATATCGGTGTATAAAACACCTTTTTTCTTTTTTTAGGTATAAGAAACTTCTCTCCCTCTTAACTTTCGCGTTGCAGTCAATTGACAATTCCCACTCAATGGTTGGTAAACTATCGCGGAGAGTATTTCTGAGTGCTGCAAGAATGGTAGCAAGAGTGCCCCATGTTTTTGTAAAGCTGTTAGAAATGTTGAGTATGACGAGCTCAACTCATTATGCAAGGATGCGTCGACGTCTGATGGCAATAGCAGATGAAATGGAAATTGCAGAAGCCATCCAGCTAGGCATGGAAGAAATGCACTCTGGGGAATGTCGACATGAAGACTTTTTGCAGCTACCTGTACCAGATAACTCTCCAGAAGCTACAGAAAGTAATACTCCTAACAATACTGTCCAGTTATCAGGGAAAAGTGGAAAAGGTTTAAGTGATAAGACACTGAGTGCCAGTCCAGAGGACATTTCTGAGACGCTGGCTGGCCTTGCTGTGGGGGTTCCTGTTTCATCAGTAACCACTGAGCAACCAAAGCCAGCCATTCAAACAAAAGGAAGACCCCACAGTCAGTGTTTGAACTCTTCTCCCTCATGCAGTCATTCCCAGTCACTCTTCCCAACGCTTCAGTCTCCTTCAAACCCATCTGTACCAGCTGGCACTGTAACAGATGTCTCTAAACTCAGACCTCAGGGATTCGTTCCCTGCAAAATCCCCTCACCTTCTCCTCAAACACAGCGGAAACTTTCTCTCCAGTTTCAGAGAAACTGTTCTGAAAATAAAGAACCAGAGAAACTTTCTCCAGTTTTTACCCAAGCCAGGCCATTGCCATCCAGTCACATACACAGGCCAAAGCCATCACGACCTACCCAAAGTGATGTGAACAAGCAGGAAGAAACCTTAAAAAACTGTATGACACTTGACCTGAATGATATTTCACAGTGTGATGGCAATAGTAGTAGTAGCAGCAGTGCAGTTATACCAAGTGAAGAGACAGTGTTCACACCAGTAGATGAAAAATGTCGACTGGATGTTAATGCAGAGCTCAATTCCAGTATTGAGGACCTACTTGAGGCCTCCATGCCAACGAGTGATGGCACAGTTACATTCAAGTCTGAAGTTGCAGTCCTTTCTCCTGAGCGAGCAGAAAATGATGATACTTACAAAGATGATGTAAATCATAATAAAAAATGCAAGGAAAAGATGGAAGCGGAAGAGGAGGAAGCTTTAGCTATTGCTATGGCAATGTCAGCATCTCAAGATGCCCTGCCAATAATTCCCCAACTACAGGTCGAAAATGGTGAGGATATCATAATCATTCAGCAGGACGTAAGTATACATATAGGAATTTAGTGTAAGTCTCAATTGAGGTTCACTGAATTTATAAAACAGTGCTGTTACATTTGTAAAGTCATATAAAACACAAAGGTATGCAATACCCTCTCCTAGGAGTTGGAGTATAAACAGTCTGCCAGTTGAGGGTGCTAACAGAATCCTTCCACGGTTATTAACAAGTTTAGAGAAGGTATTTGGAAGAGAAACATCATGTCATGTACCAACCTTTAATATGGCAGAGAAGGAAGTGTAAAAGTGAGGCAACTAGGAAATGAGAACAAAGTTTTTAAGCAGGAGTAGAACTGTATTGAGTCTTAATGCTGCTTTACGTTGAAGGCAATTGTACAAAACCAAACTAGTTTCTGAAAGAAAAGGCAGAGTTGGAAGAGATCTTGTCGGCACATCTTGAGAGAGATGTGAGATACTTTAGAAGTCAGAAAAAAGATATTTGTTGGCAAATAGACAAGAAATAAGAATAGAGAAAGGAGTATTTTATCTGTGATCCTTTGCATGAGGCAACAGCATGTGAAGTATAAAATGGGAGAAATAAATTAAGTAGAAAACAAAGTGATTTTGGTTGTGTTTACTGTAGGTGCTAACAAAAACCTTAACTAGATATGAGATCAGGAATAGGGAAAAAAGTCTTGCTCCTATTTATGTCCTTAAATCTTGCCTTTCGCCTTCAGGTAGTAACATAGAGGAGGCTCTCTGTTCTTACAGTAGGAGTATGTGGATTACGGAATACACTGGTGTTCTGGTCTCAGCTGAAACATGTATAACATGCAGTACAAAGAACTGTAAGGAAGAGGAGAGGCATATAAGCTTGGATATTTCGTAACCTTCCAGAATCTCTACATTTTAGATGCATGCCAGTAAACATGGAGTTGATTTGGAATTTAATTTGCAGACACCAGAAACCCTGCCTGGACATACCAAAGCAAAACACCATTACAGAGAAGATGCAGAATGGCTTAAAGGTCAGCAAATTGGTCTTGGAGCTTTCTCTTCCTGTTACCAAGCTCAAGATGTAGGAACAGGGACATTAATGGCTGTAAAACAGGTAAATACTTCAAATACTTCACTTTCTTGAATATATTGTGCTTGTTCTTCAATATTTCTTCGGAATATTAAATACAAAAGCTCTCTGCTCTCATAGACTTCTTGTGTTCCTTGCTTCCTCTGCTCCCTGTCATGTGTTTTCACATAATACGTAATAAAAAGTCTTTATGTACATGGTATTAACATAGTATTTTCTTTTTTTTTTCCCCACTTCTCCTTAAAATGAAAAAAATACTTTTTATTATATGCCCATTTTCTTTCATAGTTCTTCAAATGCATTTTTACTTTTATCAAGTTCATAAATCAGTGGACAGAATTAGGAATGGAGCCCAGATCTCTTGATTCCAAATCAATGCCTTATTTGCAAGGTAGCTATTAAAAGAAGTTTCCCCTTACTTGTCAAGATTTTTTTTCCTAGAACAGTTTAAGTGAGGGAAACATAGTTTAATGCTTGTTTCCTCTAATCCAACAGCCAACTTTGAGGCAAGTATTTTTAATATTTAAATTAACAGACACAGAAGTGTGACAGAAAAGAGGCCCAAATGCACATGCTTCATTCAAGATTTTGAAGGTTCTAGATGTGAGTAAATATTTCACACTTAAAGTGCCTTAGGTCTGAATCAGTGATGCCAACATAGAGGGAATCTTAGTCCTAACATTTTCTTACTAATTCTGGAATGAACTTATACCTATGGCATTGAGCAATTTCAAAACATTTAATGGGGTAGAGAATATCTGTCATCAGCTATTCCTCCTTTGAAACTCTCTGGCTTGTGAAAGAGTAGGGCTGTCCATGTAGTCCTTGAGGCTCCTCCGGGAGAGATTATGGTGATTCTGATGCCCAGGGGAAATTCTCTGCAGCAAACCATTATTTCAGATCTGGGGTTGGCTCCAGTTCCATTACAGGACTTCTGATCTACTTCCCCCCTACCCCCATCGAATTTCTGGGATAAGAGGTTTAGATATGAAACAGATAGTATGGTTAAACTGGTAAAAATATTACAAATAACAACACTGTCAGAATCCCATTTCAGACCTTTCTTCCTTTTCTTCAACATCGGGAAAAAAAATATTTTTTTCCTAGTTTAAGCAGAGGAGAGTGAAGAGGGAAGTTTCCCCACTCCATACTTGGAGAGATTTTTGTTGGTATTTCCCCAGAAGATTACTCTTTATTTTCTATGACTGTCTCACATGGAGATACATTCTCAGCTGAGATAAAAGAATACTTGCAGTTTCCAGATGGTGAAAAGGGATGGAAAACCATCCATTCTTGTTACTGTACTGAAAGTGGGGTTACAGGACTGGTAATTATGTAAGGTAAGTCTGAATATTATATTTCAAAACAGGTGACATATGTTAGGAACACATCATCTGAGCAAGAAGAGGTAGTTGAAGCACTGAGAGAAGAAATAAGGATGATGAGTCATCTGAACCATCCTAACATCATTCGGATGTTGGGTGCTACATGTGAGAAGAGCAACTATAACCTCTTTATTGAATGGATGGCAGGTAAGCAACTACTATGTCAAAGAAGATGAAAATATCAGTTCAGTCTTGAACTATGTAGTTTCATGCTGCATTTTGCATCACTTCAGTTTGCAAATTTGTATTTTCATTGTTGTTGGTAACCAGTATAAAGGTCTACCGTAAGTTTGGTGGGGTTTTTTCCCCCCCTAACCAGTTTAACAGTTTTAAGTGGTCGTAGCAATATTCTTACTGGTGCATCCTTTTTTTGATTTGGAATTTTCCATGCCTAATCTGTCATACAGTTAAAGCAGTTGAAAGCCCTGAACAAAAATTCTACTACTTTTTCCTCAATTTCTGAATCTAAATGAGGAGTTAGAAAGTTTGAGAGACAGGTACTTCAGCTGGAAATACATCACTGTTGCATTTTCAGTGTACCTGTGTAACTTTAAGTTATTATTAAAAATAACTTTCTAGCGAAGTTTGGAATACCTGTCGCTTGTTTTTGTCCCAAGCATTTTCATAAAAATTGTGTGAAGTGACATGCAAAGGCATTTAAGAACTTGAAGTAAATTTCTAATAATAGGTAGTAAGCAGGATGCTTCAGGAAAAACATGTTCAAATCTTAAATATATGAAGTGATAATTTAGTAACAAATAGTGAAATCTTTTCATTATTGTATAGAGCAGGGGCAAGAAAGTCTATATACTTTTTTCAAGAAGGAGCTTTATTAATTTTATGAATGGGATTATATGTTGTTGTCATCCAGTTACCAAGACTAGATTTGGTGTTCTATACATCCTTATTTCTTATAAAATAAAGCATTCCACCTAACTTATGTTCTTTGGCAGAAACCACTTAGGAATACTAGAGTGCTAATAAGCGAAGCCCAAGTATGTGTTATTACAAGCAGTGGTGCAGGAAATATTTTCTCAAAACTAAGGATGTCTAACTTTTTTAAGTATAATTTTTCTGAAATAATATTATTTAGATAATGAAATGTCAGGAATTGTCTTTACCTCATTCAAGCCCAAGTTCTATTAGAATACTTTGAGGCACGATGGAAATCCAAAATCGTGAGGATCTATGTAACAACTTTGGAAAACAGAAGAAGATACTGCTTTTCCTTGCTTGTCTACTTGCTTCTGTATATTGGTATTTGGATGGTAACAAAAGTAAATCAAGATCCTCAGAGGGAATGCTTGCTGGAGGTTGCGTGTATCTGTTGCCCCAAAGAAAGCTAGTATTCTGCTGCTTAAGCGTTAATGCAAAATGTGGATAAATGGGTGTAGTTTTTTATCAGCAACAGTACTTTGTACACTAAGGGATTTGTACATTCTTTTAAGGAAGTATAAAATTATTAGGAAGCATGAAGACTTATGTCTTTAATGTGTACAGTTCCAGGTAGAAAGCAATTAAGTAACCAAGTTTATTACTTTCTAGCTATGAAACTTTTAGATGTTTTTTTGGGGGGGAGAAATCTAGTTATAAATTAGGAATACCAATATCAGGTTCCAATTTTAGGAGGCAGTGCTGCATTCTACTAATACAAAATATAAGTGTTGATAAAATGTATTTTTTTTATCTTCTAGGGGGTTCAGTTGCTCATTTGTTAAGTAAATATGGAGCCTTCAAAGAATCGGTTATTATTAATTACACAGAACAACTGTTACGTGGTCTTTCTTACCTCCATGAGAATCAGATAATCCATAGAGATGTTAAAGGTGAGAATTACTTAGAATGTCTTTTAAAAAGGCATATTCAGAAAGCAGCATCTATTTTGGCTTGAGACGTATTGCTTCTCTCAGATACCATCTCAAGAGTGGTATTTCTGGTGGGTTTATCTGATCATTCTTAAGAACCTTTAATTACTGAAATTAATGAGAATGTTCATAGCATGCTTGGGATATTTGCTACCCACACCGATAGTTTAGAAAAACTGGTTTTCTCAATTTGTGCAAATAAAATAGGAAGTTGCCATATAGCTTTAAAGATTGCTAGTTAAATTAATGTAAATGCTTACACTGAAATGGTAGTAAAATCTGTGAACAAGCCAAGATAAAGAGGTCAGGTTTCTAATTTATAGGAATATTGTGATGAGTTTTCCTCCTTCATTGAACATAATTGAACATAAATACAGTTGTACTGTGTTTGAGCAAAATGTGGACTTTATTGGGAACTACCAGTCTTATTAAACTTTTCCCTTCAATGTCACGATAGCTGTCCATGAACTGGAGAGAGATCCAGATAAGCAGCAACATAGTGATAGCAAACATTTGTCTTTAATATTTCTTCTGAAAATAGGAAAACCTTCAATTGCTCTGTAATTCTCTTCAAGACAACTCGAAATTGCTTAAGGATGAAATAAGTTTAAATTTCACAGGGAGCTGCAGGCAGTGAAAACCTCTAGGGTTTTAGGTCACTGTTTTCCTTTATTATTCCATCTCCAGGCATTGTTCCAGAATCCTGTGTTTGCCCTACTTTTGAAAGTTTGATTGCTTCTTTAAATCTCTTGGACAGCCTCAAGCTGTGTGCAGTATCATTCAGGCATAACAGAAAAGTGACATTATTAGACTTTGTCCTTGTTTTTTAGGTTCCCTTGATATTGGGGGTGGGGAAAGTCAACCTATTTATAGTTTTGAAGTGGAGAAAGGAAGAGTGTCTGTTCATCCTTTTGCCTTCAATAGAAAGCCAACTAGCAGTATTTTTATTATGCTGTTGACAGGTGCCAATTTGCTAATTGACAGCACAGGTCATAGATTAAGAATTGCTGATTTTGGAGCTGCAGCCAGGTTGGCATCAAAAGGAACTGGTGCTGGAGAGTTTCAGGGACAGTTGTTGGGAACTATTGCATTTATGGCACCGGAGGTAAGAAACCAGTTTTGGAAGTTACTTCAAAAAAATTGTTTGAACTCTCTAAGCTGATTCACACAGCCAAATAACAGAAAATTGTTGTAAATGCTTCAAATATGTTTTAAATGTACTTGTTATAAAGAATAGGGATGATACCATCATGGTAATAATGACATTTCTTTCTCTTTGTCGAAGCTGTTTAAGTAGTTTGTTACAAGATATATCTATTGTAAGTATTGTTACTAAAGCCCAAATGACCATTTGGTTAAAAAGTGACTATTGCAAGGTACTTTGCTTTGCCCCTTGATCAGGCATTTTATTTACTAGCTCTCTACAGCTGTATAAATCTTATGGCATTTTACATCACTGATCACTCTCTCAACCTGAAATGTTAATCAGAATGCATTTGGTTGATTATATTTTTTTTGCATCTAAATTACTTAGAGATAAGAGACTTCGAAGCGGATAATCTAAGCTTTGGTCTGTCTGTTCAGGTTCTGAGAGGTCAGCAATATGGTAGGAGTTGTGATGTGTGGAGCGTTGGCTGTGTTGTAATAGAAATGGCTTGTGCTAAACCTCCCTGGAATGCAGAGAAACACTCCAATCATCTTGCTCTGATATTTAAGGTGAGGTATTTTGTTGCTACCAATATGCTACAAAAGACGCTGACTAATTTCATATACAGGAATGTGAATTTTAGAAAAGTATACAAGTAGTAGGGGTTGTTGCAATAGCTCTTCTTTATATTGGAACTGTTAGTACAAAATCAGTACTGATACGAACATAATCATACTTTTTTGTTCAAAAAAAAAAAAAAAGGCTACCAAAACAATAATATGCAGAAAAAGCTCTTGTTCTAAGATAAAAATACATAGTGTAATGGGCTAAAAAAAATTTGGGAATAGAGTTGATCTTGACTCTTAAGCAGAAGAGTCAAGGATTTGCACTCTTTCTTACAATCCTGTAAAATACGGGAGGAAAAGAAGTTTTTCTACCATAAAACATTTATGTGTGTATTCATATTTCATAGTGGAGAATGTCCATTGGTAAAAACCTGATGTTCCACATTCAGATTTTGCTGAAAGATATTTACCATTATGCCATGCTATATATGAATATTGCCCCCTCTTTTTCTAGGTCATCCATTCTGGCATTCATGTTTCTTACTAAAATCAGTTAGGTATATTTAATTCTAAAAGTCTAGTTGAACTGTAGGCATGAATGAAGAAAATACTGCCGCAACTGGAGAAAGTGATTATTAGCATTTTCACTGGCATGAGTGAAGAAAGCATTTCCACAAAACAGAACTAGCACAGCAGTATTCTAATATGTTTGAATTAAATACAAATCACTTGTGATGAGATGTAATTGTCTTGGTTCTGTGTCTGTGTGAATCTGGTGGTGCCATTCCAGTGTTCTCAATGATCTTGCTTAACTTGATCTAGAGAAGGTCAAAATTAAGTTGCCTTTTGGAGTCGTAGCAGAAATACAGTAAAGACAATGCAAGAGAGCATACCCAGCTTAACATACCATAATGTAACATCGCTCAGCTTAATATATCTCCATGTTGGCTTATGCCAGTTAACAGTGATGGCAACTAGTAGATTAAAGAATACCCGTATGTATGGCATAAGAGCTCTTCTTAACGGCCTGCTCAGCAGTTGGTCACTGCAGAATCTTGCTGTAAGAAGGAAATTTAGAGAAAAGTGCAAGGAGAGAGCAGACTGTGAAAGGTAATAGGCATAAAGGCAACTTAAGACCCATTTTATGAAATGGAAGCAGTAATGTAATCTTCAAACTGCAGTAGGAAATATGCTAAGTGGAGAAAAGCTCATAAATATAACTTGTCAGCTGAAAATGATCAGCTTGTGGAAGGTTTTTGGGGTGGGAGAGGAGGCTTAAGAATCACTGACTTCTAAAAAGTTACTTTTCCTTTGTTCAGATTGCTAGTGCAACTACTGCTCCATCAATCCCTACACATCTGTCTCCTGGCTTGAAAGATGTGACTCTTCGGTGTTTAGAACTTCAACCTCAGGACAGACCCCCATCAAGGGAGCTGCTGAAACATCCAGTCTTCCGTACTACATGGTAGCTACTTATGTATAAGGCTGATATACTGAAGAAGATGCTACTGAATATATAATAACTGTCTTGCAGTGCAGTTAAGCACAGCAAATTGTATTATTCTGCTGACCTTAATGATAGATACGTCAAGGACGTGAAGCCAGTGGAGGACCTTACCTAAGTATGTGATTGACAAATCGAGATCTTTACCTAAGCTCAGTATGCAACATTTCACAACTTGTGCAGAGATTTGTAAACTGTGCCTTTTCAAACATCCGGCTCTATGTGAACACAAAAGCATTTTTACTTAAATCTGCATGATTATTTAGCAGACAAGTGATTTATATTTTATTTGGAGCACTTTTTCAGCAATATTAGCAGCTGAGGGGCTCAGGATCTATTTTAATATAGCAGTCACTGTTCCATTTCACATCATGTAGATGTCAGCGGAGGGTTCTACAATTAGCCAGTTTTCAGCACTAATTAAAAGGAAGTTCTGTATCTGTCCCTTTTAATTACACAAAGTTCTCTGAGTAACAAATCCAAACATTGATGGATACTTTAAAAAAACATTTTGCCTTCCTTAAAGTAACAGCAGGCAGTTGTGGTTCACTGTGCATTTACTGCTGGCCATGTAATTTCTTTTGAAATTGAAGTTTGTTTTAATTGTATTTTTAACTTTCAGGGAAAGGTGATCTTTTAAAATAGTCTTTAGAAAAAGATGCAATCTGTGTCATGGAACATTGTGCTGACACAAGAGTTTTAAAAACAGATTTGCTGGAGATTTGGAATAATATAAAATGCCACCTTCAACAAGGCAGTGTTGAAGGCTCTGATACTGTAGGTTATTTAAAAAAAAAAAAAAAAAAAAAAACCAAGATTGTTCAGCATAAAACAACTTAGTCTGAATCATGCTAAAAGTTGTTGAGCCTTCTTTTCATATAGCAGTTTCTTCTGGCAAATCATGTAGAGAAGTTTCATGTCTAAGGCCCCAAACCTAGCTCCCATTGAAGTTTATGGGAGACTTTGTCCTGTACTTCAGTGGGAGCAGGTGCCAACTATGAGCAAATCTCATTTTTTGTGTAACAAAACTGAGGTCACGTTCTCTACTGATAACAAGTTTTACCTGCTGTTTTCCTTCTGCCATACATCATCTATTTACTGTAGCCATTAGTGATAATTTAATTTGAAAATGTTAAAAATATTACCATAAGAAAGGTATTTATTTTAACAAGAAACAAACTTGGACTTGAAAAGCAAGATAAAGTAAAATGTGAAGAAAAGCTTCACCTGTAGTGCAAAACTTGTGGTTTTTAGCAGGTGTGTTTTTTTTAAAACAGGTTTTTAAAATAATTTTAAAGGCAGGTTTTTAGACTCTGATGCATGTAATACTGAAGGAAAATGGCAGCTTTTCTTTTGCTTTTTTAAGAAAGGGGATCTTTTTATATCGAATACTGATTGTGTTTAATCCATTTGGAAAAAAAATACTGTTCATGTTTTAACTCTTCAGAAGCCAGTTGGATTGTTGGACTGAAACAGAATTGGTTATTTTCAAAGACTCAGGACAAACTAGATAAGCTATAGTACATTAAAAATGTACAATACAAATTGGAAGTAAAACATCTTAAAGATAAGTTTACAGGAATGATAGTGCTCATCCTAATAAAAAAAGCAGTGTCATTAGTTGTGAATGTGTTTCTTTTGAAAATTTTACATTCCTTTGTTTTAGAAAATTGGCAGACTTCGAAGAGTTAAAAAGATAATACTGAAATGTGAAGTTTGGTAGCTCTAACTGTTTGTACTTGACTTTTTTTTTGACCACTTTAGAATTTCTCATTCTAATAAGATTGTTTCCATGTCTTTCTTATGTGCAAGCTTTAAAGGATGCACTCTTGCCAATTCATATACTGGAAGATCAGTTGTCAGATTAATACTATTTCTGGCAGAAATGTAAACTGTATAAACTGATGAACCTCAGCTAATCAGTATTACTTTGCAGATCACCATGCCTACCACATTTCAAACTCAAACTGCCTCTAGGTGTCCAAATGCATTTGTTTGAGTTTGCGTTTCCCTCAGCTTGCTGGTAATTGTGGTGTTTTTAAAATGCAGATGTGATGTAATATTCTTATTTTCTTTGGATCAAAGCTGGACTGAAAATTGTATTGTGTAATTATTTTTTTGTGTTCTTAATGTTATTTGGTACTTAAGTTGTAAATAACGTCTACTGCTGTTTATTCCAGTTTCTACTACCTCAGGTGTCCTATAGAGTTTCTTCTACCAAAGTTCACTTTCACAATGAAATTATATTTGCTATGTGACTGATTCCTAAGACTTCCAGGGCTTAAGGGCTAACTTCTATTAGCACCTTACTGTGCAAGCAAATTTTACAGAAATCTCTGGGTTAAGAAATTTGGCTTCATTGTATCCTTTGTTATTTTAAATATATCAAGATATTTTAATTAAAAGTTTTTACCCCATTGAACCAATTTTATATAGTATAATTTGTACCTATTTTGGTGTTTTTTGTCTTTATAGTAAATAAAAGTTTTTGAACAAATTGTGTCCTATGCTTATTGTAATGTAAACGCGTTCAGTTTACTGATGTGAATAAAATATTTCTGGTACACTTCACTGTTTATACACTCACATGCAATTCATATGCAACACTCAATATATCAAGACTTAGTTTCTAATATTAAATGACACATATGAATGAGTATTGGCTGATATACATATATCTTAGGTGTATCAATAAAGAATGCTTAGATAAAGGGCAGCAACAAACACTTTTTTTTTTTAATCGATAATAAAGGTAGGAACTTCTCTTACGACAACACGGTATTTCTGAACCTCACTTGCTTATACCCTTAGATCAAACATTAGATGTCTAAATTTTGCATTACTGCAAATGTAACTATTAATTACCAAGTCAGGTGAGCTGATTTGGTTAGATCAGTTCTGGAGCCATTGAGGTGTATCTTGGAAGTTAATCTGCTATTTTATGTTTTCAGTGAAATGATTCTGTTGCTTGTGATTTAAGTAGCAAACATAAACCTTTCCTTATTCAGGCAATCTGAATATGTATTGCAAAGCTAGGACTTGTTTCAGTTGTTTGTCTTTCTCCTGATTTTTTGATATTTTTAAAATTAATCCATTTTTTGATAGTTGAAAATTAAGTTCAAGTGTTCTGTAGCCTTTTTTGTGACTACTAAATTCTACATTTTAAAGGATCACTCTCTTTGTAGTCTCCATTACTTATGTGACTTTCTGCAAATAGAGATGAACATACCAATTCACCAGCAAAAATTGGCAGCAGCAATCTTCAGATAAATTCTAATATCTGATTTTTAAAATCAGAAAAATGTACTAACTGAAATGTCAAGAAGGAAAATACATGACAAGGATTAAATAAAAGATAAATTGAGTGTAATGGATCTTCCTTTATTTGATTTACTATAGAACTCCTGAATCTTACAGTACTTTGTGGTAATTATAATGTTGCAGTTTCCTTTTTAGGAACAAGGGATGGCAGAGATCACCTGTCCCCAGCAGTTGGCAGTAAATGTCAAGACACCTACTTACAGAACCAGATGTCTTTGTTTGTTCAGTTCTTCCACAGACGAATAGTAAGGTATGCCCATTTTGATTTCTCCCGTGGGGATAATGTTATGTTCTGTGTTATATGTGATGGTCATAGGTTGAAGTCTGACAGCGTTTCATCTTTGCAAGTTCTCATTGAAAGGTAACAATTGCTTCCAGAACATGTTGGCGTGTCACAAGGATCATATATTTCTTCTTCGTCATCTGAGTGGGCAACTTGTGTGTGTGGCTGTTCTGACCTAACTCTGCCCACCTCCCAAGACACCGTATTTCCTTTACTAACTTTTCTCTCGTTGCTTAGTCTTCCTTGCTGAACTGAATCACGAATGTGACAGTCTTGCTTTTAAGACCCACAATATGCATATACTGTGGCAGACGTGCATGTTGTTTTCTTGTTATGGCACACAGCTGCTGAAATCCAGAATTTAAGTTGTGAATTGAGACCTTTCTTCCCTGTCATTACCAAGAAACTCCAGAAGATGGCAGGAAAGCATTTTGAGGCAGCCACTGTGCCATTTCCTTTTGTTTCTCTCAATTATTTCAGTAATCAAAAAACATATCATCACTCAGTTCCTATTCTCGGAAAAGATGTGCAAGGTCAACGATAGAATTAAAGTGAATATGGAGTAAATCAAGAGGCAATTTATAAATATTTGCAAGGCTCTGAGATGGGAAGTTAATTCTGCTTGTTTCATTGCTTTGGTGGGCCTGCCTCACAAAATCCCAAACTCTTCGCAAGAGTTCAAGTCCAGACATAGGAGTATAAGCCTTGACAGTGGTTTGAGGTTTGATTTCTCTGTTCACCCCAAAACCAATTCTCAAACATTAGCTCTATATGATTTTTTTTTTAAACTAGTTTCCTAAGAAAGTAAGATCCATGCTGTCATGTTCTGTTTCATTTTTCCCAATAACTTTTGACTTCATTGGCAGATTTTAAGTAAAACTGCAGATAAGGCGCAGCATCCAAAGATAAAAGTTTTATGAAACTAGGTACCCAAGCAGAGAAGGGAGAACAGTGGCCAAGGAGATGATAACATTACCCTTATCTTGATATCTCTTAACTTAATGATTTGTAAAGAATTACTTGGGGGCCTTTGTTAATTTTTGAAGATCAATTGCTGATCTGTTGGTTTGTTCACTAGATTTTTTTGTTTGTTTGTTTATTTTACAGACAATTGATGGTAGAACCAATTGATGGTGGCACCAAAAGAGCTTCTGCCCCGACTCAAGTCGTAAATGCTCGAGATTTGTAATACATCCCTTCTGTCTGGCTTGTTAGGTTTGCAGTAAATGCTGCAGGCTGTTTCACACCAGTAAGTGGGCTGCACCTTTCAAGCTGCAGTTGCTTATGATGCTACAAAGCACAACTCATGTCTCCTTGTCACCAGGGCTAAATACTAGTCAAAAGCGTGGACAGAAATGTCACGGGTTTCAGCCCTGGGCTATTGATCCATTCATGATGTGGATCATCTGAGGCACTAACAGTCTTCAGTGTCACTAGAGGCAGGCACAGGATGATTTTGGAAAGGTGATCTGATAGTGCTGGGATTGCTCCTGGATGCAGAATTGTCAAGGAGGTGGGGTTCAACCGCTGCTTCTAGATAATTTTAAAATCTCCTTTTGGTATCAAATCTTCCCTTTTTGGATTGTTTAATAAAACATAGAAGGAGCATACAACACTATTTAGATATAGAGAGAGGTGTGTGTATGTACATATGCAATTATGCACCCACGGTGTATAGTTTGGGTTGCATTGGCATTGTCTTGGGGATTGGAGGCGCCGGAGGTGGTGGGTCCCTGGGGGGCTCTGGTGAGGTAAGTGAGGAGGTACATCCTTGAAACTAGGTAAGAGCTACCAATTAACCCCATTGTTTAAGAGAAGCCCAGCAAATTCCTCTAGAGTAGTCTGACCTATTCTGACCTACTCTAATTAGCATAGTAAAAACCCCACAAACAGGCAGGAAAACCCCCTACCCAACAAAGCCCCTTCCCCACTGAATATGCGCAGTAAAAAGAAAGGACACTGTGACTTGAAGTGAAGACGAGGCAATAGAAGCAAGGATGACTAAGTGTGGATGTGAAAGTACTGGTAACTTTTGCTCGGAGAATATAAAATGCTTGCCGTGTGTTAACTGAGCTGTGCTAGCTGTGTGGAGTTACCACCTAGCACCCATCTCTGCGCAGACGTGGAATAAACAAGTGTCTCGGCTCTGGGTGTGAGATTGGCTTATTGCACCGGGTACACTTGAGGGACAACAAAGGGACGTGAGTTTCTTTTCCAGTGCCTGCAGCTCTCCCTTTTTTGGTGCAAATACACCATGCCTTTTTACTACCTATGGTTAGCCAGCTCTTCATGCGCTGTTAGCTGTTGAAGAGCAGGGAGTCCCAGCCCCACTTTAGTCCAATTTCATTGACCAACAACTCTGTCTGCATTAAAAAGTTTCTCGTTGCTTGTGAGCTGCCTACTCTCCTTAGCTGTGTGAAAGCTGCTCCCTGCCTAGCTGTAGGTCGTGCAGGACAGGCCCATCCAGCTGTCCTGCCAGATCCCTGATCCCCGGGGATCCTTCCCCAGGCGGTGACAAGATGGTGCCTCAGGCGCCTGGTGAGCCTGAGGAAGCCCCCTCTGGTCAATCAGTTCCCAGGGCTGACTTGTACTTTGTTTTATTTTATTTAAGTATATAGGCTTTTTTCATTACCTGTGTCAATTGTAATTTGAAAAATTAACTTTTTAAAAATCAATTTAAGAAAAAATTAACGTTTAAAAATGTGGATTGCAATTATGCCTTCCTGTGTGCTACGCGCACAGCTATGTTACATTAAGTTGGTATCTGCCGCTTAAAAGGTGATCTCAGGGGTGGGGTTTTGCTTGTTACTACACCCCGCTCGGCGCCCCGCGGCCCGTTTGCTTTACCCACCGGCCAATGGCAGCTCCGTACGCAAATACGGCCGCGCGTCCGGAGCGGCGATTGGCTGGACCGCTTGCGCGGGCGCGGCTCGAGAGAGGGCGGTGCCCAGAGCGGTCGTGAGGGAGCGGGCGCAGCTCGCCAGTCGCCATGTTGCGGGCTCTGCGGCGGCGGTGGGCTGCCTACAAGTACCGCTTCGTGCCCTGGCTGGCCCTCAACCTCCGCCGCAAGCGCAGGTGAGGTGGAGGGGCAGTTTCTGGGTGCCACCGGGCCTTTCTGCTCTCCGGCGGGGTGAGGTGGCGGCAGCTGGTGCCACCTGGTGGGTGTCCCGCAGGGTTTTTCGGCCTCGAGTAGCTGTTGGAGCTGGGTGAGAGCTCCTCTCTGGGGGCGAGGAGCTGCCGTGGCCCAGACCCGGCTCCCGGCTTCTCAGGAATGACCGGGGGTGTCGCAGGAGCTAACTCGGATTTTTCACTGGGAGTGGCTGCTTTGTGAAAGTGGTTCACTTAGCGAAAGTGGTGTCACTTCGCTGGCATAAAACTCTAATACTTGGATACTTTAAAATGGTATTTAACGTTACAACTAGTTAGATGGGTTTTTCTTTTTTTGGTAAGATGTGTTTGTCTTCTTTTTAAAGGTGAAAGTAGTGCTTGAATTTAAATGAGTACGACATTGTTATAAATAGCATAAATTAAAATCTCCCTAGTCAGCATAATGTTTGTCCTCGCCTCATTTAAAGTGTAATGAACTACATTTTTTTATAAACTGATAATCACATATATTTGATTTTTGGTATATTTGTCACTAAGAGCTCAATGGGGTTTAACCTAATTGCCTTGCCGTAAATACACAGATGATGGTGTTATAGTAGGACAGATATGAAAGAATATTCTTTAGAGTTTGGGTTTGTTTGAAACAATAGTGCATGTAAGTTGGTACTATAAAATGGCTCTTCTGTATTTTATTTAGGAAAAATGTTTAAAATATTTTATTTTCTTTACAGGACCCTCCGATATGTTCCCGAAAGCTCACAAGACAAAATTATCTCTGATGAAGATGTCTTTGAAACACTACTGAAAATATTTAAAGCTCTGTTCATAAATGACTTAAGTAGACAAGCACATATTTTGGCCTTACTTCCAGAAATCAAATGTAAATATCTGGAATTACTGACTGTTGAGCAGAAGCGATCAAAAGGAAATTCATGTAACCATCAGAATCGACATGTGTTTAGTCCAGAGGAAGTTCTGTTTAATACACTAGGGTTCAGTATTACTCGACACCGAAGTTCCCTGGTGTCTGCTGGAACTGGAGTCTTTGTTACCAAAGGTTTTGTACCGAAAGGGATGGTTGTATCTATGTATCCCGGTAATGGAATGTTCTTTTTTCTGATTAAGTTAGATGTGATTTCTAACCATCTAACTGTAGAATGCCAAAGTTCTACACTAATTTTTATTTTACGGGTTTTATTTTGGTCATTCCTTAACAAAATCACAAGTTGTGGTAAATGAGAATATTTCTTTATAAACTGACTAGAGCTCTTTTGGAAATAAGCAAAGCAATACTGGGGGGTGTGTAATTTTGTTTGTAAAAAAAAAAAAAAAAAACCTTTCAGTACTCAAAATCTGATTTTTCAGCAGCTAGAAAAGTTGTTGCAGATTCTTTAAACACAAATGCACAGGAGCAGTTTCAAGTAAACGAACAATGTAGTTTAATTCTTTGGGGTTTCTGTTTTGGATAAGGATTTGAAAAATGAGGTTTTGAGATCTCCACAGATCAGCAGACAAGGCTATAACTTTTTCAAAGGACAAAAATACAAATTGGAGAACGAAAATAAAACCTTTATTTAGCGGAACTCCCTTCCATAAAGCATGTTTGGAAAATCAGCACTTCTCTGTTCCTCCTCCTCCTCATTTCTTTTAATTGTATTTGCTGTCATTTCTTAAAAAGATTTGTAATTCTGTCAGTATGGCCAAACTAGGACAGCTCTGCTGAAATGCTTTGGATTTGTTTCTGTTTCATCTGTCAACAGAATCATCCCCTGCATGTGGTCTCTAGCTTGTGCCAGCATTGCAGGATCGGGACCAGTCCAGGCATTGGGCAGCGGAGCGTGTTTTGCTGTGCCAAAGCAGGAGTGTCTGGCCATTACCATTGACTGTAAACTGACTAATTGTCAAATGACAATCAGGGAATGAGCCTGCGACCTTGCAGCATGTACTAAATGTGAGTGTAGGCTCATTGAGAGTCTCCTCTAGCAGCTCATCTAGCAGAACAAGAGGATGAGCCTGTTGAAATGCCTTCCTTTTTCAGGGGTATGAAGGAAACTGCAGTGCTGCTGGCTGGGGAAGGGACCCTGTGGAGGGACCAGGTCAGTGCTCTTCTGCCTGGTGTTCGGCAGTGAGTGCAGCCTGCCAGCAGGGCCTTCACCTACCTCCTTGTGAGATTGCAGTGAAGGATTTCTACAGAGGGTTGCTGAAGTAGTGGGTGTAAGGGATGCAGGACTGCAATGTCATGAAAAATTGTAAGCCAGTCTGCTGTGACTTTTTTGTGCTTGGAACCCAGGGTGGGTTAAGTCCTGTCCACAGGTTTGGGAAACGGTCTGCTGAAATGATTTGTCTGTTTTTGGTTTGGCATTTTCCTTCTCCTGTACCAAAATCTCTGAATCAGGGAGTGGAGAGGGGTGTTTCAGGTTCTTTGGTGTCTGTGTGTGTGCTTTTCAAAGAGTCTTGACACAGTAGTAACAAAACAGCTTAATATCTTCATCTGTGCTTTCCTGAACAAACTTCATTTGACCTTTTCCTCTCTGAAGCAGGCCAGTTGGCTGTAATGCTTCATCTGCCTCTCATGTGGATACTGTACACAGGCCGTCTCTTTAATTATTTCCTTCAGTGGCTTCTCTCTTTGGAATATCTCAGCTCATGTAGGTTTTTTTTGCATCTCACAAAGATGCATCTAAAAGCTTGTAGGTTTACAAGTGTTAATGTTACTAACTGAGAAAGGAGTTACTTCCTACCCCCACTGTCTCCTTTGAGTTTCTGTGTGGAGGGGACTGGATGATATTGTAAGCCCATTCTGACTGTTAACTTACTTTCTTTTGAAATAATCATATCTGTCTTGCAACAGGTACAGTATACAGAAAGCATGAGCCCATCTTTTTCCAGTCCCTTGGCAATCCCTTTATTTTTAGGTGCATAGATGGCGTCCTTATTGATGGGAATGATAAAGGACTATCAAGATCAGTGTACAGGTAAGCAGTCAAAAGAAGTAGGGGATTGTCACTCAGGTGATTGAAAACAATGGTACTAATAGTCTCAGTTCCCTGTTATCTTACCCTAAATTGAGTTATATTTGAATGTCATCCACTTATGTGCATCTCGTAATGCGAACAACACAAGGGTAAGAGCTGGATGTGATCTGTTATGTACCTGTTGTGTCTTCATCTGTAACGCCAATGAGATGTGTTTTGATGTACGGAGACTGTTTCCTGTAAAGAAAATAGTTTTAGTAAGAGCAGGATGTAGCATAAAATTTTTTAAATGCTTCTGAACTGTTATTCATATCTGCTTAGTGGATTAAAAAAAAAAAGCCTTTATATGTACTTACTAATACCAAAAAGGTGAATCTGGTAACTCCAGCTCTGGTCTACAGATGAGCAGCACTTAAGAAGGGAGCAGTAACTATTATTATTATTATTATTATTATTATTATTATTATTATTATTATTATTATTATTATTTACCATCTCACCTTGGAAGGGACCCATAAGGACCTTCGAGTCCCAATCCCTGCTCCTCGCAGAATTACCTAAAACGAAACCATATGACCAAAAGCGTTGTCCAGATGCTCCTTGAACTCTGACAGGCTTGGTGCCATGACCACTTCCCTGGGGAGCCTGTTCCAGTGACCGACCACCTTTTCCTAATGCCCAATCTGAACTTTCCCTCACGCAGCTAGCCTGGACTGGTTTAGCTTACCTTAAAATATAATTCGTAGCAATTTGTGTTTAAATATGATATTAAAAGAAAATAAAATCAGTAACAAGCAAAATGATCTAAAATAATACCTAATTTGAATACTAATACCTACTAATACCAGATTTTAATTCCGGGAATGAATTTGTAGTTGATACTGTAATGAAACTTCACATCTTTAGAAGTGAACGAGATGTGTTGACAGTTCTGTAATGGTAACGTTTGTGGATTTCTGGGATTGTACGTGGTGATTTTGTGCAGGTTCTTCCACCAATCTGAAAGACACCACACACTAGTGGGAGGTTTAAATGTACTTTCTAAAGTATCACCATGTGCAGTGTTGGTCCACGCACGCACCCCCCCACCCCAGTGTTCTCCTGTCTCCCAGGTGGGTTGGACAGCTGTAACTTTACTCAGCAACTGTGGCCATTTCTACAGGAGGAAGTACAGATAACCTCTTTACTGAAGGAGCAGTGATTCATGTTAAGGCTGTCGGTCATTTCAGGTCTTGCTGCAGGAGAGATCAACTTGGCCCATTTCAAATGAGTGATGAGAGCTGGCTCACAGCTGCCCTGCAAAATCCACTGGCGATGGGACAGTATGTCAACAACTGCTCACATGGTAGGTTGACAGGTAAATTTTCCAGGCTTGAGTTTGTCTTTATGGATATAAATTATTTTGGAGGCGACAGAGTCTGATCTTTGATACTGATCTTTGGGGACAACAGTGTGGATTAAAACAAGATAAGCACTTACAGGATAAAGAGTTTCTGAGGCCTTTTGTGACAGCTGGCTGTTAGAATCCTTCAGCACAGCAACGCTTCAGATCCCCTTGTGCTTTTCTCACTGACTCCCCCAGTCTCACTCCTGGTATGTAGAATGAAAGGCACACATCCCAAAATGTGAGGTGGTGGGAAAGGGTATCTGGCAAAGGACCGTTGGGCTGAGGCAGTACACAGAGTTGCAGATCAGGTTCCTCAGTATGGTTCATGAGAAAACCATGTGCACAGTGACATGTACAGTAAGATTCTGTTGCCGCTCAGTTTCTTACGTTTATGAGCAAAATCTAGGAAACTCTTAGTATGATCTAGCTGTTGGACGTGAAGAGGGGAACTATTTATTTATTCTGTCTCACACAGTATGTGTTGGTCTTAAGGTTTGGGGGAATAAATAACTCATGGCAATGGTTGTGAGATACAGAAAGTTGAATTGCTACCATACCTAGCTTCTAAGTGGCTTTCAGAGCCTGCATTACACTAAAGATACCCTGCCTCCAAGTAGCATCCAGAAAGGTGGCTGGAGTAGCAAACCAGGTATTGACTGTCAAGGAGACAAAGGGCTGTCCCATGAAACTCTCTCTTCCAGGTCCAGTGTCCATGTAAACAAAATTCCCCTCTGGACAGATAGTGATTTTCTCCCTGTCTGTATTTATGACATACTTTGCCACCAGGAAAGTTTTTTTCAAGATTTTTCTTTTAAACTGTAAAAGCAAATGTTGCATATTAACAACATTTAGCAATGCTGTAAGCTTCCCCTGGCGCTATGCAAGTTGTGCCCCTTCCTATACATGTTGATAATCAGGTCATCCTGTTTAATGCAATAAGGATGGATTAAAGCTCCTGTAGTTGGTTTTGTATCTCTTGTGTAAATTCAAAGTTGGACTCCAGAGGAGTGTAGTAGGTCCCAACAGAGGCATGGTTTTCAGGCTTGATGAAGCATCTGGTACTTTTGCAGCAGTACATTTGATATTTTTACACATCTCTAAACCTTATTTAAGATTTTCTCAGTATTATAGAGACTTTTTTTTTTCTTATTTCTAGAAAAAGCAGCCAATGTGTGTTATCAGGAGTTTGATGTGCCGGGATATTTTCCAGTAGAACTGAAACAGTATCTTCCAAACATCGTCTACAGCCATGACATAGAGAGGTTAGCAGAGAATCAAAGAGCTCATAGATTTGTATGATACAAAGCGTACTGTATGTGTAAAAAAGACAAACATGGTTGAAGAATAATATTATTCCATAGGAAGATGAGTTACATGAAAGTGTGCACCTGTATGGAAGAGTTAGCTTTTTGAATAGACGTAATTTTAAGTGATTTACAAGACACTTTCTTTTTGTTCCTTTTCCCACGTCTTTGCAGATGAGATCAACATAGCTCTGAAGACACAATTTCACAAGCAGTGGTTACACTGTAGTGCGATTTTTCTGAATCCCATAAAGCACTAGTTATGTTTTGCTTGTATTATTGTACTGGGGTTTTTCAGTATGTATTTCAAATGTAGTTAGCAACCCTTAACCTATCAAAGCCCTTCTAAGGTAGTTTTGTTTAGGCTTCTTACTCTCCTGTTCCCCATGTCTTCTGCGTATGTGAGGAATAAGCAGATGAATTTGCAAGAAGAAACCTAAAATTAATTTGTGTTGAAATACTATGCAGTTTAAAGGCGTGTGACTTTTAATTACACTATACAATTACAACATCCTCATTATCACCTGAAAATCCACCTCTTTTAGAAATCAAAACACTTGGAAACCTTTCTTAGATTTTTGTTTGGAAATATGGGAAAAGTGACCATTAGATGAATGTGTACAAGGAGCAATATGGACAACAAGGACAGACAGTATGTCTGGAAGTGAGTGTCCTGTACTGGCATGTAGTCAAGAATAACTTTGACACTGTGAGAAAATAAGTTGTAATGTTGGTCCTGAATTTAACACACCAAAGAAATTGTGCTTCTGGTCCAGTTGCTACCCTCAGGAATCAAATAATCTGCTTCATCTACAGGATGTATAAGGATTTTAGAGCAGATCATCTGGACTTCTAATGTAATTCTGGAGCTATTTTAAAACTGTGAAATTTGGTTGGAGAAAGTTATGGTGCATATTGGAAGAATGGCTTTTCTGATTAAACTTTGTTGAGGCAAAGTTAAAGATGCATTTGAAATCTGCAGATAAATAAAAAAAATGCTAATAAAAGAAGGGGTAAGACTGAACTTTCAGGAAGCCTGGATGCTGTGCTTGAAGTGTGAAAGCGCAGTGAGCAGAGCTAAGCTATGGGACCATTTCAGGAAGGGGGAATTTTGCTCTCTTCCTTGGAATCTGTCCAAGAAAATACGGTCTTTCAGTCATCAGTTCTCCTAGTACAGCCACTAGACAAAAGATCCCATCTTGTTTTGATACTGATACTTACAGTGCTGACAACACAGGTAATCTGGTTTCTAAATATTTTTCTGTCTTGTAAAAGAGTTCTTAGTACTTGTTTACCTTTTTGTTGTTGTTTGATTTGTTTCAGAATGGCCTCACGCTAAAGTTCTTGGTAGTGGGGACTGTTTGGGTTGATGCTGTTCTTCACTTTCCCATTCATCAGCATCAGAAGAATATGCTCTCCTTCCTAGAATAGTAGATACTTTAGCTTCAGGGCATGGACCTTTGCTTAAAGGAAGTTTAGGGGGGTGGGTTCCTAAATCTCTCTGTAAGAACACTGTTTGCCAGCCACTGATTTCAGCTTGGGGTTTATGGAGAATTCACCCATCATCATAGGTTGCAGCAGGTCTCTGATGCAGCTCAGAGCTATCCCTCTGGATGTTGTTTGGCTGAGAGTGGGTTTATCCAACTACCTGTGGGTAGGTGTGTCTAGAGGAATGATTTCTGCTCTGTGAACTTTGCTGTAGCTTCTCCTCCTGTCTGTATAAGTGTCTTTTCTCTGTCTTGACTAATTCTTTTCATTTCTAAATAATTGTGTGAAACATAATTGTGCTTTTTTTTGGTAATTATATTGGTTTTGCTTGCATTTGCTATTTGTATTTCAGTGTTGTTTTTCCAGGCTCCCTGGCCTGCATTATGCACATTACTCCCAAAAGTAATCTAGAGAGAGCCATTGTTTTAGCTCCTTGCCATGAGGAATTAGAAAAATTGAAAGGGAAATATAATTGTTTGCTTCCACATGTTTTGCTTTTGCTTTTTTTTTACAGCCACCCGAGGTGTGTAGTGCTTGTCACTCTCAGAGACATCAAGCAAGGAGAAGAACTTTTTTCTAATTACTACACTGTTGTCAGCTGAATTAATAGATTCAAGACTGAAGAAATCTGTGTCATTAAAATACTTACTGTGTGTGTACTTGAAGCTTCGTGAGCATTTTTACATAATGGAGGGCTGTAGCTTTACCATTCAGAAAGCAAGCTGCAGGCTTGTATTTCCCTGAAAATGCTCCATTTTTGGTGCAGAGGTGAAGGTTTAACCATTTACATCATTAGGTTCTCAGCTGTCTACTGTTGTTGGTATTGTTGCTTATTGGTGTTCAGCTGTCCCTACAATAGCTCATAAAATAAAAACCTGAATTCTGGACATGTCATTTAATCTTCTAGTTTGCACAGTTGTCTGTAACTGGCTCAGTTTTAGTATTTTGCCATTTCACTTCTCGTGCTTACAATGGACACAATTTGTAAAAAGCACTTCCCTCTCATGAACTATTCCTCAGATAATCCTCATGGTTCACAGTAATTACTAGTTCTTGTTCTGTTTTTCTTGGAGTTGGTCCCTTTGGTATCTTCTTCCTTGTAGAAAGTATTTCAATGTAGCCAGTTGTCCAAATCCTGTATGAAGCCAGTTTTGGAACAGTGCTAATAGGCGCTTCAGATGTGCCTGCCTGGTGTGCTGTCGTCAAGAGGCCAGCTTGAGCCTGTCTTGGGGTAGGAGGAAAGACTGTGTGTATCTTGAAGCCCTGTCCAATCCTAATTTCAGCGGTTCAGTGAAAGTTTCCTGACATGTGGCAACTTTCATAGCTTTTATTCTCAACGAGAGAGAACCTCATGTTGCAGTGTAGCTGGAGGAAATAATGCCAAACATTTTGTTGACCTTTTTTTTTTTTTTTGTGAGTTGCTGGCATAAACAGAGCCAGCCATTCCCACATTAATTCTTGCTGCTGTCTGCAAACTGCCTTCAGAAAGTAAACAAGAGACAGCTTGTCAGTCTTTCGGTCTCGCTAAACAGCTTGGGAAAGAAAAACCATCTGAGTATTAACTGCAAAAGTCCAAGCAAGCCGCCTAATGAATTTGTGGTTGGGGTAAGCTCATGAGAACGGAGATGGCGTGCTCTAACAAATCTGGTAATGGTTGGGGCAGCCAGGGTGCCCTGCTTAGCTGCAGAAGCACCTAGTCTCCTTTTCAGAATGCAAAGCTTTTTGGTGTCTGTGTTGCTTGGTCTCCTTCCAAGCCTGAACCTTGTCTTTCATATTTATCTGGAAGTCCTTCTCAGCCAGAGAGGGCTGGCTTTTTCAGGAAGATTTAAATAGCAGAGCTCAGCATGGGTTGTACAAGTTTTATGAAGGTGCTGGGGACAACTTCTAGGGATAGTCCTTGTGTCCTCACTGCATCGTAACAGATGAAAGCAGGCAGTGATCTAGACTTAGCAGTCCACTAAGAAGACCCTTGTCCTCCATCACTCTGAGGATCCCTTCTCTCCTGAGCTGGGCCTTCTCCCCAGCTGTCTCTGGGAGGAGGTTGCTGGGCATCTCTTGGATCTCTGAAGAGGAGGCTGGGTGTCAGGGCGCCTGCAGTGTTGCTTAGCTCAGCGGGCCAGGGTTTATGGGTAGGTAGGGAACACCAGTCTCAGCATGCCAGAAGAAGCAGCTGCTGTTCCTGTTCTCCAGGCTGAGATGCTGTCATGTGGGGGCATAGACTACTTCAGCTGTCTCATTATACACTTGTTAATACTTTTTAAATGGCCAGATTTGAAAGTATACTCCTGTTTGACGGCTGTGGAGCTTAGGTTTACAACTCTTACTGAGAAAGGTTTGCTTTCCTGCACTTGCTGCCTCCTGGGTGTGAATGTTGAGTGGGGGATCGCAGCGCTGAAGTGCAGGCTGCCTATCGCTAACAGGGTATGTGGGACTGGCTTCTCCTTGCCGAAATACTGAAACCTGACGGCCTACTTTAGGGACTGCTCATACATGAGGGAAAGCAAGACCTGGCCTGCAACTGGCAGCAGCAGTTGATTTCTGTCTTCTGGTGGCTATAGAAAGCCAAAAAGTGGCAGGAGGTGGAGGAGGTGCAGTCAGGTGGTTCTTCTGAGTGAGAAGCAGCACAACATGGGGACTGAGCAGGAGAAAGGAAAATGGAAGAGTAGAAATAACGGTCCAGTAAAGTGCTACAGCCTATGAAAGGGCTTCAGGTATATCATCTTTACATTCCCATCTCTTCGTTAAAGGTGAAAGTCATTCTAATGCCCTGTGTGCCCATTCATTACCACCGAGCTGACACCGCCAGTGCCTGAGAGGAGGATGCATTCTGATGTTGCTTCAGATGTAATGTGCAATTTGATAGTAACCCAGTAAAATTCTCTATGCAATCTATTCAAGGTTTGTTAATAATAAATTATTCATTGCAGTAAGTACAATCTCTCTCTCGAAAGATGATTTGCCTGGGTGATTTTCATTGGAATTCCCTAAAAATAGGGACATACTTAGAATGATAGAATCATTAAGGTTGGAAGAGACCTCGAAGATCATTGAGTCCAACCGTCAACCCAACACCACCATGCCCACTAAACCATGTCCCTAAGCAGCACATCTACACGTGTTTTAAATACTTCCAGGGATGGTGACTCAACCACTTCCCTGGGCAGCCTGTTCCAAGGCCTGACCACTCTTTCGGTAAAGAAATTTCTCCTCATGTCCAGCCTAAACCTCCCTTGGCGCAACTTGAGGCCATTTCCTCTCATCCTATCGCCAGTTACTTGGCAGAAGAGACCAACACCTACCTCGCTACAACCTCCTTCCAGGTAGTTGTAGAGCGCGATGAGGTCTCCCCTCAGCCTCCTCTTCTCCAGACTAAACAACCCCAGTTCTCTCCTCACAGGACTTGTGCTTCAGGCCCTTCACCAGCTTCGTTGCCCTTCTCTGGACACGCTCCAGCACCTCCATGTCCTTGGAATGAGGGGCCCAAAACTGAACACAGTATTCGAGGTACGGCCTCACCAGTGCCGAGTACAGGGGCACGATCACCTCCCTGCTCCTGCTGGCCACACTATTTCTGATACAGGCCAGGATGCCGTTGGCCTTCTTGGCCACCTGGGCACACTGCCGGCTCACGTTCAGCTGGCTGTCAACCAGCACCCCCAGGTCCTTTTCCTCCGGGCAGCTTTCCAGCCACTCTTCCCCAAGCCTGTAGCGTTGCATGGGGTTGTTGTGACCCAAGTGCAGGACCTGGCACTTGGCCTTGTTGAACCTCATACAGTTGGCCTCGGCCCATCGATCCAGCCTGTCCAGGTCCCCCTGCAGAGCCTTCCTACCCTCCAGCAGATCAACACTCCCGCCCAGCTTGGTGTCATCTGCAAACTTACTGAGGGAGCACTCGATCCCCTCATCCAGATCGTTGATGAAGATGTTGAACAAGACTGGCCCCAGTCTTGCTAACTTGGCTAACTGTGCCTCTATATGCTTGTACTCTTAATGGTGGTAGAAGGAAAGGGAGATCAAACTAAAAATTAAGGTAATTTCAATTACTGACAGGCCAGATCCGCAAAGTCGTCCTCCCAGATGCTGACCCATAGTCCGCACATGTTAAAATACTGTACTATTTCAGGAGAGAATGTGTATGTTTCAGTCTGTTGCCAGCTGTGATGTGCTGGCTGGGATCCTTGGTGAGGGTCACCAGCTGCCTCAGGCCCTGCTGGGGTGGAGCTAACTGTCCCCGCAGCTGCCCTGGCGGTGCCGTGCTCTGTGTGGGCAGCCAGCAGGCTGCTGGTAGCACGCCCGTGCTTTGGCTGCTGCCGAGCCGTGCTCGCACAGCATCGAGGCTGGTTCTCCAGCCCCCTGGCCCCAAAGGCCGGCAGGCTGGGAGTGGGAAAGACAGCGGGAGGGGACACAGCCAGGACAGCTGTCCCAAGCTGACCAAAGAGATACTGCATACCGTATGATGTCACACTCAACAATAAAAGCTAAGAGAAAGGAGGAGGGGAGGGGCATTCATTATTAAGGTGTTCGCCTTCTGAACCAGCTGCTACGCGTACTGAGGCCCTGCTTCCTAGGCAGTGGCTGGGCATCGCCTGCTGATGGAAAGTGGAGAGTAAGTATTTTTGTTTTCCTTTGCTTCTGCACAGCCTTTGCTTTTCCTTTATTAAACTGCCTTTATCTTGATTCATGAGTTCTTTTTCATCTTAATTTCTCCCCGCCCCCATGGGCATCTGGCAGCCAGCCAAGGTCAACCCACCACACCAACATAAGAGCAAAACCAGGAGTGCATGGGGAAAATGGGAAGGTTCGACACCGCGTGGAGAGTTTTAGGCTTATCTTTCCTGGATTTGTCGGAACTCCTTATCCCTGTGGTAAATGTCCTGGTGGTCCTGGTGCTGCCAGAAGGGGAGTCCCTTGATTGCTGGCACCAGAGTGCAGCTTGCTGACTTGTGGAGGGTTGAAGGACTGAGAAGTGTAGCAGGTTGGGCTGATTCCATGTGCCTCCTCAGCAGGAGCAGGAGGATGGAGCCCTTGACACTACAGTATTGATCTGGAAACGCTGAGGGCCAGCTGCTGCTGTTGAGATGGTGAAATCAGATTTTGGAATAAATGAGATATTGCATCAAGAGTCACCCAGCTGATCTCACCAGGCTCCTCTGAAGAAAATTGGTCTGCAAGGCTTTGACTTGTGACTTCTTAGCTCAAAAGCCAAAAGCTGGTGGTAACAGTCAACTGTAATTCTCCAGGACGTTAAGTTGTTAACTGGAATCCCGGTTGATTTGGCATGGCAGGAGAACAGATGTGCTTGAAAGATCAAGAGATGAGCTAACAAACTTTGCAGGGGTGCTGCAGACTCCCAGAAAGAAGAGAGAGATGGCCCACAGCAGGAGAGGGACGTGTCTGCTGGGGGAGGAGCTGCAAGGGGTCAGCACAAGAATCAGAAACTCACTTTAAAAAAGCACTTCCTAATCAAGCTGCTGAAGTACTCAGTACTGAGGTACTCGGTAATCAAGATTCCGAAGTATCACCAGTATGATTTAGAGCAGGTGGACATGAAATAGCCTGTGTCAGCTTTCCTGGCTGGCACACTTGTGTTTGAAACGCCTGTCCACATGGGAGTCCACCCTGAAGGGCTGGGCTGGGGGGCGATTGGTGGCAGCTGAGAGGCCACCCTTCCCTCAGGGTTTTGTTATCCGTCACCACGGCGTGCGTGGCCATGGAGAGCGTGATCAAGAGAAACCACATCTCCCTGCTGTGGCGCTTCCGATTTGGAAGGGCTGAGAATGAGTTTGTCAGGCACTGAAAAAAGTATAATCATCTGTTAAACTACTGAAGGGTATGTATGTGTGCATATATATTCATATATATGTGTGTGTGTGTATATATTCAGCCATATATACAGGTGTATTTCTATACAAGTATACATATATCTAAGTGGGACTGCTGTAGGGGCTGCAGTTCCCCAGGCAACTCCCATGGCACGCTGGTAGGAGGAGAGGGGGAAAGCTGTGAGTGTGCATAAATGCTGCTGCTGACCTGTCCCCCCTCCCTTGCTCTCAAAGCCACCATTTCTTCCTGGCCACTGCTCGTCAGACCCTGCCGTGAGCGGGTCTGACTTGCTGAACACGGCAACACCGCCACCACGAGCCCCAGGCTTTCCCGCTTGCTTTGTTTTCTGCTATTGCATTGAGCTGAAACAGAGCGAGAGAGCCAGCAGGAAGCCTATAGGTGGTGGCTGCAAATTGCCAATTTGTCTCACTGGATCTTCCGAAGCCATGCTTTAAGACACTTCTATTTTGCATATAAAGGTGATGCTGTACTTACTTACCTGACAGCTCCTCGTCTGCCGGGCTGCTCTGCTCCCTGGCTGCGCGCTCCTTCCCCGCGCTAGTTCTGGAGCTCACCTGGCGACACAGAAAACCAGGTATGTTCTGCCACGGTGATGAACTGCGTCAAATCTGCTTGCACAGCAGGCAGGCGTGTGCCAGCGCTAAGGCAGAGGAGCAGGTGGGGATAAGCAGCCACGCTGCAGGGCAGGAGAAGGCCCACGACTTCCGCACAGCACGGAGGCAGCAGGAGAGCGTGTTTCTGCTGAGGCATCCGGGCCTCCTCCCGTACCGGAGGACCAAGATTTGCTGGGAGCTCGAAATTACTTTTCCCTACGAACTGATTGCTGGGGTTTGTGCTTCTAGTCCTTGCTGCCTTGCATTTTGTGGACAAAACAAGGACGTGGGCACCAAACAGCAAGCACCATAAGGACTACAGGTGCTGCTTCTCTTTTTAGTGGCGGAATTGGATGTGTCCCAAGATTACTTTAATGGAAATGTAAGTAGTTAAAGTAACTACTGAGCTGGGGGAAGAGGTTTACGTTATATTAATTAAAACCATTTTCAAGACTCCAGTATTGCAAGACTAACAATTAGTTGCATCAAAACACAAAAGGACTAGATGGGGTCGGTCATTATGATTTGTTCTAACAACATTGATCTTTATGCTAAACTACAAGAAAAAGGGAGGTGCAGCTTGTCACCCAAGAGTTTTGGATAGGTATTTTGTTTTACACCTTTTATCAACCATCATTACAAAGACACTTATCTTGCATCTCTTCATCAGGGAAAGCAAGCTTATTACATTACTTGGCAAATTACAACTTTTGCCATTCAGAATTTTATCAGCTTCCATTCCTATCTAATTAAAAAATAAGTAATCATTTGTCTACCCAAAGCTTTATTGTGCCAGCCATTGCAAAAACAAGCACACTGGGCCTAGGAATTGACAGAATTGGTATGTAAGATCTTAGAAGTAATACAGTGCTTTTCAGGGTCCGAGATTCGTGAAGGAAAAGAAAATCAAGACAAAAAGGTTTTAAAATAGTTTAACTTCAGCAATAAGGCCTAAGCCAAGTGAAATTTTTGTATTCACACCTGTGAGAGGGATTTAAGGATTTGGGCCAGTTTTCTTACACCAGAGAACAGGAATGTCTCCGCCCCAGCTTACCGCGTAGTTTGAATACCGGGTTGTACTGCTGTGATGCGTGACTCTGAAGCCAAGTTTAAATCCCATCTAAGATTTTGCTGTACTTAAGCCATAATGTTTTAATGTTTGAGGGAAATCATTACTTACTCTTTTACCTGCATTGCTGCATGCTGCATTTTTCACTCTCCTCTGTGTAACATCAGGTAGTGCGGTAGCGTGCACGTTAGCGGTACCCGGAGTTCTTAAAACGTGTTCAGAGTTACTGCTAAGTATTTCTGAAAATGAAGTAGCAAACAGTGCAGATGCATGAAAAGCTTTACAAGTAAAGGTTTCCAGACATTTATTTCTGGAACTGTACACCAGGTATTAAAGTACAACAAATACAAAATAATGCTCAAAAAAATCAGTGTTTATGTACAAATATTAAAACCAATGCAACAATAGCGACTTCCTCTTGAACATCTGATACTAAAACATGTTCCGATTGTCACTAGATCTGTTGTTACGCACAGGGTACTTACTCTGAACTGAGAATAACTGGAATCTCTGTTTTATTAGGAGGACTATAACCATTCCTACTGTATTTTACAATTGATAGTATCTTCCTTCTTCTTTCAGTGAAAAATAGGAGTAAAAAAAAATAGTAACCTTGTCATTATTTTATAAATTACTGTATTTAGTTTCCCTGTCTGTAGACAATGTGCTTGTAATGCTGGGCAAATAGTGTCCCTGTTGGTCAGTTTATTCATTAGTTTACATTCAAAGTTGAAATATTCGCTAGAGACTTTGGTTAAATTAAGTAGTATCACCATGTTCTACTTGATCTGAAGTTTTCCTATATTTTTGACCCTTAGTTTTAAAAATTAAAAACAGGAAACAATTGCACAATTCATTGACCTAATTGTACACAATTTAGTATTCTTCGAACAGTATTGTACATCCTTCAAGTAAATTCAGCAGTTTGACCATGACAAGAGGAAAATTAAACATTTAAAAACCTAGCATGAGAAGATGACGTATGACTAACCAAAGTAAAAGTATTGCTATAATCACAGCACCAGTTACACTTCTAAATGAATCAGCTACCCTCTTCAGATTCCCTGTACATACATTTACCAACACTGCAGGTGCCCATTATGGATTTTTTGGTTTGTTTGTATGAAGAAAAAGTGTGGCAAAGGACAAAGAATTCATCACAGTTTGTTATAAGAATTGTGCTTCACCATCTAAGAACCAAGGCAAGTAATTTCTTCATATGGTTGCAATTCAGTTATCTTCATGCTGACTTTCAAAACGCAATTCTTTTAATAAACAGTAACAAGTTCTCCATTTAAATGTTTAAACTGAGAGAAAAATAAGTAAGTCCAGCTTTTAAAAGAAAAGTTCAATAAATAGCTATTTTACATGGGTAAAGTCATAGTGGTACAAATTTATGAATGTCACATCAAGCATGCACAAAAATGTTACTATACACAGAAGTAGTCAGAAAATATTGAAATAGATATCTAAAAAGATATGAAGAATTTACATATTTACAAAATCTTGCAAATTATTGCCTCATTTTAACAAGGAATTAAAAGTAAACGATACCAGCTAGCTAGCCAACAGGCTAAATAAGATCAGCATTTAAAAATCTATCAGACTAGCCGGAATTCATTTTTCTCTCATATCAATTTCTGAATTTTGGTCAAAAGTCTTTATTAAATAACTAAAGTGTCCATTCAACTTGCTGACAACCCAAATCTTAGACAAGTCTCTGTCTACATTAAGAGCCCAGCAATGCATAGATAAACTGAATATATTACTGCATCAGCTAATGAGAATGGGCATGTTCATTTAAGTGCAACTGGTATAAGCATTCAGTCATCTTTGTATAATGATTTTTATACAGACCAGCCACTCACTGTAAACCCATAGATAAACTTGAATGTATAACAATGGAGGATTATGGCCAGTATTTTACAAAATTACATAAAATGTGTTGATTCATAAACAAAAGAAACAAGGTACAAAGTTCAGCACAAAACACAGCAACAAGAAGCTGACAACTTGGCTAAAAATGTCAGAGTACAACACAGGGCCAAGGCTACCCGTTATTTACTGTGTACTTACTGAAGTTACATATTTCAGATGTGTAAGTTAAGAACCGATTACAAAATTATCTCTACTTTTGTCCACTGTGCTAAACTAATTTGTTTTTAATATGGTAAATGTGCTATTGCGTAAACACTTCAAAGCAATCTTCATTACAATGCTGTAAAGAAAACTCCATATGCTGCATCCGAACCTCAGGATGTCAATGCAGTTCACAGTATGCATAATAAATACCCTCTTCCCTTTCAAATATTAAAGTCACTACATTCTAATTACTCAGCATAACCTTGAAGCAAATATCAAAAACGCAAACTTAAATCACTTGAATAATGAAAACAAATTAGTGGCAATTAAATTTGTGATACAAACAGTGCAAAGAAAAAGTATGGAGGGAAAGGGGTAGTCCTACTGAAGTAAGGTTCAGATTCTCATTAAAAAACACTGCAAGTTATACGCTACAACAGCATGTTACAAGCCAATACTATGTTTGGTTTGACTCTGCAAGAATTAGAACAAACGTTTGCAAGACAAACTTCCTAGATGGCTAAATTGCACTCAATGTTCAAAATAAAAAAATTACTGAAGTTAAATAGATGCTTTTATGGGAAACATTTTTACTCATCCTTTCCTATTTGACCAAGGTAGTGAAGTGCCATTTTTGAGCAATGACTTTTGAGCCAAAACAAATAAATCAATCCACACTAAAGAAAAACTTTCAAATACATACTTCAAGGTTCCACTATTCCTATATAAACTAGATAGTCCCTCAAAACTGTAACACTTTGAACTGCAGTGCTCCAAACAATTTAAGATGTCTTCCAAATGTACACCGTTTGTTTAGTGGTAAATCCTAAGCTGTGCAGCCTGTAGCTTTATACAACGTCAGCTGCCTTAGGAAAGTTAAGGTACCTGATTATATTACTCTTCAAAGTCGTGGACAAAACCCATCCGAATACAATATAGTCTAAAATGCACCTGTTTCAGCCAGTAAGTAAGTTTAAAGTACACAGACACCTATGGCAGCATAATTACTTCTGTGTAAGGTAGCCATGGCCTATAATTTTGCAACAGCATTGAAGTGTAGGTCTTCACACTTTACTCATGTTAAGTCCCTTGTGCTAGCTTCCACCAAGATGAACTTGCTGTTTTGTAAACTGAAGTGCTCTAGTTTAGTATCACATGAGAGAAGGTTCCATTTAAAAAACATCCTTGTATGTTTGTGCAGTTTAAATTAAAGAAACCCATCCCTGCCTTTATAAGGAAAAAAAAAATTGCTACATTGAGCAGGGATCAGGATCGGTACCTGTAAACATTGTTATTCCACTGCATCCATTACAGCAAAAGTAACTTAGACTAAAAAGCCACTCCAATCCGTTCAGAACTTCTGTGCTGGTTTTGAAATGGTGGCCTCCGTCTACAGGCTTTAAAAAAAATTGAAGCAGAGCTTAAAGCTGCACCACAGAGTTCTCTTAGTCCCAAACTCTGCCAAACATCCTATGACATTTCCACATTTATGGACTGAAAAAAGAAATTACTCTTGATAAATCAAGATATAGTTCTATACATACAAAGACATCACTGATGTCATAAAGTTCAAACTTCCAGTGAAAGACTAAGCAAACCTGATAGCTCCCATCAAGTTTACTACTACTGCATAAAGTACCCACTGTTTGTTTAGTTTTCCACAGTCATTCTGAGTGAAGGGCAGCATGTTGGTGAAGAGTGTGGGTATTGATAAAACCGTTTGTCTCATTTGCAGATAGACTGCTGAAGTCAGCCACTGAAACAGCCATTTTGGCACTGGTAATATGGTGTGTGTGGTTCTCAAAGTCCACACCAAGGTTATTTACAGAGACATCATTCATGAAAGATTCTGGGACAGCAATTCCCATTTTCAATCTCTTTGCAGGTCTTTCTGTCTCCTCACTGCACATGTTCATTGGGTTTAGCTCTGAATGATAAAAGCCAGTCTCAAATAAATTAAAACAATCACTTTCACCATTGCTAGGCAAGTTAAGCAATTCTTCTGTTCCAACAGGCACATGATTAACTGATGCTCGGGGTAAGCTGTCCATAGGAGGAAAGGTGTCATCCAGGCAGTTCACATCTGAAGTGTGGCAGACTGTAGCTACAGTATTTGTCAATGCTGGAAAAAAGAGGAACACAAATGCAAATGAAATAGTTGTTTGCATAGTTACAACAACAAGATTTTTTTTTTTCTTGATTTACCTGTCAACTCATTGGCAGTGATAGAGTTCAGAATGCTTAGCTGTTGATCAGGAATGGTTTCTGTTCGACTATTAGATGTTAAGGCTGAAGAATGCACTGCTCCACCAAGGGCTTCTGCTTCATCTACCAAACGATCCATGTAATCCCTAAAAGAATATTGCATTCATAATGTATTATTTAACAGGAAAACAAGGCCTAAAAATGATGATGGATTTAATTTCAGTTGCCATAGCCACTGCAGCACTACACTGCAATGACAGACGGAAAAAAAAAATTCTTTTAAATTTATGATTTGCAACAGAAAACATATTCCAAGAACGTTTTACTTACGTAACTCCTGGATGATGGTTATATCTCTTCTTTCCAAATCTTGTTTGCTGAGCAAAGTAATCATAACGTTCTGACTTTTTCCACATGTAATAGAAAGCCACACACTCAGCAACTGTTCTGGTTCTTACCTAAAAGAAGGCAAGAAGAATTGACAAGATTAATGCAAATACTTACATTTTGCCATCTCCCCAATTCCCATATTCCTACAATATTGTTAGTTTTATTGTTCTAGTATCTGGAACAAACCAATTAAATTAGGAGACTTCAAAGAGATCGACCGTTTTAAGTAAGTATTACATTTGTTCTATTGTATCATTATTGGCTTTTTTAAAACTAGATTGAAACTGTATCTACATCTGAAGCATTTTTATATATATATATAAGTATATATAACAATTTTTTAAACTATAAGATAGACTCTTTCTTAAGATGAAAAAAGCTGAGCAAATCAATGACCTAAGAAAAGTGAACCAGAAAAGACGTTGGGTACTTATTCCTTTTGGGAAAGTCCAGAACTGTGGAGGCTTTGACAACAGATAATCACAACAGTAAATGCCTAAACAACGAAATAAAATTGTAATCTTGTTGAGAAGGTATAAAGGATTCAAAAGACTCATTTTGATCTATGTTAACTGTTTGTCTCTTTCCCCAAAATGGAGGTTGCTATGTGAAGTCAGATTCTTGGAGAAAAAGTCACTACTTCTACCTATATTCTTATAAACTATACCCATTTTTAGATGCAGAAACATTTCACATCATCATCAGCCCTCAGTTCCAGTTTAAGTTTTACAACTAGAATATAACACTCTATCCAGATACAGTCTGGCAGTAAACTATACTTGAGCTTAATCAAACTTATAGAAACATCAGAGGCAAATCCAAAATGCCTCGGGTGTAGTAGTAAACCTTGCTAGTTTAGACACAAACATAGCAGGCAGGGGAGGAAATGAACAGATGTCCATATGCTAGTATATAAAGTCCCAGTTAACAACGCTTTGCAGTACAGTGATAAGGAAACATCTCGTTAAATTTCTCCATGCACTAAATCTTGTCTAGCTGATACTTCCCATATACAAGTGACATCAGCTTATGCTGTGTCCCAGAACTTTCTCTAAACTTTCTGGCATTTTACCCACTAAGAAACCCAGTGGATTTCTTAGACAAATTCTGGTCCATAGTAACAGATACATCAACCCATGTACTTTCTTGCATGTTGGAAGAAATATTTTAAAATTATTTCTTTGCATCTCTGATGAATTACTGTTTATTGGTAAGGTCCATTTAAAATCTGAACCACACAAATATTGTTTAGGACAGGTTAAACCAAGTATTGAGCAGGACTAGCTAACTGTTGTTGAACATCAACCATGGCCCTATAAAGTTTACCTGAAATACAACAAAACCACCAGACTCCTAAAGAAAAAAACCTCAAGATGGTATCAAAGCATAAAGGAGATACGCAGAAAATTTGGAAACATCCATATTGTCAACTGTTGCTTTTTGATTGAAAAAAAAAAAAAGCCCTATTCTTCAGGCACAGAGGAGTCAATCAGCAGCAATCCAGACCAAGATTAGAACTCCTTTGCTGGCCAGAAAGCAGGGTACTGATGGATGACTACATTTTCTGAAAACACAAAGAGCTAAGCCTGTTTCTGTAAAATTGTACCTTCCTGGTGACAAAAACAAGATGCATTTTCCCCTCCCACAGCCACGGTATGGAAATACTGTACTTCTAGGAGAGGCACACATTTAAACTAAGTTATAATATAAATGCATAAATGGAAGTAATGTCAACATAAGTCGATTTCAGACATAATACATTGATTCATCTTGCAATGCCTAGCTTTTCCAATGACATCCGAGGAAAAATTAGCACAAAAATACCAAGCTGGTTTTAATATGTTGGTCCTTGTTTCACTCTTCTGCATGGCTTCTGACAAATGTATTGCTTTTACAGATTTCCAGCATTGTATCATCTACCAATTCTTCCATTTGACTGTAAAATACTAACCTTGTTTTTCTGTATGAGATGAAAGTCTTTTCCATATATCAGAAGTGCGTGTTCAAAGCTTCTGCATTCTTCTTCTGTCCATGCTGTCATCTCTTCTAGACAATTACAAAAGTAGCATGATAAACTTGCTTTCACTCACTAACCTTTTACAAAGAATAAAGTATTTGTTGCTAATGGATGAATATCCAAATGCATTCTAAAAAAACAATAGTTCAGTTATTCAGATCCATGTTCTTTCCTCTGCTGTACAGTTATCCTACATGAAATGTAACATTCTTCTTTACAAAAACTCATAAAAATGAGTTTGAAATCTTTTATCCTTGAGGGCAAAGCACATTCAAAAGATTTGATTTATTATTTCTTAATAAGTTTGTCATCAAAAAAACAAGGCGTGATAACATCACAGAGATATCAGTGAGATAATTTTTCTTCTCACATAGGATACAAAGAACAGTGGTTATTGGAAAAAAGAGCGAAGGAACAACCTGTTGTGACAGATGCCCCCGCTCCGACTGAGTGAGCAGTACTTCAATTCAGGCATCACCGACGAGCGGGCCTGACTGAAATCAGCCCTGCTGTGCAAACTGTGAGAGCTGTGCTAGGCCCTGTCTTCTCACAACTCAGGAGTCTCGGCCATGTCTTACCAGCAGCTAACAGCACCAGCCCGAGCCGGCACTAGACAAAACTAAAACCGCCACAGCTGCACACCTGCATGTACGCCAACGGGGGGTTGACTACGAGTCAGTCACTTTACGCTATAAATATCTGTGGCCTCCCCGAGCCCACTGAGCTCTCCTGTACAGCAGCAGGCTGCACAGAGCTGACCTCCGCTTGAGCAGGGGGAGGTTACCCTCAAGGTTACCCTTCAGGGTTAAGACAACGCTTACCCAGCACCTGATGGCTGTAGCAAGATAAGTGACATTTTACATTACGCTTAAAAGTGTATTGCATGCTAGCAACATGTATATATATCAAGCTATAACTTAATTATTAGAAGTGTAGTAAGTAGCAGAGTGTTTGACTGCCGCCTAATTACTGATTGTTAAATCATTGTTAAATCACTATTTAATTACCGTTCAATTCTTGCTTAATTACAATTTAATTACTCATCATCGATTAATTATAATTTGATCATTTAATCATTAATAAAACCTTTCAGTTAACCCCATAATGATGACTTTTCTTAAAACTTCACCTGCGACAAAAATTGGGCATAGTCGGCAGGATGGCAGATTCAATCACTGGCTACTTACAGAGGCACGGAATTAACCCTTCACCGAAATTTTCAGATGATTGGGTGCGTGAAAAGCAGGATAATTGGAATAAGATAAAAGAACAGTTGAACTTTGTAAGAGGGAAACTCAAAGATGGTAAAGAGAAGGTAATAGTAATACACAAGATGTTGAAGAGGAATTTAGGAGCTGCATATCAGTATAAGAAGTGTGAAGAACAAGAAATTACAAGATGAGGTTGAACAAGGGAAGCGACAAGAAATGCTGTTACCTCTGTGAATAGACCAATTGCTTAAACAACTGGGGGGGAGAAAAACAAACTGCAGGAAGGTAGAGGATAAACTAGAACTTATGGTAATTCGGGCCCCAACCCCGCCCAGATCCTGTAAAAATTCGTAAGCTAGTAATTTCCCTAGAAGATTGGGACAAAGATATTTGGGAGGACCCCAATGAACTTAGCGATGAGAGTGAATTAGATGAATCAGAATTTAAGGGAGCCCCTATTATTGAAACTGAGGTATGTGCTGAACCTCAAGGGGGCAACCAGAGAAATAACATTAAGACCACTCTATGGGACCCCCTTCAACTGGCCAACCTGCATGAAAAATATGGGCAGAAGCCTGGCGAAAGCAAGACTGAATATCTCTGGCATGCATTCTTAACTGGAGGAGATTGTATTATGTTAGATTAGGATGGCTTTTGGGGACCAGGAGTGTTCTTGAACGAGGAACCATCCCCTAACACTGAACCATACTCTATTATCTGTCAAGTAGTGTATTGGGCAGGAGGCACAGACCCTTGGGATAGCGGGGAGCCCACTGCTATACCAATAAGATCATTAAGTGAGCTTTTTACTGCTGTTACAAAAGCAGCCGGCCTTCAGGCTACAAATGACAGAGGGGCACATGGTGATTATGCTATCTCTGCCCCTGTAGACCCCAAAGCCATGAAACCACTAATAAGCAGAGCCCCAGCTGTTTTAAAATTGTACCTCATTGCAAAAAGGGATGAAATAAGACAAATGTACAACATAATGCTCAGGAGGGTCACGATGGCCAACCCCACCTCCAACCCATCCTGAGCTGGGCAGACTTGATGCATGACATTGTAAATCATAGTTGAGAAATGGCGTGGGATGAACCAACACCAGCAGGGCAATCCTGAGCTGACACAGACAGCAGATGGATCCGGCAAGTAACACAGACGCCCCAGAACCCCTGACACTTTCCTTGATCTCATAAACGCCCTGGTGAGGTAGTGGACCCCCAGAAAAGGCATAATGAGCGGTGGAGGAGAGCCTTAGCACTAGGCTTGCCTCGGGTAGCCATACAGGGCCAACTGACTGGGCCTATACTTAGTCTGATCCAGGCTTTTGAAAAACAAGGGTATCGGGAATCCGGAACAAACTAAACAACTATCTGCTCCTAAAGATCCCACGAATAACCCTTTCAGACTGCTTAAGGAGGAACTGCAAATCTCTTTCTTTTTTTTTTAAGATAAAAAGTTTCTAAAACTGAATTTTAGTTTCACGAACAACAAAAAAAATCACTATGAAAGAGTAAAATTTTTAAAAAAGAGTAGCTCAAACTATTTGAATAGGTCAGTTTTGTCTCAAGTATTGTTGCTTTCCCATCTTGATTATGGCTTTGGGTCTATGTATAATTAAGAAGGGATATTTCAGGCATCTTACATTCATAATGGTGATCCAAAAAGTTTCCGTTCAGCTGACATTTAAGGCCAACGGGGGGGAAAAACCACATTTCAAAACATTTCTGGAAGCAGACACTGGAACCAAGACCTTTCTGCTCCCAGATGAAGGTGATAATCATACCACTGCAAGGCCATTTTCTTTCTTTCTCACCCCATTAATTTTGCACTCCTTACTAGAGAGTTCTCAAGCTTCAAAGAGAAGAAAAGATCCCCATGTAAAGTCTCACTCTTAAGAAATTATCTTGGAAGTGGTGGATTTTTAATTCCCATCTTGAGAATAGCAGTGAACTTCAGTGGGTAGAGTAGATCATAGCATAATGGTTACTCTAAGAGACAGGCACTGACAGGATTATCATCCTTTGCCATTTTTAATGAGGGTATAGTAAGTCCCATCTGACTTGAGGCGAGGGGGGAGTGTGAGTACTAGTCCTTAGGATAGAATTTTGGGCTCTGAACCACAAATGGGCAGTGGTATTTATTTTTCAAACCCGAAACAGGAATCTAAATCCTAGAGAGGTGTGCGATTTAGGATACAACCCTGCAACTGATACTTCCTTATCGTTTAGGTCTACACAATCCCTCTTGTACATGACCTTTCTGAAACACTGCTCTGCGAGCCCTTATTGTCCCTTTCAGCTTTACCTTAGATACTTAGCTTTCACAGCACCTAACTTGTAAACGCTCAAGTTCCCTTTGGATACAGTTCTGAGTAGCGACTATCTGCCAGAATATCAACTTATACCAGGGCTCCTACTCCATTTCTGCTTTATGTTACACCTATGTTAAAATACACGACAAAGAACTGTCTTTGCTAAATGATAAACTCTGATTTTCATTTAAGGGAATAATAAAGTTAGGGATAAACAAGATGGAAGCTCATTTTCCACTGTAAACTTGAGCAAAGCTCTCCACGCTCTACCAAAGACGTATAGAACTATATGGTAGAACCAGTTTAGGGTTGATATAGCACAATGTTAGCACAGTGAGAAAGAAAGTGGGGCTTATGTATATAGCCAGCTATGTTCTCCTGATTCTTGTATAGATGTCATCAGATTATATCATGATCTCAAAAAGATACTGTACTGTGGGTGAGAACTGCCTCAGAACTGCCTCATGGGAGCAAACTCACCACTCTCCCCACCCCTGTTGTCAGTCTGTACCATTCTTACAACAGCAATGGAAGAAAGAAGGGAAGGTGAAAAGCTGACCCTGCAACCTTTATACAAGTTGCAAATTTCTCTAGCAGGAATTTCCAACTGGCCAACAGTCAGATTATACCTAATCTGTGCTAAAGACATCATGGAAAAGGATGTGCTCATCAATCTGATTCTTACTCAAGGTTTTTCTACACAACCTTTTTTTATTCTTTTTTTTTTTTTCAAACACACATTTCTGAAATCTCTTACCCTGAGATGCCTTTCCATTTGAGCAGTATCTCTCAACTGCTTCTTTAACATTATGGCTACTCCTGAGAAGTTCATACAGCGCCTATAAAACAGAAAAAGTCTTTAGAAAGAGTTGAAGTTTGCAAATATCCAATCTAGACTTCTAAAACTAGCCTTTCAGTGAGCATATCTAATGTAAAAAAAGAGGATTTATCTTTATACATGATGAAAATTTTAAAGTAACAACCAAAAGCAAAGCCATCCAAAAGTTGAGGCAAGGTAAGCCATCCAAAAGTTGAGGCAAGGTTTAATTAAGAAAATGTAAAATATTATATGGAATTATTTAAAAAAGCTGGATTTGTCAACAGCACGTCAATCAGAAACATCACAGATCACAACATTACCAACATTCAAATACTCGTAATTTTAAGCATGTGCTTAAAATTGGAAATAAGATCCTGACCCCAATAACATCTAATTAAAAAAATAAAGAAATTGAGTATTGCTGCCTTCATAATACAAGGCGCAGAAAGAGAACACATGTTAATTGCAAAACAATATGTCACAAATGGAACAGGATATAAAACATACTTGTTCATTGTCCCGCGTATGTAGTCCTTCAGGAATTCTGCCAATCATTTTTTCATTTCCTGTTCTTAAGGAGGTTTCAAAAAGGTATTCTTTAACTTTACTTTCTGAGATTACATCAGGTTTCCAAAGTAAATGGTCTTCATTTTCATAGGCTATTAAAACAGAAATCCATTAATGCCAGGTGCAACATTTTTAAGGCTATAATATTAAAAGCTCTTTCACAAAGACAAAGAACAGGAACACAGAAATAATCAAATCAAGCACCATCATGCCACTTTTAAATTGCAGCTCAATTTTTCCCCAAAAGCTTCAGTTAAGAGACAGACTCTGCAGTGTGGCATGGCAAAGAGATTCAGGTTCCATGAGGATGAGATAAGGGACTGAACTCTTGAGATGAAGAATCTTTACAGAGAAGCAGCTTGTTGACAGCTAGATGATTCAAGTCAAATTATGCATATGTAATCATCTTCATATAAACAAACCAGCAAAACCATTCACAGTTTTATTCAGTTGTTTTCAAAAAATAAACTATAGTTTACAGTAAAAGAGTGCAGGCTATTAGTTTAATATTTCAAATATTACATGTCAAAAAAAAAAAAAAGAGGAGGTGGCTAATTGGTCATTTTCAACTAAAATTTGCCAAAAATTACTTAACAGGATAGAAATCTAGGTCTCAATGTGGTAATTTGTTTTTCCATTCATTAACAACTCAATGCTGTTAAGAACTTGTACGTTGCATACTTTACAAGCAATCAGGATGTATAATCTTCCTTCATAGTATACTGAAATCATGTATGCACCTTTTAAGTAGCTTATTTGAAAGACAGTATATTAGAAATAGGCAAGAGTTGGCCTGAACCTTTGTCAGTCTGTGCACGTTTCAATTCTAGATTAAACTATAAATCCTTTACTCTGATCAATAGATGTGGTTAACGTTGCACATGTTTCACGTACTCTCTTGGCGATACAAAATTAGAGAGTTATTCAATTCAAACACACACAAGCTGTTACAGTAGAAGAGATGAAGATTCTCAAATCTCTCAAAAAACTGCAGGAAAACAGTATTAAGCTAAGGTGAAGAAGAAAATTACACCTCCTCTGAAAGTTCTGTTACAGCTGAAGAACATGGAAAGCTTTCAAATGAAATGTTACAAGTCTAAGGTTCATAGAAGAGCAGAACTGTCTTCTAGCACAATTCTGGTAGCTGGGACTACATAGCAGAAATAAAAGCCCGTTTGCCATCTCAAGCTCTTTAGGGAGTACAGAAGAGGCTTTCACAGAATCCTCCACCCCTACAGCCAAGTCCAACCTCTCCGAGCACTGCTGACGCTCACCTTCAACCTCCTTTATCAACCAAGACAAGTCAGCACTTCTTGCTGGAGTCCATAACTGATAATCTCAAAAGGAGCTCCTCGGGCTTTCTGATCTGGGAGCTACCTCTTTGCTCTTAGCCATGCCAGCAGACAAGACACACTGGTTCTCTCTAGCACCAGCTTATTCCAGAGAACGTTGTCAGATTAACCCCTTCTTGGTCATCATCTGGTTATTGGCCCTTCTCTAACTCTTGGCTGAGGAGAAGTCAAGATGTGTAAATAGTAAAAGGACTATCGAGATAAATCCAGTTCTTACTCCTCCATTTCTTACAACCCATAAGCATCATGCTTGAATCTTAGAAAATAGGAGACTTCCCTAGGTCTCTTAACCCAAGAGATGTTCACTTGCTAATGCTTCCAACTCCATCCATACCAAACATTCTTCTTCTCTATTGCAAAGGATCATTCTTCAAAAAAGCAGTTGGTAATAGTGAAAAGACTTGATATACTTCACTAGAATAATATTCCCATGAAATTAATTACAGTTCGAACACAGGCAACTTACAGAACACTGAAAACCTATAGGAAAAAACAGAATGCCCTTCATTTATTAACGTATTGCCAAACTATTCCTTAATTTCACAGCTGCTCCACCCACGAGCAAATTTCTTTCATTATTTGCTTTTTGAATTCCACAGCTATATGTGCTATACTTTTCTCATAGTGAAGGTTTCTAAAGATACCAAATAAAACTCTATTAAACAAGTTATTTTTTCTACTCTAGCACAATTGCAATTTTTAACCTAAATTTACACTGGAATAACATCATACTTCAAACATATTTTTTAAAAGACAGTGTTTCAGGACCTTCTACTTATGCTATGGAAATTTTAAATAGTTTATTGCTTTGTTTTCCATATCCATTTTGTAACCCACACTGTTGTGCCTCCCAAAAACCAAGCAAAGAAAAACACTGTTTTGAAGATCTTCAATGTAAACTAAGTCACATGCTCATAGCCCAGTTATGATACTCTGATGAAAATATTTTCTTCTTGACCCACAGTTTGTTGTCTCCTAATATTACTAGATACTTCAGAATTAACATGGTAATCCACCCTCTGACGTTTTCTTGAGAATGTCCTCTCAAAGTTGAAGATTCACATTTCTGAAATACAGTTATGTGGTTGTGTTACTTCAGTTTTCTAGTGCTTTTTTCAGGGTCTCTGAGACTTCAACTAAGCCACTGAATTTACCTTATAAACTTAAATAACATTCTCCCATCAAGTGCTATGTATAAATATAAAATAAGAAGTAAAACAGTCAGAAGAACTTACCCTTTTCATCATCATTGTATCTGCCAAGGTAAGGTGGAATTTCTGCCTGGTACTGTGAACCAACCATTATTTCCTGAAGATGTAATAAAAATGAAAAGAGAAAGGTATTAACTTAATATTTTGTGTACGGAAGCATTAAAAATGCCATAAACCTTTGGCAGAGAAATCCACAATTCAGGTACTATTTTAGATATGTACTAAAAATCTTAATGTATTTTCCTTAACAGTGAAGTTTTTTAGACTTTTTTTAAAGATATAATTATTACCTTTCTCAAATCTTCAGATGAATTACCATTGTCTGCCTCTACATCTTCGCCATCTGATTCCTTATCTCCATCACATGTAGTGTTTGCTTTAGACACAAAGAAGTTTGTTTTTAGCTAGAAAGAATTTTCAGTTCAAACACAGAACCACAAGATACCCTTTACTTTTGAAAGGAGCACCTGCTTTTATTCTGGAAGACACTTATGATGAGTCTGTTGATACACATTTCTATCAGAAGTCTGTTAATCTACATTTCTATCAAACTAGCGTGAAGTCAGAAGGCACCAGTACTTGTATACTGGAGAACTGAAACATTTATCATCACTGCATCTGAGACAATCTACTACATTTCTAACAGTCAAAAGGAAATGAGATAATTTTTCTTCATCAATTTTCTCCAATAAAGGCTTACACGTTACAGAAAAGGTATGAGACAAACAGAAAACTTCCAGGTCTATGACTTAGCCTCAGGTTAATGACAAAGAAAGTACAGTTGAAGGCATGCCTTTATTACCTACTAAAACCTTTCATCAGAAGTTTTAATGGGCATTCAAAACATTCCTTTAAACAAGGCTGCCTAGGCATAGAGTGAAGATACAGGAGAGAGAAACAAAACGGAATAAGCAAAATACAGCAAAGACTGCTTATTCCTCTTTAATCTTTTTTTTTTTTAAATTTTCCTTAGGAGAAAATACAGCAGAGCATTCCAAGCAATTCAAATACAGCACTGCATAGAAGAACTCATATTTTAGAATCTGGAACGCTGTGGTACTGGGTTCTGAAGTAATTCTATTTTTATAGCTGTATAATCCCCGGCAGAATGGAATCTACAGTTCTGATATGATTAAAGCTATTTTGTATTCTCAAACTTCAGAAACAACATGCTCATGAATAGGGTTGCAATTTTAGCTTCATCACAACTAAACAGAATTGTCAATATCAGAGACAACATCCAAGACTGTATGGACTGAGGCTCTTCTGTAGTCATTACTACAATCACCAGTTTATCTCTTTTTGTTGTTAGAAGTAGCAAGCAAGAAGCTAACCTGAATGCATGAAATAACAATATGATTGGATAATTACAGGCAATTATTTTTTTCAATTAAGGCAAATTTAATAAAATAGCCCATATTATGTATTAGACATGTTTACCTTTTCTTAATGTTATCTCAATATCTGAGAAATGGACAGAGATCAGAAAAAAAGGTGAAACTGCCAACAGCACAGAGAACTGACATTTTCCTCCCTGAAATGGTGGATATTCCATTTTAAAATGTCCGGCAAAAAGTTTTAATAGAGAAAGTAACATTCTCATAGAAAACCGTGATAGCTGAAAACAAAGATGACTGTTTCTTAATCCTCAGTAAGACAAGGGGCTAATCATTTTTTCTATAAAGTTGCCACACTTTTCAGTGTTGTATTCATTAACAGTTCACAAGCAATGTTTAAGTGCCAGCAAGTCTGGGGTTTGCTTAACTGAAAAAAGGGCGTTATAATTTTTAACATTTTTGTATGTCTCTTTCAATACAAATGCCTTGTATTTATTACACAATCAGCAGCACGCAAAGGGCTACGATTACTGATGACTGAGACAGCACATCCCCTTTATCATCCCCCTTCTCTAGAGGAATGAAATTCCCCAGGAATAGCTTAAGATACTTGACAAATCAGAACTGTGATAAAAACCCTCCTCATCGCTCTAACTCTAGTATACCAGTGAACAAATGAGCTGCAACAGGCAATGAGGGGTATCTTGTCCAGGTTAGGTAACTGAACCACTGGTTCTCAGATCTTTCCCATAATAGCTCCATGGGTAGTAAAATTTTGTGGTCGTGGGTTTAAAGGCCCCATCCCACAAAAAATCACTTTGGTTCATCCCGTGAAGTCCTATGGAAAAGTGTTGAATGTGTGAAGGGAAATAATGACAAAGAAACCACGTCCCAGTTCACATCCACAGGCTGCACAAAGGAGTCGCTGGCTTAAAAGCAGCAGCAAAAATTTTAGCAGAGAAACACTTATTTAAAAGAATGGGTTACATATTCATGTAATTCACTGTCATATTGAAAATCATGAAGGGTGTTCCTCAATGCCACATTAACTATTAATTATGAAGTTATTGTATTTGTAGAGAAATTAGTTTTACTTGCGCTTTGAGCAGAGTAGCAAATACAAGTCTTCTAGGTAATGAGTAATACCAATCAAAGACAACATTCATGTACAACATCCTGCAAAGCACTGTTTCTCAATTCCCGATACAGTCAGCACTACTCTGCAATTTTTATATTTTAAGCTAGGAAGCTATATATAATGCTAAGAGTTTTTGAGTACTATTATAAAATTAGGTTTCCTACATCTTAATGGCCGAGGAAAGAAGTCAGTAGCCTCATGTGAAGTAACTGATGGTGTCAAGTCATCAGCAGAGGACTGTGTTTCTTCATCATCACCCGACAAGAGGTCTTTAGCGATTTCCTCCTGTATCATTAAAATAAAAAAATAAAACCTCAGACTGACTATTAAGTATAGACTTGAGAGCATTTAGATTCATCAAATTGTAAGTCTCATTAATTAAAATGAATTATTTTACCATAAGTAAATTTAGCAGACCATACTCCCTTAATTAAAAAGCTAGTTCGCTCCTCCTAAATCTAAGAACAAATATAACCACTCATTTCAGAGTTGCGCATAGAGGTTCATTTCCCCTTTGTCTTTTATTAAAATAAATGCACAAGAAGTAACTTCTGCAAGCATCAATCTCAGATGTTCCTCCAACTGCTTCCAATGAAACTGCCACAAATCTTTAGAATTGTGTCATTCTTTGCATCACAGATATACCGAAGCTTTAAAAGGCTGCTACCCCCTAAACTCTGGGAAAAAAAAATAAAACAGCCAGGCACTTTTGTAGACTTTTGCTGAGAACAGTTACAGATAACAGACAACCTGTTATCTTCCCAAAACAGAAAAAAAATTGACGTTTCTGTAGGTTAAAAAAGAAGATATTAGGAAAGAAAAAGCACACTTCCTCCACTAGCAGACACTAGTTTGAACCCCTCTGCATAGAGGTTAGGAGGGGAAAGAACTGTATTAGACAACAAGCAGACTACATTTTTGTAGCCTCAACACAATCGTGAATCCTAATGAGAATCAGATGTGCAGAGCCATCATTATACCCTACTTTCTGTGGAGTTTACCATTACATCATACTCACAGAAAGTAAAAAAAAAAAAAAAGACATATACTTACTACCTACATACTTTTAACCAAACTACTAGCTGCATATGCTTTATAGCCAAAAATCAGATTAAAATCTCAGAATTCAAAGTTAGCTTGCAAATGACAAAACATGAAGTTTCAGGTTTTTACATCAGCAATCCAACACTGTGCGTAAAACAATCTCTCTGACTCCCCAAAGTTGAGACCTTTCCAAATGATATGCATTTGAAAGCAACATTCCAAAACATTCAGGAGTGCAAGTTACCCACAAATGTTTTGATACTTGACATGTGTGTTAGAAGCCAGAATTGTTATTTCTGGACATTGCATACATTATCAAAAAAATCCCACTTTCATGAAAAAAACCCACCACCTATTTAAAGTTCTTTGGATGTGTTTTAGAACAACTGTTAACTTACTCATTTCTCATTTGTAGTTATATAGTGCCACGAAAGTTGCTATGCATTTGTGAGTGCGATAATTAGAATCAGATCCTCAATATCCTTGAAAAAGAATGAATTCAGAGTAATATTGTATATTGAAATTAACAAAGATACATATTTTATAATATCAAGAGATAGTGAAGTACAATTCAAGGTCACCTGGATTTCTGCTCTTAAACCATAATACAGGGAAAAACGGTTCTGACTTACTTTATCTAGAGTCATATCTGGAAGTTCATCAGCAAGTTCACTTGGAGAGCTATCCGCACTGGAACCTGCCATAACTGGAATCGTGGGTTCATAGCCATAGAATGCCAGTAAATCTTCCAATGGCATGTTTCCTTCCTAAAACAAGAGGATTTACAAACATTTCAACATATCGCCAAATACTTGTAAACAGGATAAGGCCTAAAGGATAAGATGTATTTTGAAGAACAAAAGTAAAAAACAAACAAAGAAAAACTTAATTGAAAGCAGGAATCTTCATTAAAGATTTAAAATATTTTCAGGCACAAGACTGAAATAATTCATAACCATGTCTCTTGGCATATAGTGAAGTCCCATCAAGCTATTGAAGAAAACTGTTTACTGGATGAAACTAAAGAGTAATGATTAAAAATTTCCTCCTTATCTGATTCATACTGTAAAGCATGATTTGCCTGTATTTCTTCAAGACAGAAGATATCCTAGAAACACTAACAACTCCCCTACAAGAAAGAAATGCAGAAAAACTTGAAGACTTTAGTCCTACAGTTACAGCTGCGAGCGTGCAAAAACCCACTAAAGTAAACCGATATAGCAACTTTTAAGCCCTCTTTTCCATCTCCTGCACAATATATTTTATAATGACAGTTGAGAAGGTAACAGGAGAAAGACAGCTAATGATACAGAAGGCAAAAATCAAGAGAAAGGCTTGATTTATAAGGTTTTTTTTCCAACAGCCTTTGATCAAGTCATTTTAGTAAGTATCATCATACTTGCATCCTAATACAATTAATAAAGCAATAAACAGTGGAGACTTTTTTAGTTACCTGATTAAAGTCATCAAATATTAAAAATATTTTCCAATATTTATACCTTTAAAAGTTATATTACCTTTAAAAATTTCTTGTTGAACTCATATACTGATTATATTACTTGTTTTCTTTAGTCAGCTAAGGTCTTAGTCCTGCAAAGACTTTTCACAATGGGTAAACGTAACCTCATGTCCAAGTCTTTTCAGGATCGGGACCTACAGTAATAAAGTGTTTAAGATGAGTGGCTCTCAGTTCTTCTTCCTTCTATTATAGAAGCAATAAGATAATTTTGTGGAGTAACAACTCCATTTTAACCACCAGACTTGGCAAGCTCCTTCACTATTATTATTGCAAGTTCATAATCAGCAAAAATATAATTGTAAAGGTAGCAGGACCAAAAAAAAAAAAAAAAAATTTTTTTTCACATGGACTACAAAACCACAGTCTCATATTTGATGCTAAAAATTACACTTTCCTGGAACTCTGTTGACCAAAATCTGCAGTTACGCTGAGTGGTGTAAGTGGGTCACCGAACAGTAATGCAAGCAGCATCAATTTGTGGGTGTTCAGCATTTAGGAGGTGTTTAAAACGTGTGATGCACTGCCACAGATGAACAAGAGGTGTAAATAGGAAAAACATGTAATTAAAGAGTGTAAAATGGAATAGGAAACGCCAAGGAGCATGCTGGTCATTTTGTACACCCACCGAATGCCAAACTGATTAAACTAAGACATAGAACTACCATTTATATAGCAAATGAATGGCACCCATCATGCCTAAAACAGGACTGTTTGTTTGCATATTGGAAAAGCAAAACCTGACCAACAGAACGAAATGCAGCTAGCTGTCACTTAATAGTATGTAAACTGTACAGTTTGAACTTATATCTAACTTACAAAACTTAGAAGTGGTAAGCGATATTAGATGGTAGGACTCTAAAACCTGCTTCAGTGATTTCTCTACCAAAGTGAAAGGACTACTAAATGAAAAAGGAACTTAACATAACACTAATATCCTTGAGAAGCTAAGTTCAGCCATTTGTCAGGATGCACTGCTATATCCTAACCAAACCTGATTTTCTTTTCTTTTTTTAAACAAGCTGCAAAGGCATGTTGCAGGAAACTGCATATTACAATACAAACTGAAGAACAGGTTGAGTGTTCTTTTCACTGGAAAAGTTACAACACGTATGGACATTTACAAGACAGCAAGTCACTCTTACCTTTTCTAAATCTTCAATTTCAGAGCTGAAATTTTTGCTTTCTTCCATCATTTCCTCTTCTTCGAGAGTTCGTTCATCATCATAATCATGTACCAGCATTTCAGCAGATGGGTCAAAGTCATGATCCTCAGACGATAAAGAGCCAACTATCAAAAAAACCTAATTTGAGTCATTTTTTTTCTGTATCAACATATGAAATTACATCGCAGAAAAAAATACAGTTGCATGAATTTTTTTACATATAGGGTCAGAACTCTCCATGAAATAACTGGAACAAATTCCTAACTACTTGACAAATTCAGCTGTTTTAGCTGGCCCTCCCTTTTTGTAGTTGTAAATAACAGGTACCATTTTCCCTCTTGCAGTATAGAGTACTTGGGAGAAGTACCTGAACTAGTAAAACAAAGTTTCAGAAAGTACAATGCCAAATTAGTGTTTTACTGAATAAAAGATTGTTCAAAACATCCTTGAAATGATCATTAAGGTACAAAGCACACACGTCACAAGATTTCAGATGCTGCAAGACTGTGATTTATAGACTCTGATTCTATTTATGTGATTTATATGGTACGAACATAGTTTTTCACAGGTAAACAGCTAACTTAGGTTACGAAGCAGCTTTCTACTAACAGCAAAATAAACAGTGATACTCCCTTCAGATTAGTTTAGCCTCACAGATGGATCTTTTATTAAAACTAATTTAATTCTTAGCACTTGATCTAGAGAGGAAGAATAAACATAGCAGAGTTACAAGAAATATTGAGGAAAATATACTGGACATAACAAAATGCTTCTAATAGATCACATTAATTAACAAGCCATTGTAACAGCTCTGTAGTCCAACAGACACTTTTTCATTACTCAAGAGGATACTCATAAGTCATCAAAAAAGTACTGTTATTATTTTAAGTGCCTTTTGTCAACTGTTAGAAAGGTTATCATTAGATTCAACCAGTTTGAAAGATGCAAATATTCTGCACTGCAAAGTCAGTGTTCTACAATGAACACTGGATTGTTTTGTTCTTTACAATGTTCACTTTCTTACGGTTTTCAGGATGGACAAAAAAAAAAAACAGATTAGGATATTTCTCTTTCACTTCTGGTTTCCTCTTCTAGTTCTTACATACTAGTGCTCTGTTGGAATCCTTGGCTTACAAGCAGCAAAGAAAAGGTTTATTAAGAATTATATCCATGTAAGAACTTCTTCAGAAGTTTTGAAGGAAATAGCTACAAATTTTCAATCCTCCATTCCTTCTATGCAGGTAGTTAAAGTAAACTTTGTCTGTTTAGCTGGCTTAAGACAACACTGTGAAAGTTTGTAAGATCATACTGTAGAGAAACGTTCATGGCAAAAATGCTTTTTATTCACATGCTATTCATATTATCGTCTCATAGAACTTCCAGTATAGCTCATAACACTACTCCAATTACAATAATGACATTATGTGTTGAATTTTCCTGCTGTTGGCCATCACATCCTGATCCAGTTTTAAGGAAGTCAACTGCCTTAATCTAATACATATTTTTTTATATATGTGTGCTCAAGATTATTGCTTCTAATCGCTGTTCTAACTCATCTTATGTTTGAATAACTCAAGTCGAAGTTCTATTCCACTCACAGACTTTAGATAAAAAAGTCACACTTCTTTAGTAGCTCTGAATGCTCAATATCCCATTTAAAATGTTTAAAACCATATTCAAAAATAAAAGCTCAATAAATTTCATGAGTAGTTAAAAAAGATGACAAACAGCCAATTCAGAAGGCAGTTACACAGAAGCAAATACATTCGCCAAATACTTCTTTTAGAGTAGCCCTGCTGATGTTAACTATGTTTGCTTGCGTAAGGTATTCCACAGAACTTTAACAGCAGATAAAGCCTTAAAAATTTACTTATCATTATGATTTTAAACATTTTCTGTTATTACCAAGAGGTCAAAAAATTACACAAGCCTGTAGTTATCAGCAACAGGAGCAGCAGTCTCTCTCCAGGCTATATGGCTTTAGTGAGATGCTGACTTAAAAGTGCTACAAAACTTTCTTTTCATTTTGGGTTTCAAGCAGCCAATTACTAACTGCAACCGGACTTAAGGGAAGGACTCCACAGCACACATCTCCTTCTCTTAAGGCAGGCAGTTAATTGCGTGCCCATGAAGCATTAGGAAAGCTGTAAAGGGATAAATTTGGGAATGAGCAGGAAGGAGAGAGCGACGTGCGGGCGGCAGGCTGGGTGCTGGAGCAAGAGGTGGGCGAGGACGAACCTGGGCTCGAACTCCCAAAGGAAGCCTGCGGGGCGAAGAGAGAGCGAGGTGAGAGCGGGTTCCCTCCGGCCCGGCAGCAGGCAGGGGTCTTCACTTCATGCTCCCGCCTGCCGGCCCCGGAGCTGCCCCTTCCCCCGCCGCCCCCCCGTTCCAACGCTCCCCGCCGGCCTCGGCCCCTGCGTCCCGCCCTGTTGGCCCCTCCATCCCGTTCACCCTCTCCCATCCCTCCTTCCCCCGCTCGCTCCCCGCCTGCCGCTCTCCCTCCCTGCTCCTTCGCTGACAGAAGCCCCTCAGGAGCCGCGTCCGGCCCGTCCGGCGCTCCCACTCCCTCCGGCCCCGGCCGGGCGGGACATGACAGGGGCAGGCAGCGGCGGAGGCAGCCAGACCGGCCGCCGCCTCTTCCCCGCTCCCAGCCCGGGCTCGCTCCTCCTCCCTCCCGCCGGGCGTTTCTCCATCGCCCGTGCTGCGGCGGCGCCGCCGCCGGCCCGTCCCGCGCTCCCCGGGGCCCGGCGCGGCGGCCGCGCCCCCCTCCGCGCCCGGCCGCGGCCTGTCGGCCGCCCGCGGGCTGCGAACCCGGCACCCGCGCTGCGCGGCGCACCGCCGTGCGGCCTAGTCGCGCAGGCTCCCGCTGCCCCGGCGCCGGCGGCTCCGCCGGCCGCCCCCCCGCCCCGCCGGCCCCCCTGCGCCGCCGGGCCGCCCCGGAGGCGCCTTACGGGGATGTCGAGGCGGGCGCGGGGGGCCTGCCAGCGGCGGGGTCCCGCGGGGAGCCGGCCGAACCCCGGCGCCCCAGCCCGCTTTCCCCGCTCACCTCCGCCATATTGGGACGATCGGGCTGAGGAACAGCGCTGCGCCGAGTGCCCGGATGGGGCCGCTAAGCCAATGGCAGCCGCCGAGCCCCAGCCGGAGCCGGCCGGGGAGGGAGCGGAGGGGCCGGCGGGACCGGGCTGGGGCGGAGGAGGCGGCGCCGGGGCAAGGGCAGCCGCGGGACCGCACCTCCGGGGGCGCCGCGGCCTCCCGCCCCGGCCGGCGAGGGCGCTCTGCCCGCCCCGGCCCGCCGCGCCCCGGCCCTGCCCCGCCCGGAGAGGGCGCCCGCCGCCCTGCCCAGGCCGGAGGGGCGCGGCGCCGGCCACCGCCCTCCACCCGCCCCGCCCGGGAAAGCCTGGGCCGACAGAGGCAGCCCGCCCCGGGGCGAGGCGAGCGGCAGCCAGCGGCGCCCTCGTCGTGCTGCCTGCCGGGCCCCGCGGCCGGCTGGAGCCCGGGTAACCTCCCGCCTGGGTCAGCGTGTCTGTCACTGCCGCGGCTTGCCGTCTTGTCCCGGGGCCGGGGCTGCCGAGCGGGAACGGAACCCGGCTGCGTGACCTGCGCTTCACTCGGTATCGAGCCCCTTCCTGGGTGCTGGTGTGGAGGAGGGCTAGCGGTTACGCTGACACCCAACATCCGAAGTGTCTGGAGCCTTCAAACCTTCCTGTTGTTGGTTGCCTGTTGTAGCTTAAGCAGAGAAAGCGAAATTTACTTTGCAGTGGGTTTTTCTAGGTGACAGTTGAGGCGTTTTACATGCAAGTAAAATCTACTCCTTTTTTTTAGTGGTATTTTTTGTCCCAGTATACATGAAGTGGGAATCGGACTGTTTTCAGCTTGATTTCTTCATCCCAGGCTATAAAGACTCATGCTTTTCATTTTGGAGTCACATGTTTCTGCTTCTGGCTAAAATAGCATCTGACATACTTGCTATATCAAATGTTGCTCTGCGGGAGGGGTGGTGTGCATCACAGCAACACTCAGGTGCAACAGTGCCCCAAACTGTGTCCCACCTGGGGAAGTTGGGGGCTCAAGGCTGGATCCCAAAGTGAACGGCTTCCTTGGATGCATCCTGAGTTGGGTTTGCAGACAGTGTAAAGATCCCAAGCTAGTTTAGGTACTTACACAGTGGAGCTCTATACTGTTTGATTTATTCTGCTGGGACCTGTTGCTCTGAGAAACAGAGTAAACTAACTTGGGTCACGTGCTGCACTGCTGAGTCTAGTCTAATTCCAGTATATAAACTGTTTGTGTACCTCCAAATTACACAGCAGCCTAAGATGTAGACATACCTGCTCTTGATGTACCTGAGGTAAGATGTTGACAACATAAAAATCCCAAGATGTTGCAGAAACTCATTTTTTTAGGAAAGCTGTCACAGTCACAAGCAGCTCCAGCAGTACCTCATCCTCTGATCCCTGATCAGTCTTTGGTAAAAATGATCAGCGACAGACAGGCAGGCTATGTCAGAGCACACTGCATGTACTCAAAAATTAAGAAGGAAGATTTAATCCCTTTCACCTTTGACTGGTCTGGAATGCCATTATAACCCACTAATGCTCCTTAGCCTTTTCCAGTTTCGTTTCCTCCAGATACACCAAACCCAATTCCTATCCCTATTCCCTTGAAGCCTCAGCTCGGGTAAGGCTAAAGAGCTTCTCATGAACATAGAATGTGTAACACATACACAGACTTGTTCATCTTATCAACAAAATAGCACAGAAAGTGCAGCAGGAAGAATCCCCAACTTAGGGAAGTACGTATTTGCTACTATATGCACTTTCTTAATATGAATTCTGCCCGATTTGGATGCAATTAGGTATTTCCTAACTTCTGAAGCAGTTTACTTCACAGTCTTTCAACTGTTTAACATGATTAAGTTTTTCAATTGTGTGAAATTTTACAGAAAAATCTTCTGCTGTTAATTTGCCACTTAAAATATTTTGTCAGATTTAGAACTGAGGTTTTTTAATTATAATTCAGACCACTTTGATAAAATAGTATAAATTCATAGCTCTACCACGGCAGGTCATGAGGTGTGTTTCAGAGCTGTTGTATAAGTTGTAGCAAGAATTCTGGAAAAACTAGTGCTCAGAGTTGTGGACAGGGGGTTGCAAGACAGGAGGAAAAAAAAAGTAAAACCTACTGGGTTCTAAAGCATAACAGTGAAAAAACCAAGCATCTTCTTTTCCTGTCTTTCCCTGAGATTCAGTTTTGCGCTTGGAAATTGCAGGTATACAGAAAAGCTTACAAATACTTGCAGATTCCAATACCTACAAAAAATGATGGTGAAAATCAGGATCCCAAAGAATTGAAAAGGGCTGCTATGATCCTGTGTCTGAGTGGGGGTTGGATTTTGACAGCAATATCTATAATGCAATTATGTTCTATGCTGTTGCAACATGTTTTACCTCTCAGTGGTTTTCACTGAGTATAGATCAAGATAAAGAGTGAGGATGGTGAAGTTACTGGCGTAAGCTCATTTGAAGGGGATGGAAAGAAACAAGGATGTGATTGCACCACCTCTTTCTCCATTAGCATTTTTCTCCAGAAACGGGTGAGAGCGTAGTATGCTCTTAAAGTGTAGCTTGGAAACCAAACTACCTTGTGCTTTTGTGGAGTCTGGTATGGCGCTGGTATGGAGCTTCCACTGGAGCCCAGTGGTTTCACGGGTGTGCTTCTGCTCTCTGCCTCGTCTCCCTGAGCCGAAAGGCAACATGAGATTGCAGGGACTCAGAATTAGAGATGGCTGAACAAAACATGTGTATGGCATATATACAGGGAATAAAATAATTACATCAATGCAAATGCAGTTTTCCATAGCTGCTGGGCATACAAGACGGTGTGGAATTCTGTATTTCAAGGTGTCTTTTTTCTTGAATTGGAATCAGGAAGATGGGACAAAAATCTGCCTAAACCATTTTTTCTGAAGCAATGGAGGAAGACACATTTTTGTGTCCATATTTTGACTATATTTTATCACCCAAGTTAATCTCAGATCAAAAAAGGGAAAAAAAAAGATTTTGAATTGATTTTTTTTTTGTTTAAATCAATTGAAACAGGCAAAAAATGGAAGGAACTAAAATGAATTAGAAGAATCCAGTCTTTTTTAAAAAAAAAAAAACCACAAAACCAGCAATGCAATGAAGCTGAACACTTACAGATGAGGAGTTGTAAAATAAAGAGTGTAGAAACTCTACAAGAAAATCTCTTGATCTGTAGTATTTTTTCTCCTTTAACCTTGAAGAATGATAAATTAAGTATTAAGTCTTTCTGTGCTGTAAGGTGTATGCTATCATCTATACATCCAACAGATACATGGTGATCAGAGAACACCATAACCATATTTGAAGTCTTGATCTGTATCTGGGTGACATGAATGTTGTGATACTTTCTCACTTCAGTCCACGCTCTTCCAGCAAACCTCTTGCCCAAAGCTCTAGAGTAATAACCTCAAATAGCCCTTTCCATAGGCGTTTGCATAGACAAAAAGTAAAGCCTGCTTGTTCAGGAAATGGAGCTGGTCTTAGATCCTTTGGCTGTGTCTCTACTAGTAAATTAAATATGCTCAGGGATGTTTCCTAGACATTAAAACCACCAAAAAGCACAGAACTGCCCACATCTCTGCTAGCAAAACCTCCGCTTCCTTCAGAGACTGTTGCAGATGGACTGCTGGACACAGTAACTCCTGAAGGGTGCTGAGGAGGCAGGCTGGTGGCAGCGGGGCACAAAGCTTGCAGGGACGATCCTAATAGTTTGATGTGGATGACCATGTGCCAGCGCTATTTAACTTACTGGAAAAGATAAAATTGTAAAGATAAAATTGTAAAAATAAAGTCACCATCTCCTGCAAATCTATATTCTTTGAGCTCCGAGATGGGAGGAAGGAAGGAATCCCATCTGTGTACTAGGCACATCACTTACTACTCCTAATCACATTGCTTGTTGTGCAGATACCATGGTTTTAAGGATCATATTTGCAATAGAGAATGGAGACATAAAGTAAGTTTTTAAATCCCGTAGCTGTATCTGTCTCCCAGTGTTTTAATTTTCATGAGTGCAAGTAACACAGCTTTCTGCAGTACTAACTAGACTCCCGTATAATGTAAGGAAGTTTGACTTTTTAAAATAGTGTTGCTCGCTTACCTCTTATACCAGATTTTCAAAGGGAATAGTTTCCCTTACCTCCTTCCCAAGCTGTTAGTATTCTGCTATTTTTATAAAAAAGGACATGGATAAAAAGTTTTAAGTGATTTACTTTTCATAGTAATAATAATAATGATAATTTAATTTTAGTAATAGGCAAAAGATCTTACTTTTGGTGAACCTTACCAACAGCCAGCAGATTTACAGCAAAGAGATGTTTCAGCCAGACTTACACACAGATACAGCACATGCATGTAATGCCAGCACTGGTAATTATGTAAGAGATGGTGTAATGTGAGCATAACAAATATTTTAATTTAGGAGATTTTTTTTAATGGCTGCTTTTGTGAATTCAAACAATTTCATTTGTATATAATCATAAATAGTTGTAAACAAAAGGTTAGTTACTGTAGCAGGAACTTAGGCAGCCTGACTCTTCTGGCCAAGTCACTCCCTCAGTTCCCCTCTACCAGGAGAAGCAGCTTTTCAGTGAGCACTTCCTTCCGAATCATCCTTAATTGGAACCACTGTTTTTGTTTGGGTTTATTTGTCATTCAGTTTAAAGTGCCAAGGGGTTTGTAGATAGCCAGTATCTTGATCAGTTTGCCCTCCAGCCTCTTTACATGTTGCTTGCATAGCCGGTATTGAGTTTCTCCCTCTTTCTAGACTTCAGAGTCTTCCCCACCTTTTCCAAGCACCTGTAATGCACCCTCTCACTTCCCAGGTGGCATCTCCCTGCCTGTTCCTTAGCAGGGGCTCACCCCCACAATGCTCCTGCCCACTGCAGCGCTCTCAGGCATTTTACAGAGGTGGTGTAAGGAAGACTTGTTATCGGGGACCCACCTTAGGCTGCACCCTACAGCCCTCCTTGTTTTACCACTGAAGGGATGGGATAATCCTGGTGTGAAGGGGGTGAGCCCCATGCTCCCTCGAGGGTCCAGCTTTCCCAGAAAGGGCTTCTTGTTTAGAGAAAGTGTCTTTCTTACTGTCTTCATACTGAAATGTGACTTCACTTGCAATATAACTGAAAGCAACTGTTAGTCAGCTACGCGTAGAAAAACAGATGACCAAATACCTTCTCTGTATGCCTTACTGTTGGGCAAGGAGGAGTGTAGGAGTTTTTAATGAAAAGGTAGGTGTGTGATTAAATTGTAAACAATTAAGAGCATGACGAGAAACAATTTCTCCTAAGTATAGTATTATACCTCACTAATTTTCATTTCATAGCATCGGCAGATGTGTCACATTGTAAGAAGGAACATACAGAGACACATCGGTGTCTCTCAAAATATTTTAAACGCATACACAATACCCATCATAATTTGAAAAATATTTACAGGAAACTTGCTTGTACTTAGTAAAGAAATGCTATTAGCCATTTTGGCAAAGTTAGTGTAGTGTAATAGGATATCATTGTTTTGGAAGGACTGAGAAGGAATGTTTCCTAAACAGGAAGCCCTGTACTTGTTTTTTGAGGGTGTTTTGCCTATTTCTTTTGAGCCAATTTATAATAAATAGCAAGTTTACAGAAAGTATCATCATTGTCTTTCCAAAAGTTGACAAAGATACACAAGCATTTACATTCTGCAGATGTGAAAACTAAGGCACAGAAAAGTTTAAAAAGAACTCAGCCAAAGCCTAATGCAGGATCTCTGGCAGAAGTGAAAATCAAAACAAGACAATGCTGATTTGAAACTATTGCATCATCTTTGTAGATTAAAGTTTGTATTTCAGGGATTTCAAATTTAGAGTTATTTTCCACTTATTTACAAATACCAGGAGTTTCTAATAGCAACATACAAAAATGCCACTGTGTAAGAGTATAAGTATTGCTTATGTTGGGTGAGTGTCGGGTGGGAAGGAACCATATCTCTAAATTTCCAATTCTGAACAAATAAAAGAGAGCCTCTGAAATTTGTTCGGAGGGATCTGGAAAACAGCATAACATAGCTCCAGGAAGATAGGTCTAAGAAAATATTTTGTTTGCTTTTGACACTATTCATAGCCCTTCATACAACTAATTTCCTTGGGTTGCTTTTTTTTGGTTGGTTGGTTGGGTTTTTTTGGCAAAGTTTCAGATGACAGAACCACACAACAGGTAGTAGAAACCTCTGCTGCCTGTTTTTGTCCACAAAGGGAAAAATAGAGAAAGAGGATCAGCTGAGAAAGAGGTAGTTGTCCCTGTTAACTTTTTGCATTTAACCTTAGAATACTAAATCTTTGCTGGGGCTTTTCAGCCTGGTTTAAAGATGGAAGAAACCTTCTGCTAGTCAGAAAGCTGGTTTTAGTCTTTCTTGAAAATACTTGTAAGTAAATTTTATTTTGGTCATATGTAATGCACTTTTTTTCTCTCAAATGCTGATTGGTAACAAAGGTGAAGAATTGCAACAGCTGAGCCCACTCTATCAACCTTGATAATAGTTCTTTTTGGGATCATGCTACAAAACTCAGGAGATCTTTGAACTGTTAGTTATATCCCATGGTGTTTAGTATATATGACAAAATCTAGGCTTCTAGCCGTTCTAGCAAACAGATCTAAAAAGCGGTATAAGTTTGTGTCTTTTTTTTGGAAGAGGGAGGGTGGGGTATTATTCTATTAATTAGATAAGTTAATATAGCTGGGAAGACACTGACAGACTTTTCTACGTGCAATTCCTTCATCAGGTCTCTCTGTGTAGAGAAACAACACATCTCTTGGGCCAGTTTCCTGAGGTGAGTCTCTGTAGTAACTACACATACTTTTAAAAAAACATGGTAATACAGACATTGGCGGTGGGCAAAACCTGGAGAAAATCCTTACAAAAATGGTTTTCTTCACTTTACTTGAATGTGAAAAGTTTCTAAATTAATCTAGTAGCTAAAAAATGGGGGAAATAAAATGTCGAGTTGGCGTCAATACAGATTTTTTTTAAAGAAAAAGGGATAAAGCAAATAGATTTAGCTATGAAATGAACCTATATTAAAATGAGATCTGCTCATATTTAAGTATGTGCAAGATCCTATAATCATGCTGGTCATCTGGTCTCCTTATTTCAAAATCAACATGCTCTAAGTTCACAAGTTAGCTAAGTTCATTTTAGGGAAAATACAGGAATTTCTGTTTGTAGAGAAAAGGATAGGATAAAGACCAAGCATCTTATGAAAAATTAGTCACTTGTATGTTCAGTTCACAATTCCTTTAATTTGTTCCTTTTCATCTAAACTGTTTCTTGTGATTAACAGTTATTATTTTGAGTTCTTTGTGAAATTTAGAACAGTGGGTATTGACTTGCTGTTATTTCACTTTCCTGGGTGGAACAGGGCAGAAGTTGAGTACATTTAGGAATTACTTGCTTATTATTTGAAAGGAGGTATATAGCATGACTTTATCCTTCAACAGAATAAATATCATGTAGACAGCATTCATCCAGGACATATTTGAAGAACAGCTGCACCCTTTTAACCTCAATTCATTCGCTGAATAACTTAGATGAAGGGAATACTACTTAATGGAGGTAAACCATTAAAATAGTTTCAAATAACCCTTAGTTTAATATTGCCCAGTGTCTCTGAAATGCATGCTTGGACATGGATGTTTTTACTGTTAAAGGGGAAAAAGCTACTAGTCAGGCTATTTTCAGTTACAATATAGGTGAAAAACTTGAAATGGAGAAGATGCTTTTTTAAAAGCTTGATTCTTAATAATCTTTTTACCTCCAATTAGTATAAACAAAAGAATGGCCCCCAATTTCTTACCCTGGCTTTTCACTGGTGTCACCAAGATATTGATTCTTTCAGGTAGAAACAGTCATTATCTTCAGAGAGATAAAATGATCAATTAATTTCAATAATATAGGTCAAATTTATACTTATGTGTCATTCAAAATTAATACCTGGGTATTGCTTCAAAAAGCTGTTACCTACAGCTTTATTGAAATCTTTGCCCAGAATGCTGCTCCCATCAGAGTCAGTGGTAATTTTTAATATTAAAGTTCTTCAAAAACAATGAGTCAACAAGCACTTATGTTTTATGCAGACCTGTTTAGTACTTGCTAATTGTATTAAAGTGCATTGGACACAGAAATGCTCAGAACTCTTGAAAAATCGAATAACTAGAGGTTATACATCCTACAATACAAATAATAACGGTCTATTCATTAATACAGTCAAATCCCATTGTCCTATTTGTGTAAGGAGACCCACTGAAATCCTGAAGCAATTGGAAAAGTCATCTTACCTTCCTTTCCTGGAAGGGATACACATACAAATAGACAAGCCCAGATACTTTATACTAATGTTCGTCGTGTTACTGCAAACGATAATGACTAGATGTTGCTACGCACTTTTTTGTAATGCCTCCATTTTTTAAATTTTGTTACTTAGGATGTTTCATATTGTGAACATGCAGCTGAAAGATATTTAAAACTGTGCAGTAAGGACTGTTTATTGGAACTGGGCTTGCACTGAGGAAGTCTCACGTGTTTGGGATCTGATTGTACAAATATTCCCCTGTTGAGAAGAACATACATTAGAACTGGGTTTTTATTATTAATATTAGGTGGCCATTTTCTTTCTAGCTTTTAAATATTGGGCTCACTGCATAAGAAGCTTTCTGGATCACACCTGTATTAATCGGATTTTGAAAATTTTGATTTTGGCTGTCTGCCTGATTCTTTGATTCAGATTGATTGTATATGGGGAACAACAGGTTTTTAGTACAAGGTCGTGTTTTGTATATCTTCATGGAACTACACAAAAATGTATAATACTAAGGAATTAAGTATGTTTCCATATTTTTCTTTAATATTTTCTTAATTAACAATCTGAGTGTGTAATATACTTGTATAAGTATCTTGTATTCTACTCCTAGAACAAACAAAAGTCCACACATTTCAGGTGCTTGCCAAAATACATTTTTAACTTTTGGTCTCGTACTTTATCCCATCATCCAAGTTTGTGCAGTAAATAATTTAATTTTAAATTCATTATACATTTTTCATATTAAAATGAGTTCCAAGACTTGTATTTAAATATGGTTGGTTAGTATTTGGTGGGAGTTAATGTTTCTAGTTTCATTTCTTATACCTTAGCATTTCCCACAGATTTTTGTTTCATTGTATTTATTCAATTCTTTCATATACTGATGTAGACAGTCCCTGAATATGGAATGAGCTATCTCTCTTCAGTTATCTTTATCTCACAGTCTGTAGTCTGATCTACACCAAACAGAACCTTAAATTACATATGGTATTCAGAATAGTAAATTTGGATGAAAGTGCTAAATGTGTTTTTCTTCTCTCTTCAACAAACTACCCAGAGGTACCTCAGTCATTCAAAAACAGCAATTCTTAGCTTGTTCTTAAATCTCAACTGTTGCCTAAATTCCGTGAGTTACCCTTTGCTTATATCATGGTTCATTGAAAGGACTTTTAAAAACATGTATGAGCATCTGTAGCAAAAATCTTGGCCCACTTTTCCAAGTTTTGTTAACAAAAGAGAACTGTTTATATGGATATATCTCCCCCCCTGCCCCCCATATTAATTTCCAATGTAAATGTCATCATAACCTCCTATAACAGTTTTCCAAAACAGACATGTTCTGCTCAGCCTACCTAGTTTCAGAAGCCGTTTCTGTTAAATATCAATGACTTTAATGCTCTCTCCCTCTTCTGTGCTCTATATACTTCTGAAGATCCAGGTACAGTTTGGGTTCAGAAGATCAAATAACATGTTTTACAACCAAAATATGCTACAAATATTGCTTTACAAATCTGCCATTCTGGCAATCTTCTGTCTTTCCGCTTGTTCTTCATGAGAGAAAATGACTGTTTATGCTAGTGTTTCTTCATCAGTAATGGAATACATATGGTTTTATTAGTGTAGTTTAATTATTCCCCGCACAAGCAAAGCGACCTGTATTAGTAGAAACGTTGTTTCGCTCGTATAAACTCTGTGTATACCAGGAGAACCATCTGGTATAGTTAGGCTGTGCATGGCAGGAACCTCTTCACAAACCAAATTCACATGCCAGCAGGCTTGCAAATTAATTCCTTTAAACTAATCCTCGCACGCTAGGAATATCCTGTTGGCTTTGCTGGAACTGCTTGAATGCTTGCGACTTGTAAACTGAAGTGCATTAGAAGAGGAGAGCTCTTGATTTGAATTCAGTGTGAGGTTTGCCACTGATCTCAGTAAGGTAAGGACGTCTTCTCAGCTGTTTGCCAAGTCAAAGCCTTGCTTTTCATGAAGTGGAAATGGCATTATGCCTTCTTTTATGAAACAATTAGAGCTATAAATCGAACCCATTTCCCACTACTCTTTAAAGTAATTTCCCCAATGACTATCACAGCTTTTCCTGTGGTTACTAAAATTGATGTAGTTATTGTCACCGGAAGGAAATGGACGGGTCACATATGAAGGAACACAAACAGAAACCTATTAGGAGGACTGATAAGGATAAATTGATAACCTCCTGCTACTTACTGTGTTTCTCTTTTGACACCCACAGTATATAATGTATTGCAAAGCCAGAAGGTGCTCAAGATGGCTGTGCAGTGTGGAGGCCCTAGCCATAACTCACTCAAATGAATTGAAAGGTCATTTCAGATCATTAATATAGCCTTAATTGTGTGTTGTTGGACACGATGATCTTAGAGGTCTTTTCCAACCTGCGTGATTCTATGATTCTATGGTTTAGTGGCCATGGTGGTGTTGGGTTGACGGTTGGACTCGATGATCTTTAGAGGTCTTTTCCAACCTTAATGATTCTATGATTCTATGATTGTCGAGGTGGCCTGGAGATGTGTTATTGACTCCATACACTTTGTTTTCATGTTGCTTTGGGTTCACCTCTTATCTTGTTTTCCTAGGTACTGTTACCCATCATATTTTAGGATTGTATATGTTGCTTTGGGACTTGTATATGATCCCTTTGGTCAGAGCTTTCTTGGCATTACATGTGTTTGAATCACGCAGCATAGCGAGTCTGGGAGTCCTGAGATGTTTTTGGTGACTTTTCCTGATTGAACAAACCCGTTAGCTTCTAGCTACCGCTGCAGCATATGTCTGATACAGGTTAAATTGATCAATATATAGGTTATAAATTACTATTTTGAAAAAGATTTTAATAATGAAACTTGAGGGCAGTTTTGGTACTGTGTGGCACTATGGTCCTACTGACCGCACGTAGACGCATCAGACTGGGCTCCTCGGCTGGCGCCGCAGTTCAGAGTCGGGCCAGGTGGCAGAGCACTGCCCTGCCTCTCGGGCTTGGCGACAGACTGTGAAAATCACCGAGGGGCACAGGGTATGCTCCGTCACCCTGCCTGGGAAGCCTCGCTTCTGCAGCACGGGTCAAGGTAAATAAAAGGACAAACCGTTTAAAGGATGAGGTAAAGGAAGGAGGTTGCAATGCAGTCAGGACTGTGATGGGAACCTAGAAAAACACCATTGCTGTTAGAAATTGGAGCTGGGGTTGATTACTCGGAGTCGAGCTGGAGATAAATGTGACCAGAGCAGTTTCAGAGCTTCTGTCAGTTTTTTTAAAGATGAAACTCTCATGTATTTTTCTACTTTATAATTTTCTCAGTCGATGATTTTCTAGTAATTTTTCTAGTAATTGTTGCTTTCTAGTAACTTTATCAAATGACGAAAATGGGTTATTTTGACAGCACACATATGCCTGCAAAATACATTAAAAGAATCCTACTGTTTGCCAGGACTTTGAGATTTTTTTGTAAAAAATCAGTGCATAATTTCAGTTCCTACGGTAATTTAAATCACACAGAGGAAACCGGCATTGAAAGAAAATCCAGAATCAAATGCAGTCTCTCAAAACACTTGCCAGTACCCTTTCTAATGATATTTAAACATAATTTTGTGTATTTAATTTTTCACCTAATTATTGGCAAAATAATTTGGCTCGCGTTGGAAATGAGGTTCAAAATTGCAAAACGTTGATTCGGACATTTAGTTCCCAGGCTCCAAAAATCCATCACGTTTCTTTCAGAAAGAAAGAATGCTTGCGTGCACGTTAGGCGTGTTTCCACCCGTACGCCTGTGAAGTGAAGCGATTTCTGTCGGTTCAGTGACGATGCTGATGTTTTGTCGCTTGTTTAAATGGCGGTTATCGGCTCTTTTCCCCGCCGGCGCCGCGGTTTAACCCCGCCGCCCGGGCTAGCGGTGCTCAGCCTTGCCAGGGTGCGGGAGGCCCGCGGTCCCCGCTCTGCCCGCGCCTGCCGGCAGCGGCAGGGACCTGCGCGCCCCGGCGCCCGCTGCAGCCCCGCCGCCCACGCGCCTCGTCACGGGGGCAGCCGGGCTCTCTCTGACACCGACCAGGCTGCTCTGGGCGCCGGCGGGGCCGGGGCCGCGCTCACCGACCACGTACGCGGCGCGCGGACCTTCCAGCGGCCAGCCGGAGCCCCGCGGCGCCCGCCCGGGCTGGTTCGACCGGCCCGCGGCCCGAGCCCGCGTCTCGGTTTCGGTGACCCGTTGCGGTACCTCAGCGTTCCGCCGCCGGTGCCGGTAGGGGCTGCGCCGCTGCACGGTTAATTACGGCGGCGCCGGGGACTCCCGCGGGCGGGGCAGGGTGGGGGCGGGGCGCGCGCTGGGGATTCCCCCGCCGCCCCGCGCGGAACGTTCGGGATTGTTCCGTGACGTCACGGCAGGGGGGCTCCCGCCGGCGGGGCGGGGGCGGGGTCGCACCCTCGGCGGCGGCCGGGAAGCCCCGCCCCGGGCTCCCGCGGGGTCGCGCGGCGACTCTCGCGAGGCTTGTGCGCGCAGAGCATTGCGGCTCCGAGCGGCGCCATTTTGGGAGCGAGGCGAGCGGGGTGTGTGTGTGTGTGTGTGTGTGTGTGTGTGTGCGTGCGTGCGCGCGCGGGGGGTGTGCGCGTGTGGCGCTCTCGCGCCCGTGGCCCTGGCGGGGGGCGGAGGGGGGGCAGCCGCCGCCGGGCCCGGGGCTATTCCCCCAGGGCCGGTCTGGAGGCGGCGGGTCGGGGCGCCGGGGGCGCGTAGGGGCCGGGGCGGGTACTCTTGTGTGGGGCGCCGGGCCGCCCGGTTCCCTCCCCCGCCGGGCGGCCAGGCCCGCCCTCGGGGAGGGCAGGGGGAGCCGCCCCCGGGCGGGCGGCGGCGGCGGCTGCTGCTGCGCGGGGGCGGCGCGGCCCCCCCGGAAGGCAGGGCGAGAGGCCAGCGCGGGCCGGCAGAGCCCTTCCCGGCGGCGCCGCTGCAAGAGACCGGTTGTGGCCGGGGAGCTGGGGGCCTGCCCGCGCACTCGGCGGGCGGGCGGGCGGCCCCGAAGCGACGAGGCTTCCCCCGGGGCGCGCTGGGGCTTCCCCCGGCGGCTCCCGCCGCTCCCCCGGGTCGTTCTGTGCTTCCGCTCGGTGTCCCTGGCCCAGGTCAGCGCCTCCCTCCCGGGTGCTTGCTTCAGACCTGTTCGTCTTTCCCAATAAAATGAGAAATGCCCCTTACTTTCCTTTTTTTTTCTTTTTCTTTTTTTTTTTATCTTTTTCGGGAATGAGAGGCAGGAGAACGTTTTCGTTGATAGGCTGCGTTCTCCGATAAACATGCCTGCTGCTTTCTCCGAGATGTGAGTGAAGGTTTATCCGAGGCTTCTGTACTCGGGCTCGGCTCCCTGACTCCGTGTGTGTTTGCTGTTTCAGATTCAGGTTTGTGTGTGTGTGTCTAGCGCCAGTTCAGATTTCAACGGGGAAAACTGATTGTTCTGGTTCTTTTTACCGTAGGCGGTTTGGATTACAGAGAGAGTCCTGGATATTTGCAGCCTTTTGCTTCAGCTGGTAGGGAGGAGAAAGGTGGAAGTCGACCTGCAGCAGTTGCCTCTTGTGAAGGGGAGAAATATCGGACGCTGTTCTGGGATTATTTGTCCAAGTGCTTCGTCCTGAAAAGGCTTCTGAAGCAATCAGTAGGCATCTGAGAAGTGAACTGGAAGTTTGAAGTCCTGAGTTTTTTCTTTCTAGCAGTGCCGAGCACCTCACCGTTGGACGTTTTTGTCCACATGGCATGGATACGTGGCTAAATTTATCAAGTTCTGAATACTTCAGCTGCCAAAATAAAGTGCTTTCTTGCGTTTAGATACTTTTTTCTTCTAGGCAACATTCTGTTTGAGTCATAGGCATAACCAGTTTTGTTAACTAGCTCCAGGTTAAATGCAGCCTGAGTCACTGTGTAGACATTGCTGAAAAGTTTCATGGCAGATATTTTTCCCCATATCTTACTTTTTAGATTTTCTGAATTAGCCTTCTGCCATTTTGCAATGAGACCTGTTTTCTAAATGAAGAATCTAATAGACGTTTGTTTATCATTTTTTCTTTTATTTAATATTTTTGTTGAAAAATGTTGCCAATAAGCAGTATGGAAATATCGAGATAGCTGTTTTTTACAAATGCCTCTGTTACCTGAAGCTAGGAAATGTTACACAGCTCAGATGTGAAATTTGGATTTTTGGCTTCACAGTTTGTGGTGTAAAAAGTATATTTATTTCCCCTGGAGCTGATGCTTCTTATAGTGATACGTACATGGAATAGACAAGAGAAGAAGCTGTCAGAGAAAAAAATAAGTTTTTTAAGACAGAGAGTTGGCAAATTTTGGAAATAGCCTTGCGGAATCTGTAAGCAAGAAGGATGGGTAGCTGATTTCTGTGAGGTCAAATCTATGTCAAACAGCTACGAATGTAGTATCAACAAGAACTCGGGATATTATCTCAAGGAAAACAAACTGGAAAAATATAAATCACACAGTACTAACACCTTGTGCGGTCCTCTTGGATTAGGTAAGTGTTGCAGTGTTCATAAATCAATTTACACTTGAATAAACATTTTATCAGTAGAATGGTTAACAGGTAACGTTTATTGCCTAGAGGTTGTTGGTTTTTTTTGAGAACGTTGAAATGAGCTTGTAGAATCTTAATTTTTACTTCCTGTTTTTAATAATTAATGGAATAATTCTTTAAGAATTTGAAGAATACATGCGCAAGGAGAAACGTGTAGGTAGGAGTGTGATTTTTCTGGGAGGTTAAAAAATAGGTACCTCTAGACCTGAATAGGTAACTTAGCCTTCATGTTAATATTGTAGTCTCAATAATGAGCTGTTACACTTATTGAACAAGTCTGCTGGATGGCTTGCACATCTCGGTCTTTCCATTTGTATTAGATCTTTTTGCAACATGAAGGTACTAATGTAGTTAGTTTTTAACGTAGGTTTTTTTTGTGTTTGTTTTTCTTCTTCTACTGTTCTTTGTCTCTTAGTGAAGCCAGATTTTTTTTGCCAAAAACTAGTTTACTGCCGATGCAAACTAGCTTTTTAATGTGTTGATGTTTTAAGTTTGGGTTCAGAGTAATTTCCTGTTCTGTAATGGGAATGAATGAATCTGAGTGGTCTGCAAGTATAACGTCACAAGAAACCTCCACCTTTTTGGAAGGATTCAAAACAAAATCTAGTGGTGAACTAAGCAATTTTACAATTTTAACTGATTTTACTAATTAACTAATATTTAACTGATTCACTAATTGATTTTGTTATTTTTAGATGTATTGCTGTCCCCTTCCTCCCATAGTGGTTAAATGTTTCTGAAGATAGATGTAGTTTAAATGATGAAATTAATATGTTCACAATAATTTTTTGTAGGTTTGCATTCAGCTGAATTGCTACTGCCTCAAAGAAAATGAAGATGGACAGAACAACTTAACTCAAAAGTCAGTGGTAATTTTAAGATCTCTTCCCCTTACCTCACCTTGGTTATTCATAAAGCTTTAAATAATTAAAGCATTATTGGGTAGACTGTAAACTGAGTGTCTGGTAAAGGTGACGCATTCACCTTAGCTGTCAACTTTTAAAAAATTTTTCAAAGCTTCTGCAATACTGAAGTAGTAGTAGTAGTAAGCTAATGAAAAAAAAAAAGTGGCCTTCTTAAGGGCATTGCAGAGATGTTTGGGAAGACGGCTTGTGTTAAAGCCTTGTAGAAAAAGTAAAGTTAAGCATGTGAAACTGTATCTAAAGATTACTACAGTGTTTTTTCCCCCCTGTAACTTCTTATTTTGACCACAAGTGCATCTAAGTAAGTTTTTTAAATTCTCAGGCTCACTGAAGTAGTTCTGTTCTGTATGTTGTCTTGTCAGTATCTAAAAGTTGATCTAGCTTCAGTGTTTTGCTTTCTTTGGGCAGCCTTGCTGTTTTGTTATTTTAACTTTTAGTTCAATTTTGTTGTTTTGTAAATATGGAAACAGTGGAACATGAATAGGAGGCTGTTTCTGTATCTCTTGTGGCTGTGGCTTTTCGACATAGAGTCTCAGTGTGGCTGGGGATTGCCTGAATGAACTGAGCCACATGTGAAGGAACCAAACTAACAGAGAAGAATGATCTTCCTCTTTCCTTTAGTTGGATTAATCTGTGTTTTGTTTGAAAGCATTTGGTAAATGGAAACAGTTCAGGCGTGAGTAGCCGTTTCATTTGATTTTTGTCTATTGTATGGTCATAGACAATAGTAATACAAGTACTTGCTTCTTAACTCATAGAAAAGGCCATGTGTCTCTTTTTTCAACCTATTAACTTTCAGTGCTGTGAGATACTTTTACCTCTTGACAAGAGGCTCTCACTGAAATCAAAGAGCTGCATCCCCCACTTACTATTTTGGGTGACATCTCTATCTGGACGCTTTACCTTCTGGATGTTTTGAAGAGTTTACTTTTTAGCTTCATTAAGTTAACTCTGTCTTTACATCTCTCTGTTTGCTGGTAGGGTAATTCTTTTTCACCATGTTTGCACTTGGGAAGTGCAGTTGTTCTTATTTGTATGCATATGTATTTGACAAGGATTCAGGCATGTTTTACAGCTGTGCCCTTGTACCCTAAGCAAAATTCATTCTTGGGTGAGGCCTATTGAGGAGAAAATGCCTAGCATGCTGGTCCATTTTAATTCCTTCTTTAGGTTTTTATTTGTATAGTGCTGACAGTCTGTTAAGTGGTTTGCAGACAACTATGAAGATAAGGTCCTTGCTCCCAAGAGCTTATACTTTAAGCCTTGATGTAAACATAGTGCTTGTACTGGAGTAACTGTCAGCAGCTTGGCTCTTTTACTGATGCGTTTATTCTGGTAGAATCCTAAGATGGTACACTTGTATTGAGAAACTGTCTTGAATGGTGTAGGCTGCTCTGCTGTGTGAAAAAAAACGTTGGTGGAAGCTTTTAAGAGTAAGCAGAATTTAAACTTGCAGGAAAGCTTAAGTGGAATTACATCTGTAAAATGATATAGGGAAATTGTGTAGATACTTAGCTTTATTAGTACTTCACAAGTTAATGTACTTGTGCTCCTTTTTTTCCTCCATTCTAATGAGATTCTTCTGTTTAAAATGTGTGGATAAAACAGTGTGACAGTGATAGTTCATCCATAACTTCTGGGGAAGTTGCTTTTATTTATTTTTTTAGTACTAGGAGTAAATTCTGTCATGCAAGGAGAACTATTTGCAGACCTTATCATCAACGATCTTGAGTGAGACTTGGCATGCTTTTTGTTTTGGTTTTTGTTACTGTGTGTGTTTGAGCAGTAGTATTACATAGTAACTGATGATAATAACGATGTGGTGCTATCAACTCTTCCACAATCACCTTCTTTCATATTTTGGGTAAACAGGGAAACAGCAGAAATACATAGAATTGTTTTTCTGCTTTATATGCTCAGGATATGTCAAAACTGCTACCTTTTTTAACTGCCTTTTCTTCAGATCCTTGTGAAGAGTCCAAAGTGCAAATTAATTCCTGGTGATTTTGTTACATAACGTGTGCTGAACGGGGTGGTGGTATTATTGCACTAACACTCCAGCTTTTGGACTTTGAACCTTGCAAAGGGCAAAAGATCAGCGTTTATCTAGCTTTCCACTAAATGCAAGTGTGTAGGGATTAAAGCAGAAGGAACCTGGTTATAGTTTACCTTCAAATATGAAGTTATTCTGTGTTACAAAATAGTTTGCTTTTTTAAATTTACATTTTGGTACAGTGCAAGAAGGAAAAACTTGTTTTGATAAAAGTGATGATTAAGTTGTTCGAAGCTCTCTTATTAACTTCGGCTGTTTCTAAAACATTTCCTAAAAGATGTTTTGATTGCTGTGGCATTAATAATTGATTCACAGAAGTGATGTAAACCCTGTTGCTTGTGAACGATATCTATATAGATAAAGGGGACCATATGATAAAGAGCAGTGGTTGGGATTTTTAGAACACCAGTGTCCCACCAAGTCTGCTGACATTGTAGATCCTTATGCAAAGCAAAGTATGCTTTAGTTGATTCATCCTCACATAAGAAACTTGAGCCCTAAGTAGAAATGAAGGTGGGTTTTCCTTAGTTTTTTTTTGTTTGCTTTTTGCTGAGTCACTGTAAAACTACGTTTTAGGGCTGTGGCTGTACTAGAGAATGTGTTGGCTTTAAATGGTTAAAAACTTAACCATTACAGTTCTACTCCATACACTTCTCATACTTAGGCATGTCATAAGACTTTTGGAGGTATTCAGATTTGACAGAGGACCTCGCTCCTTCCTCAGTGTTCTGCAGGAAGCCTTAGTTCTCATACTTCTTTTTAAAAGATGAAGCAAGAAGGTAAATTAAAAAAATGTATGGATATTTTCTTTTATTCTTCCTTATGTCCAATGCTAGAGTACTCATCAGAACAGTTCTGTTCACCATTGGATGATGGGGACAGCGAGACTAAAACCGGAGATTTTACTTGCTCTGCAGTAGCACGGTTGAGAAAGAAGAGGCTTCAGCTGAACTTTTTAATGTCTGTTGAACCAGTGGGAGAGAAGACCTTTAAAGGTTCAGCTCCCTTTCCTTTTATAGGAGGTGTGAGTCTTTGAGACTCATTTTAGAGAACCAAAGAACTTGAGTGAGTTACCATATCCAAACTTAACCTTGTTTGTAAATTCTATGTCTGTAAACACTCTTCTACATTGAAATGTAACGGCAGGGGGGGGGGGGGGGAGGGGGGGCGGCAACACGCACACTTTCCCTTCAAAGTGTTAAAAGGTTGGTTGTAAAGATTTAAGCTTATTCTGTTGCTGTGGTCGTGCATTTACATGGAGAGAAAAGAAAAGAAATAAATAATTTTTAGTTCAATTAGTTGTCATGCTTTTGCAGCAATTTGTGATCAGTAGAAATGCTTCCATTTTCAAAAACTCCGTAAAGGTTTGAATATTTTCTGTTTCATTAACATGCAAATTTTGGATAGCAAAATAACTTGAAATTAGCTTATTTTGCTTTGTTCAAACTAAATGAAGCACAGAGTAAGGAAGATATCTAATAAGTCTTTAAAAGGGGAATGAAAATTGGGATGTATAGGGTTTAAACAAAACCATTGTTTAAAGCTTACACTTGCCAACTTCAAATTAGTGCTACTCTTGACTAGAGATAACAGGGAAAAATCTGTTACCACAAGAAGTTTTTTGTTTTAAAAGAAAATGTGCTTTGTGGCAGAAGGAAAAACTTCTGATGGAGTCTGTTATTTTAAACGTCTGCTTAGTTTGAGAAAGATCCTGAACGTTTCTGTTTATGAAGAAAAGAGACTGTGTAGTCTTATGGCTGGAATTTGTGCATGTAGTTTCTTTGCCTAATTCAGAGCAAAAGTTTGTAGTTTTTCTATAGGTGATGCTAAATAGGTGAAATAAATATTTGAAGCTGGCCCAAGATGGGAGAACTGAAGGGTCAATTTATTCTGTACCTCAGTTATTCCAGAGTTGCTCTATTTTAGTTAGAACTTTGCCTGCTGCTGATGCTTCTTCAGAAAAAAAAAAATTTGACCTTGGCAAATAGCTTTCTCTTTTTGTAGTAGTACAGTTGGTGTTTGGCATATCACTGATAGTAAACGTTCAGTTTTAATCCCCTCCTAGAAAATTGTGTGCCTCTTTTCCCTTCTTGTTAGATGGTCACTCTTTTCTAAGATGGCATACAGACTTGCTTATTGGACCCCTCTGAAACTCATATCTACGCTTCGTTTGTCTACCTGTTTGAGGTACTTGCTGTAGCTCATTACCAAGGAAGCAAAGCAGCAGCATTAGCAACAAACTTGAGACACTGAATAATATATAACCTTTTATTTTTTTCTACTGTCATAGCAATGCTATAGTATACTTTAATTCTGATGGCTTACAACCTTCTTTTACCCCATTTATAAATATTATACTAAAAATTATGGTGACGGGGTGAGGGTAGGTTGTCAAACAAGAGTGTAGATGAGGGGTGGAGTTAAGGTTCCCACATGTAGTTTGTGGTGTGCTGTACTTACGGTAATAATAATCTGTGAGGCATTAGGTATGTGCCACTTAGATATGTGTACATGCTAATTTTAGACTTTCCTGAAAACTGGGAATGTGCATATATCCACGTGCTTTTAATATTTATTCTGTTCATGGGTTTCTCTATGCAAATCAATAGACTGAATTTCTAAGCTGGTCTTCAGGGAGCATCAAGAAATTTGAATTTGTATCTCCCTTCTAACTTTGAGAATTCATGTCTTGAAGCTTCCTTATTTTTTTTTTCCCCCTGTTAATAATTTTGCTACTCCACTCACAAGCTTCAAGTATTCCTAGCTATTTGAGTTTATATTGCCTTTTATTTTAATCATCTTCTGACAATCTCTGAAATACCCAGTGTCACAGAAACTGCTTCCTGTAAAATAATATAGGCTATCCACAGAGCATGAGAAGTATAGAAGCTGAAAATACACAACTATTTTTCCTTGTCTCTAGCTTCTCTGAGATGGGTTCAGCTGTCAGGGTTTTTTTTCCTAATTTTTAGCATTATTTTAAAATTTGTTTTTCCTGTAAAATTTTGGTCAGCTTCATTTAAATAGGATGTATTTATTAATATGCTAAATCGGTAAGATGGCCAAAAGCATACAATCTTTTAGTAAATTAAGTTCTTAGATTGTAGGTGTTTTGGCTGTTTTGCTATTATACTGACCAGCCTTTTCATTATGATAGTGATGTCACCATTTTTATCTGTTTCTTTATGCTAGGACATTATGAAAAAGCAAAGCTGTTTTTATTTATTCTGGTAGTTCAGACAAATAGTGTTACCAAATGTATCTCGCCAACAGTAATGAAACCTGTCTTTAATATTGAAGACAGCTTTCTGGGCTAGGGAAATACTTTTATTTTGTACACTTGAAGAGACCTCCCTGAAGTTGGATCTCTTCAATACCAGTGGGACTGTCTTTCCTCTGCCAGCTAAATACTGGTTAGACAAGTTAAACAACATGCCCTTAAAATTGGGTGGGGACGGTCTCTGATCTCATGTCCTTGTCATCTTAAAGTTCTGCTGTGCTTTTTTCTCCACCCTTAGTGGAGAAAGGATCAGGTTAGGGAACACTTAAATGAGATATACATAAATCCATGGGGCTCGACAGGATGCTCCCACGAGTGCAGAGGGAGCTGGCTGATGTCATTGCAGGGCTATTCCTTACTATCTTTGAGAGGTCTCACGGTCATTGGGAGAGGCTTTTGAGTGCTAGAAGAGAGCAAATGTTAATCCTGTCATCAGGAAAGGTAAGGAGGAGGATCCAGGGAACTACAGGCTGGTCAGCCTCACTTCAGTCCGTGGTAAGGTGGTACAGCAACTAATCCTGGAAACTGTTTCCAAACACATGGAAGGTGAGTGGGAACAGTCACAATGGCTTTACGAAGAGGAAATCGTGCTTAACCACGCTAATAGCCCTCTACAATGAGGTGACTAGTTTGGTAGGTGAACAGAGAGCAATGGATAGTGTTTATCTTGACTTCAGTAAGGCTTTTGACGTTGTCTTCCATGACATCCTCATAAAGAACCTGACAAAGTATGTGTAGAGAAGTGAGTGATGAGGTGTATCAAAAACTGGCTGAATGGCCAGGCCCAGCTCATCAGGCTTGTGATCAGTGGCACAAAGGCCATTTGGAGGAAGCTGTTACTGTTGTACCCCAGGGTCCAGTACTGAGCCCATACTATTTAAATCTTCATTAAAGTCCTGGGTGATGGGGCAGAGTTTACCCTCAGCAAGTTTGCAGGTGATAGAAAATGGGGAGGAGTGGCTGGTACATTAGGTGTTTGTGCTGGTATTCAGAGGATACTGAACAGGATGGGAAACTGGACAGAGCATCCTCATGAAGTTCAGCAAAGGGAAAATGTGAAGTCCTGCCTCTGGGGAGTAGTAGCTGCATATGCCAGTACATGCTGGGGGCCGGCTAGCTGGTAAGCAGCTCTGCAGAGAAGGACCTGAGGGTTCTGCTGGACAACAAGCCAACCGTGAGCCAGCAATGCGTCCTCGTAACAAAGGCGGCCAACATCTCCCTGGGCTACATTAGGAAGAGTGTTGCTAGCAGGTTGAGGGGAGTCTGTCTTTCTCCTCTACTCAGCCCTGGTGAGGCCACAGGGGCTGAGTCCCGTTACAGGCTTCCCAGTACAAGAAAGGTACGAACTTAGTAGAGTGAGTTCAGCAAAGAACCACAAAGATGATTAAGGGACTGGAGCATCTTTCCCATGGGAAGAGGTTGATATTCTTTTTGACCTTCTAAGGAAGTACAGGTTGGTCCTCAGTCTTTCAGAACACTCTCTGGATGTTACATTTTAATTTTTCAGAAGATACTTTCCAGATTTAAAATTAGTAACCCATCAAACTCATATTTTTCTCATGTAAAAACCTGCGACGGTGAAAACCATGAGGGAGACTTTCTCTTTGTAATTGCTGTTGATGGGACTACAGACTGTTGGGGCAAGAGTAGACAGAATACCTTAGAAGGATGTTACAAGGTAGCGATGCTTCATTACAAAGTGATCCTGAAAGTTCATAATCCTGTCTGTGATAAATTGAAGAGTTGTGTTGTTGAGCCATTCCTCCTCTAATCTGCAATGGGTGTGGACCTGGGAAAATAAAAGGTAGGATTACATGTTTTTACACTTGATTCTTACGAGTCTCAAAATTGTTATAGTATTTATAGTTAAATATATTAAAAATGTGATACTAAATACATTTCCTCTAGGTAGAGCTACTTAAACCAAATAATGAAAATAGTCTCAAAAAATCACAGCCGTTAAATGTGAATGCATATTACCTTATATGCCATAGTCCTTTCAGGATTCTGTACTTTAATAATCAGGCTCATTTTTTCTTATTTGACGTGTTTTTATAGAAAACAAAACATGGAGCTAAAATTCAAATGCTTTGATAACATCTGCTTGCTCTGCTCTCTGCCCTTGCAATATCCCAGATCATTTCTCCCCGCTGCCCCCAGGCTCTCACATCCACTTGCGCAGCCAGTGCAGAGATTCCCTTGAGATGAATTCTCATGGGAGTCAGTTTTCCAACTCCAAAGAGTATTATGCACTTCCAGAGATGCTGTATGGCTATTTTTAGTGTTGTGTAAGTAGACAGAGAGAGAGAGAGAGGGTTTCTAATGCTGGAAAGATTTGATGAATGGAAGTGAAGCTAGAAGAAATTCTGGGTAAAGGGTCATCTTTAGAAGGGAGCAGGAGTGATCACTTAATGTAACCAGTTTATTCCAGACCGCAGTAGCCTTTGAGTTCTTGATGGTATGTTTAAGGCCAGGTTGAAGACAATTGTAAAGGAAATTACTATTGTTCCACTGTGTTATTTCTAATTCCACTGTGAATTTCTAATATATGAAGAAAGTCAGGTTAGATCATAAGTGTTCCAGTGTTTGAGTTGGAGACTTGATTTTGTTATATTTTAAAGCTTTGTCAGGTATAATTGTTTCCAGCATTTTATAGATGCCTGGCACGGGGGCGTGGGAGGGAAAAAGTCTAGGTCTGTCTTCTTGCCTTATGCTTTTGCTTCATAACTTTTAGCAGCACAACTGCTTCCTGGTTTAGCACTGCAGCTAAGTGAGTTAATAAATGCACCTGATTCTGTCTGTAGTGACTCTACAGTTACGCTGTCTGTAATGAGTCTGGTATGTGACTGCACTGTATTCCCAGTTTTGATGTGCTACGCAGAGATACAAGCTGGATTAATGGATGCTTGCTAGGGTTCTGCACTGTGCTTAGCCTGTAATGCCCTCATGCTTCACAAGTGGTTAGAAACTACTGCCGTGTATTGCCAGTCTACCTATTTGGTGAAATCACTGAAGTGAAGGAGGGTGAAATCCGTAACTGACATAGTTGTGGTGGCAGGAGTCCCTAATTTAGGACAAATGGTATGAGAATGGGCAAGCATCCTTTCCTGCCTCCCTCCTTCCCCCCCTTTTTCCCCTCCTGGTAAACATAGTGGGGGAAAAAAGATTTTTAAAAATTATTTTTAGTGCAAGAAATTACACAGATTTTATTAAAATGTGAGAAATTGTGTTTGTTAAACCCGAGATGTATTCCATAACACTGTTTCAGCTAGTTTGTTCAACTGGATCCCCTTGAACTATGTATTTCATGCCCCTGTTTTATGTGCTAACTGCATGGAGGTTTTTAGCTCACAAGCAAGCTTTGCAAACAAAACTTAAATGTTAGTCATTTTGGTTGTTCCATATTTTGTCCCAGTAATGATGAATTAAAGGTTGCAGGTAAAGTGAAAATTTTAATGTAAGATAAAGCTTGAAGAAGTACTTTGCTAAAGTAATTTGAAAGTAAGTTAATCCAAAAGTTCATGAATACAGGGTTGGTATCTTCTTGTGATTCTTACGGTGTTTTGGATTAAGACATCTCTTTTCGTGGTGGAATTTACTCCTTCAGATGTTTATAAACACTGTTTAAATATGTCTTAGATCCTCATTTTGTGAGGCAAAGCCAAGTAGTTTTCTTAGACTTTTCTTGTCCCTGATCACTGAAATAGTTCGTTATTGCACCAAGTAAAATTTTAAATTGCTGTGCTGTTATTTTAGTGTGATTTTAGTTGTATCTTTTTCTGTGATGATTTAAAAAAAAATGGAGTAGTGCAGGGAAAATTGACTACACTGTTTAATGTTTGATTTCTTTATTTAATTTGGTAAGTACAAGCTAAACTAATGCTAGTTGTTTTAGTTCCACTTTTTTTGTTGTTTTTGCAGAGTTTTGGGAGTTAACGCTAGATGTTTTTTCTTTGCCTTTTCACAGAAGTCTTGACTCCTGATTTGTGCAGTGGCTTTCTGCTTCCATTTTCTCAGCATGTTACTACTTTTTCTAAAAAGGAGGCAATATATTAAATTTTCCCAAGTGCTCTTCAGATGACACAAATAAGTTTGTTTAAAAAGTAGTATTTGCAGCTGCTTTAAAGCTGGTGAAAAATAGTTTCTGTCACAAGAGGACCTTATTGACTCAACCGTAAAAAAAAACTCAGCCCAACCTCTTTGGGATGTTGGTTAAGCATACTTGGTGCAGTGTTCTTATTTCAGCTGCTCATGTGGCTCAAAGTGTTTAACTGAGTTACATTTATGACAAATCTCTTCACTGTACATCATTTGGAACCAGCTGCTCATTACTCCTTGGCATTCACTGCCTTCTTATTGAAGATCATACTTCACAAAACTACAGAATTAAATTTTATATAATTGAATATTGGAATAATTATTGCATGTTAGCTGAAACAAAATGCTTTACAGACTTCTCTCAGATCTCCCACAAGAAGTAAATTTTAAGAACAGGTTTTTTTCTTTGTTGTAAACTATTCTACTGTCTACAACATAGCAAAACATAAATTTTATCTAAATTTATCGGCTATGGTAAACTTTCTTTTCTGAAGTCACTATACAGTACTTGAATCCAACACCAGAAACTATTGCTGAGATGAGACTGAATATTTTGACCAGTCTGATTAAAGAAATTTAAATGCATTTGAGTGTTAATAGTATGAGGATAGCAGTATTTCAGTATCTTTTCCTTACCTTTCTAGAATTGTGCAGCTCTGCTTCAGTAATTGACTAAAGAATGGCAGATATATTTTGAATTTGTACTGCTAGGGAATGGTGACTTAAACATTCAGTGATAAATTGATAACTACTCTTTTGTTACTAAGAGAGTTTCTGAAAGCAGTGGAATTGTGTTCGGATTTGTGGTGATCACCTCGATAGGCTTACTTCTGATAGCTGTATTAATGCTGGGAGTAGAACAGCTGTTTTATCAGTGTTAATGAACAGTCGTTGATCCGTTGTGTGGTGTGTACATAAGGGAAAGCTTGCTAGCAGAAAAATGAGTTCTTCATGTCTGTCAGTATCATTAAAGCAGTTTCTTGTAAATGCTTGTATGGGTGCATACTACTGACTTTCATTCTATTCAAATACTTAAAATGTTTTTTTCTTTGTTTTGGGTTGTTTTTTTTTTTAAATTTAAAAGTAGCCCTATGTTTCTGAAAGGCAGAAGTGTTCTTCTAAAGTAAATTGCTGATCAATGTTACCTGTTTGCCTTAGTGGCTCTTCAGTTGTTGTAAAGGCAGCTCTTGTTTGATGTCAAGCTGGAAGGATGTATCAAGTAAATTTCTAAAGAAGTCTCTTCAGTATTTTTATTAATAAGTTCAGTCATGAAATAGAGTGTATGCTTATTACAAATTTGTAGATAGTACTATTCTGAACAGAGGTTGCAAGTGCTTTGGGGGACACAGAATGCAGAAATATCTCTGTGTGCTGGGGATAGCTTAGGTAATGGACCTGAATAGCAGGAAAAGAGTCTCTGGTCAGACCTGGTAGAAGGAACCTTTCTAGTGATGGGACATGTTGCATAATAATGTGGTAGTCTCAGTTGTTGGTCTAATTTAAGTTGGAAAGCAAGCAAGGAACAAACTGGTGTTCAGCAACCACGCTGATCAGGAAGGGTTTATAGTAAATCCTGCCTGTGGCAGCAGAGTGGTCTTGCTGACATCCCATTCTCACTTTTTGTGATCTGTTCTCAATTTACCAAAAATATTTTCCTGAGAATGAAGAGTATCCTAGAGCTATCGAATATTTGCCAGATCATCAAAACAGAGCTCATGCTTGTAGTTAAAATGTTTTTGTATTAAAATACATTTTAGGATAAACTTGTTCGCAACATCAGAAAGCTAGCATCTGTAAGAGTATTTATGAAGCCTGGTAAAACATGGAATTGGCAACTTAAAGCTGGGTAGACTAGGTACTCTAAAATACAGTTTTAAAAAAATGTTAATATTTGTCCTTTCCTGATCTGCTGTTTGTTTCCCAATTTAATTATGGCTAGGGTGTTTGTGCTTATTAGAAGTTAGTAAGGGTTAATACTGAAAATACTTGATTTTCCCACATCTAATTGCCAGACTAATAATATGTACAATCAGATGAGAGAAAGTCTTTTCTTGACTTTGGTGATGTGGAGGTCAGTATCCTCAATAGTTGCTTTTCTTGGTTGTCTTTAAATGTAAACCTGTGAAATTGGTGAGGTAGTGTTCTAAAAATACAGCTGTGCTTTTGTTATTGCTGTTCTTATATCAAAACTAGCTGGAAGAATTAGACCTAGAAGAGTTTTCCTTTTATGGGCTTATTGAAATTTACAGCTACTCTGCTGCTGACTTTGCACTCTCAATATTGTGTATTATTGGCCCATGCCAATATAGTGACCACTTCACTATACTGCTTTGTAGGAAAGGGATTGACTCTGACAGAGCAGCACCTTTTTAGAGCTTTTAGTTGAATAACTGAAAACATGAGGAAGACGTGAATGTGCTTCTAGAATAATTTTTGCGGGAAGAAATATACGCGCAGTATCAGTGAGCTATGGGCAAAGCTCTGTTAAAAACACTTTTTCAGTCCTCGAATACTTGGTGATCACCAAATCTCGCCTGAGCCCTTGATTTATGTGCGAAAAGTGAAAGGTAGGGATGTTAGTGAGTTAAGAATAAACTCTTTTCATGGCAGTTGGATAAATAGTAGTGTTAGGAAGCTTGACTAGTTTTCTAAAAACAGTAACATGAATTATTAAGAAATCACACTGTTCGTGCCTTTGTTGTCCCATACCTAAGAGCTGATTCACTGATAACTTGGTAATACTTCTTGGATCCTTTGTTATGTTCTTATTTGGTATAAACCTAAATTCTCCCTTTGTTTTTCAGACTGTGAGTGCCTTGGTCTGAAGATTTTGTTGTTGTTGTTGTTGTTGTTGTTGCGCTGATCTTCCAGTACTGATACCTGCCTTGATCCTTTCTAAAGATTTCATGATTCTCCTGCTTGGAGATGAGAACTGTATCTGAGGAAAGGAGAAAAAAAAATTTTTCTTGCTGCAGTCTGCTCACATTTAATTTGCCGTTTCTTAATTTAGCATCTTTTGTATTGGTTCATCTGTAAACATGTAGCCTTTTCTGTTTCTATACCATTGTTGAACATGATTAAAAGTGAACTTGATTCCTGTTAGAAAGAGAAGCCATTTTTGTGACATTTTTGTGACTCTAGAACTTCCTTCATTTGTTTTTTACTGGTCTGACATAACTGGATTATTTAGAAAATTTCTCTACAATTTTTGTTGAGGTTAATTTAGAACAGAGTGTTGGATGACTTCAACAGAGTAATTTATAACAAATTATTTGGGTGAGATATACCTTTAAACTTGTCTCTATTTAATGACAGGAGATTTTGTGCATCTTACCTTACAGTTTAACTCTGGTGTTGGAGGTACCTAAAAACCTAAGTATGAGCTGATGGCATAAAAAAGAACCTGCAGCTCAACTAAGTGCAGTTTAACACTTACAAATCTGTTAGACTTCCTTTTGGAAGCTGGAACATTCTCGTCTGTCACTGGAAATCTGCAATAGCCTGGTTCAGGCCAGAATACAACAATAATTATCAGTTATCAAGTTCAGGTTCCATAGCTCTTACTAATACTTACTCATGTTACAGCAGCCTTAGATTAAAGTGAACTACATCTATGCTCACTGACTAATACATCTGCACTCTGTTGTGCAGAGATGTGGAATACACATTTATTTGGGTCTCCCTGTGAAGTGCATGTGGGTGTCTATTATGTTTTCACTAGCTGAATTTCTAATAGTGTGTATGTCATACTTAAAATATTTTCAATCATTGACAATTTTGCAGTGTCTAGCTGCAGAGCATGATTCAGATATGCTCTGAAACATGTTTCATCTATTTCTTTCCTTTCTGTGCTATAGTTCAGCTTCAGGTAATACAGTTCACATTCTCTTGCATTCTCTTGCTTATTGAGAGATGTTTTCCTACCTGTGGGGAAAGTGTGGGGGCAGGAAAAGCATTCTTGGGTTTTAATCTTAAGCCATTACTTTCTCTTGCCCATTTTCAAACTAGAGAATTTTACTGGATTTTGATGCTGTTTCTGGACATGTAGACTCTGTTTCCATTGAATCTAGAGACAATATGGGGTTTGTGGTGGCCCTGAGCATCTATTTTTTTCATAAGGAACCTTAATATGGCCTCTGAGACAAACTTTCAGGGACTAATTAGAAAAATCAGCTTCTTCTAGGAAGCTAATGAAATAGCTCCTAAAATCCATTCTAGATAGTACTAGAAAGTATTTCAACAAGCTAATTTTGCCACAGCTTTCTGGATCAGACCGTACACAAGATGCTTCACCCCATTTATAAGAGGAAATAAAGGAAGGAGTATTACAGTTCTATTTTCATGATACCTGCAATATGTTTGATTAGTGTGACACTTTGGTAATAAAAGCACAAATGTGATGCTATAAACGAGATGAGGATAGTTAGATTCTAAACGAGATCTGTGTGAGAAAATAATACCAGAAAACAGAAGGGAAATAATGATCAAAACACCGCAAGTGTAATCCTCTTGTAACATAAGCGTCTGAAAAGTACTTATTTCTTGTTTTTCCAATTACAGGGACTTGCCATGAGGTGCTGAAGCCTTGTTTCATTGATTCGGAGAGACTGGACCTAAATGGCGCAGCATGACTTTGCTCCAGCCTGGCTTAATTTTCCTACTCCACCATCATCAACAAAAGTATGTTCTTTGTTCTTTTGAACAGGCGCTCTCATTAGAGAAGTCTAAATGTCATAACCTCAATCACAGTAAAAATGCAAATCTCTTTATGAATAGGGTGATAACAGATGATATCTAGCAAGTCTTGTTGTGATTTAAGTAGTTGTACTGTGGTTGTCAAGCTCATACCTCCAGTAGAGCTTTTTACTTGAGCAGCTGAGTTCACGGAAAGAAGCATGTGCCTGGCCACATTATCAGAGCTGTTGTTGGCTTAAGATTGCCTTCATCAGGAGTTTAAAATGAGTTACTGTATTTTGTGCTAGAAGTACCAAGACAGAGGCATGTGCTTGATGTTCTTGCTTCTGATTTTGCTCTGTGTCCTATAAGTTTTACAGAAGTGTTATTCTATCATCCAAGTGATTAAAAAAATGCTTTTGAAATAGACCTTCTGAAATGGCTCTTCAGCTGCTGGTGGGATGCTTGTCACTACTGGTGGAGTGTGGTGCTTTCAAATAGTTGTGCATCTTCGCTCTGGTTGTTTCCATCTAGACTACTGTTACTCACTTTATACAATGGGACAGTTAGCTTGGAAACAGGAAATAGCAATCTCTGAATTGTTAGGATTTGTGAATGTTCTAGGAAGTCATGAGTACGCCTGTCTCATAAATGTTTCTTTTTTTCTGGCCTATCCTTCTACTCTTTCTTAATTTGTGTGAATGCAGAAGCAGAGGCAGCACGGGATATTCAAACTCTTGTCATCTATTTCCCTATTTGTACACCTGTCTTCTTCATTGTAATCCTTTGAATGCAATACCCATATCTGCAGCTATGAAAGTGGCATTGCCTTACTTTAATGTATTATGCAAGTTTCTTACAGTCTTTCATGTCCATGGAAAATGTTTAGCCTTCATAAACTTATGGAAATAGGCTTGTGCTACTGTTAAACGCACAGTTAGCCGTCAGTATTAGTTGTGTTCCCATTGCTTTGCTTATATATGTCTACACACTTACCCCCATACATGCATGCATTTTTTTAGTCAGGTCATTGAATGTCCTTATTCATATTGCTCTATTTATCTTTATTCTACACCGACCTAGCTAGCTTCTTTGTTTAATATAGCCTATCAGCAACTCTCAGTTGCTGTTCTGGGAACATCAGGCCTATCTGTTCCAGGATGGTTCCTCCGATCTATTTGTCTTCATCCTGCTTGATTTCTGATATATTCAACTCTTTTGATCTGCTTTTTCATTAATACATTTAATACATTTTCAATTGGAAAAGTAATCAGAGTTTAATATGGTGTCACAATTACAAAACAATCTTCACCACATATTTCAAGAATCTGCTGGAAGAGCTTTACCTGCATGCTTGAAGTGTCAATATAGCAGGATAAAAGTAAGTTCCAGAACTACTCCAGTACCACTTTAATATATCTGAGGTATGAATTGTATTTGTCACCTCATTCCTGAATTGTGGGAAATTTCATTGCAAATGTATGTTGTAGATCCTGTTCTCTTCCATGATTCTTTGCCTTAAAAAGTTTAGATAGACTTTCTTTTATCACTTCCAAAAACTCCATAGTTGCATGCTTTTTCCATTATAGTCTTTGTGCTTCATTGTTTGAAGTGTTGCTTCTGTTACCTCTTGCCTCAATGATCAGCATGCTGTGATACACAGCTGTCCTGGTTTCAGCTGGGATAAACCACGACAACAGCACATTTGGGTATTAAACACTTGCAAAGTCTTTTTTGTCCTACCCAATGTGTAGTAATTCTTAGTTTACAGAATAAGGCTTGTCCTGTCATTCCTTTACAAGATAGGTCTCAAATGTTGTGGCCCCCTGTCCCCTTCATTTCCTAGATTAGATTTTTATTTCTGCTTCGCATATATCAACAAAGCAGCTGAAGAGCAGAGCAGATAAGAGGGTTGGAGATGAAGAGGAAGAGTGGTGTGAGGAAGGCAAGGTGTCTCATGCTTCATGCAGAATGGAGCTGGGGTGAGGCTATGGTGTCAACAACATTTAGACTTGAAAAGGAGAAACTGAACCCTGCCCGGTCAGTTTTTATTTTCCTGAAGAGGCACTTTTAGGAATTGCATCTTTAGGAGCTTGGTTTCCCTCCTCGATCCTGGGTAGCCGAGGCTTTTCCTTACATAGGTAAAGGCTAGCATTAGAAAAACCTGGTGCCAGGAAGCTGGGATTGTGAATGAGCTTTCTTAACGTGACTGATACAGATTACAGCTTGACTGAAATCCATCTCACCTACTGCTGATGATTTCTTCTTAAGGATAAGAGTTTATATCATCATCCTGTCACTTACATAGCAAAGTCCACCTAAATAGCTGGGTGTTCATTGCTGAGTAGCTTTCGTGCAGGTCTGGAACTACTGTATTTGTGTCAGTGCAGTATTGCAGTTGAGCAGATGGAAATGCGAAGGTATTGTGAATAGTGAGGCCATCTTGGGATATGGACGAAACTTTTCAGAAAGGATTACTGTAAAACGTGTATGGGGAGATTGCTGACAGACTAGTAAACTCAGTCTTTGCAAGCTTACTTTTTCTTCATGTTAAGCAATAAGACTTCTTACACTTCAAAAATCTGTGTTGCTTCCTTTGTCGGTTGGCTGAATCTAGTCAGATAATTTCTCAACTTCCAGAAATTGCCAGTAGATTTCCTGTTGATTACAGTTTACTGTCATCTCTGCCACAAGAGGGTTGATAGACTGATAACTCCATCATGTGGGAAAAATGCAAACTGCATGATCTTTGCACGCAATTTAGAGACTTTAGATTATTATATCATGTGCAACTCAAACACTATATATAAAATGCTATCAGTTATACTTTGTGAAAATGTGGTTGTTCTTCAAAGCTCATACAAAAAATGAAAGTTAAACTCCAAAGGCAATATTAGAAGGTTGTCGTATGTAAATGAACTCCCTCTAAGTTTGTCAAGGGAGTAATTAACTTCCCGGGTCTCAAATTGAGAGGGCAATCTCTTTTCATTTGACTTCTGTACGGTTTGGAAATACATGCTTTGTATTTTAAACATATCTGTTGCTTACTTGAGTTTGAATTTTAAGCAGTGAAGTTTGAATAGCACTTTGAGCTCTGCTGGGGCATTGTCAGTAGAACTGGGGCATCATTTTTTTTGTGTGATTATCTCTTGCAGGGGTGGGGGAGGTGAGAAGAAGGAAATAATTTTCTTCAACATGTTTTCCAAAGTAGTTAAACCCATTACTGTGATTTTCTTTCCCCCACCCTCCCTAATTACTTTGATCAGTGGAGTACTTTAAATATTAATATAGCTTGATTAGACATTAGTGGATAATAACTGTTGAAATAAACGTGGGGGTTTTGTTTTCAGACATGCACCATTACTGCTGTACTTTTTTTCCTGAATGTTACTCAGTCTGGAGAGGGAGTGAGCTTCAGGCAGCGGAGTTGATACTTTGGGTGCAGTAAAGTTAATACTCCTTGGAATCATTAAGCTTAGATTGCTGACACAGTAGATTTCCACACAGCTGTGCATTCGTGCATTTGTAGCTCTTACGGCCCTGGGACGTGTTGGATCTCTTGTACATGTGCGATACAGTGGACATATATGTGCACAGAAGTCTGCTGGGAGGAAAGGGGCTTTGCTTCATCTGCATCAAAGGCTGGCTGTGTGGCAGGAAGGGGTGCGTAACACAGCCCTCTGCTGTCGCTCGCTGGGAGATGTGTGGTGTGAACAACAGTAAGGCTAAGCACTACTTCTGCAGAATGAAAATTTATTCTTGAATTTTTAAGATGTAACAGTGAAAGAAATGTTATAGTGTTAAAAGAGTAAAGCCAGACAGAAGTAATAGGCAAGACAGCTGCTTAAGACATGATCTTTTTTGGTTTAATCCCCTTAGGTATGAGTTCTAGACAGGATTTGTTTTGATTTCTGAGTGCTATTCTCAATATAAGGTTTTAGTTTATAAAGTACTTCCTACTGATGTATTAAAGATTTATTTAAAATTCCTATAATGCCTACTTATAAGCTAATGATTTGAAGTACATTTGTGAATCTGTACACTTTCGACTCTAGGTTTTATTTGTATTTCATGATTAGTTGCATTTGCCTTTTTAAGTTATAATGTCAAGCATAATAAATTGGGCCTTTTTTGGGTACAGCTGCCTCTGGTGGAAGCAACTCCTTGCATTCTATGGAATGCCCATGTGTAGTTTCTGACCACCCAAATTAAGATCCCAGACTTCTTTTCTGCCTCCCAAACTGTGACTTCCTGAACTTTCTTATCTTTTAAAATTTTTCCTCTGCTGTAACACATCACTTGTGCTCTGTTCTGCTGCCAAAACAAAATAGACGCTTGGGTTTTTTACCTTGTGTCACAAGCATGGTCCTCAGTGCTGTTTCAGTGTCCTGGAGCAGAAGATAACAGCTTCCACTTTGCTAGCATGGGAGATGGTGACATAACTCTGAACATTTGCATACTTGAGGACTGCTGCATTGTCTGTCATTCAAAGTTCTTTTAAAAATGAATTGTATATACTATGAGTAATGTGCATGTTACAGATCTGATAATTCAGTTTTGTTATTAATCAGATATCTCAGGTCTACCACTTGTGCTCCTTTACAGTCATCACTGAACTTTGAGAAACATTCCGAAAATTTTTCGTGGGCGGAGAATCGTTATGAAGCAAATCGCAGAAGACACAACTCTTCAGATGGGTTTGATCCTAACATTGGACGGTCTAATGGAGGTATAGTTTAGCTTTCATGGAACATTTTGAATACGTTTACATCATTGTTTTGTAGCACTTTAGCTAGGAAAAAAGTCTGATGATAATAGCCCTCCTATGCTAAATTCTTATTCTGTAGTAAAATTGAGGTAATGGAAAGACAGATCTTCTGGGAGAGGATGTGATGTCTAAGGGTTGGTTAAAGCAGTGTGATTCCAGCTGTATTTCTCTCTTAAGAAGAATAAGAGTGTCGAGTTAGTATTCTAGCCAACAACACATAAATGAGCAGCCAGAAAAGAAGGTTGTCTTAATGTTGGACTACTATCCTCTTTCTCTGGCACTGTTTTGTAAGATTCTTCCCTGCTGCTTATGTGAATGAGAACTTAAGTTTACTATGCTATCACATCCCAGAGTATAGAGCTGCTGACTTAACTTCTCTAACAATTTTGCAGAAGTAGAATATTCTTTTAAAATTGTTTGTAATTACATTTCTTTAAAATTCAAAAATCTAAGGGCATTTTGGGAGAAAAGAGAAGAATGGTTGGCGTTCACAAGGCAGAAATGGTACAGAAAATATAAACCATCGTGGGGGATACCATGGCGGAGGTTCCCGTGCTCGTACCAGCGCTTTCCACTGTGGAAAAGGCCAAGGACTGCATGAAAACAATGTATCTGATAATGAAACTGGGAAAAAGGAAGACAAAGAAGTACCCAAACAGTTTGAGGCTGAGGATTTTGTAAGTTAATTGTAATTATAATAAACAAGGTTTCATTGTTTCTGCAAGTGCCATTTTGTCCATTACAAGCTACTTCATGAGATTTCAACAGTTTCAGATCATCATATAAGGGATCACCCTTCCCATAGGTAAGAGGGTGTTAGTCATTTGTCCACTAACTTGTTTCTCCTTTTATATCCAGTTTTTATCATTATGTGTTTATTATTGTCACTTAAGTCCTTAAGTGAAACTACAGTTGGATTCCAGTTTACTGTGGTATGTGTATATATTAAATTCCACAGTTACCTCACTGGAAATCTGAAGTACTAACAAAGTGATCTTTCTGCCAATAGCCCTTTGGGATCCTGTGCTTCAACCTAGAATTGTAGGATGTAAGAGGAAGGGTGAGCTTCCTCTTTGAAGAACCATACATTGCTGTTTTTTGCTTTCTCTGGACAGTTCATGTCATGGTATTAACTGCTGCCTGAGATATTTTGTTGGAGAAGAGAAACAAGTGAGCATTGACCTATTAGGGTCGCAGGGGGAAGTGTCTAGTCTGTCTCCATTTAAAAATCTTTGACAGCAGAGGTCATACTGCTGGTATTATTGTGATTCTTTATTTCATTGGTCCCAGAATTCAAGACTTTTTTTTTTAATAATGATAAAACTTTCTTTCAGCCGTCTTTGAACCCTGAATATGAGAGGGAACCAAACCAGAACAAATCTTTAGCTGCAGGTGTGTGGGGTGAGTATTTTTGATGTTTTTAAGTGTAAAAATGTAGCGGAGATCTGAAGCTGTTTTATTTGAAACATAGGATTTTTTTTTTAGAATTATAAAGGTGTAGATTTAAATTATAAAGGTATAGATTGAAATTGAGGAAACTTCAATATTATTACAATGTAGGTATCTTTTTGATAGAGAGGTAACACTTCTGATTGAATGTCAATCAGTTGGTCTGCAGATGCAGCCGCAACTAGGATTGTTTCCCAGAACAAGTATACATCTTTTTTGTAAAGATGTCAAGAATTTATCTTCACCTTTATTTTAAAGAGGAAATGCAATGAAGGTGGGTTACCTAAGCGAGTGATGTGATTGCTAGCTGAAGACTTCGTGAAAGAATACTTCTGACTGATTAGAGCTGTTGGAAGAGTTTGGAGAGAAACCTAGGAGGTCTGCGAGGAGCAGGTTAGCTTGCAGAGGTTTAAGGTCTCTTCCTGGAAGCAAATGTCTTAAGCTGCTGGTTGTGTTTACAAATCACTTGTAACAAATCCAGTCCTGAGAATGGCCTTGAACTGAACTGTACTCTGGGATTGTTTTCTCATCAATACCTGATAAAATTTGGCTACCACTTTACAATTTTGTGGGCTTTATGTAGTCAATTGTTCACCCTTAAGAAGGCGGCAGCTTTAGACTGCACAGGTTTTAAAGTAATAAACTTACTCAAAATAAGAACCTTTCTCTTGATGAAGAAATAACTTCGATTAAACATAAAAGCTACTACTTAAACTGTTGCTAATAATGAGATCTGAAACTTGTTGCTCCTTTTAAATGGTACTTTAATTGCCGATTCTTTCTCTTACACTTCCCCAGTATGTTTTGGCACTCTTGGGTAACACTAGATTTAGGCCCTCAATATAAATATCTAATTGCTAAGAACTTTTGCAGGAGCCTAAACAATTGGACTGCTTTCCGGTTTTGTGTGTTTAGCAGCTTTCACGTGAAAGTCGGGAAATACAGTTATCTTTCAATAAAAGAGCAACAATAACTAAATTCTTTCCTAACCAAGTTGGGGAAAAATTACCTAGCAATTTGAGTGTGTTACAACCTTTGCAGCACTCTGGCTGTGGCTGCTGCATGATGTGGCTCAGTTTGATCTGAAGGAGGGCAAGCTTTCTGGGCTTTTTGGGTATCGCTCTTCACAAACAAAGGAAGGAACAGTCCTGTTAGCTACATAAAATCATAGAATGGTTTGATTTGGAAGGGACCTTTAATGATCATCTAGTCCAACCTGTAAGCTACAGTGCAGTGGCTTGTTACAGCTTACAGCTTGGTATCTTACTTTATTACAGCTCTGCGATTGCAAACCTTGTTTTGTAATTGAAAAACTGAAATTAAGGCTATTATTATTCCCTTTTAAAGGAAACAATATTCAGAACAGGAGGAATGTTACCATCCCATTCCAATGCTTGTTAAAAATGTATGCTTCTGTTAGATTCCATGTTACCTTGTGTATATGTAACGGGAGCATGCAAGTATTATGAAAAATCTTTTCATAAAGTTTAATGGTAGCTAAGTATACAGTTATCATGAATGTTTTGTAACATCTACGTGCTAAACAAAGCTAAAGTCACTTAAGCTTTTAAGATAGGTTTTTTTAAATGTAGGATATAGTGACTCTGCCCGTGGTGTAGAAATGCTTGCAGGGAGAGGAGATAATCTTGGAAAAGGCTGTTAATGCAGCATTGGAATGCATGTGCAGAAAAAAAAGTTTTTTTTTCACTTCTTTCAAATTTTAGAACTGTTTTTAATAGGTGTTCTTTAAAACTGCGTAGTTATTTAGTATGACACCTGGCTGTATGTCTCTTAATTAGTGCTCTCTTGAATGTGGAAATGTTGTAAATTTCAGATGTTCTGTTATGCCCATCTGAGGCATGGAAATCGAGAAACTGGTCATTGCCGTGGTCTGGAGTAGTGCACATCTCTTGTCTCATGTTTATAGAGCCTTGGTGTGGAGCATTTGGCTCTAAACTGAACTGTTAATAAATATATAAGTAATTATTCTTTTAGTAACCTTAAATGGAAATATGAAAACCAAAATTTCTTTTGAAGATTAGGTAACTATCAACAACTAAGAGTATTTGGATTTTAGATTTGCAAACAAGAACTGTGTAGCTGGCTTCTTTGAAGAATATCTTTACTTTCCGAAAGTAAAATTCCTGCATTGCCAAGTGGAATATTTTACAAATGGTGTTGTAGAAAATGGAACAGAACCTGTGTTTATCCAGGTTTGTACAGTGTGTTTTTTGTGGAACTAATACTGGTCTGAGTTCCTGATTTTTGCCAGTTTACTCTGGACCATATCCCTGTCCAGTACCTTACGAACTAGAAACTTAAGATTGTATACACCTGCACACATATATATATACACTTCTTTTTTTTCCAGAGTACCCTTTGAATCCTAAATCTAGATCTCCGAGAATGCTGGTCATTAAAAAGGGCAGTACAAAAGAACTGCAGATATCTGGATTCCCAGTAGTAGGAAGTCTTCATTCACAGCCAGTAAGGAATGGAACTGGCACAAGTGTTTATAAAGGATTAGTCCCTAAACCTGTCACTCCACCTGCAAAGGTGAGTCTTGGATACCGGTGGCATGAACAACATGCTGAAAAAAATCATGCTGTAGTTCTGAATGTGCTTATTTCATCCCTGAGAGTACTGTTCGTAGAGTATTGTGCTTTCAACTCTTGCTAAGTGCAACACACCCCAAAAGTGAATGGAAACAACTTTTTCTCATTTTTCTTTTTAACCTATACCGTAATAGGATCTCTCTTTGTTTCTCATTTAGTTTTTTTGAGAAGTGCAAGCGCTGTCCAAGTGAGAGTGAAAAGGATGTGTTTAACTTACGAAATAGCAATGCCTTTTGTGTATATGATTTTAACAGAAAAATGGATACCTAATGGAGAGATACAGTCGGCATAAAAATACCTTCAGAACTTACCCCAATTATTGATAGAGATGATGTTGCAACCTTATTAGTGTCATTCTGATCCCTTTCCAAATGCAACTTTCCATGTTCATCTCTTGATGTTTAAGGAATTTTTCTGTGCTCCTCAGAGCATATGATGGAGTAGTTCTTAACTCTTTAACATTCTACATTAAAAACAATACTTTCTGTATTGTTGAAGACTCATACTTTGATTCTTAATACCTCAAATATGAGGGTCTTACTTGTTTTGAAATTTTAGTCTTTATATTAAAAGTGTAAACACTACTTATGAGCAGATGAATTGCTCATAAACAGTCTCTTTTCCACAAGAAAACAGGTGTTTGCGCTAAATTATGGTTGTAGTTATGATTTGCTTTTGCTTAATGATTTTTCTGAAGATTCCTGAAAATAATCCTTTGTAGTTAATGACTCCTTAAATTTCTGTTTAAATTTTTGTTTAGCCTACGCAGTGGAAAAGCCAAGCAAAAGAAAATAAACTTGGGAATCCATTTCCTCATGAATCTGCATATAGTGTTGGCAATTTCAGTCCTTTCAAATCAACTGCCAAGGCATTTACTGTATCACAAAATTCAGCGAAAGAGGTAAAGCAATGTCTGTAGTTTTTATCAAATCTATAGAACGTTTAATCCGGTTAGGTAAGGGGATCAGTAAGTCTTATGCAGAATTATATTAAATAAGTTTTTTTGGAAGTTAATGTGTGAGAAATATGGAAGGCACATCACTGGCCTTGTAAGTACTGCATGATTTGCTTTGTAGTAATACAAAGATTTGGAGTAATAATGGTGCATTAGGAAGTGTAACCTGTTAGGTTTAAACTTCAAAACTGTTAATGGTAAAATACACTTCAGAAGGTCCACTGCTCGTTAGCAGTGCTCCATAAACCTGCATCTCTGGATTTACATGTAAGAACTATTTATACTGAAATACAAATATCTTCCCTCAGCTTTTGACTGTGGATGTGAAACCTGAAACTACGGGTGCCAGGGAGCCTTTTTGTCTTTCATTCAAAGTTTTCTGAATGAATAAATTACTAATATTCTTTCTTTTTCTGACTCCCTACATTAGAGTAATCGGTCAAATTCTTCATCCCCTGTTGACAAAGTTGGTCAGCCTCGTTTAACAAAATTGACAAGAATGCGGACTGATAAGAAGAGTGAATTTTTGAAAGCATTGAAACGAGATAGAGTGGAAGAGGAACATGAAGACGAAAATCAGGCTGGGCAAGAGAAGGTAGTTTTGTTCATACCTATTGTAGATCCAGCAGTAGTAGTTTTCAGACGGACCATAAACTATTATTTTGCTGTGAACAGCTGTTAAGTCATGGTCTTGGATCTCTAAATGAAGGAGAGAAATTACATTTTCATGAATGTAAAAAAAGTTGTTCCAAGTACTACTCTTCCTCCAGTGCTTCTTAGTAGTTTCTCTTTTTCTTTCTGCAGTATCCGTTCATACATGTTAATAACTCAGGTACATCTGTGTCTTCAGCAACAATAAAAAGAATAAATTAAGCTTAGTACACTAACCTAATCATAGAATCGTTTAGGTTGGAAAAGACCTTTAAGATCATCAAGTCCAACTGTTAACCTAGCACTGCCAAGTCCACCACTAAACTGTATCCTTAAGTGCCATGACTACACGTGTTTTAAATGATGACTTGAGGATGGTGACTCAACCACTTCCTTGGGCAGCCTGGTCCAATGCTCGATAACCCTTTTGGTGAAGAAATTTTTCCTAATACCCAATCTAAACCTCCCCTGGTGCAACTTGAGGCCATTTCCTCTCGTCCTATCGCTTGTTACTTGGAAGAAGAGACCAACACCCACCTCGCTACAACCTCCTTTCAGGTAGTTGTAGAGTGCGATAAGGTCTCCCCTGAGCCTCTGTTTCTCCAGACTAAACAAGCCCAGTTCCCTCAGCCGCTCCTCATAAGACTTGTTCTCCAGACCCTTCACCAGCTTCGTTGCCCTTCTCTGGCCACGCTCCAGCATCTCAATGTCCTTCTTGTAGTGAGGGGCCCAAAACTGAACACAGTATTCGAGGTGCGGCCTCACCAGTGCTGGGTACAGGGGGATGATCACTCCTCTAGTCCTGCTGACCACATTATTCCTGATACAAGCCAGGATGCTATTGGCCGCCTTGGCCACCTGGGCACACTGCTGGCTCATGTTCAGCTGGCTGTCAGCCAACACCTCCAAGTCCTTTTCCACTGGGCAGCTTTCCAGCCACTCTTCCCCAAACTTGTAGCGTTGCATGGGGTTGTTGTGACCCAAGGTGAACCTCATACAGCTGGCCTCAGCCCATTGATCCAGCCTGTCCAGAGCCCTCTGTAGAGCCTTCTCCTACCCTCAAGCACGTCAACACTCCCGCCCAACTTCGTGTTGCCTGCAGACTTACTGAGGGAGCACTTGATCCCCTCATCCAGATCATTGATGAAGATATTAAACAGAACTTGTCCCAAAACTGAGCCCTGAGGAACACCTCTTGTGACCGGCTGCCAACTGGATTTAACTCCATTCACCACAACTCTTTGGGCCCAGCCATCCAGCCAGTCTTTCACCCAGTAAAGACTATGCCCGTCTAAGCCATGAGCAGCCAGTTTCTCCAGGAGAATGCCGTGGGAGACAGTGTCAAAGGCTTTACTGAAGTCCAGGTAGACCACATCCACAGCCTTTCCCTCATCCACTAAGTGGGTCCCCTTGTCATAGAAGGGAGATCAGGTTGATCAAGCAGGACCTGCCTTTCCTAAACACGTGCTGACTGGGCCTGATCACCTGGTTGTCCTGTACGTGCTGTGTGATGGCACTCAAGATGATCTGCTCCATAACCTTCCCTGGCACTGAGGTCAGGCTGACTGGCCTATAGTTCCCCGGATCCTCCTTCCGGCCATTCTTTTACATGGGTGTCACATTTGCTAACCTCCTGTCAACTGGGACCTTCCCAGTTAGCGAGGACTGCTGACAAAGGATTGAAAGTGACTTGGTGAGCACTTCCCCCAGCTCCCTCAGTACCCTTGGGTGGATCCCATCCGGCCCCATGGACTTGTGGAGGGCAGTGTTTCATGTCTTGGCTGTTAGTTATCCTACAAAACAATTAATGGAAAAACTTGGTTCCTTTCTAATTTCTAATTAGAGTATCTTAAGCTTCAGAGTTCTGAAAATAATACGTGAACTTGGTGGGTGTTTCTCTTCCTGAATTCATGATATCTTTGATACATACGTCAAATGCGTTTGGTTGTCCCACTGTACACAGCTGATTTTCAGAAGGAAGTGTATTTAAAAGAAAAAAAAGGCGTTTATTTGTGGAGGCTGTAATGTCCTTGGACGGGTGTATGTAACACATAGCCTGGAGTAGTTATTGGTAAGAGCATACTTCATTTTTGCTGCTGTTGCTGTTTCACTGACAGGTGTGAAAAGATGTTAAACAAATCATGTAACAAATATTGTGCTTCTTCCAACATTCATATTAATGATCATCAGTAGAAGACATAGTGTGCAACTTAGTAGATGGGGAGATAGCTGCACAACAGTCTTCTATAATATGATCCTGTTGATTGAATTTTAAGGCCTGCAGTAACAGATTTCATCTCTGAAATAACAAGGCAAATCATAATCAGCAGCTGAATCATGCTTGGAAGAAGCTATTTTGCCCTATACATATTAAAATTGTTTAGTATTTTTATGAATTTTGTTTGATAATCTGAGATGCATTCTTCAGGTGTGTAATTTAACAGCTGAATGTATGTTTATTGGGATATTGTTTTTAAGAAATTCTTGCTGAGCATTCTAAAATCTCTGGAAGTAGACAACACTGTGAGTGGGAGGGAAATGATGATGATGGTCTTAATCCTGGACTCTGAAGTATGGTTTCTTACAAGTGCAGAACTAGCTTATGGAGTGATTGCCTCCTGCTATGGATAATGCTGTTATATGCCCGTTTAGGGATTTTGTTGTCAAAAGGGTGTTAACTAGATAATGATCATACTCTCCTCTTTGTTTTTACAGTTGGTAAGTCTTCTGAGGCTATTTGGCTCATTACTAAGTAAGAATTACAGGTTGCTGAAAGCGTAGAATCAAAAGAAACATCTCTGGTTTATAGGATTTAAAGAAGTTTTAATATTTAAGTGAACCTGAACAGTCTGCTTTCTAAATAAACTTTCTTCCTTGTTCTTCGTTCATGGCTAGTAAGTTGCAGTTGCTGTTAACAACAGCCTGAGAAGCTGTGGTGAGTGCATGTGTGTAGGGGAAGTTGTCTGAATTTAAAGAGCAGTACCCAATCTTTCTAAACTTGTGGGAGATTAATTTGCTGGTTGAGGTATGGTTGCTGTGACCTGCCCCTTACACTAAGGGAACTTGAGAACTCTTATGCTTTCAAACTTCTCCTCACATACATGGCTCTGATACTTGATTAGGAACATTGTAAGTTCAATAGATAACCTGTTATTTCTGTAAGTATGAGAGGCAGCTTAAATAAGTTTGAATTTTAAGATATGTCTGAAACTTTGTAGAAAAAAGTTTGAGGCAGAGCATGGAAGTTGCTTTCTACGTTACTTGATCAGTGGCATGACTTAAGATTTCTGTAGTAGCCGGGTGTTGCAAACTTTAGAAGTATGAACAGAATTACCCCCTAAGTGGTATAGAGTGTCTCCATTTAAACTTATTTTTAATTGAATGGAATCACTGAATTGCAGCACTTGCAGACATTTACTTGTGAATGGAATTTACTTTTAAACTTTGTATTATATAATTATTTTTAACAGGATGATGAGTCCTTTAACTTGCATAACAGCAACAGCCCTCATCATGAGAGAGATATAAACCGAAATTTTGAAAATGAAATTCCGCAGGAGAATGGCAATGCTTCGATTACATCTCAACAGATCATTCGAACTTCAGCTTTCCCTCAGGCAGATGTTCTTTCAAGCTCACTTGAGGCAGAGCATAGGTATGTACTTTATATAATATAAAGAGTATTCCTTCATGGTAAGTGAGCATGTCATAAATTCTTACTAGTTCAAAGTCAGAATCGGAAAACTGAGAACATGTAAAATGTTTAATGAGTACTGTCAAAGTTTAACTTCTAGACATGTACTAATTTAACATGGAATTATACTTTGTTTTTACTAGACTTGTGTTCTGACTTAAACTTGCTTTACTAGAAATTTCATGTATTTCCTGATAAAGAAATAAAGCAAACTGCATAGTGACTTCATTCCTCTGATTTTTGTCTAGGAGGAACAATGCATGTAATTGCTATTTGTGTTAATAATACTTTAAATGCTGCATCATATGTAAAACTCTGGTGAATTTTTCCTCATTGTTAAAAGTAATTAATTATTTCTGTAGCTGACTAGTTGACACTGTCAATGATATCACAAGACCATGCACCGGAAAGGGAGAAAGTAACTTCAAAAAAGGAAACAATTCTAGTATGTCATAAAAGTAACTGCAGTAGCAACGGGTAGAGATGAGAGTGTTGCTGCTGGGAAATCACAACTCAGGCTGGAGATGAGCTTGTCATGAGCTCTGTCAGATTCTTACTGTTTCTGGCAACTACAGAATTGCAGTGATAGATTAGATAGATTTTTTTTTTCTTTTTTTTTCCTTTAGTGTTAGATTATACATACACATTGGACTAGAGAACTTTCCCTTTTGTAGTACCTGCAGAGGAAACTTTCATGACCTCTTGTCCCTCATGAGTATGGCAAGTGAAACGCACCCTGCCCAATTCCTTTGTTCCACCATTGGCTATGGAGACAGAAATCTTTGGCCACTAGAAGCTGCTGCTGCTGATTTTTTGACTAGAAGATAGGAGTCAAATCTAACTCCCATTTTTCAATTCAAATGACTTTGGCCTTCATAGGGTTTCTGGGCAAGTGTCTTTCCTTTGTGGTATCCCAGAGAGGCTGTGTCTCCATACTGTACCAGCCCTTTGGCTGTGACCTCTGCATGCATGTAGATAGATGTTATGGTAAGCGTTTTTTTTTTTTTTTTTGTAGTAAATTGGACTTGAAGTGACCAGCTTAACTCACAGGATACTTGTGCCTAGTAAGGTATTGGCACGTCTTGTACGAAATATATGTTGGGCTTCCTTTCTGCTGGGGGAGTTTCCAACATGCAGCCATCATGTTGGTGTCAAGTTTGCTAATCTGAAGTTTAATTTTTTTTATGTAGTTCACACTTGTAACCATTCTAGAAGCCCAGTGTCGTTTTAAAGGGGCAGCAGTCCTGCTAACTTTAGACAATGTTGCTTAAAAGTTAATTCGCTATTGCCCTAAGTTTTATTTACATTAACAGGAGCTCTGTGACTATTCACTTTATTGTACATAATACTGTTAACATCTTAGCTTGCTTGCAGTAAAACTTTCTAACTCAAATTACTGTTGCCAAAAATATAACTATCATTGGTCTGCATTTGGCATTGCGAGTCTTTTCCTGTATGCCTATACAAATGCATGTATTCTCTTAAAAGAGAATTTTGGATGACATGCATATTATTTCTGCGGCTTCCTGAGGATTTAAGTGTTCCTGTCTGTCACATTGTCCAATTTAGTCCAAATACTACAGAGGATGTAATTTCCTTTTCTGTTACTGTCCTGTCAACTTTTTTTTTTAAACAGAGTAGTGCTGTTCTCCCCTTCTCCTTCTACAATTCCAGGCTTTTATTGTGGTTTTAACAACAGTCCTTGTTGTTCTTGGTCACCTGCAAGTTTGCCCAATGCACATTCCATTGTATTGGGACCTAGAGTTCTTTGTGGGGAGGGTTATGTTGAAGGGCATTTTTTGCTGACATCTGGCTAAATGAAGTACCTGGCACATGACATCAACTGTGAGTTCGTCTTGTTTCCGTGTTTTCATATATTCGCTGTTCTTCAGCCCCAAGTGTCAGTTTCTTGTGTCAGTTCTGGCATACACTTTAGAAGTATACAGAGAAAGACTCTGCATTTTTTGTGAAATAGCTTTAACCTCCTTTAACATTTAAGGTCAATAGGTGTTGCCTGAAGAAGGTGCTAAACCTTTTGGCAAAAACTCTGCAGCAACAGAGCTTACTATCTTCATTGTTAAATGTCATGGTGTCTTCACCCTCAGATAACCCCTGTTTTCACAGCATCTTCACATGTAAAACCACTTTCTTCTTGCTCAGATACTGCTGTCCCACTTTTGGCACTACCTAAAACATGTTGATTATTGCATCTTTGGATATCTCAAGCTTAGTCACGAGAGGAGTCTGTCTCTTGTTTCTTTTCCTCCTGTCATCCCAAAACTCACTCCTAGTTGTAGTCTGTCTGTGCTGAAATACATATGAGGCCATTGCATCCTGAACTGGAGGGACACCAGCAGTATTCCTCATGGCTACTCTGTTATCCAGGAAAATCTACAGATTCGCTCAGTGTGAGTCTTTGTCTCTTCATACCATTTTCAAGGGGGTACACTGCTCCACCAGAGCAGTTATGCAAAGGAAATACTTTCTTACTTTTCCACCTGACACATATTTCTTGCCTTAAAATGAAGGTACAGTTTTTACCACATGTAGTGATAAAACAGGGTCATCTGTGAAGGACCTGAGAACTTCTCAACTCAATGCTTTATATATCTTCTAACCTACTTTTATGTAAGAGTTTAAAAAAAATTATGGACTGATTAATCCATTTGTTACAGATCTTTAGACATATATGTAGGCAGAGCTTGAAATGTCTGAGTGTGTGTAGCAAATTCCTTAACGTCCTTTTTAATTTGAAGGTTGTTAAAGGAGATGGGCTGGCAGGAAGACAGTGAAAATGATGAAACCTGTGCTCCACTAACAGAGGATGAGATGAGGGAGTTCCGAATCATTAGTGAACAGGTAACACTAAGTTAATGTTCCATTATGAACTTGCAGTTTGCTACCCTAAATGCCTACCTTTGTGGACGATCTGCAGTAATTTTGATGGTTAGGGATGTTGCTGTTTCAGTACCATTTCAGTATTGTGCTTTTGGAAGAGTAGTTCTTTAAAAAGATGGGGACCAGTGCTTATTGTACGTAAGGCCTATTCTCAAAATATCAAGGAAAGGGTAAGAGAGTGCTTCCGAGTAGTTTCATCATTGCTAGTAGTAGAATTGCATGGGCTTTCCAGCTCCTCAGCTTAGCCTGAGGAAAGGGAATTTTCTTTCAAGGTTTTTATGCAGTTTCTTTGGTTCTCCAAAATTTGAATTTTCTCTATTGGAAATTGAGGCACATTTAATTCACTAGTAATAAAGTCTGAAAAGGCCAGCTAGACTTGATTTTTTTTTTTGAATTTTTTTTTTTTTTTTAATTAGGAGTGTTGTATATACCTGATGGAGTCAGTGAGGAGGAGCTGGAAGACAGAATCTTGTGCAGTGTTAAATCTGAACACTTGGCACTTCCATAATGCTAGTCACACATGTGTTAATTAGAGCATTTGGAATATTAAACTCTTAAATGCTTGGCTTATTGCCCACTTCTGCACTATAGGTGGAAATGCAGTCATTACTTTCTTGTTGTAGAATTTGTTTCCTTTCTCTCCAGTGTCTTTGGCTTTCCAGCTGCATCAGGTAGACAGATTGGGATACCCATTCCTCCCTGCTGCTTCTCCTCTCTGGGCCCCTTCCCTATTGCACACCCTACCCTTCTTAGCACAGACGTTTGCAGCACTGTGGAAAAAGGGACTGCATCGCAGGAGAGACCATGAGGGAGGAGGGGTCACTGGGGCAAGATGTCTGGGGAAGTGGGTGAGAAGAGGGAAAGCTCTCATTAGCGCAATTGGAGGCGCTGGGATACAGGTGGCTGGCCCAGAAGTCAAGGCTCTCAGAAGAGTTTTCCTTTGTCTGTGTATATGAAAAGGTAGTGCTGTGGATCCAACGTAGCCCAGAGATGAAGATGTAGAGAATGTTGAAATTCAACAGATTGTTGCATTTAGCTTTTTCTTTTTCTAAATACATCTTGTTTTCTCATTTCAGTTACAAAAAAATGGCCTTCGGAAAAATGGCATTTTGAAAAATGGCCTCATCTATGATTTTAAATTTAGCCCCTGGAAAAACAGCACTTTCAAACCTGCTCTGGAGAATGAGGATTCTGAGACGAGCAGCAGTGATACATCAGATGATGATGATGTGTGAAGACTTGTGTAACATCTGTAGAAGCCTGTTCTGATCTCATGAAAATTTGGGGATGTGTTGTTCAAAAAAAATTTCTAATTTATGTAGTAACATACCCACTACAGGAAGAATGATGGAACTTTTCTCTGAAGAAAGCAAGGAGTATTGTGTTGGGTGTGTTGAACATTACTTATAATTCCTTTGTAAACGAATGTTGTAGAATGAGGACTTGGGTTGACCCAGCATTGACTTTCTTCATCACTGAAGCATTTCTGACTAGCAACGTGACAATGTAACATGTCAGACTTTCTCATTTAATAATAAAAGCAAAGAATTGTGTAATGTCTTGCAAAGCTTTTGTCTTAAAATGTCCAAGTCTACAAGGAAGAAAAGGGCAGCTTGACACAGTGTTTTGCTTGCCTAGTCATTTCTTTCTTACAATGGAAATCCTTGAGTCCACTTTGTATGCAAAAAGGGCAATGTAGCATGTTGGCTAAAATTGAGCAAAGTGCACTAAAACTCTTTTCCCTAATTGAGCTGTTGTACTGTTCTACTTCTTCCACACATAACTGCTCTTTAGCCATTTGTAGTGTAGTCGTTGTTATTAACGGCAAAAGACCCTGATGGTACAGTTCCAAATTTCTAGAACTAACGTTTAAATTGAAAGCTTTATGGGGTGTTGCAAGACCCAGTATTCTCACAGTGAACACATTTCTTGTGGGAAGATAAGGACTTCAATTTTACTATTCACATGCAGAAAAATAATTACACTGACTGGATTTGTCCACTACATGGAAAATAAACTGATTTACAGAGTATTGTCTCAGTGCATAGCATCAAGGGTATTGTTTTTAAATCTGGTAAGTTTTGTTTGCATTTATATTAAATGTACTCTGGCAGCAGTGACTGCATTTCAGAATGAGATAAAAATATTTTCATCACCAGATCTTTCTTTTGTAGCAGCAGAAGCATATCTGTGCAATAAGCATCTGTTTTGCTTACTTTGTGTCAAACTTTGTCTTTAGGATCACATGTTTAAAACCCAGTATTGTATTATTTATAGTTTTATTTGGTTCATTTTAGTTCTTTAAATATTTTCCACAAGGTTGTACAAACCATGTAGCATTAATTCATAAGCACAACTGCTCTCGGTGATGTCATGTACATTCATAAAATATCTTTATATAGAGAGACATTTCACCCTTCAAGATATTTTTGAATTGTACTGTTTCTTATAGTAAGTAATTTGCAATTTAGAACTCTAAAGCAAAAATATATATAAAGCTGAGATTTTGTCCATATTTAACTTTTTTAGGAAAAGACATGTTTTATAAGGTGGCATCTATCAGTTTTGGGCCAAAGGTGGTATGTTTGTTTCTTTTTTTTTTTAATTAGTTTAAATGGAGATTTCTATTCAAGACGTCAGTTTTTGTCTTGCAACAGGCGTGCAGATGTTGATGTAGTTAATTTTGGCACAATGTTTTGAAATATGCCATTTTCTCATCTAAATTTAAGAGGATAAAAATGTTTCTTTTTTTAAAGAGGAAGCTGCCATATTAGTAATGAAGTCTTTCCTACCTGTATGTCTTATACTCTTTCTTCCCCTCTCCTACAGTTTTTTTTACTAACTTTGACACCTTGGTGTAGTCTATTCCCTTTTTGGTTTTCACATCCTATAAACAGGATCTTCTGTCTATCCTGATTGCTTAGTGGTATGTGAATACGCTATTTTTATTACTAAGTGAAAACTTTTTTGCCTTGCCTCTCAATGGGACGTAGACTTTTTTCCCTCTTTATTCAGTTTAGTAACAAGTGTCACCTCTGTAATTAACCCTTTGGGAAGATATTATAATTATAGAAGAATTGTGTTATACTAAGTGTATAGACTTGGAAATTTACAGGTTGTAACTGAGAAAATTCTCTTTAGAGAAATTAGAAATAATAGTTATACTTGGTACTTCTGTTTCGCTAGTTTATATCGTGAAACTGAAGCAATAGTTATAATGAGCTGTGAGCAAAGGAGGTAACAGGAATTGAGCAGTAGTTTTGCTTTGTCGATTGAAGCACCTTTACAGCCTTTGTAACTTCTTTTCTGTAAGTGTGTGGCTTCTTTTGTACCTGCTGTGTTGTCCGTCCTGGCTCTACACACATGACGTAATTACTTTGTACTCCTACTACACTGTGTTTACGTTTTTGAAGTCTGGCGTGTTTGATACCATGATTCGATGTTGTGCAGACACATAGCCTTAACCAACTGATACTTGTGGATTCAGTTCTAGTCCTATACAGTGGTCCGTTCCGCTAGTTCAGAGACGCGTCAGAGGTCTGCATAGCCCCTAGCTTAAATGGTTTTTTGCCAGCTCTGTTACTTCAGTTTGCCCTTCACTGCAGTATGGAGTTGGGGAAGCTTTGATGTTTGCACTGAGGAATTGGATTGCCTTATGTTATATTTACTTATGGCAAAGTGAGTAGTGCGTTGGTCCTCTTTTTTGCCATCTTAAGAAACTCTTTAGTCACTCACTGAGGAACTCTGTTTTCAGTTGAGTTTTTGATTTTTATTTTCCTGGGAAGTGTCACTTGAAACAAAGTTTGCTTTTCATATTTTACTTCCATAAAATGTACGAAAGCATTCTTTTGCACTGTACCTCTCCCTTTTGTTCAGCGCTTGAGGATGTAAAGCAGAATGAAATCTGATTCTCTAGTATATAACGATGCAACTTTTTCCATCTTTGACTTCGTTCCTTTCCTAGGGCAATTTTAGTAGTTCATTGGCCTTTCTCTTCTTTTGTACATAAACCATACATCCTTTCTTGGTTTTCTGCTTGAGCAGATTAAAGACCAGCAAGAAAGTCTGCCTTAAAGGCTTAAGAGGTTGGTGGACTAAGCTTGCCCATTCCCTTAGTAGGTTCTAGCAAGATTTGGATGTTAAATAATGTCTGCTGGAGATAGTTGGTCAGTGCTGGGTTGAAAAAGCTTGACTTCAATGACAGTAATCACTGATTGCTGCATGCAGACATGGCACTGCTATATGATTTGCAGGCACTGCCATTTCGCCTCTTCATCCTGTCTTTATTGGCAGAGAACCATATCTTCCCGGTTCCCCTTTCCATCGTTCTTCAAAAGGGAAGGTGAGTGATGAGTCAGTCGCTGATTTTCTGATCTATTGGTGATGAGGCTTGTGCCCTCTGTGTCTGCTGTTGATACGGAGGGTACCTGTGTTTATGGTAGGGAGCTGGGGCTCCTTTACCTCATCTAGAATGACCAGAGGCCTTCCTCACTGACTTGTACAGGGCCTTTTTCTGTCTTAACTGGTAAGAGAAGCTAGTTATCTTTTCTGAAAATTAATTACAGGAAAGTTGTCCATTGATGCATATTGGACCCAATCAAGATTCAAAAGTAGATTTTTGCTGCTTGTCATCCCAGTCTTTGAGAAATGTTATCAACTGTGAAGGAAATTTATTTTTGTTCTCCTGTGCAATTGCCTGTGGGGGAAGAAAATTCTTCTTTATTTATGATGGGGACCTCAACTTTAGTTCTTTAAAGAATACCCGTTCTTCAGTACATACATTTAAACTGCTGGCTGCTAGAAACTGGAAGGAGAATTTAGTCAAGCATGTCTGTTTTCCCTTGTTTTCTGTTTGCTGCTAGGCAGTGGCTGAGGTAGTTTACTCAGCTGCAGAGAACTTTTGGTCTGATTAAGGATTATCGCTGTTGTGCACCAAGAATTACTGGCTCATTAGGATGATGAATGTGCTGACTAGCTGGTCAGCTTTCCTCATGCTGTTATTCATAGTTATCAGTGAGCATTATTGCAAACTGAATGAGGTTTGTTTCGTTCCTGGGATCTCTCTTCAGCCTTCCCTAGAGGTAGCTGGCAATGCATTTGCTGAACCAGCACTGGCAATGATTTGCAAGGCAGTCTGGCTCTGTGTGAGGCATAGGTGTGTATGGAAAACTTTCTTCTGTCTCTGGAGGTCTGTGCTTCCTCAGAGATTTGTAAGCAACTTCTTGGGTCTGTCTCTTAGTGTGTTGCCATCTAGAAAAGACCTTTGGACAGACGAAAGAAAAATTCATACCTTTGACCAGTTGGTCAGTAGAATGTATTGCTCTGTTACTGAATTCAGTGCCTACCAAAGCCTTCTTCCATTGTAGTCTCTTGTGCAGATCTGATCATCTGATAGAGAGGTGAGGTCTTACAGGGTCTATAGTGGCATACATTTCTTAAATCCTTATAAAGATATACCTGAGAGTATGCTTGCTATTTAGGCTTCATTCTGTATACATCTTCCTTGGACGTCCTCTTAGTATGTACGTATTAATTCCCCTTGCAATAGCATGATTGTTATAGAGAAATGACTTTTCATACTTGCAGGGCAAATGCTCATTTACTTTGCTATCCTATCCAGGTCAAAGATACAGCTTTGAAGTGGAAGGGAGTATTTTTGGCAACTCGTATGGTTGCTGAAGTCCAGAGAAGCGTCTCCACATCAGGCTGGTGGAACATGGGTCAATATGAGAGGACTTGAGTTCACCTTAGGAGGTGTGGGGAGATAACTGGTTCTGGTGGTGCTAAGCAAGGCACTACAGAGTTTCAGCTTGGGAAGCAAAGGAAAGCAAACTCCTTCCACTCTGCCAGGAAGTAATCAGACTTGAGAACGGATGCAAGAAATTCCAAGTGCTTGAAAGATGAACTTGGAGCAGACTGGTGGCCTGAGCTATTGCATTTTGCTAGATTACCAGACTGGCTGTGTGCTGTCCTGAGTTACCATCTTCTAAGTGTATAGCTTCTGAAACGGGCCTCTTTGCATCAGGTACCAACAGACAGCTCCTGACCTGCTCTGAAGCCAGGCAGTATCCACTGCTGCCTTAGTGTTCTCACAGCTGGGTCAAGGAGAGCGATGCAGCATTTCCTCCAATCTGTTTCTCGGTATAGCCAATAGCAGGACATGATGTGCAGCTCTGATCCTGCTTATTCTAGTACAGTAGCTTTGGTACAGTGGCTTCCTTTTGATTCTTACTGCTGCTTCGGTGTGATAGCTTGATGTCTGGGAGCTCTGTGTTACGCTGATCTTTGCTTCTTCCATCTCCCATTGCCTCCTGTTGCAAGACTGCTGAAGTGGAACCATCTTTAGCAAGTTACGGAACATCCTATCTAAGCTCAAGTGACTGCATCATGGACAAATGAAAAATGATTGAGCTTTGAGTCATCTGGCATACATGTGCACACACACAATTTGAATGTAATACAAGAGGACATTGTAGAATTGTTAGCAATTACTTATTTTCTACACTTGCCATTTGTACCTGCTAGAGTTACTGGTGGCTCGTGTCATGAGTGTAGTGTCCTTTCCTGCCCAGGATATACAGAACTTAAATTATAGCCAGGCTGAAGGGCCTCTTCATCAATTACCAGGTTCGCTTTTTTCCCGCTAATATTGCTTTACGTAACAAGGTATACTGTTTGAAAGGATAATGTTTGAAATGAGCTGGTCTCTAAGGAATTGACATGTACTCTAAGCAGCCTACTGAATCAAGCCACTGCTAATGCTAGGCTGTAAACACTTCAGTACCAAAAGCTGAGAAATACTTCCGTCTGCATTGGAAAGCTGTTCCAAAAAGAAGCTCAAGTATGAATGTAAAGCACACAGATATTTTATTAAGTCCTCACATGAGCATTCTTCTCTGCTCTACTTTTTTTCATTGTCCTCCTCCAAAGTGGGCGTGCACAATTAATCTTTGTACAGAATAAAAACATTTTCTTAGTTGAGATTAATGAATTAGTTATTCTGAAAGTGCAATGTGGAAATATCTTAATGTTCCAGTGAAACTATAAATTAGTATAATTTAATTTTTAGTCTTTTGCTTGATGAAACTGCTGAAAAATGAACACATTGTTGCAGGTGGAACTGGTGATGCTGGTTGTGCTTATAGTTACCTTATGCTTCCACTGCAAGGATTTGTTCTCAGTCACTTAACTGCCAAATACTTAGGTTTGTGGGACCAGTTTTCCCTGGCTGACCAGGTTACTGGGCATGTAGCCGCAGGGTGGCAGAGCCCAGCAGGTGGCCTGAAGGCAGCTAAAACTGGGGAGAACTCAATGGCAAAAGAGGGAAAAGAAATTTCAGTGACAAGAATAAATGGGAGCAAACAGGAGGGGGCACAAGCTCATAATTTTGAAAAGAAAGGTCTGCAATGTTTCCATTCAAATCATGTAGCTGAAAGTGACAGTCTTGTCTTCTGATGCCAGTGAAGTATTCCTTCCTGTCTCTTAGTGGCTAGTCTTGTGTTAGAAGATTACAGCCAACAATTGCTTCGTGTGTTGATCTCAAATTATGCAGTTGCATTGTACGAAAGTAAAAATCTTAGGTGGTTCATGTAGAGGTTTGATGTGGTTCTCTTATTTCTTGTCTCTATTTTTTACATTGCTTTGCTTTATGTTGAGAGAACATGAAGCTAGTCAGGACGTGCCAGGTTTAACAATAAGCAAGCAAGATGTTGATTTTAGTGGATGTTTCTGAAAATTTTTATCTTAATCTTGGTAATTTATTTATTTGGAGAAAATGGACCGTACTGTGGGCTAGCCACAAGGATACGGAGGTAAGTTAATGTTGATGAAGCACTCAGTACAAGAGTACCAGAGGCACGCTTATGAGGAGGGGAGTAGTTCTGTATTTTGTGTACAGTGTGGATGATGTGTTAAGTAGGTAAAAACAAAATACTGGGTATGGCAGGTGTCCTGCCAGGTGAATGGTATGTGCTTAAGCAATTAAAGGCTAACAAGTAACGCATGCCTGCAAGGGTAAATGTTGAAGAGGCTTGTGCTTCCTGGCCTTCAGTCAGGTTCTGCATTTCTCATCTTGCAAGTGCTTGACCTTGATTTTCTTTGAATACCTCCCTTGCCACTTAACAAAGATGGTCCTGATGTTAGAATAGTTTCCTGTTTTTTTTGAGTGGGAAAATTAAGATTGAAAAAGGGATTAGAAAAAAGCTGGAGCTTCTGTAAAACCCTTAAAGGATTTTGGAAGTGGGCACAGTCCTGTGGGTGAGGATGAGGGCATCCTCCAAGTAAGCCGGGGTGTAGAAATGCCCTTACCTAAAGGGTGCATCACTGCTAGCATAGGGCAGGGGTGGGGAAAGGTCAGAGCTCTCCAAGGAGGTGAGGCTGGTACTTGACTGAAATGAAATCAGAAGAATTATGCACAGCCTGCCTTAACTCACGTGTTGGTCAAAACTGGGCAGCCACAGCGTAGATTAAATCTGCATTTTTTTCTTCAGCTTCTTTTTTTTGTCTGGCTGCTATTAAGACTTCTGAAAGGCAGATGGCCTCACTTTCTGAATTTTTGGCAGATTTTGTGATGCAGAAACAGCAAGTCAGTAGCAAAAGGACAGTGCCTACTTGAGCTGAGGGAGCAGGGCATAGACCACGATACCTTCACCCACTAGGACTAACTGGCTTCTTCCCCTGGATGCCCAATGGCAGGTAGCAATTACAGCTAGAGCTGGCTTCAAGGAGCGAGGGTGGAGAGAGAAGGCTGGAGCAGAAACTGCTCTAATAAAGAGTGGAAAACAATTTCTAAAGAAATAGGAAGAACCAAAGGGTGAAGAGGACTATGCAGAGGCATGGCTTGTGGGGCTGGGTGGTGGAAGACCTCGGTGTTTAGCAGAAACAGCTGCGTAAAATGAAGGATGGGCAGCTTGGCTCTGCTGAATGCAGGGGCTTCAGCAGTGCTGCAGCTGTGGATCAGGGGGGCCTGAGCTGCCTGGTGTGGCTGGGGGAGCAAACCGGCCTCTGGGGGAGAGCTGTGACGGCGACCAGTGAGGTCTT